>NC_090265.1:365911726-366544434 GCF_040414725.1 Anabrus simplex
GAAGGATGATTAAAGCACAGCAAGCTCAAATACCGTTACTTCAGAGTGTTACTGCTGTGAATGCCCTAGACGCTCCATACAAGAAAATTATCATGATGACGATTTCCAGCTATGATGTAAGTCACTCCAGTGACTTTATATCTCATGTTGACTACTTCTTTAAAAATGACCCAGTTCTTGAGTAATCTAAATTTTAAAAAAATGTGTATCCTTTTGTTTCCGGAACGTGCGGCCCGAACCAGAATTACTCGACTTTTCGAAAATTTCGCATTGTTAACCAAAAACTGAACCAGTTCGCTTCCTCAGAAGCAAGCTGCTGCGTAAGTGAGCTTTTGCGTCGGTAAGAAAACTTAAAAAAGCGAAAATTTAATGGTCATTTTTAGTCGTACGATCCTCTCTTAGAAAAATACGATATTTTTGGAGTTATTGTACGATCCTGACCATCTCAGAAGTCGGCAACATTGGGCCGGGTGGCTCCCTGCGCAGTTGGTGTATACCGGCGCCTCCTTAAGTGCCGCGCAAGCCGTGTAGTGGTGATCGCCTCCAAAACGGTTGCACCTCACTAGGAGCCCACACCTATCCTTACGGTCGCCCCACCTAGGGCGGCGGAAACACTGCAAGAGCTGCCGAGGGAGACGTTTCGATCTCACCTGACTGACGCAACCCACTGAGGTCCTCTCCCGATTGGCTCCTCGGTCGACCGCTGTCCTGGGAACAGTCCTTGGCTGCGGCTGGGCGGCCCTCTCCTGGTGGGCTGGTGACGTGTTCTTCTTCATCCTTGGTCGGGGGCGGCGCCTGCTTCCTGGCTGGGGTGGTCTCTTCTCGGCTGGAAGAGGCCTAGTCCTGGCGGCACTCCTTCCGGCTTGGTGACCCTGGGGTAACGGGTGGCCCAGCTGCAGTGTCGGCTTCTCCCTCCTCCTGGCTGGCGTTGGTGGCGTCAGTCGTTGCCGACATCTGATTGCATTCCCTGTCCTGTGGGGGCGCATATCAATGTCTGCAACATGGCAGACACGCTGGCGGGGCGGGCCTGGATAGTGGCCTCCGAACGCCAGGATGTACTGCCGTGCTGCCGTCCGCCGCCTGGGGCGCTTTGTTGGATTGCAGCCAGGTGATAGGCCCTCCTTCGTTGGCCTTGGTCTGCGTCCACCTCGCAGAAGTGAACCTTGGGAGAGCCGTCTGCGTCTACTTTGCAGAGCCGGGGCTGCGGGGCTGCGTGCTCCTCCTCTATGGTGGAGCCGCGGGTCTTCGGCGTTGAAGGGAGGACTAAGTCGGTGTTGACCGCCTTATTCCTCGTCCATCTGTGCTTCCTGGCCGTCTGGGAGGTGGCTGTACTGGTCACGTTCTTCCCACTGGTAGGCGTCGAACATCTCTGGTTCGTCGTCTCACGCTGGTAGCTGGATAACCTGGTATACCTGTGAGATCTCCCTCGCGACATTGTCCAGGCGATCCTGCCTGTGATCCCTGGTGATAAAGCCTCCGGGGAAGAATCTCTCGACGTATAGCTTAGGGGAGATCATGTTTCCCTTGGACAAGGGTTGGCGCATCATGTGCAGGATCATGTCCCACTCAGTGACTGCGCCTTTCTCCGGCCTGTAGTACACGAGGAGAGCCTGGTTCACCGGGGTTGCACTACTGTCCCGGAACACGAAGCCGTTAGGGGTGTCACACCCGTCCCTGTAGACTTCCCATTCGATCTCGTTCTCCACCGTTGTCATCGTGGTCCTCCTGAAATAAAAACCTGGAAGAGAGCTAGCACTGAAAAATGGTTCCTGACAAAGCTCGTAGAAAATTCTCTCTTGGAAGATGTACTAATGAGTACAGTTGCCTTACTAGTACTTGGAAAGTACAAATAGCCTGGCTAGAAGAGTGAGTCAGCGGGAAGCACGTACGTACTCTTGCTGTGACTGCCAAACTCGTCTTCGGTCGCTTCGCAGTTTTTCGGGGGGGGGGGTGGCGAATCCCGCTCCCCCCGCATAGAAATATACTCAATCTACATTGCCTCCGACATGCTATTAATTTCCAAGAAGAAAAGAGATAGCAGGGAAGAGTAGGAAGGTACTACAGGAGTACCTGCCTGTTTGCACGTCAGGCGCGTTACCAGGCAAGGTTTGTGTTGGTAACGTGGTGTTAAGGCGTGGTATTAAGGGTGAGTGAAAACTACTTAGGTGGAAAAAGAAAGAGCCTATATGTAAAAACTGACAAATTTTGATAACACATGCAAGGATGTGGTTTCTGGATAGGTCCAGGTGTTTGTTTCAGTAGAGTAAAAATATCATGCACCGCCATGATCCATATTCTCGCCAGTCCAGTTATCAAGGGATCAGTCCGTCTGGTCACTGCCGTGCCTAGCGTGGGCCCTGCCGGTTGCGGACTCATGCGTCGATAGCCACTAAGGCCGGCCGGTCCTACTCGTTGGCTGAATGGTCAGCGTACTGGCCTTCGGCTCAGAGGGTCCCGGGTTCGATTCCAGGCAGGGTCGGGAATTTTAACCATCATTGGTTAATTTCTCTGGCACGGGGGCTGGGTGTATTAGCTGTCTTCATCATCATTCCATCCTCATCACGACGCGCGGGTCGCCTATGGGCGTCAAATCAAAAGACCTGCACCTGGCGAGCCGAACATGTCCTCGGACACTCCCGGTACTAAAAGCCATACGCCATTTCATTTCAGGGCCGGCCGGACCGGAGAAGGTGGCCAAGTCCGCAAAGGAGGGGGCCTCCTGGATGGGGGTGGGGCATGACACTGGGCCTTCTTCCTCTCTGCCCGCGACATTGCCCGGTAAACAGGGCAACTGCGATGGGAGGCCGGGTGGCCCCCGCGTAGTTGGCGCACACCGGCGCCTCTTTATGTGCTACGCAGGCAGTGTAGTGGTGATCACCACCACAACGGTTGCACCTCACTAAGATCCCTAACCTATCCTGACGGTGGCCCCACCTTAGGCAGCGGAAACACTGCAGGAGCTGCTGAGGGGGACGTTTCGGTCTCACCTGACTGCCGCTACCCGCTGAGGTCCTCTCCTGATTGGCTCTTCGGTCGGGTGCTATTCTGGGAGCAGTCCTGGATTGCGGATGGGCGCCCTCTCCTGGTGGGCCGTGTTGTAAACAAGATAAGGTTTACAAGAACACAACTTATTTATTTGCTTCACACATAATTCTACAATATGTACAGGAATAAAACATAAAATTGTCTTGAAGCAAAGTAGATGATTAATCTTGAGAGAGTTTCTGTTTCTATACACTATGTACACTCTGAATGTATTTACACTCACTGCTATCTTGAAAAGATAGTTTTTGGGAAAGATATAGTTCGAGATAGTTGAAAACTATCATTTGCACTAGCATAGATTAGCTAAGAGAGTTCCTTCTAACTTGAAGTGTCTGAGTTCATAAGCTTGTACTAAATGAAAGCTATGTTCACAATTAGAGAATCTAATGTGTGTGTCGGAGCTTGAGTGAGCTTGGAGATGTGTGGCATACAACATCGGGGCTCGACATGGATGAAGGAACGGGAAAGTGGAGTAGTGACCTGAGGTGAAACCTCATACTACCAGAATTCCGTCCACCTGGTCGAGACACATTTTTAAGAGGAGTATTCTCCGTGTTCGACGTTCAGTGTATTCTGGAGCAGGACACTGGGGAGAATCCTCATGAGTGACAGACAGGGAGCTCCTTATATACTGCACACGACGTAACAGACACGCGCACTGAAGACTGCGCGTCGAGTCTCGAATGATCCACGCTTGCGTGCGTGCGGCTGGCTGGCGCTGAGCGAAGAGAGCGGAGGACATACAACAGGCCGGGGTCGACTTCTTCCTCGTCCGGGGACGGTGTCTGCTTCCTGGCTGCGGCGGTCTCTTCTCGGGTAGGGAAGAGGCCAGATCCTGGTGGCCCTACCACTGGCCTGGTGACCCTTGATAGCGGGTGGCCCCGTTGCAGCGTCGGCTTCTCTCTCCTCCTGGTTGGCGGCGGCGGAGTCGGTCCTTGCTGACACCTTGCTGCGTTCTCTGTCCTGTGGGGTGCACATCGATGTCTGCATCGTGAACGAGGCGCTAGCAGGCCGAGCTTGCGTGACAGCCTCTGAACGCCCGGCGACGTTCGTCTTAGTGCCACTTTCCGCCATCCGGCTCTTGTTCCTCGTCTGCGCCCGGGTGGTGCGCCTTCCCTGGACGGCCAGAGCAGGTGGTGGACGTTACTGGTTGGCGGCCTTGTCGGTCTGCGTGTACTTCGTGTGCAGCAAATGAACATGGGTCGTGCCGCCGCGGCGCTCGGTAGCGCCACTATCGTCCTCGGTCTTAGGTTCCGGGGGAGCCAAGAAGCGTGGGTCCGTTCCCACCTGCTTGTTCCTCTGCCTCCTGGAAGTCGCAGCTGCTCTCTGAGTCCTGGTAGCCGGACAATCTAGAAGTGTTAAAGACGCTAGACTCTCATAGGCGTGGATGCGGCTTGGGTCCTTAGGACGGATGATGACCGCCCACCCAAGGATCACCTCCTGGACGAGCTTGGTGATCGTTTCCTCTCCGAGATGCTCCTCTATCGCTGAAAGAAAATCGATTATGACAATCGTCTCCCTGTAGGTGAGTTTCCTTCACCGGTTGAACACCATCAGTGCCGGGAGGCTAAGGTCGGGGACGGGCTCCGAGTACAGCCTCATTTGGAATTCCTCCACCGCAGCTTCGGCTACCTTACAGACAGAGTGGTGGTGAGGGCCACCACATATGTTGTAGCGGGTGGATTCTGAGCAGTTAGTTTCAGAATGATAGAGCTTCAGGCAATTGAAGCATTGTGTAACCAAGGAGGGACGGGAAGGTATGTGGGTTCATGTCTGTGTGTTAGTTTTGTGTGTAGGCTGGTTGGCTGTGGACGAGACTTAGGTGAAGGGTTGTTACTCCTTCTCCTAGTCTGTGTGCTTGTTTCTTGTGTTGACGGATGTTGGGTCGATTTCGGAGGTAGTTAAGCCTCTTACCTGACTTCTGATTGTATTGGACTGGTAGGGGGCGGAGTGGGGGAAAGAGGTGTGGTGACCGGTGGAGCTGGTGGCAGTGGGGGTGGAGGTGGGATGGTTTGTGCTGCCGAGTCTGTGGTGGGTGGGATTGCTTGTATGGTTTCGTGGCGGGTTTAAATTGTTTTGGTTTTGGGATACTTGGTTGTGGTTGGGTTTTTGTGAGTGGTCTGGATGGTATCTATGATTTGGAGCGTTGTCTGTGTTCCAGTTTCTGTGGTTGAGTGTGTAGGGCTGGATGAGGGTGAGAGGACTCGTTGGTTGGAAGAATGTTGTAGATGGTTGATTTGAATTGGGGAGGGGACACCAGTGTGCTGGAGTTTATTAAGGATGATGGGTATTGACATGTTTTTGATAGGGGTGACGATTGGGTGGTTGTTATGTGTTTGTTCGATGGCAGCTATGTGGTGACTGATTATTATTGGTTGGAGTGTTTCGATGACTGTTCGGTGGGTGATTGGTATGGGTCCTGGGTTTGTGAGTGGCATGAGAAGAAAGGTGCATTTTTCAGCTATGGGAAATGGGGAGTTTCTCCTCGTGTAGTGGAAGGGGTGTTCGTAGGTGTATTCGTCTTCTTCCTCTTCCTCTTCGTTTTCTTGGTGGCCTTCTTTTTCTTCTTCCACTTCTTTAGGAGGTGCTGAGGGGAGGGTATTAGACGGTGGGGTGTTTGGGTAGCCGGATGGGGTTGTTGGAGTTGGTGGGCTAGGTTGTTGTTTCTTAGGAATGTGCGGTTGTTCTGTTGGGAATACTGTAAAAGAGGTGGTATTGGTCTTCTGCAACAGTATGGATCAGGTGGGTTACTGGGTGTAGGAATGCGGCAATTCGCTTTCTGTAGCGATTTAGAGATTTTGGTGTTTGACCATTCGGTCCGGCAACATTCATATAGTTGTTCTCGTTGTAAGGACAGGTCTCGTTAAAGGCGATTGTGAGGGGAGAGTTAAAATCGGAATATGGGTCCCATCTACTCAGTCCACCGGGGTTATTCATATTTCTGGGTGGGTAGTTGGGCGAGGTGTGAGTGAGAGGTGGATAGTTTTATCAGATTTGGGAGAAAGTACTGGAACGGTCAAACTCCTAGGAGGACCGGCTTCGATATTGCTTGGCCCTGCTTAGTGAATAACTGTCGGGTCAGGTATAGTTATCGGATCACGCCGTGACAAGACCCGAACTGGCTATTACACTAAGAGCTAGACAAATTTGCTTTCTTCTTTCGTGTGCCTGCACAGTGAATAGCTGGCATGGATCCACCGACCTTTTTGTATGTTTTGCATATAGCCTACCTACACAAAGCTGTAGAATTAGCTATAGAGCTAGTAACACAATTTAGTCTTGTGGAATCTTCACGCTCATAAATGCTGTAAGATTTTTATTTGACCATTTCAAGGACTACTAATTGCAGAAAATCTAAGACAAACCATTTACACTTAATATTCGAGCTAATTACCGCGAAAAGTCTTGAATTAACAGATTTATCATTACTGCTACCGTAGCGGCACCTAGCGAGTTCATCTGGAAATAAAAAGTAGTTGTACACTTTTGCAAACTTGTAAAGAAGAAATAACAATACTGAAATAAGCGAAAGAATTAACAAGTACATTCTCTCTTGCACGTATGTAAAACTGTACATTAAAGGGATAGACTTCAGCAGTGTGATTTCTGTGTGTTTACGAAAGAATCCTTTGTAGATGGCCTGGAGCATTTGTCTGACTAACGACTCCTAGCCCGAGACCCGGTTTTGAATCCCGACAGCTTTGAGTGAAGTTTTCATTAGGGCCAGAATATAGCTGCAAGAGGGTAATCGATCCTAGAACCAATAGGCAAGACCTTAAAGAATGTTAGCTTTTCTGGATAGAAACATTCTGAAAATCTTACTCCACTTACCATTCTATGAAAAGTGCATGTGCCAAATCTAAGTGAGAAGTTGCCAAAATATTTTCAAATGCTTAGTTGTAGAATTAATAAAAAATACTTTTTATTATGACATCATTCATTATCCGCCCAAAGAGTAAGTTTTAAGGAAAGAGGAACATTTTTAGAGTTCTTATTAATAATCGTCTCATTCTCTTAATGAAGGATGGACATTTACTCCCTGATAAATATATGCTTTCATATTTTACACATAAAAATACTAGGGGTGCTTATAAACTGATAAATTACTCGTCTGTTTGCCAAACGCTCATCTCTTTCATGAACAAGCCACTAAATTACTTTTTTTTGGAAGTCTGTCACATTTTATTTTTACTACATGGATGTGAAAATACAACCAGTGACTGAAATATACTATACTACTGGCCCATAATCCATTACACAATTCCTTCCAGAGTGCTCAGAAAACCCTCGCCTATCGAATATAGTCGTAAAAGATAAGTTTACTCGCACCATTCTCAGTAAAATTATCTCCGAGTGCCGTATAAACAAGCAGATTAGGATGATTTTTCTGAGGAAATACTTTGTGGGTCCAATACATAGTTGATAGGCTAATATGAGATTACAAAACTATGGGAATGATGTAAACGAATTTACGTTTTATTTCATGCCCTGTGGCAATATTTAGATGAACGGATAACGTCATTATTTTTGGTGAAGTTAGTGCTCTAGCCCCTCTTGTACACTTATTGACTGCATTTACAATGTAGATTACAGCATTTATAAGTTAATACTACAGTAGAAAGTAAGACTAACAACGAACCACTAAAATTACAACATTGTATTGCAAAATAATAATAATAATAATAATAATAATAATAATAATAATAATAATAATAATAATAATAATAGTAGTAGTAGTAGTAGTAGTAGTAGTAGTAGTAGTAGTAGTAGTATTTATTCATTCATCATGTCGTTTAAATATTTACAGGACTCTGTTTTATATATACGTAACTCTTCTAATAACATTATTACTTGAGAAATATTAATCTTGTAACTAAACCACATATATTACAACGACACTAAAATGTTATTTAATTGCGTTGGTAGAGTATGCGTTCAAAATGTGTACCATCACTGGCTACATATTATTTATAATATTTCTGAAGATTATTGATTATGTTGATCGACACGTTGGCAGAATGGTCAGCATACTGGCTTTCGGTTCAGAGAGTCCCAGGTTCGATTCTCGGTCGGGTCAGGGATTTTAATCGCTTCTGATTAATCCTTCTGGCTCGGGGACTGGGTGTATGTGTCCGTCCCACCACTCTCCTCATCACGTTCAGACAAAATACCACTCTGTCAACCACCAAACCACCACAGAAACACGTAATAGTGATTGAATCTCTCCATATAAGGCTGGCGTCAGGAAGGGCATGCGGCCATAAAACAGGGCCAAATCCACACGTGCGACACAGCTCACACCAACAACCCCACAGGTGTGAGGAAAAGTGGTAGCAAAAGGAGAAGAATTGATTATGCTGATGAACAAAAGTTGCTGTAATGACACAAAAACTGGGATTTTCTTCTCGCGTAATTAGGGAATATTGGTAAATTGGTGATCTCTTGAAAACTGATTCTTTCAATGTGCCCCATGTGTAGGCATCTGGGGCCGTGAGATCCGGGGAGGATGAAGGGTTACGGGAATGGAGTTCGACGAGAAATTAGGCGTTCTTCGAAATGTTGCAGGAGGGCAAGTGACTCCTTTGAAGGTGTGGGCTGTAGATTTTGCTGCATCCATTATCGTTTGTGGTGACGGTTCTTAGGTGTCTTGCTGTACCCTTTCGTTGACATACAGTAAAATTGTTTCCGTAAAACGAAGTTACCAATGGCAGCTAACATCGTTCTGTTATTTGGTGCCTCCTTATTAAACCGCTCCTCATCATCATCATCATCATCTGTTTACCCTCCAGGTTCGGTTTTTCCCTCGGATTCAGCGAGGGATACCACCTCTACCGCCTCAAGGGCAGTGTCCTGGAGCTTCAGACTCTTGGTCGGGGGATACAACTGGGGAGAATGACAAGTACCTCGCCCAGGCGGCATCACCTGCTATGCTGAACAGGGGCCTTGCGGGGGATGGGAAAGATTGGAAGGGATAGACAAGGAAGAGGGAAGGAAGCGGCCGTGGCTTTAAGTTAGGTACCATCCCGGCATTTGCCTGGAGGAGAAGTGGGAAACCACGGAAAACCACTTCCAGGATGGCAGAGGTGGGAATCGAACCCACCTCTACTCAGTTGACCTCCCGAGGCTGAGTGGACCCTGTTCCAGCCCTCGTACCACTTTGCAAATTGTCGTGGCAGAGCCGGGAATCGAACCCGGACCTCCGGGGGTGGCAGCTAATCACGCTAACCACTACACCACAGAGGCGGACACCGCTCCTCATACTGTTCTTTAACGTGAAGCAAACTCGGCCCATTCTGGCGCCCCACTTCATAGGACCTATTTGTTTTCTTTTACACTATGTTTTACGTCACAATGACAAAGGTAGATGGTATGGTGAGGGATAGGAAAGGACCAGGAATGTGAAGGAAGCGACCGTGGCCTTAATTAAGGTACAGCACCAGCATTTGCCTGATGTGATCAAGGGAAACGTTGGAAAAACCATCTTCAGGGCTGCCGACAGTGGGGGTCGAACCAACTATTTCCCGAATACAAACTGATAGCTTCGTCACCCACACTAAGCAGCTACTTGCTCAGTGTCCAAAAATAATGGTCCACGATAAACACCTACTTTGTTGTGAGAACTACAATAACTGCACTCCGGCCCCGCGGTGTAGGTGGGCAACGAATCCGCCTGTCACCCGGCGGCCCCGGGTTCGATTCCCGTCCGCGTCAGGGGTTTTTAATTGTAAATGATTAATGTCCGAGGGAAAAGCCGACCCTGGAGGGTTAAGAAAGAAAGAAAGAAAGAAAGAAAGATCATTAGTATATTTAAATTTTAATGGTGCAATCATTTTCCCGTTGATGGATGAAGGTCTACGCATAACTGGATTCGGTTGTGGGATCGTGCGAGAATGGCGGAGGACAGGCTAGCTGGGAGAATAATGATCTCGGTAAGAGGATAAGAAAAGTAAAAGATGATTAATGTGACGATCGTTATATCCAATTTAAAATGATTTGTTGATAAAATGCGTGGAACAATACGAAGCCACAGAGCTAGTTACCCAGAGGATTATAAAGGCGCTTTGTTAGTTAATACACAAGTGCTTGCAGACTGAACACTGAAAGACATGACAGTCTATAATGAAGATGTATGTTTGGTATAATAATAATAATAATAATAATAATAATAATAATAATAATAATAATAATAATAATAATAATAATAATGGAACTGAAAACAATAATAATTGCAAGGAGATTGCAACTTTTCGGACATATTTACAGAATGGATGACTCCAGATTAACAGAAAGGATTTTCAAGTACCTTTGGGACAAAAAGGCAACAACTAGCTGGGTTCAAGAAGTAAGGAAAGATATAGATTAAATAATATAAGAGAAGAAGAAATTATGGACAGAGAAATTTTAGAAAGAGGTTAGTAAGTATACAAGTATTCCAAGGAAGATTGAACAAGAAGCCTTGTGCGAAGTGGTCCGAGGAGAGAAAGAAACAGCATAGTGAAACGATGAAAGAATATTGGAAGGAGTGGAAGAGAAAACAACAAAGTATGAAGAAATGAATTGAAATTGGCGCGTGATCCTTAGCAGGCCTCATCGATAATAATAATAATAATAATAATAATAATAATAATAATAAAATAAGAAATTGAAGTAGGCCTACAACCCTATAAGTAGCAAATACAGTCCTATACTTTTAGGAAAGTACTCATTCACTCACTCTTACACACTTCACTTGTACAAGTGTGTCCAACTCGTTGGCTGAATAGTCAGCGTACTGGCCTTCGGTTCAGAGGGTCCCGGGTTTGATTCCCTGCCGGGTCGGCGATTTTAACCTTCATTGGTTAATTCCAGTGGCTCGGGGGCTGGATGTTTGTGCTGTCACCAACATCCCTACAACTCACATACCACACATAACACTATCCTCCACCACAATAACACGCAGTTACCTACACATGACAGATGCCTCCCACCCTCATCGGAGGGTCTGCCTTACAAGGGCTGCACTCGGATAGAAATAGCCACACGATTTTTTTTAATTTTTTTTGCTAGTTGCTTTACGTCGCATCGACACATATAGGTCTTATGGCGACGATGGGGCAGGGAAGGGCTAGGCGTGGGAAGGAAGCGGCCGTGGCCTTAATTAAGGTACACCCCAGCATTTGCCTGGTGTGAAAATGGGAAACCACGGAAAACCATCTTCAGGGCTGCCAACAGTAGGGTTCGAACCCACTATCTCCCGGATGCGAGCTCTACTCCATGCGGCTAAACTCCATACAGAAGGAACAGCATAGCCCATGAAGAGTGCGACTCTCATGCTTATGAAGACACGGCAGTTCCCTATAATGCGGTGAAATATGAAAAACGCATTGCAGTTTAAATATGCACCATGAAGAACTTTTTATCCAACTTCACCTTTATAACGGCGGTGTTGATCAGGTTAGTACGTCATTGTGGTATTTCATTATGCTGATAAAGAAGTTCACAGCGTAAACCACCTTCTGTAGGTTTCTCCATCGAATATTACGTAATTTTACGGATGGTTCCTGCAGTTCAAGTGCTAGTTAATGAACAATGTGTAACGTCAGAGTAGCCTGGTACGTGATAATGACTATGGAATAGTAGTGTTCTTCTTTTACACCCGAACTTGTGTCTTTTCCTGAGCTGAGGAGGCTATGACTATATAATCCCCTAGTCTGTTCGAGAGAAAACTTCTCACTCGGCTCTGTGGTCGAGACCAGCACTCTGCTTCACATTTCCCAAGCATGCTTACATTCTTTTTAGTATTCGATATTTAATTATTTCAGTGTAGATGGCGAAGATTAAGAAAAGCGGTTTTATTAATAGAGGGACGCTTAGCCGCTCAGTTCATTCATAGAAGCTTACAGTCTTCGAGTTCTCATTTAAATGCAATGTATTATTTTTTTTGCTAGGGGCTTTACGTCGCACCGACACAGATAGGTCTTATGGCGACGATGGGATGGGAAAGACCTAGGAGTTGGAAGGAAGCGGCCGTGGACTTAATTAAGGTACAGCCCCAGCATTTGCCTGGTGTGAAAATGGGAAACCACGGAAAACCATTTTCAGGGCTGCCGATAGTGGGATTCGAACCTACTATCTCCCGGATGCAAGCTCACAGCCGCGCGCCTCTACGCGCACGGCCAACTCGCCCGGTAAATGCAATGTATAGTCCACTGTACGGTGTCGAAGACTATAAGACTCGGGTTCATTTTGGGGGTGACGTAGTGATTACAGTAGACTATATATTCTGGTATGGACTAGAATAAATGTGTTATTTTCATTGATCCATCTGTCTTATACTTGCTTTGACAATATGAAAATGACTAAGATATGAGTGATACCAGTAGCACCATTCTTTATGCAGACAGTCTTTGATATGAATGGTGTGAATATGTCGCTCATAAGATCGGATGATGCTTGCATTTCAGTGGGATTAGACTGATATGTAACAGCAACGTCTGACTCAATGAGGAAAGCAACGGGAAACTACATCACTCCTGATCTCCCTAGTACGACTCTTCAGTGACGCCTAGTATGTATATAAGCCAAACACCACTCACTGATCACTAGATCCTCAGATCCAGAAAAACCTAGGAAGCTGAAATTAGGCACATACGTTTCATCTTTTGCCCTAGAGGTGCACTAAGAAAGGATTTTTCAAAATTCAGCTTCTGCCCTATGATTAGGTCTATTGCTACACTAGCATAGACTACAATAGGTGAAAATCGAATTTGTAGAACACGGAAGAGACATATCTCATTTTTAAGTCTTGCGATGCGAGGAGAAAATCTTGGTTAGTCCCAAAAACCAACTATTTTCGGGACATTGGCTCACACCGACACCAACCGTTTTCGAAAGATTGGTATCACATTGTCACCGCTCTAGGTTGTAGTGCTGGAGAGCGTACACTGATCAGGCAGAACATTATGACCACCTACCTAACAGCCGGTATGGCCACGTTTTGCATGGATAACAGCGGCGACGCGTCTTGACATGGAAGCTATGAGGCCTTGGTAGGTCGCTGGAGGGAGCTAGCACCACTTCAGCCCACACAAGTCACGTAATTCCCGTAAATTTCGGGGAGAGGGCGATGAGCTCTGACGCCACGTTCAATCACATCCCTGATGTGTTCGATCGGGTTAAGATCTGGCGAGTTGGGGGCCAGCACATCAATTGCAACTCGCCACTGTGTTCCTAGTACCATTCTATCACACTCCTGACGTAGTGACATGGCACATTATCTTGTTAAAAATGCCACTGCCGTTAGGAAACATGATCGTCATGAAGGGGTGCACATGGTCTGCAACCAGTGAACGATACTTCTCGGCCGGCATGATGCCTTGCACGAGTACAACTGTACCCATGGATACACACGTGAATGTTCCCCAGAGCATAACTGAGCCGCCGTCAGCTTGTCTCCGTCCCGCAGTACGGGTGTCAAGGAGTTGTTCACCTGGAAGACGACGGATTCGCACCCTCCCATTGTCATGATTAAAAAGGTATTGGGATTCAGCAGACCACACAACGCTCCGCCACAGCGCCAACGTCCAGTAACGATGGTCACGTGCTTATTTCAGTCGTAGTTGCCGATGTCGTGGTGTTAACATTGGCACATGCATGGGTCGTCGGCGGCGGAGGTTCATTCTTAGAAGTATTCGGTGCACTGCGTGTTCAGACACACTTGTACTCTGTCCAGCATTAACGTCTGATGTTAGTTCCGCCACAGTTCGCCGCTTATCCTGTTTTACCAGTCTGCCCAGACTACGACGTTCGACATCTGTAATGAGGGGTGGCCGCCCAACCCCTCGACGTTTGGACGTGGACCTTGGTTTCGCCACCTATTGAAAACACTCACCACAGCACTCCTCGAACACCCGACAACGACAAGTCGTGCAGGTTCCAAAATGCTCGTGCCGAGCCTCCGGGCCATCACAATCTGTCCTCGGTCAAACTCAGAAAGATTGCGCACCTTACTCATTCTACACATGAACAGCACACTCACTGATACTACACGTACCTGCGTGTGTCTGACTAGCAGTCATTCCTCGTCAGGTGAAGCTGCTATCACCTGGACACATTTATATAGATAGTAGGTAGGTGATCATAATGTTCTGGCTGATCAGCGTATGTTGAAAGACTCATGAACGACGCTTCCGCTTGGGCAGATTGCGTAATGTATGCAAAAGGATTGCTGGAAGAAGATGCTTTTCTGTGAGAGAATTTTACGATGATCTCTGTCAGTTGACTCATTTACTGCAATACGAACAGACGTTCTTCTGCATGCTGCTGTCCCATTTACAAGTACACGATCAGACATGCCTCTGCGTTCTATCAGACAGTCAGACAGCTTTATACTGTTCATTGAACCAACTTCTATTCCAGAGCCTCTCAGGGTGCATGCACTGTGCACGGTGCAAAAGACGGCTTCGCTTGTTTGACCAGAGTGCAGACCCCCACTCCTCGATTTGGAGCAATAACGCCGTCTCTCTCATTCCCCACGCCTGTCTCGCTCGCTCCGCCTGTCTCCCTCTTCCTCACTTGCTCCGTAGCGCTCCAAATCCGAGCCGAGTTGAGCCGAGCTTATCCGAGTAGCCCAGAGACGAAGCGTTGGTCCGAGCCGAGCCGAACCGAGTGGGACCGATGCACTGTGCACGGGAACACTGCGCTTCAGTTTGCACGCGTGAGATTTTGGGCGTTTGAGAGGCCCTGTTCTATTCGCTATATAACTTGCACCATCTTTTCTTGCATACATATCTCCTATCTTTTATTCTTAACACTTTTCACCTTTTCAGACTCATTTTGGTCACAACACCTTTTTTTTATAATTGACTTTACGTGGCATCAATATAGATTGGTCTTATGGCGATGTTGGGATAGGAAAGGGCTAGGAGTGGGAAGGAAGCGACCGTGGTCTTAATTAAGGTACAACACTGGTATTTGCCTGGTGTGAATATGATAAACCACGGAGAAGCATCTTCAGGGCTACGCCAATGGTGTTCGAACCCACTGTCTCTCGAATAAGAGCTGAAAGCTACTTGACCCAAACCTGGCAGGCACTTGCTCGGTCACAGCGCTATAGGTGTTCTGTCAGGCTTTCCAAGAGTTCCTGCATGATGTAGTTCAAGTTACTCACAGCAGACTCTACTTTCATTTCCATATATATCTCCTATACCTAAAAAAGCGTCCGGCTCCATGGCTAAATGGTTAGCGTGCTGGCCTTTGGTCACAGGGGTCCCGGATTCGATTCCCGTCAGGGTCGGGAATTTTAACCAAAATTGGTTAATTTCGCTGACACGGGAACTGGGTGTATGTGTCGTCTTCATAATCATTTTACCCTCATCACGGCACGCAGGTCGCCTACGGGAGTCAAATCGAATGACCTGCATCTGGCGAGCCGAACTTGTCCTCGGACACTCCCGGCACTAATAGCCATACGCCATTTCATTTACTTAATAAAGCACAGACGAGCTTCTGCGTACAGCTGTCTCATTTAGAGCAGTACGCTCCGATATGCTTCTGCGTCCTATTATGTAGGTTCATATTGCTTCATACAGCTCACTGAAGTAACTTTTATTCGTCATATGCATATCTTATTTTTTTCTTTTATTCTTAATACTTTCCACGTTTTCAGACCCATTTTGGTCACCGTTATAGTTGTTTTACCAGATTTTCCTTCCTGTTTACCTACAGCTCGTGTATACTGTAGTTCCTGTTTCTCATAAGTGGCTCTATTTCCTTTTTCTTTTCCATAATAGGATTCGTTCGGCATGGAGTTCACTGCTATTGACGGTGTAATGGTACCTCAGCGTGTTGTACCCACGAAGGCTTCAGTTGTTTCTATTCCCTACCTAACTTAATGTACGGCGCCGATTCACTGGCCGAATTTACTTGAGAAAAGAGCTATTCTCACGTCTAAGAACGATACCGCAGCAATCATCATTTTGATTCCTTATTGGACAAACTTCCTATTAAGATGGTGAGATATACGCCTAAATCGGTGGACACTATAGTAGAGATAGAATAGGTGGTCCACTACCCTGTGGAGTTATACGCTTTAAATCTACCAGGTTTCTCACCTCACAATCTAAGTCTGAAAATTGGAGCAGCTATGGAATCTGATATCCCCTCAACTTTGTAATGGTACCGGGCTGCAAGTGAAGTCTTTACATAGTAACGTGATCGAAGCAACCATCTTCACGGATGTAGTGCGGGAGAAACAGTTTTTATCCCCCGCATTTCTTTGATTCCCTCCGATTACCACTTCCTAACGACTGCAATTTCCCGTTAAGGTATGCTTCCCAGGAACAATAAACAAAGCTCCGGGGCAGTTTTTAAAAGTTGCTGGTGTGGATTTAAGGAATGATTGTCTTTCCCGTGGTCAGTTATATATAGCCTGTTCACGTGTAAGCTGCCCTGACAGCCTTGTGATTCTGCAACTACCGGGGCGAACGAAAAACTTAGTTTAAAAAAAGTTTTATAAAGCATACAGTACTTCAACAACAACCTCGGGCAATATAAAATTTGGACGGCAGTATAATTAAATTGTGACTTGCTGTAGGGAAGGTAGCCTGCCATTATAATGAGAACGTCCCAAATCTAGTGTGACCAGCAGTGGGCAATGGGGCCTGCCATTATAATGAAAACTCCCCAACTCAATTGTGACCGGCAGTCGGTAAAGAGGCCTACCATTATAATGAAAACTTCCCAACTGGGACATTACATGTTAAACGTTGCATGGCGACATATGCGTGTTGTTTCTCGGGTAACGCTAAGAGCAATAGAATGTAATATAATCCTACTCACAACCTGTATAACATTTTAACTAGAATTCCGTATACAATGTTGAATTCCGTAACGAAGCACAGGTAAATGAACTAGTAACTTATATTGTATTGAAAACTCGTGTGGAAAAAGTTTGAATGAACAATTTAAAAATTACTTGGAAAACTAGTCAGCAGTCCAGCAACACAAAATTAGTAAGTTTTAAAATTTAGATGCTGCGATACCTGGATCTTCATTGTAGTTGGTTGCCTTTTTTCTTCAAGGTTTCAATATCGAATCCCAAGTCAATAGCCGATTTCTAAGCTTGTCTGTCTATCGTACGATAGTTCGGAGTAAGATCATTAGCACGTTGAAGATGTAAAATGGAAATCATGAATCCCTGTAAATTTTCAGTGAAATTGTGCTTGAAGGAACGTGAAAATCGTAGCATATTATTTTCAGATAGAACTACCTGAAACTATGAAGTATAGGATCACTCACCCTCCCTACCCCCCACCCCTGTAAATTTTCAGTGAAATTGTGCTTGAAGGAACGTGAAAATCGTAGCATATTATTTTCGGATAGAACTACCTGAAACTATGAAGTACAGGATCACTCACCCCCCGCGCTCTCTCAAGTCCTGAGGCATGAGTAGCATTCATGAACCCCAGCTTAAACTCGCATTGTTTATACTTGTACAAAATTACTCCCTTTTTCCTGTTGCCAACGGCCGTAGCCGTGTTGAAACACCGGATCTCGTGAGATCTCCGGGCGTGGTCAGGAGTTGGATGGGTTACCACACGCTGTTGGTGGGGGTAAGGGAATGGAGGAGCGGAAAGGAACTGGCCACCCTACCGCACGTAAAGTCCGGCTCAGAAACACCTCTGCGGAGGTTCGGACCTGCCTTCGGGCAGAATAACCCTTACCTACCTTACCTTTTTCCTGATCAACCTTCCTCATCAACACTTCGTCAATACTAGTAGGTTTACTCGGTCCATGGACTTCTTCAGTTTCCTGTATTACTTTTATCGATGCCTCCACTGTATGAGGGATTGAAACTCCTTTTCTTTTTATTACTCCTTCCATAACGTTAATAACAATGTCATCGATATATATTTTAAGGTTTTCGGAGACGCCAAAGCGCCAGAAATGTTGCCCTGTAGGTGATCCATCACGTGCTGGTGAATCTACTGACACAAGGCTGCCATGTTTGAGCACCTTCAAATATCATGGGACTGAACCAGGGTCGAGCCTGCAAACCTGAGCTCAGAAAGCCAACTCTCCACCTTCAGAGCCACCTAATTCAACTGTGACCATTTTTAAAATTTTAAAAATAATTTCCACAAATGTTGTGATGGAAGAATTTTAACATGTTGAAAGAAAGCACTTCATCAAAAAAGATATTTTTTTCTTTTTGTTCCAGCGGTTTTAACGTCCCACTAACTGAGGTAGGTTTTCACCAGGGTAGAACTAAGGAGTTAGCAGCCGTAACCTTAATTAAGGTACATGCGAAAATAAGAAATGACTGGAACCATCTTCTGGGCTGCCAACAGTGCGGTTTGAGCCCACTTTCTCCACTGTCTTACTGCAGCACGATCTGCACTATGTAGCCAGCTCACTCAGTGTAATGACAACTGTTTTCGCTGCAATGTAATGACAATGACTGTCTATAATTAGGAAGACAACCACGCATCTGAGATGAGGATTTCCGAGCGAGGTGTCCTGCCTCAGACGGAGCATTCCGAGTTGTGCCGCTCTCACAACCCAAGGGCCACATGTGCTGGACACATGTGACGAACTGTCCCCAGATAATCCTGCTAACGGGGTATTTACCACAACAGCTCCTCCCTAAATATCAGTTCGTATCAACAAAAATGCTGTCAAGTCTGACACACTGCCCGAAATACAGACGCTTTCTCTCATTTTTTACTGACCGCTGACTCACCTGATATGGTTTGGTTCTGCATGAGATTGGGTTGATTATTGACTCTGAAGTAATAAATCTAAGTAGAACTAAGCCCTGAGATTTTACGATCCGATAAAAATATTCACAGACTGTTAGCAGAGGTTATTTAATGAGGTACTATTATTTAGAAAGAAAATACATGCGTTTAACCAACAAAGGATGAATGAAATACCTGACAGAAATATTTCATGGCTGAGCTGTCGGCTGCATTTCTCTGTTACTTATTGTCCGTTCCTCTCTTAAGTCATTATGTTTGAGACTATGAGATATACTGTACTTTGAGACCGAACAGGTACAAAGGAAGAGTCAACAAGTTAGTAATGTTCACCCGAGTTTGGAAGCTAAGGCCTTCAGACAATGTTCTGATTGCTGCCAATTGCTGCTACCACAACAGACATGTGTATAAGGCGTTCAGAGGTTTGAAGAGCTTGGGCCAAGGATGTAACTGCAGGGTGTCCAGATTGGAAAAAATAATCCGTGGGTAAAGGAGGTAGAGAAGGATTGACATTCTTTCCGATTTAAATTGCATTTGTTTACTGATTTTATAAATAAGTTGCAGTAACAGTATATTTACTAAGTATTTACTTCTATGTATTTGGTAGTCATTATCATGAGCCGACTCAAAAGTAAAGGGTTCAAGGAGAAACTTAACGTACGTGACAGCACGATAAGAGCAAAATATATTTGTGCTTGTAATTAAGACATTAGGTATTATTATAAGTGCACAGAAGTCTCTCTCTTGTATCGAGTTTTACAGAAGTTTGCATACCGTTCGTGTTGTTTCTGATAATATCTATCACAACTGTCATAATTATCTTAAAGTAGAAAATATCAAATCAAATATAATACTTACATTTCAATGTATAATCGATCTGAATTCACCTAACGGCGTGGCTGGGTTTGAAGGACTTGCTCCAGAAACATAGTGGGATGAATAATTGGAGGAACAAAACTTTCAACTTGAACATACATATGAGAGACTGAATATTCAGATTGGTTAAGGAGAGTCCATTACTGTGAAAAGAATTTATGCAACCACATTAGAAGAACGGTACAACAATCAAATTCCATATGTTCTGTGTGAAATCCAATTTTGTGGAAGAAATAGGCAGACAATCTAGCAATTACGAATCTAGGAAAATAGCTGCTCTCGTCGAAAATATAAAGCGAATAGAGATTAAGTAAAATACTTTCTAAATGTAATCCTACATGTTTACAGCAATAATATCTACGAAGTTCCCGTATGAGCAAACGGGACTAAGGTGTAGACATACGTACACACATCTACGAAGGCCAAAATATATCGCACCGCCACTGTCTTCACGGATAATATTCTTCGGAATAGCATGGAAATGTTTTCTGATGAATCTACAACTGTTGTCAGAAGGCAAAGAAGCAAAGTTGAACAATTCTTTCCCTTTCTATGTTCTATTCTTGCTCGTTTTACCTCTCGAATGATAAGAAAACTCTCAAATCATTTCTCCCCTTCTTTGGAAACAAAGTAGTCTAAATTGAGGAAACCGTCATATCCGGCCACAGTGGTATTCTTCACGTTATAATATAATCTAAATTATTTTATTCCTCTAAGAATTAAACCGTTGCGCATCATGCAATACCAGACCTTCCGTTACGACAGTTCAAATGAGTTTAGTCAATTCCGATTCAATTTTATTCCGATGTCTTTGGGAACTGAATTGTTTGAATCATATGGCTTAGGTACAATATTTAGAGTGTACAGATAACGAGTAGAAGGGAATACTGTCATCAGTCATCACTCCCTGCCTTATCCTTGGTGGTTAGTGGGTCAGCCACCAATTAGCACTGTGAGTGATACGGGCGATTGTCAAACACGTGATTGCATCCCCGGTAGGTAAGTTAGTATTCGAGATGTAGGTGTGTAGTATGTTCAGCCTTTTCCCTTTTGCTTCCACTTGCAAGAACAACATCATGTCAAAGTGTCTTCTTCATTCGTTTTGGGGTGCACTCTCACCACAAACAAAATAACTACCTACTGACAAATTTTGTAAAGAGATAAAAATAATGTATATATAACGAAACCTTCTGTACATAACATATTTTCTACTGTCAGAATGTTCTTTATGCATGGGAGGAAGAATGAAAGTTTATGTGATCCCGCGTGAGTAAGACTGTATGTGGGTATGAATGAACCAGCCTAGCTAAAGTGTATATAGAGATCCAAATGTGTGTGTGTGTGAGAGAGAGTAGAATTACTTGAATGTTGAACAGGTCCTGTGAATATTATGTAAATAATACGTCTATGTAAATACGGTAACTGTATATAAGAAAAATTTTTAATATTGTAATTCTAAGTGGGGATGGAGGCACTTTCGTGTATATGGGGCTATGCTCTTTGTGTATCCACCATCCCTGAATTGTATCTACAATTTGTGGATGATGATAATAATAATAATAATAATAATAATAATAATAATAATAATAATAATAATAATAATCGTGTTTCTATCCATCTCGAAAGACGAATACAGTGTCAGTAACGTTTCCTTCTGTTTTTTTTTGCTAGTTGTTTTACGTCGCACGGACACAGATAGGTCTTATGGCGACGATGGGTCGGGAGAGGGCTGGGAGTGGGAAGGAAGCGGCCATGGCCTTAATTAAGGTACAGCCCCAGCATTTGCCTGGTGTGAAAATGGGAAACAACGCAAAACCATCTTTAGGGCTGCCGACAGTGGGGTTCGAACCTACTATCTCCCGAATACTGGATACTGGCCGCAATTAAGCGACTGCAGCTATCGAGTTCGGTGTGTAATGTTTCTTGTGAGTGATATCAATCAGTGAGAGTGTTCCAAGCGTTCGTTAAACAATAATTATGCAGTTATCTTTCGTACCGGGTTGTAAATCGGGATACAATAAAATACTCGGCGTTAGGCATTTCTCCAGCCCGCCAAAACGAAAAGATTCCATTACTTAGTGTCCATTCTTCTTCAGGGCAAAGGAAATCCGAAGAGACTTTGAAGCTCGGAAATTTCCATGCAAACTTTCAAAAGTAACGGATGCCTGCCGATGGTGAGTAATTCAGTTCTGTATACAATCTCTTGTGTGTGCGGTATACCGCAAAAAAATTATCGACATTGAAATTAAAGCTCATCTGTGGTTGAAGTTTTCCTAGCAACGAAGTGTTTATTGTATAGGCCAATAATAGTTTGACATATTGTGAATTCAGTGTTTTGTTTATTTCTGCAATTGTAGGTTTACAACAGAGGAGGTGTTTATCGTGGAACATTTTCCAGTAAATATGCAGTGTTGAGTCAGAATGGGCGAGTGTGCTTTACGTTAGAGAACAATACGAGGAGTGATTTAATAAGTGGGTACCGAATAACAGAACAATGCTAGCTGTCGTTGACAATTTTTCCGTCACATGGGATCAGTCTTACGACACCACAAACGAGAATCATGGACGACTTATCCAAACCAATACACAGGGCGCGGGTTACGGTTTGGTGCGCCGTGTCTGGTCATGGAATATTGGGCCCTTACTTCGTCGAGGAAGCTGCACAAAATCCAGCGCAAAACTGTGCGCCGTTTTTGTCGGACTAGGAACTTACCGTCCAACGACAATGAACGTAGTAAGATGAAGCTTCAGCCCACACCGTGGAGGGTGGTCACTTACCCTTTTGCCACGACACTTAGATCACCTGAAAGCGTTTAAAGTACAGTCCAATATTGCTTTTGGTAAAATACAAGAATAGCTGACAGTGGGATGAATGGCACTGACGGCGTGCAGTGATAGCACGCTTCAACTCAAAGAGTAGTAACAGTGGTGCTCTTACTCATTATGGTATACATTTGCGTACAGAGAAAACTCCACTCAATATAGGCCCTATCTTTCTGTTTCTAATTAAGTGACAAAATAGTTGATAGGAAATCTAATTTCCGATACTTTAGGCCTACAAAGCAAAGCAAAGCAAAGTCACCTCCGTACAGGCCATGAAGGCCCTTGGAGGAGTGGAAGGTAAAGGCTTCCACCATTCTTAACCTCGACACGTGATGGGGTAGAGTGGTTAGCTCTACGCCCAGCCGCCTTTGCTCCCAGGAATTAACCTGGTGCTCATTTTTGGTGTAGGCTGAGTGAACCTCAGGGCCATATGCACCTCCGCAAGTGGAAATCTCGTTTCTTAAATTTTACGACTTCCTGACGGGGATTCGAACCCACGTCCTTCCGGGCGAACCGAGCACGCCTTTACCGCCTCGGCCAGGCAGCCCCTACTTTAGGCCTACAGCAATGTCCACTCACAAAATCTAAAGCCGCCACTGGTGTAACTACTCAAAATAAAGAATGATTCAGTAAGTTTAGAAGATTTATTTTGAAAATAATGGACTGCTTAACTGTGACTGATGTCTTGAACAAAGAAAAGTGTAATCAAAATAGTGTAAGTAGACAATCATGTTTGCTCTTAAATTTACATGAGACTAGAAGACTCGCTGAGTGTAATATTTTGTTTTGAAAATACTCGTATTCGTGAGACAGGAGCTGTGACTATCTCAGTAGCTAGCGAGAACATCACTGAAATGTCCCTTGTTCCCTGTGACTTAAATTTGGACAGAATCACAAAACAGCAAGGATTAATGTTACTTAGATAACCGGCAGAGCTCACTGCTCCACTATTTTCCGTTGTGGAACTTTCATCAGCCGGAACATCTGAAGTATATCTCTCCTAAAATATATGACCCCATCTGATTTCGTCTAACTATCTTTAACTACTTGTCCACCTTGTTTACTTCCTGTAGATGAGATGAACAGGAGTACACTTGATGTACACGGTAAGAGGCGAGGAAAATTAACGCTAGGCCGCGACCCTCCGAAGCAAAGCCATTATCCAAGAATGTACGAAACTTGGCAAGCACACCACCCCTTACACGACATCTTGAGAAATGTGGTAATGTTTATAGGCGAGCTTGTTCGGTGCTGGATTTATAGACCACCTCGTATATTCTCTTTATGAAAAATGACCATGTTCCATTTCTGTTCAAGGCGCCATGCAGCCGTCTTACCTGGCGACATACTCGTATACCACTGAATGTAAATAGTAGTGTGTTCTCGGGGGCTCTTCTTGGTTCTATTGCATTTTCGACGTAGTGGGCATGACCTTTGATTTTTTGTTGATTTATTGGTAGTTACTGTACTGCAACTTAAATTTGGACTGAACCACCAAACAGCAAGGATTAATGTTAATTAGATAATCGGCAGAGCTCACTGAGAATGGAGATGTTGTGAAGAATGATAACATTTCTGAAGTATTCAATGACAGTATTGCGTACCTTTCTTCTTTCGCCCATTGCCCTACACACTGGTAAGGATGCGAATGCGAACTCTGTCGCACATGTGGGCTTGACTCTTTTTTAATGCCGGATGCCCTTCATGACACGAACCCTATGAG
This sequence comes from Anabrus simplex, assembly GCF_040414725.1. Taxonomy (NCBI): domain Eukaryota; kingdom Metazoa; phylum Arthropoda; class Insecta; order Orthoptera; family Tettigoniidae; genus Anabrus; species Anabrus simplex. The sequence goes on from NC_090265.1 coordinate 365,935,931, forward strand.
GAGGGATGTAGTGTTTCTGTGATGGTTAATAGTGTGGTGCGTTGAATGAGTCTCAAGAGAAGTGTGTGGAGACAAACGCAAATACCCAGTCTCCGAGTCAGAGGAATTGACCCGATATGATTAAAAGGACCTAGACTGTTGGGCATTTGTCTATAAACTCAATTTACAGACACGGGCATTTGATAAAGGAATTCCATCAACAGATCTATAGTGATATATTCTTCCGTTGTATTACTCGTGTATCGTCTAATACCGTGATTTGCTTTCTGGCATTCGAGTGCTCTTCAGATGGCAATGATTATGGCGTCCTGCGAGGAACTGTCTTGTACGACCATTGGCCTCCTGATGTATAACAGGAGAATGACAAAAAGTAAATGCTGTTCATGGTCGCTTGAAAAGGGTCATTTATCGAAACATCGCTTGTACCTAGGATACCTTTGTGATATTAAAGCCTTTGGGAAATTTTATCTCCGACTGAACATGTGAGGACCTAGTGGAACAGCAACTTTAATTCTCGCGGTACATGGACACTCTTTAGATCACAGTACTTCAGAGTTCTTTATCACTCCATGAGACGTCGAACAAATCAGCATGGTTTATTGAGGAAAGCGGAGGAATTAGGCACTACAAGAAAATATATTATTATTATTACTGCCAGGCAGAGTGGTTAAGATGGTTGAGGCGCTGGCCTTCTGACCCCAACTTGGCAGGTTCGATCCTGGCTCAGTGCGGTGGTATTTGAAGGTGCTCAAATACGTCAGCCTCGTGTCGGTAGATTTAGTGGCACGTAAAAGAACTCTCTGCGGGACAAAATTCCGGCACCTCGGCGTCTCCGAAAACCTAAAAAGTAGTTAGTGGGACGTAAAGCCATTATTATTATTATTATTATTATTATTATTATTATTATTATTATTATTACTATTATTATTATTTCCGGCTCCATGGCTAATTGGTTAGCGTTCTGGCCTTCAGTTCAGGTGGTCCCGGGTTCGATTACTTGCTGGGTTGGGGATTTTAACGTTCAATGGTTAATTCTGATGGCTCGGGGGCTGGGTGTGTGTGACGTCTTTATCATTAGAATTCATCATAGATAGGACTCCATCCTATTACGCGTGCAGGTCGCCAATAAGGCGTCAGCTCGAAAGACCTGCACCAGGCCTCTTCGGAGACCACACGGATTTTTTCGGATCTATCTTAAATAATAAGGTAAGGGAAGGGTTGTTTTGCCCGAAGGCAGGTCCAAACCACCGCAGAGGTGTTCCTGAGCCGGAGTTTACGTGCGGTAGGGTGGCCAGTTCCTTTTCCCTCCTCCTTTCCCTTACCCCCCCCACCAACAGCGCGTGGTAACCCATCCAACTCCTGACCACGCCCAATGACGCTTAACTTCGGAGATCTCACGGGATCCGGTGTTTCAACACGGCTACGGCCGTTGGCTTAAATAATAATAAGAGATATTTACTACCTGTCCTTCTCGCTGTTTTATTGGGTTGATAATTCATGGTGATTTGGTCAGTTTTTCTACAAGTTTCCCTTAATAACGCCAATTCTGTCCGGCTCCATAGCTAAATGGTTAGCGTGCTGGCCTTTGGTAACAGGGGTCCCGGGTATGTGTTGTCTTCATCATCATTTCATCCTCATCATGACGCGCAGGTCGCCTAAGGGAGTCAAATAGAAAGAGCTGCACCTGTCAAGGCGAACATGTCCTCGGTCACTCCCGGCACTAAAAGCCATGCGCCATTTCATTTCATTTCACGCCAATTCTACTATATATGGAGGGGTTTATTCACTATTGCGCGTTTCCGCAGTGATTGGTAGTGTAGTTGTGTGCGTGTGATGAGGTGTACGTTGGAACAAACACAAACACCCAGTCCCCAAATCACAGGAATTAACCAGAATCGACCCAACCAAGAAACGATCTCGGAGTCTTCTGAACCATTCAGCAAAGAAATCGAACGTAATGCAAACAAATAACTGCATGTATTAGCAATATTTACAATAAATAAATGCTCTTCCCCTTCTTACTGGCCATCCGTGGCTGGGAGAGAAGAGTGTTTGATTTATTCATTCATTTATATCTTCTGAGTAACACATTTCTCAGAAATTAACTGTTGTTTTACTTTAAGGGTGAGCCAAAACTTTCTGGGCAATTTAGAGTTTCGGAACTGGATATATAAAGATCATTAATATAAGTTCCATTGTCATTCGAGATTTGGGCCAATATTTTTTTGAATCAGATAGCTCCCCGGATATCCTTTTGGGACATCGTAAACGCCGTTCGTGTCACTGAAGTCAATATTAAAATTCGTGCAGAGTTTAGAATTGAACCCGAGGTCTTTCAGACAGAAGCTCACTATAATGACCACTTGATTCAGAATGTACACATATTGTCTGATAACTAGGGTTATTGTGCTGCCTGTACTTATTCACGAAAGTGTAATAATCCAGGAGTAGAATTTATTACAGATGTATCTCAGTATACGCGGGTATCCGAAATGATAATGGCACTCAAATTTTGGATTTTGTCGAGGCGAATAACTTGGTTAATTGTAACACATTTTTCAAAAATAGCACCATTCACCTAATCACCTACACGAATGGTGACTATAGCAGCCAAATTGACTTTATCCTTGTTCGACGCTGTGATCTCAGACTAGTATTATATGTGAAGGTCGTGCCATCTGATTGTGTAGCCCCTCATCGTAAGCTGCTCACGGCAGACTTAAGGATCTGTAAACATCGTAGAAGTGAAGGGATGAATGCCCCCGAAAAGACCAAGTGGTGGAAGTTTAAAGACCAAAAGGAGACCCTATAAATTTTTCTCCCATCGACCTGAATGCGATTGACAACACGTGGACCACAATCTGACAATCTGTTACTGCAACCGCCACAGCAACCTTGGGTACAACAAAACGTAGTTCCCACCGTATTGACAAGCATACGTGGTTATGGACGGCCCAAGTCCAAGACAAGGTGCATGAAAAGAAGAAGGCATATAGAAACTGGGTTTCACAAAAGACTCCAGAGAACAGGGAAAGCTATGTCATAGTGAAGCGTGAGGCTAAGAAAGCTGTCACTGAAGCTAGGCGCAGTCACTATAATGACCTGTAAGCAACAATGGATTCAAAGGAAGGAGAGAAAACTATCTACCGGCTGGCCAAAGCTAGAACAAAGTCTGCACAGTATATTGAGCACTAATGTGTGCATAAAAGGCAAAGATGGTCAGCGATTACAAGACAAACAGGACATCCTCAAACGTTGGCAACAACACTGTCAAGAGATTTCCAGCATTGAGTTCCAAAATCCTCCTATTCCAGAAAGTAATCCAACAGCAGGTCCTATCTCACACATCACACCAGAGGAAGTTACCAACGCCATCAGGAGTATGAAGAATCAAAAAGCGCGAGGATCCTATGATATTCCGACAGACTTCTGGAAATTGCATCATTTAAAAGAACCCAAGATCACCTGACTGACCAACTTTTTCAATGCCATAGTTGACTCTGGATCTGTTCCAAGTGATGGGCTACACGAATCACTGTGCCTATCTTTAAGCAAAAAGGTGACCCAGCAGAATGTGCAAAATTACCGTCCAGTTCACCTCCTGTCGCACACAATGACAGAATCCTCGATCGACGACTACGTGATATTGTCAGCGTTAGTATCAACCAGTGCAGGTTCGTCAAGGGTGCTGGAACAACCGACGCCATCTTTACTGCCAGAATGCTCATTGAGAAGCATCGAGAGAAACAACGGCCACTGTATATTGCCTTCCTTGATCTTGAAAAGGCTTTCGACCGTGTTCCACATCGTGTGATCTGGTATGCACTTCGTGACCATGATGTACCAGAAATGCTTACCAATTGGATCAAGATGCTTTACACGAACACCACAAGTCGTGTACGTTGCGCTGTCGGCATCTCGGAGAGTTTCCCTGTGAAAGTCGTGTACACCAAGGCTCCACATTGTCCCCATTGCTCTTTGTTCTCATCATGGACACAATTATACGGGACCTGCAGAGGAGTGTCCCTTGGACTCTCTTATGCGCAGATGATGTCGCACTTGCTCATACCACCAGAAGTGGATTGCAGCGTCAAGTTGAAGACTGGAACAGCCATCTCTCACAATACTGTCTTAGACTGAACAAAAAAGCGAATACCTGGAAACCACCCCAAGCAACGGCTTAATTCAAGTTGATGGAGAAACCTTAACGAAGACCGTAAGCTTCAGGTATCTAGGATATCGCCTAGTGAACGATGGTGGGATACGTGATGAAGTGCGGAGTACGATAAAGGCAGCATGGATGAGATGGAGGGAAGTCACAGGCGTACTCTGTGACAGAAGGATGCTTCTACATCTGAAGTCCAAAATATACCGCATGGTAGTACATCCTGTTCAATCAATCAATCAATCAATCAATCAATCAATCAATCAATCAATCAATCAATCAATCAATCAATCAATCAATCAATCAATCAATCAATCAATCAATCAATCAATCAATCAATCAATCAATCAATCAATCAATCAATCAATCAATCAATCAATCAATCAATCAATCAATCAATCAATCAATCAATCAATCAATCAATCAATCAATCAATCAATCAATCAATCAATCAATCAATCAATCAATCAATCAATCACTACTGATCTACATTTAGGGCAGTCGCCCAGGTGGCAGATTCCCTATCTGTTGTTTTCCTAGCCTTTTCTTAAATGATTGCAAAGAAATTGGAAATTTATTGAACATCACCCTTGGTAAGTTATTCCAATCCTTAACTCCCCTTCCTATAAACGAATATTTGCCCCAATTTGTCCTCTTGAATTCCAACTTTATCTTCATATTGTGATCTTTCCTACTTTTAAAGACACCATCCAAACTTATTCGTCTACTGATGTCCTCCCACGCCATTTCTCCACTGACAGCTCGGAACATACCACTTAGTCGAGCAGCTCGTCTCCTTTCTACCACGTCTTCCCAGCCCAAACTTTGCAACATTTTTGTAACGCTACTCTTTTGTCGGAAATCGCTCAGAACAAATCGAGCTGCTTTTCTTTGGATTTTTTCCAGTTCCTGAATCAAGTAATCCCGGTAAGGGTCCCATACACTGGAACCATACTCAAGTTGAGGTCTCACCAGAGACAAATATGCTCTCTCGTTTACATCCTTACTACAACCCCCAAATACTCTCATAACCATGTGCAGAGATCTGTACCCCTTATTTACAATCATATTTATGTGATTACCCCAATGCAGATCTTTCCTTATATTTATACCTAAGTATTTACAATGATCCCCAAAGGGAATTTTCACCCCATCAACGCAGTAATTAAAACTGAGAGGACTTTTTCCTATTTGTGAAACTCACAACCTGACTTTTAACCCCGTTTATCATCATACCATTGTCTACTGTCCATCTCACAACATTATCGAGGTCATTTTGCAGTTGCTCACAATCTTGTAACTTATTTATTATTCTGTACAGGATAACATCATCTGCGAAAAGCCTTATCTCTGATTTCACTTCTTTACACATATCATTGATATATATAAGAAAACATAAAGGTCCAATAATACTGCCTTGAGGAATTCCCCTCTTAATTTTACAGGGACAGATAAAGCTTCACCTACTCTAATTCACTGAGTTCTATTTTCTAGAAACAGAGCCACCCAGTCAGTCACTCTTTCATCAAGTCCAATTGCACTCATTGCATTGTTGCATTACACGGTATTGGATGTCGACCAGCTGACAAAGCTACAGAGCGCCAATTACACACCATGGAAATGCGCATACTCCGTTGATCGATGGGCATCACACTCCTGCATCATGTCAAAAATGACACCGTCCGCCAGCAAATGGGCATTGCACCCATCACTGAGAAGGCACAGGAAAAACGTCTCCAATGGTATGGTCTCGTCCTGCGTGTTGCACCTGGAACAGTTGCCAATTTCACCCACACCTTTGAAATTAGGACTTTTTTATTTCGTTGTGAAATGTTCGTGTGAGTCGCGTTGTTGAAGAGAAGTCTAAATCATGATCAGTTCTCATGTTACAGGTACTCTGTTATGGTCGTTTTTAAGTACCTAGCTCTTAAAAGAGCTATTTGCAGTAAATTAAGCTATTACCGACAGAGGTGCAATGGGCTTGTGCATAGCCATTCGATTAATGAAGGGAATTTTCAAAATGACCACCTCCTTCGTTAATATCTGAGCACGATGGGGGTGAGTCATTCTTGCTTGTTGCAACGTATGTGTTGGAACCTGCCTGCACTTTGCTGTAAGGTTAGTATGTGCTGTTTCATGTGCCCTACGTATTAAGTTCAGCCGTTCTTCGAGTCGAACGTGCGTAGCTGCTTGGTTGAATGCTGACAATAAATGCAGCGAGCTTCATTCGTTGTAGCCGTTTGCCATTTGAAAGTCGCATGTTATTATTCATTTCTGATGTATGCTTCCTTTTTAAAGGTGAAAAAAAACCGGGCGAGTTGGCCGTGCGCGTAGAGGCGCGCGGCTGTGAGCTTGCATCCGGGAGATAGTAGGTTCGAATCCCACTATCGGCAGCCCTGAAGATGGTTTTCCATGGTTTACCATTTTCACACCAGGCAAATGCTGGGGCTGTACCTTAATTAAGGCCACGGCTTCCTTCCAACTCCTAGGCCTTTCCTATCCCATCGTCACCATAAGACCTATCTGTGTCTGTGCGACGTAAAGCCCCTAGCAAAAAAAATGTGAAAAATGACTTTTGAGGTTTTTGGAACCTAAAACTTAATAAGTTAAACCTTAATTAATAATGTCTTTAGGAGTATAACAATAAAAACGAAAAACTCGTAGCCAGATTCGAACTCTGAGTCTGTCGAAAAATTACACCCTGGCTGCGTTTAGTACCATGTACCCACTCCATGAGACGAAGAGTAGGTCTCGTATCTCTGTACTAATGGAATAAACTACGCTATCGCTTCGAAACTGATCTTGTATGTTGCAAGTTCTGAACTCGAATGTGCAGACAGGTTTACCTTGCTTCAAACACCACAGTATGTCTCTCTTAATCCCAGATAGATGCAACCATTCCCTACGCATAAAGTATGTGCCTATTACTTGGTTAAATGAGTCCAGCGTAATGTTTCAGGTGGTATCCCAACGAACTTGTCTGTATTCGGTGCTTACATGGCGATAATTATTATGTCTGATTATTATAACTTCCTTAGAAGAATATCTGAGTCTTCAGAAAAGTCCTTCGTAAGGGATGCCTACAAGAGTACGAAATATAAAAAATCAAAAGAAGGCATGACTCTATAAGGTTTCGAGCCCTCACTGCTCCATGTAGCTCGTCCAGGTGCATATCTTCTTCTTTATCTGTTTACCCTCCAGGGTCGGTTTTTCCCTCGGACTCAGGGAGGGATCCCACCTCTACCGCCTCAAGTGCAGTGTCCTGGAGGTGAAAAACACGTTTTTTTTTTGCTATTTGCTTTACGTCGCACCGACACAGATATATCTTATGGCGACGATGGGATAGAAAAGGCCTAGGAAGTGGAAGGAAGCGTCCGTGGCCTTAAATAAAGTACACCTTCGGCATTTGCCTGGTGTGAAAATGGGAAACCACGGAAAAACATTTTTAGGGCTGCCGACAGTGGGACTCGAACCCACTATCTCCCGATTACTGGATACTGGCCGCACTTAGGCGACTGCAGCTATCGAGCTCGGTAAACACGTTTCTATCAATTTCGATGTGATGAGACAAAATGACGGTGAAATGAAATGTCTGTAATTGGTCCTAACCTTATCACTTTTTTTTTTTTTTTTTTTTTTTTTTTTTTTTTGCTATTTGCTTTACGTCGCACCGACACAGATAGATCTTATGGCGACGATGGGATAGAAAAGGCCTAGGAAGTGGAAGGAAGCGGCCGTGGCCTTAATTAAGGTACAGCCCCGGCACTTGCCTGGTGTTAAAATGGGATACCACGGAAAACTATCTTCAGGGCTACCGACAGTGGGGCTCGAACCCACTATCACTCGATTACTGGATACTGGCCGCACTTAAGCGACTGAAGCTATCGAGCTCGGTATCACATTTTCTATGATACCGTGACTACCCATTTCTATCAAAAGAAAGTGGTCTCTTGAACCAATCAGGTGGGCAATTCTCTACCGACAGCTAAAGGTTTGTACAGTACAGTAACATTTCGTAAAAATGACTGGACTATTGGACTCCGCTCTACATGGTACAATGTTTTTGAGATGGGCCTCACTTACTGCCTCTTGTACCGTTTTTACATTGTGCGGCGAAGTCTATATCGGGCTAACTGCACATGAAATTGTTGTGAGATGTTGCGCAAGATAGGATTAAGGACATTTAATTCCTAGTTGGTTGCGTATGTTCGGGAAAAAGTAGGGGCAGCTGTACCACCCGGGTATACTGAAATAAGCTGAGGAAAGAAAATTGTGGTATACTTAGTATACCCATTTTTCCTGCTAGGGTGAGTTCACGAGGAAGCGTGGTGAGGATAGGTTAGAAACATTTTGGCATTTTTAAATTTTCGAATTGTTAGTACGTTATAACTACTGTTCATTTCAACACCTTGGGCCCCTGTCCCCAGAAATTAACCTGGTAACTACTCATTTTTTGTGATGGCTGATCGAACCTCAATAGCCCATACGCTTCTTAAAGTGGAAATCGCATTTCTAAATTTTTCGACTTGTTGGTGGTGAATCTCTTCCTCTTCTTCTTTAAGCTGTGGTTAGTGATAAGGGGGATGATTATTTCATTGAATTTTCCGTTTAAAAAGTAACCACCATATTATTTGTTGCTACTTAGCTGGAGGGACTCAGACTCTTGGTGAACCGAGCATTCTTTTATTATCTCGGCTAGGCAGTCATCATGATTTAACGTCATTTTTCTTCTCACCATATTTTTCACAGTACGGATTGGTGACTACGGGGCCTTTCGCTGAGTTTGACATCAGCGTATTTCCTCCTGCTTTTGTCAGACTTTTCTCTTTCGACTTAGCTATGTGACTTTTCTAAGTCGTATTCCTCCACTCCGACTGTTAATATTAATACTAAATCTATGGAGTCTTTCATTTTGAATCCTCTCAAGAGCCTTGTTTTCTTTAACCGATACCTCCATTCTTCGAAGTGTCAAACCTCTTTCTGCTATGGTTAGTGATAAGGGAGATGATTATTACGTTGCATTTCCCATTTCAAAAATAACCACCACCACCATCATATTTGTTGCAAATTAGATGGGGGGATCCAGATGGCTGTCTCCTAACAGTACCAGTTGAGTTCCCGACAGTGCCGAATATCCTCGCGCCCATGGACAGAAGCTCCCGATGAGTCGCAGCACAACACGGTCCTGGCGGGGAGTCAAATCACACGACTGTCGCTATTTCGGGACCAAATTAAAGCGACTGCTTTTGATATGCGTTTTGTAGGCCGCGTGTCTTGCCAGACTAGCGGTGTACATTCTGATAGAAATCAGAAAATGTTGTGTTTGGGAATATTTTAGAAAATGTCAAGGGTTAGCTTGATCAGTAGATACGATTGCATCAGTCGTCAGATTTCGAAACACGAACAGAACATCAATCATATTATTTCTTTATGTTGTTGACAATACTGCTGATATACTAAGGTTTTTTTTTTTTTTTTGCTAGTGGCTTTACGTCACACCGACACAGATAGGTCTTATGGTGACGATGGGATAGGAAAAGCCTAGGAGTTGGATGAAGCGGCCGTGGCCTTAATTAAGTGCCTGGGGTGAAAATGGAAAAGCACGGAAAACCATGTTCGGGGCTGCCGACAATGGGATTCCAACCCACTGACGCGATCATCATCCACAGGGCCAGCGCGCATGTGGGTCTGGGATTTATTCAGATACCCAGAACGTAAAATAAAATACTATTTGACATTGTAACTGTAATTTACAAACTACTATCTATATATGCATTTTCTTTGACGTGTGCCATCCGAAGTCTGGTGCAGGTCTTTCGAGTTCACACCTTACAAGCGACCTGCGTGTTTGTGAAGATGGGGCCCTCCTTGTGGTTAATTCACATGTTGAATACAGCACACACACCCAGACCCCGAGGCATCAGAATTAACCAATGAATGTTCAAATCCGCGACCCGGCCGGGAATCGAACCCGGAACCCCTTGGACCAACGGCCAGCACGCTAAGAATTTGTTTATGGAGCCGGAAATTTGAGAGCAAAGAGACGTGTGAAAAGTAAATGGCGAACATTTTTCAACTCAAGTCAGCAATTGGTAACCCCTAGGACGGAGACTCGGCTCTTCGACGTTGTACTTTCTCAGGACTATCGTAGAGTTGAGCAGAATGGAATAAAACGAAAGGGGACTAACAAACGTTATCTCATAGGTTCTACAAACATGTCACCAAATAGGAGACCTACATGTATTTATTTACTGATATGAATTTGCAGCATCAGCTAATTATAACTAATGCTCTTGCGTTCCCTAGTCCTGGTAGAGATGACTACTTAAAATTAACCTTATGTGCCGATAGCACCTTTTGAAAATTCACATAGAAGAAGAAGAAGAAAAAAGAAATATTTCGGTTGTGTTGTTGCGTTCGCTGCTTTTCTTGCATTTAAGGGCTAATGTCATTGAGAGGCTGCCTAGCAAGGCCATAAAGAAAGGTGTACTCAGTTCCGACACGGCATCACATCTAAACCGCTGGACATACGAAATGGAACTTCGCACAAATATTCTCAGAGAAATCTGTCACATGACTATGTTTCAGACCTTAAATTATATTATTTGCGAAAACTCGTGTAATAGGATTACTTCGAGATCAATTATCATGGTTACTGACATGAGTATTGATATCAAAGCAATAGTGGACATATTGATAATATGTGATTTATAAAGCGTTATAAAAGTATGCCGTCCTGTGTAGAGGTTTCCTACACAAAAATATACCTTAGTGAATTATCTTTCTTAACTGATCTCAGATCTCTAACTGGGCAACTTCAAGAGCGCTAAAAGCTCCAAAAGTCTCAGAGAAATAAAATTTAATTTACGACTTCCGTTATATCTTACGTTTACCTGTCCGCCTCGGTACTGTAACGGTTAGCACTATTAGCTGCTGTCCTCGATGGCCTGGGTTCGATTCCCGGTACTACCAGAAATATAAGAATGGCAGGAAGGCTGATATGTGGTTAAAATGGTACATACTGAACCCGATAGGGGCATGATCCAAGGACCTTTGGTTGATATCGATCTCCATAATTACGCACGCAATGCTATTAAAATGAAAGAACGCTGAAAATGATTAATATACATATCATTAATAGAGGTCATACCGAAACTAATTAATATTCATACCATTGAGATAGATAAATTGTGTATTTTAAAATTATTCTACGAGATTTCTTTGTCTGCGACTTATTGCGCAGTATTATCCTTTGTGTAGCGGGGGCCCCGTAGATGAAGCCAAGCCAACTTAGACCCGGGAGGGGTTACGAATGGGGATTCCCTGTGACATCACTCGAGAGAAGACATCCCTCCTCAAGACTCACAGAATGAGGGGAAACTAACTTTTTCGAAACGGAATATAGGAGCCATCTTGGAATCGGACTGGCCAACTTAATTACCTACGAGATAGAAAATTAATAAAACTTGAATTAGGGGCCCTTCTCCCGATTTAAAAGGGATAAATGTCACTGGGACATTTATTTAGAGTGTTTAATGTCCTCTTCCGTGATAACTTTCAGCCGAAGAAAGAATACTGTGTCGTTTCTGCGTGGAAAAGTACTGCGGCCATCTGTTTAGTCTCACGACAGCTCCTCGAGATTCAGACTTCACCCCGTGTGGTAGGGGAAGCAGAACAGATTTTAATTAATTTAAAGAGATTCACCGAAGGATAATTGAGTGGTTATGTCTCAATCGCACCAACTAGATATTGGTTACCGGTCGCCCGCACTATTTTACCTCGAGTACGCCGGGAATAGGCGCTACGCAAATTAGGGGAAGGGGTACCGCTCCCTAGTAAAAACTACTGAAGGACGGGACAAGCGTCAGTCCGGGTTTGCGGTTTATTGACGGCGCAGCTACGCTCCGTTGAGCCCTCGTTAGGTCTTTGTTCAATAGAAATTAATTCCTATTTAAGGTGAAATAATCCAATTTGCATAAACAGTGTTTAGTTTGATCTCTGTGACGCCAGTGTTAACTTTTTGGAAAACCGTGACGTGAAAAGTCATATTATTATGATTACTATAATATAAGAATCTTACGTAGTCGCATAGGAGATCGTGACCGGACGTTCACATTGAACGTTGTTAACCGGAGTGTGATTTAACAGTGTCGTTGTGTCTGTGCAGGATTAAGTGTTAGCGGCTCCAACATCATCAAACAATGGCTCAGCAACTTCAAGATGGAATATTAATGGAAATCATCACCGTGGTGCCCATGGAGGAGGAGTAAACTCAGGATGGACTTCCCGAGTTGACGAAGGCATCACCACCATGTGATAGAGATGAGTACAAAGTTCTAATATCTGGCATGCATAGAGGGGATGGGAATATTTATTGTAAACTGACGCTATAAGGGATTTAAAGATGTAGTCCTGTGGAAATAGAGCGCCGGAATGGGCGCGTAGTAATTAATTCTTAGCTTAGGAAACCGACTACAGGTCTGAGTAATCGAGTGTAAATAATTAAGGGAATATAATACTTTAGCTTTGCTTGGGATAGTGATTCTTTCAATTATTTCTTTCTTGGGAGATTCTGTTGTTTATTTGCGTCAGAAGACCAGTAATAATTAGTTTATAGGAGTGCAATGAGAGTAGTTATTAGAGCATTCATTAATTTGATAAGTGCATGGTATATAAAACGGTAAGTACTGCGGTATGCAAAGGCACGTCACTACGAGACCCAGCGGCCAACGTGACAACCTCAAAATTTCCACCCTTTGAAATACTTAGATAAGGAGTGATAAGTTTAAATTGATTCTGTGATTAAATATGCCAGGAAGTGATCATAATAAGTGTATTAAACATCGATTAATTAGCAGTCAGTAATCAGATGTTAATTGCCGCGCGAGTGCTTAATTGTGTTGTAATTGCTGTATAGATTCCGCGCGATGGCCACGTATAAGTAAGGTAGCGGGTAAGCTATGTAGAACGACGATAATGATAATAATAATAATAATAATAATAATAATAATAATAATAATAATAATAACAATCGGGCAAAGATTACCATTATGGGACGGGAGTCGCGTTGCAAGAATGATATGATACTGCTGGGTAGATGTGTGTTTATTTTAAGGTGATTTGCGCGAGTCATTTTAAGACCGCAGTTTATTGTGGAAGTGCGTCCGAGTGATGTGTTACAGTTTCCTTTTGAGAGGGAATGTTACGCCTGTTAATGTGAGTGTTGACCCCTAGGGGAGGGTGAACTACCGTCTGGCCTTGGCCCAGCGTGTATTTTTTTTGTCTGAATGTCCCGTAAGCGGAGGAAGGAAGGACGTGGCGGTTAAAAGGGAAGTTGTTTTCTTTGAACGGCGAAATAATGTGATCTACCTAACACGGCAGAGCTGTGAAATAATTAACACGCGACCCGGCAGATGATGGTAATGTTTGCCAATGAATCGTTGTTAATTGTACGAGTATAATTAGATAGGGATTACAGGACCCTGCCTTCATCACAAGAGGTTGTCAGTTCGATGCTCAACGTAGGCATTGGAGGCCTACAGTGTCAGAAGGAAGATCCAGTGCCTGTTACGTGTTTTTCTTGCATATCATGTACCATGTATGTGTTTTTTGTGTCATGTGTTGTTGTACATAAGGTCAGTGGTGGTTCTGTCCATCAGCTCGACGATGCCTAGAATAGCGAGGGTCGGTTCGATCCCAGGTGTTGTATCATATGTGTGTATTTTCATTTCTTTTGTCATTTCATTGGGAAATCTAGGTCTTTATTAGAATAGGGATTGCTCAGACGTGTGGTCGGACGCATGTTAGTTTTATGTGTTAGCGATAATATAGCCTCAGTGTTATGATAAAATTTCCATTCGCTATGTGTCACGATACATCGCTTCGCGATAACGTACTCGTTTCTATCACGTATAACGGACTGAGGTCCACAAACAACCTACAACAAGCATTTGTAAATGTTAATGTAATTCATTAGGGTAATTTAATGCATCATTTCCCATTATCATTAAGGTTCAATAAACCGGTTTGTGAGTCAAATATTTTAATTCGAAGGTGTTCTCATTTTTAGTTATATGCCCCGCTTCTCCTCCCTTGTACGCCTCTAAGCTTACTTTAGTTCAGCGCCTATTTATTTCTTACTTCTTGACCTGTTAGCGACCCTGTAGATCTCATGCCGGTGCCAGTTAGGTAGGGGCGGGTGCATATACAAAATGGCGGCCCAATGTGGGACGTGTTTTACTGTTAAATAGGCGCGTATATTTATTCTACATGACTTGTACACGTTGCGCCATATACAAAATGGCGCTTCCATCGTGGTGCGTATATAAATAGGCGCGTATATTTATTCTACATGAATTGTACACGTTGCGCCATATACAAAATCGCGGCCCAATGTGGGACGTGTTTTACTGTTAAATAGGCGAGTATATTTATATTATCTGACATTTCCACGTGACGCGCACATATACAAAATGGCACGTCCAACGTGATGCCAGATAAAAGGGCGTAAGTGAACTGTGGGGGCTCGATATGTCCGTAAATAAGGGCTACCCAGATTTAGGAAATTTAGCGCCATATAAAATGACATCTAATGTGTGGCTATATAAAATGACGCTCCAGGTGGGACATGTTTTACGGTTTAATGGACGAATTTTCATGTTCAATAGGCGCATAATTATCCCACATATCGCATAATATTAATGCGAAGACAGGGGCGTGTTGTGTATTAGGCAAGGCATACTTGTGCGGCTTCCAGGAGTGGGCACGATTATTTGGTAACCCATGTCTGCTTCTGACATTTCCACGCGAGGCCCAGTTCATTATAATTGAATAAGTGACACCTTGATGTCAATATTAAATCGTTTTATGAATGAGAACACAGTCATGGTCCAATGATATGGGCAGAACCATGACATTCGCGTCAGCAGGGGCGTATCCAAAATTCAAGGGGATTAGTTCGAATCCCGGGAAACAATAAAATGAATTTCCCATAAGTGAGGTTCGAAGTGAATAGTGGCTCTTTCTTAGTGCATATCTATTCACGGATATTAGCCAGTGGTGTGTTTCTTCACCAAACAACCTGCTATTAGGAAATATATTTTACGTTAGTATAACCGTGGATGAGAAGAGGTAACCTCACGCCTACTTTTCTTTTTCAAGCGGCAGTAGGTTGATTTCATGGGTTCAGTTTGAGATTCTGATGACTTTGTGAGTTTGAAGGACCTCAATGCTGAAGGCATGGGTTGATTTACTGGCACTATACCACAGGTGTTGGTATTTAAAATCGAGCCCAGTTTTAGAATTACAGGTCAACCGGCAACTGTATTAACTGAATTTGAGGGCTAATATTACAATCATTTCGGAAATTTCCCGTTGCTTTTCATATAAATTTCATGAACCTTAATGATGTTAGGCAGTTAGGCAGCTTCAATGATAGCCGTTTTGAGGCTTAATTTGCAATGATGATTAAAGTAAAAATTATTTGAAGCTGGAAAAACGTAAAGTTTGGATGGAGGAATCCTTTCTTTTAAAATAAATCATAACTATATATTGTTGTGGATTGTTGATGCCGACGTTAGCGAGGGGGGTCCTGTCATCTCAAAGGATAGCGACATGGATAGTGAAGCCATGCGGGCTTTGATGGACGCCTTTAAGGCACTTGAAAATAAGATGGAGGAGAATAGTGCGCAGATTAGGGAGAGCAGGAAGGCGATGGAAGAGAATTGTGCGCAGGTTAGGGGTAGTGTGAAGGACGATTTAAAGAAAAGTAGTGAGGAGACCCGGAGTGCGCTTGAAAATAAAATGGAGGAGAATAGTGCGCAGATTAGGGGTAGTGTGAAGGACGATATTAAGACGCTTGAAAATAAGATGGAGGAGAATATTGCGCAGATCAGGGACAGCGTGAAGGACGATATTAAGACGCTTGAAAATGAATGCAAACAGGGGCGTGCAGAGGTCAGAAATCAATTAGAGAACTTTGACGGCAAATTAACGCATTTTGAAGTTAAATTGGAAGAAAACCGAACAGAGACCAGTAAGATGATCGAGGAGAAATGCAGTAGTTTAATGAACAAAATTCAGGAGGTTCAACAACAATGCGAAAAGGGGGCTAAGGAACTAAGCGACAAAATAGACGCGGTTTCTCAGCTCAATGCCGTTGTTGAAATAAAGGTCGAGGGAATAGTTGAGCGGCTTGATCAGGTTGAGACCAGTATCGAGAGAGACATAACTCGCGTGAATGGCGAAATCGTGGATGTCAAAGGGAAAATCGATCAGCTGAATGGTGAAATGGAACAGGTCAGGTCCAGAGCGAATGACCGCGACACGAAGATCGAAGAGATGAGGGAGCAGGTCGAGGACAATCAGACAAATATCCGGATCGTTGAAGAAAGGACCGAAAAAGCATTGGCGGTAATCGAGGCCCTGGACGAGAAGATTACTTCGGTATCGCAAGCAGCGCAGTCCGATACGAAACTAACTTTTGCCAGGTTACGGAAGGAAGTGTCAGGACAAATAGTAGGAGAGACTGCTAAACAGATCCACGAATGGAGCGAAGAGAAAGGCTCGAAAATGATGGTGAAATTGGAGATCCACGAAGAACAAATTAACGCACTTCGCGAAGAAATAGAGGGAATGAAGAAATTAGACATTCAGGATGAACCACATTTCAAAATGGAAACAGCTGGAATGAAGAAAATGGAATTAGGTAGCGGATCGCACCAGTTAGGATACAGTCTGTTCAAGGAACAACTACCTGGCAATGAAGAATATACGTTACCGGCGATGGACGAGAGGACGTCGACCTTGCTTGGCCAAAATTCGTTACCTATGTATAGCCTCTTACGTTCGGCGGACGATAAGCCAAAAAAATTCAAACCAGGCACTAGGACTACGCCAAAAAGTTTCCTCCGCGAGGTAGATGATTATATGGCGGATCATCGGGTACCAGCGGATAGGAAATTACGAGTAGTGGAAAAATTCTTGGAAGACCAGGCCCTTGAATGGTTTAAAGCTTTCCGCTACTGTTTTGATAGCTACGAAGGCTTTAAGAAGCTATTTCTGGAAAAATACTGGGGTTTGGACACGCAGCAAGGGCTTAGGTTAGAGCTTTACTCGAGGAGGTACGCTTCGGGAGGACCCACAAGGTTCTGCGATTATTTCACGTCCCAGCTGGTGAAGATGCGCGAACTGGACAGCCCGCCGACTGAAAGTGAATTAATAACCGCCATCACAAAGCAATTCCCAGCTGACGTCCAGCGCATGTTGATTGCGGCAAATATTCGTACGGCAGTGGAAGCCGAGCACGTGTTAAGACAGTTGGATCAGACATCTCATATCGGGCACGGTCGAGCTAGAAACGTAGAAGCCGTCAACACGTTAAACGTTCGAGAGGGAGATCAGTCGGTAAACCGGAGTACTCAGGTGACAAGTACTCAGACTGATGCTCAGATAGGCAACCAGAACAGGAATAGTAGGGATTGGCGATCTCCGAAGTGGGAAAACCACCAATGGAAGTATCGAAATGACCAGGGTAGGAGTCAATGGTATCGGTCAGGGAGGTACAACCACGGACAGATCGGCGCACGAGGGCGACGACCTTACGAGAGAACACCCAATTCATACTGGGGTAACCGTGGTCGACAAAATAACAAACCGCGAGAATACTATCGGGGTGACCTAAATGACAGGAGAAATGAGTCACGCCGTTACGTCAGAGATCTGCGAGATACCCAGGCCGGAAACGATAGATGGAAAGATCCGATGCAGCAGTTTGCTAAGTCGGATGAATGTCGAGGGGCAGAGAGCCTCGAACTACAGGCCCATAATGCTGCGAACCGTGCCAGTAATCTTGATCCCCGCGCACCACCATATACAAGTGGAGGCGGAGGTCAGCTAAAAAAAAATTAGGAAAACCTAGTGAGGAGATAGTCGGATTTTCGAGGACTACCGACGCAAAGGGGGAACCGTGGACGTCCGTGACCATCGCATCTTGGATAGTCCAGCCCGATGATCTCGTTGAAGATCCCGTTCAGGCATGTCCAAAACCAATTAGAGCGTTACCCGTCATTTATGTCCGTGTTAACCAGTTGCTGGTTCGTTGCCTTGTAGACACAGGCGCGAGCGTCAGCGTGGTATCTAAAGTATTAGTCAAAGAACTGGAATCGAAGCAATGTATTCCAATCATTCCGATTTCCAATATTAAGGTGAGAGGAATAATTCCGGACCGCACAACTACATGCGATAGCCAGGCCTATCTAGATTTGGAAATCGGGAACAACATCATATCACATCCATTTATAATTCTGACTAGAATGGAATATAATATCATCATTGGAGCTGATTTTCTTCGGGAATTCAAAGCGGTCATTGACATGGACAAGAATGAAATTAGATTCAGGAACGATTCAATTCAGGGAGATGTAAGGTTAAACGACTTCGAGGGACAGCACGGGGAGGAGAAGATTTGGACTATGGAGGTAGAACAATTGAAACATGAAGGAGGAGATTGCTTCCCAAACTGGGATGCCTATCGGGACGAGATGATCAAGGAGTTTGAAGGGATGATTTTCAAGTTAGAAGCGGAGAATGAAGGACCATCATTGGCGGAGGTAGTCCAAGAAAAGATCGACGAAGCGAAGATAGGGGAGGAAGACAAAGGCACATTACAGAAAGTCATAGAGAGACACGAAAATGTATTTGGTTCACGTCCAGGAAAAATTCCAAATTTCAAATATTCCTTAGTCGTCAACAATTGGGAACCATTCCGGCAACGACCATATCCGATACCTGAAAAGTTTCACGCTGGAGTGAAGAAAATTATACAGGAGATGGAAGATAACGGAATTATATCAAAATCACCTACACCATTTTTGAATCCGTTGGTCGTGGTAGAGAAGGGCAACGGTTCGTTGCGGGTTTGCCTCGACGCGCGAGCAATAAACCAGCGGTTAATCCCAGAGTATGACCAGGCCCCGTGTATAAAAGAGGTCCTTAAGAAGTTCCGGGGCATGAAACTATTTAGTGGAGTTGATCTGACATCATCATTTCATCACGTTGAACTTGACCCAGCTACCAAAATTTTGACCGGGTTTCTGTTTGATGGGCAAACCTACGTTTTTAACCGGTTACCCTTTGGGTTGAAAACAGCAGGGTCAGCGCTCATTAGGGCACTAGATCGTAACCTCAGTGACGAAGTTAAACAGTTTACGGTGAGGTACGTGGATGACATCCTTATTGCATCAGAAACTTTGCCAGAGCACCTGGAGAAACTTGATAAACTATTAGCTGATTTAGAAAGGAACAACTTCAAGGTGAACCTACCCAAGTCTAATTTCTGCCAAAGGAGTATCCTATTCTTAGGTCATGTGATCGACTCAGAAGGAATTATGCCCAATCCTGTTAAATTAAAGGCAATTCAAAATTTTCCAAAGCCGACGAAGGTGAAACATGTCAGGCAATTTTTAGGAATTTGTAACTTTTTCGCGGATCATTGTCCGAACTACACCAGTATAGTTGCACCATTACAAGATCTCCTTAAGAAAAACAATAGGTGGAAGTGGGACCTCGCCTGCGATGAAGCATTTGCTAAAGCAAAGGATCTGTTGGCCCATAGTGTAAAATTAGGATATCCGGACTATACACAAAAGTTTGTTGTGCAAACTGATGCGTCGATTATAGGAGTTGGGGCAGTCCTATATCAAGAGACGCCTGAACCCGAACAGAGGATCACCTATTTGGCTTTCATGAGTCGCAAATTAAGGTCGCATGAGTTGAAATACACCGTGACCGAACTGGAGATGCTCGCGATCGTGACCGCTCTTAACCATTGGAAGAAATACATTTATGGGTATCCAATTGTGTTAAGGACGGATCACAAAGCTCTGACGTTCATGATGAAATCTGCATTAACAAGCGAGAGAGTCAGCCGGTGGTGCTTGTTTGTGCAGCAATTCGACATTACAGTTGAGCACTGCGCCGGAAAGGCAAATGTAATCGCAGACGCCCTCAGTAGAAATCCAGATCCGGAACCTATCGTGGTTAACCAAATACAGTTGATAGAACAAGGGGACCGCGAAATCATAGAAAGGCTGCGGACTATGGGTGAAGAACAGCAGAAATGTCCGGAAATGAAGAAATTGATCGATTTCCTTCAACGTAGAGTACAGCCAGGGACGGAGGAATACCGTGAACTTCAGAAAAGATCCGAGAAGTACCAATTTTTTAATGGCATGCTGCATAAATTCGTGGACGAGGACCATACGCAATTCAGGATCGTGGTTCCAACGACGTTGCAGGTTGATTTAGTTTGGCTCGCTCATCACGTTACAGGTCACGCAGGGAGAGATAAAGTGATTGCTACACTTCGGGAAACTTTTATCTGGAAAAATTTGAGGAAAACTGTTGAGCAGGTACTCCTTACTTGCGACATTTGCCAACGGGTAAAACCTAATCCGTACCTACTTAAGCAAAAACCGAAGCCGTTGTTGCCAAGTAAACCTCGGGAACTGTTCGCTTTAGACTTTTACGGACCACTTCCCAAGGGAAAGAGAGGGCTTCAATACATTTTGGTATGCGTGGATGTGTTTTCAAAATTCGTCACTCTCTGTCCAATCCAGAAGGCAAACACTAGAGCCGTCATAAATCAGTTGAAGACTAAAATCATACCACGTATGGGCAAGCCCGAATGTGTTCTCACTGATCACGGGTCGCAGTTCACATCGGGAAACTTCAAGCGAGACATCGACAACTTAAACATCAAACATCATTTAAGTTCAATTAGGCATCCGGAGTCGAATCCCGCAGAACGGATAATGCGAGAAATCGCAAAATTTTGCCGTATCTACTGTCCTAGACAACATTGGCGTTGGGTGGACGTGATTCCTGTTATCACAGAAAGTATCAACGGCACTATCCATGAATCTACTGGCCAAATTCCGTCAGTGATTCATTTCGACGGTTTTCCGAAGAGACCATGGCACGAGGTCTTAAAATGTCCGCAGGATCCTAGGCTATCGGTTGAGCTATGCATACAGGAGACAGCAAAACATTTGAAGGCCCAAGCAGAGCGAAGATTACGTCGTCTCCGTAACAAGAGGTACCATCGACCACTGCGCGTAGGGGAACTTGTTCTCGTTAAACGACCAACAGTTTCCGATCCACCTAACAAGTTCTACCACAAGTTCGCTGAACTGTACATCGGTCCTTACCGAGTCATCCAGAACCTCGACAACAACGCGTACAAAGTGCAAAGCATGGACGGCGCGACCGAAACCATCTACAACGCGTCAAATCTGAAGTTGTACCATACGTCCGGAGGCAACTTAGAAGACGTAGACAACGCTGAAGAACTTGGAGCAACGGAAGAAGAAGACGATGAGGAAGACGGAGAAGAAGATCGACATGACGTGTCAGATGAAGAGTCGGGACCAAATGAGGAAGCCGAAGAAGTCAATTATTTGGAGAGTTTGTTTTCACAGAGAGATCTTGGGGATGAAGAATGTCCAGAATGTCAGTACCTGGAGAACTACAGAGAAGCATTGCGTCAGATAGCATATTATTTAGAAAGAGAGAACCAGGAACTTCGCCAGAAAGCAAAGGTTTGGAAACAGTTGTGAATCGATATTGACAATTGAATATTTAGCGACGAAATGTGTCCAGTGCCTGTACCCATTTCTTCTCGGGGAGAGGGGAATATGAACCCGATAGGGGCATGATCCAAGGACCTTTGGTTGATATCGATCTCCATAATTACGCACGCAATGCTATTAAAATGAAAGAACGCTGAAAATGATTAATATACATATCATTAATAGAGGTCATACCGAAACTAATTAATATTCATACCATTGAGATAGATAAATTGTGTATTTTAAAATTATTCTACGAGATTTCTTTGTCTGCGACTTATTGCGCAGTATTATCCTTTGTGTAGCGGGGGCCCCGTAGATGAAGCCAAGCCAACTTAGACCCGGGAGGGGTTACGAATGGGGATTCCCTGTGACATCACTCGAGAGAAGACATCCCTCCTCAAGACTCACAGAATGAGGGGAAACTAACTTTTTCGAAACGGAATATAGGAGCCATCTTGGAATCGGACTGGCCAACTTAATTACCTACGAGATAGAAAATTAATAAAACTTGAATTAGGGGCCCTTCTCCCGATTTAAAAGGGATAAATGTCACTGGGACATTTATTTAGAGTGTTTAATGTCCTCTTCCGTGATAACTTTCAGCCGAAGAAAGAATACTGTGTCGTTTCTGCGTGGAAAGGTACTGGGGCCATCTGTTTAGTCTCACGACAGCTCCTCGAGATCGGGACTTCACCCCGTGTGGTAGGGGAAGCAGAACAGATTTTAATTAATTTAAAGAGATTCACCGAAGGATAAATTGAGTGGTTATGTCTCAATCGCACCAACTAGATATTGGTTACCGGTCGCCCGCACTATTTTACCTCGAGTACGCCGGGAATAGGCGCTACGCAAATTAGGGGAAGGGGTACCGCTCCCTAGTAAAAACTACTGAAGGACGGGACAAGCGTCAGTCCGGGTTTGCGGTTTATTGACGGCGCAGCTACGCTCCGTTGAGCCCTCGTTAGGTCTTTGTTCAATAGAAATTAATTCCTATTTAAGGTGAAATAATCCAATTTGCATAAACAGTGTTTAGTTTGATCTCTGTGACGCCAGTGTTAACTTTTTGGAAAACCGTGACGTGAAAAGTCATATTATTATGATTACTATAATATAAGAATCTTACGTAGTCGCATAGGAGATCGTGACCGGACGTTCACATTGAACGTTGTTAACCGGAGTGTGATTTAACAGTGTCGTTGTGTCTGTGCAGGATTAAGTGTTAGCGGCTCCAACATCATCAAACAATGGCTCAGCAACTTCAAGATGGAATATTAATGGAAATCATCACCGTGGTGCCCATGGAGGAGGAGTAAACTCAGGATGGACTTCCCGAGTTGACGAAGGCATCACCACCATGTGATAGAGATGAGTACAAAGTTCTAATATCTGGCATGCATAGAGGGGATGGGAATATTTATTGTAAACTGACGCTATAAGGGATTTAAAGATGTAGTCCTGTGGAAATAGAGCGCCGGAATGGGCGCGTAGTAATTAATTCTTAGCTTAGGAAACCGACTACAGGTCTGAGTAATCGAGTGTAAATAATTAAGGGAATATAATACTTTAGCTTTGCTTGGGATAGTGATTCTTTCAATTATTTCTTTCTTGGGAGATTCTGTTGTTTATTTGCGTCAGAAGACCAGTAATAATTAGTTTATAGGAGTGCAATGAGAGTAGTTATTAGAGCATTCATTAATTTGATAAGTGCATGGTATATAAAACGGTAAGTACTGCGGTATGCAAAGGCACGTCACTACGAGACCCAGCGGCCAACGTGACAACCTCAAAATTTCCACCCTTTGAAATACTTAGATAAGGAGTGATAAGTTTAAATTGATTCTGTGATTAAATATGCCAGGAAGTGATCATAATAAGTGTATTAAACATCGATTAATTAGCAGTCAGTAATCAGATGTTAATTGCCGCGCGAGTGCTTAATTGTGTTGTAATTGCTGTATAGATTCCGCGCGATGGCCACGTATAAGTAAGGTAGCGGGTAAGCTATGTAGAACGACGATAATGATAATAATAATAATAATAATAATAATAATAATAATAATAATAATAATAATAATAATAATAATAACAATCGGGCAAAGATTACCATTATGGGACGGGAGTCGCGTTGCAAGAATGATATGATACTGCTGGGTAGATGTGTGTTTATTTTAAGGTGATTTGCGCGAGTCATTTTAAGACCGCAGTTTATTGTGGAAGTGCGTCCGAGTGATGTGTTACAGTTTCCTTTTGAGAGGGAATGTTACGCCTGTTAATGTGAGTGTTGACCCCTAGGGGAGGGTGAACTACCGTCTGGCCTTGGCCCAGCGTGTATTTTTTTTGTCTGAATGTCCCGTAAGCGGAGGAAGGAAGGACGTGGCGGTTAAAAGGGAAGTTGTTTTCTTTGAACGGCGAAATAATGTGATCTACCTAACACGGCAGAGCTGTGAAATAATTAACACGCGACCCGGCAGATGATAGTAATGTTTGCCAATGAATCGTTGTTAATTGTACGAGTATAATTAGATAGGGATTACAGGACCCTGCCTTCATCACAAGAGGTTGTCAGTTCGATGCTCAACGTAGGCATTGGAGGCCTACAGTGTCAGAAGGAAGATCCAGTGCCTGTTACGTGTTTTTCTTGCATATCATGTACCATGTATGTGTTTTTTGTGTCATGTGTTGTTGTACATAAGGTCAGTGGTGGTTCTGTCCATCAGCTCGACGATGCCTAGAATAGCGAGGGTCGGTTCGATCCCAGGTGTTGTATCATATGTGTGTATTTTCATTTCTTTTGTCATTTCATTGGGAAATCTAGGTCTTTATTAGAATAGGGATTGCTCAGACGTGTGGTCGGACGCATGTTAGTTTTATGTGTTAGCGATAATATAGCCTCAGTGTTATGATAAAATTTCCATTCGCTATGTGTCACGATACATCGCTTCGCGATAACGTACTCGTTTCTATCACGTATAACGGACTGAGGTCCACAAACAACCTACAACAAGCATTTGTAAATGTTAATGTAATTCATTAGGGTAATTTAATGCATCATTTCCCATTATCATTAAGGTTCAATAAACCGGTTTGTGAGTCAAATATTTTAATTCGAAGGTGTTCTCATTTTTAGTTATATGCCCCGCTTCTCCTCCCTTGTACGCCTCTAAGCTTACTTTAGTTCAGCGCCTATTTATTTCTTACTTCTTGACCTGTTAGCGACCCTGTAGATCTCATGCCGGTGCCAGTTAGGTAGGGGCGGGTGCATATACAGCTTGTCTACATCGGGGGTGTGTTTGAAAAGAGCTGCACTATCTCTGGACGAGTTTACTTGTCTTTTAGCATTAGGAATTAGATATTCAACTCGGGTACATTTGCAAACTAATGATACCAAGCAAACGTTACATAGAAACGTTACATATTTTGGCTTATCTTTTTTATACCCATATACCAAACATGCGGCTGCCGGACTATCGGACTAGACTGATTATCTTTACATCGGTTTGTTTACAGAAATATTTTGCTGTATAGGAGTGAAACCTGGGTGGACTCAGGATACTCATACATTAGAGGTTTCTTTTTTGCTATTTGCTTTACGTCGCGCCGACACAGATAGGTCTTATGGCGACGATGGGAAGGAAAGGCCTAAGAATGGGAAGAAAGTGGCCGTGGCCTTAATTAAGGTACAGCCCCAGCATTTGCCTGGTGTAAAATGGGAGATCAGGGAAAACTATCTTCAGGGCTGTCGACAGTGGGGTTCGAACCCACTACCTCCCGGATGCGAGCTCACAGCTGCGCGCCCCTAACCGCACGGCCAACTCGCTCGGTTACATTAGAAGCAGCAGACATGAAGGTAGCGAGTATGATTGCTAGTACAAACAGGAGGGAAGAATGGTAGGTTGTCGGAGGACGGGAGGGGGTAGTACTCGAAATGAGGAGATGAAGGCTAATTTAGAAATAAACTCGGTGGATGAAGCTGAATGTATCAACCGACTTCGGTGGTGGGGTCATGCGAGGTGAATGGAGGATAGGTTACATTTGAGAATAATGGACTAGATCTTGGAGGGTAAGAAAAATAGAGGTAGACTAAGGTGACGATTGTTAGAATCCGCTTCTTAATCTGTTTACCCTCTAGTGTTGGTTTTTCCCTCGGACACAGCGACCCTCAGACCCACCTCTACCGTCTCAAGGGTAGTGTCCAGGAACGTGAGACTTGGGGTCGTGGGATACAACTGGGGAGGATGACCAGTACCTCACCCAGGCAGCCTCACCTGCTATGCTGAACAGGAGCCTTGTCGGGGGATTGGAAGATTGGAAGGGATAGATAAGGAAGAGGGAAGGAAGCGACTGTGACCCTACGTTAGGTACCATCCCGGCATTTGCCTGGAGGAGAAGTGGGGAACCACAGAAAACCACTTCGAGGATGGCTGAGGAGGGAATCGAACCCCCCTCTACTCAGTTGACCTCCCGAGGCTGAGTGGGTCCTGTTCCACCTCTCGTACCACTTTTCAAATTTCGTGGCAGAGGGGGGAATCGAACCCGGGCCTCCGGGGGTGGCAGCTAATCACACTAACCATTACACCACAGAGGCGGACGACGATGGTTAGAATCAGCAATTTAATTATAAGATATGTGGATCTAAAATGAAGAGTACATTCTGCTATGTTCCTTTCAATATATTGACCTGGAAATAAAATAGTTGCGTCATTATTTAAAAGAATCGTGTAACAGTTAAACATGTGATGATGTATCTGCATTTGTTGCTCAAGCACGCCGTAACTATTAGACCAATTGAGCTGAATATTGATATGAATATACTGTACAACTACCTCAGATATTCAGTTGAAATGCAAGATTACCCTAATTTTCCTAAAGTTAACGTATTATGGCGGGCAATATTTACTGAACGAACGCTTGTTTTATCCACTAAAATTCCAAATAATTGTCCGACTCGTTGGCTGAACGGTCAGCGTACTGGCCTTCGGTTCAGTGGGTCCCGGGTTCGATTCCCGGCTGGGTCGAGGATTTTAACCTTAATTGGTTAATTTCAATGGCACGGGGGCTGGGTGTATGTGTTGTCTTCATCATCATTTCATCCTCATCACGACGCGCAGGTCACCTACGGGTGTCGAATAGAAAGACCTGCACCTGGCGAGCCGAACTTGTCTTCGGACACTCCCGGCACTAAAAGCCATACGCCATTTCATTTCATTTCATTTCCAAATAATTGGCAAATGCTTAGTCCTATCATAAAATTCATTTTTCTACAAGAAGGCAATATGCATTTTTTTTCTTTGTAACTGTGATGGTTCTCCCGGAAATTCGGATTTTCTTTGTAAAAGTTCACGTTTCAGAGCACTCGCCAACCGAACGCTGGTCGGCTGGGTATATGGCCGATTTTTGGTAGGTCCTGCTAATTGAGACTGCACACCAGGTGTGTGCGAAGGTTGCTGCTTAAGAATTACACGTCAGCGAATGTTACAGATAGAAATCAGTAACAACGACAGCAACAACAATAGACTGGAAACGATGGGTATGTTTTTAATAAGTTAACGGGGTGACACATTAACACAATCAAAGGATGTGTTCATGTAACAGTTCTACTTTCATCTTCGAGAAGGGAACAATTCGATCTTGGATTTCACTTTTCTCACGAAATTTTTATTGTTTATATTTAGAACATTGTTTTGTTGAAAGCGTTACCTTGAAAGACTCCCAAGATTTATTGGGATTTCCTCTGTCTGAAGTCTGAAGGCTGCCATAGAGGCTTGTCACCAGCTGTCTCCACTGAACAGTTAGCGCCATCTCTCTGCCAAGATCGTGGAAACCCGATGGTCTCTTGATGGTTAACACATTCAGGGGTGCACACAAGCTAGGATGGAGCCTTAGGTATCGGCTATGTATTCGACTAGAATGTAGGTCTACATATGTTGTGAAAGTAGCAGAGGTATGAGTGACACGAGTAATACTGTCCCTGTAATGAATTGTATGAATGAGTCGGTTGTACAGATGGTTATGTTTTTTAGAGGGCTTGGCAGATGTATGTGAAATAGCACATTCTAACATGGGGAGTAAATCACGGGAAAAAATCTCAGTATTTCCTATTCTAACCTTTTCAGTGTCCGGCTCCATGGCTAAATGGTTAGCGTGCTGGCCTTTTGTTCAGGAGGTCCCGGGTTTAATTCCCGGCCAGGTCGGAGATTTAAACCTTCCTTGGTTAATTCCGATGGCTGGGGGGGTTGGGTGTTTGTGTCGTCTTCAGCATTAGAATTTAGGCCTATCACAGGTCGCCTGGTTGAGGTATCGATACAACAAACAAACAAACAAACAAACAAACAAACAAACAAACAAACAAACAAACAAACAAACAAACAAACAAACAAACAAACAAACAAACAAACAACTCTTACTAATAATAATAATAATAATAATAATAATAATAATAATACAGTATCGCTGTATGCATCTGAATGCCTTATCCTGTCCGAGAAATGTTTGCTTGCGGATTTGGAGAGGAAAGAAAGAAAGATCCTACACACCATACTTGGTCCTAGTTACAAAAATGGCATCTACATTAGAAAATCCAGGCAAGAAGTATACTCTAAGATAGAGAAGATCACGGACACAACGCGTAAAGGCAGAGTTCGCTTCTACGGTCATATACGACGGATAATCGAATCTTGATGGACGAAACGTATCTTCAGTATATTTGACTCAAAACCAAAAACAGCAATGCCATGTTACGTTAATGTCAAGAAAGATCTTAAAGAACTGGGCCTACAAGCAGAAGATGCACAAGACCGAAATCTTTTCAGAGCAGCCATCAAGTCTTTTGGGACTTTCCGGGACGAAAAACGGGAAACTGGTGCTAAATGGACAGAAGAACGTCGTGCTAAACACAGTGAGCTAATGAAGACGATGTGGATCAAGCGAAAAATGAACACATGCCAGAATGTAAAGTGAGGCTTATCGTGATCCCGAGTTGGCCGATTAGCGAAGTTGAATGAATAATAATAATAATAATAATAATAATAATAATAATAATAATAATAATAATAATAATAATAATAATAATAATAATAATAATAATACAGCAATAAGTATATTATCTTTACATTGTTTATTACTGGCGAAACATCGTTATAAGGAACGTCCTTTTTAAAATGTAAGCTCTAGAGACGGTATAATAATTTGCAGTCGTCTTTGTATTCATTGGAACGTTGATATGTGTCCAATTGTACTTTTAAGAGGACGTGAATCCTGTTTTAATTTTCTTCCGTTCGGAGGTCTTAACATACATTATCTTGAAACATTTTTTTATTGTTGAAGGGTAGGTTTTACCATATATATTCTTTCTTATCTAGGCGTAAATGTAAATATATATAGATGGATATATATATCTCGTACATTATTGTCTTGTATAATCCTTTCTACTTAGATATATGACGCCAGAAAATGTGTTCGTATAAATGGATGGCGTGGCAACATCAAACAATGGGTTAATAATATCATTAAGTCAAAATAATGAGGACCAATACCACTTTACTTGTGTGTTAAATGTTATAGAAATATTTAAAACGTTTTGAGAATAATTGCTTCTTCTGTTCGTATGAGTACGCTCCCCAACAACCCCTTCAGATCTACCGCTAGAATACATTATTGAGAATGTAGATAGGCGATTTGGTATAGATATAGGCCTAGTTGAAGCTTTCATCCTCCATTCCTCCAATGGCCTTCATGGCCTGTATAAAGATAGATTTACGTTTATATTTATGGAATTAGGAATGATAAAGAAGCTTCGAAATTGAAAGGAGGCACCAGTCTGTAGAGGATGATATGTATCTCGGGAATGATTAATGGCAGTGCTGAGTAGTTCAGGCGGTAGAGCGTTGACCTGAACTCAAGTTGGCGGGTTTGGCTCCAACTCACTCCTATGGTAGGCATACTTGAAAATGCTCAAATACGTCAGCCTCGCGTTAAAGAATTCCCGAGGAACATAATTCCGGCACATCGGCGTACTGGGACGTAAAACCAGTAACAGTATTAACTTAGAATGATTGCACAGTAAAACGAAAACTAGAATTCGAACTCTAAACTTGAATTTTCGGTCTTAAAGGATATTATACTGGGGAAGTTATACTTATATGACTCTACTTGATGAAATTCGTTAAGTTGTCCCGCTGACTTAAGTTTTTAGGAGACCAGCTGATATACTGAAATTCTATTGTCGATAGATCCGGAGTGTTCTTCATATTAGTTACGTTACATTTAATATCTGCCTGCTGTCATTTCTTGATGGATACAGTACTTTTGCATCCATCTCTTGGCACAGGCCAGAGCAAAGTGTAGCTTCCACTGAAGTCCCAGTCTCATCCATGGCTGTGACAATATGGAAGCTGCTGGGGTATGGGTGGTGCTGATTAATGACATTCAGAGCACAACCAGTGCGTCTGAGTGTCATGAAAGGTGTTGCTCATAGGTTTAGTTGTGCTACAATAGCACTGTCTGGCCCAGTGAGGAAAGCAATGGCAAACTACCTCACTCCTCATCTTGCCTAGTACGCCTCATTTTCGTACTGCCATTGGTTTTTGTGGTTTCCCTGTAACTGCATAGCCTTTGGTGATGCTATTTGAGGATCCAACCAGCCTCTGGGCTGATGACCTAACAGACAGACATTTAATATCACAATCCTTATTGACGTCACTGTCACGGATAATTGTAGCAAGGACGTCTCTTCTTCGTTAACAGCGATAGCAAACCACTACTCTCCAGCGAGAGAACAGTTTCTTCCCGGCAGCCCTGTTGACAAAGAGGAAACACAATCATTTGTTACGGTGACAGGTACTAGTACGGCTAAAAGCAGGTCCTCGTGCAGCATTCCACGTGCCAACTACAGACAACGTTGCCTCTTGCATAGCACTATTTTGAAACAGCTGCAAGGATTTTCTATAACCGCGAACCACTTTCTGGTTACAAACCTTCTTAATGGAATTTGATTCTTCGGTTATTTCTGATCTTTGTTATGTAAGTTAAACCTGCCTTAACGAACGCCTTTATTTTAAGGATAGCTTCATATGCGGACTATATTTCATGTGGCAGCCTTTTCCATACGAGGGGCACGTTCATTTCACTTTTCAATGGACAACATCAGTTCTGAACAGCGGATGTACCGAAGTTTCTCCCCTTGAGTTACGCAGACGCTTTCCACCCTCCTGTTGAACATTCTTCTAGAAAATATAACTTTATACTCCCTGCTACATGATTTTTCTTTCAGAGTCCGGCTTCGTGGTCAACTGGTTAATTCCCGTCCTTATTGAGGATTTTAACCTTAATTGGTTAATTTCTCTCACTCTGGGTAAGTTACGTTTGATGTCTTCAACAATAGATTCCATCCTAGTTAGGGCACCATCTTCACATTCGTTAACTCGGAGGGCCTGTACCAGTCCTCTCCGGAAACATTTGCCATTTTTAGGGAAAGGATTTTAAGGTGGGAAGTATTGTCAGAAATGTGGAAAAAAATTCTGAAAATACATACAAAAAGGTGCAAATAAGGTATTGATAAAATTAATAATTAATGGCGTGCGGCCTCCGGAGAGGCCTGGTGCAGGTCTTTGGATTTACTCCCGTAGGCGACCTGCGCGTCGTGATGAGGATGAAATGATGATGCAGACGGCACGTACACATAGTCACCGTGCGAGAGGAATTAACCAATTATGGTTGAAATTCCAGACCCTGCGGGGAATCGAACCCGGGACCAATGTGACCAAAGACCAGCACTCTAATCATTTAGCCATAGAGCCGGAAAAGGTGTTGATGAAATCACATTATTAACGTTTAAAAAAGTTATATGAACTTCCCTTATCCGACTTACTGGATTCGAATAATTAATAAACTTGTTGTATTGGATTGTACATGACATTTCAATCTTTTAGACAGTAAGTCGCTGGCGCTTCGAACTCGGTATATTTCTATATATGCAGAGAGAGAAACACCGCTCGACATGTACAGAAAACAATGTAGCATATAGTGTCAGCACTTGTAAATGGAGTTGTCCGCCTCTGTGGTGTAGTGGTTAGTGTGATTAGCTGCCACCCCTGGAGGCCCGGGTTCGATTTCCGGCTCTGCCACGAAATTTGAAAAGTGGTACGAGGGCTGGAATGGAGTCCACTCAGCCTCGGGAGGTCAACTGAGTACAGGTGGGCTCGATTCCCACCTCACCGAGCTCGATAGCTGCAGTCGCTTAAGTGCGGCCAGTATCCAGTAATCGGGAGATAGTGGGTTCGAGCCCCACTGTCGGCAGCCCTGAAGATGGTTTTCCGTGGTTTCCCATTTTCACATCAGGCTGTACCTTAATTAAGGCCACGACCGCTTCCTTCCACTTCCTAGCCCTTTCCTATCCACCGTCGTCATTAAGACATATCTGTGTCGGTGCGACGTAAAGCAAATAGCCGTGGGATTCCCATCTCAGCCATCCTGGAAGTGGTTTGCCGTGGTTTCACACTTCTCCTGCAAGGCAAATGACGGGATGGTACCTAACTTGGGCCTCTTCCTTCCCTCTTCCTTGTCTATCCCTTCCAATGTTCCCATTCCCCGCAAGGACCCTGTTCAGCATAGCATAGCATCAATCAATCAATCAATCAATCAATCAATCAATCAATCAATCAATCAATCAATCAATCAATCAATCAATCAATGAGTGAGTACATAAATAAGTCAACAAATAAATCAATAAACCAACTAATAATAATGGCGTGCGGCCTCCGAAGAGGCCTGGTGCAGTTCTTTCAAGTTTATGCCGTATGGGCGACCTGCGTGTCTATGGGGACGGAGCCCTACCTATGATGAAAACGACACACGCACACACACACACACACACACACCGAGCTATTTGAATTAATCAATGAAGGTTAAAATCCACGACCCATCCGGGAATTGAACCCGGAACCCCCTGGACCAAAGGCCAGCACGCTAACCATTTAGCCATGGAGCCGGACAATAAACCAACTAATAAAGAAATATACATCTCAATAAATCAATCCTTAGATGGAATAATCAATCGATCTGTCAATGGAACAATTATTTATTTATTTTTCTTATGATGAATGTATATATGTGTATACATATAGTTTCAGGATAAATGTGCCTAGTCATAAGTCCGTGCAATACTACAACTAGAAGTCTTTGCTTTTTGACCCAATCAACTGCTTCATCCGATGTGCAGTGAATGTCCATTAGCTTTCCTTTGAAAGCTCGAATTGGGCAGTCAGCAACAATGTGGTGGATTGACTGAGAAGGGGCACCACGATCACAATTTGAAGAGCTAGCCCAACCCCATTTGCACAATACGAAACCATATCTGCCTTGTCCAGTTCTTATCCGATTGATGATTCTTCACTGTCGCCTTGGAAGATTAAATCCTCGTACACATTCAAAAGGGTTCTCAACTAGAAGTTTGTTGACTACTGAAGACTGATCTCACTGGGCTTTCCATAAACCGTTACCATGAAAAGTGGTTCTTTCAAGATCTGTTGCTGTACGCCAGGGTGGTTTCCTTGATTTCAGTCGTTGATGTTCAGTGTTTGTAATATCTTGATGGATGGGTAGTTGGGGGTTCTGCTAAATGTTTTTCCAAACCTTTAGGAGAGCTTCAGATCGTCTTAGGACTGGAGGGGGAATGTTGGTGAGAACAAGAAGCCATAGCGTATTCGAGCTCCGAAAGCATCCCGTTATTATGCGCATTGCCTGAGTGAGTTGTACATCAATCGTCTTAGTGTGAACATTATTGACTCAGGCGGGGCAGCAGTATTCAGCAACAGAATATGATAAGGCTAATGCTGTTGATCTTAGAACATGAGTATTGGCTCCCCATGATGTACCAGCAAGTTTCTGAAGAATATTATTTCCAGTGTTAACTTTAGCAGCTACAATTGAGAGATGTTGCTTGAAAGTCAAAGTTCTATCAGGTTTATTTCCAAGTATTTTGGTGTACTGCAGAATGGCAACGTTTAACCTCGGAATCTGATTGTCGGTTTGTAATTAGACTGTCTGTTGCGTTAGTGGAATGTAGATAGAATTGTTTTCTGAGGATTTAGGTGTAGGCACCATTTATTGAAGTATACATCCAAGGCTTCCACATCAGTGGCTAAAGTAGTTTCAGCGTCATAAAAGTTGGAGCACTGGGTCCCCAAACATATGTCATCAGCATAAATGAATTTTCTTGAAGCTGTGTTTGGGAAGTCGGAAATGTACAGACTCAAAAGAAGGGGATCCAGGATTGATCCTTGAGGCAAACCATCCTTTAATTTAAACACTCTACTTCTGTCATTATCAGTGTAGGTCTATTGCTAAGCATATTGCTAAGTAAGGCCGTAAGTTTACGACATGGGATTACAATCATAAATTTTAGAAGTTTTTCTCTCTAGACAGTATCATAGGTAGTTGGTAGGTCCAAAAAGGCAGCCACGCTTACTGAGTTCCTCTCATATCCATTTTCGATATATGTGGTAAAAGCAGTACTTGATCATTACAACTTCTTCCAGGTCTAAATCCTGCTTGCTCTATAGGAATGTAGCTGTTGATTGTTTCATAAATTCTATTGTAGATCAGTCGCTCAAGGAGTTTATGTGTGACGCTTAGAAGTGCTATTGGGCGGTAGTTTTCCCACTTTATATTGATCTTTATTTGGTTTCAGTATGGCTATTATTTTTGCTTTCTTCATCAAAGGTGGGATGTTTCCAGTTTGCAGAATATTAGAGAAAAGGTTGGTTAACCATTTTATTGTGGCTGGTCTGCAATGAGCCAAAATTCAGGATAAATTCCATCAAATCCGACAGCTTTTCCAAGTTTCATACTTTTGATTTCGGCGTTAGTTTCCTATTCTTTGAATGGAGTAGAGAATTCAGAAGACTGAGGCGCTGCTCTTTTCTTGATGTTCAACTTTTATTTGATATCCTTTTTGGTTCGCTCGTCTTTTGTGTTTTTAGAAGCTGATATTAGATGATTAGCAATATCATTCAGATTGATGGCTGTTTTTGATCTCTTAGTTGCAGGGTTTGAAGAGTCCAATTTTCTAATTATATACCAGGACTTCCTGCTAGAATGGGTGTAATCTAGGGATTCTACTGTTTCTTGCCAGATCCTTCTTCGACTCTCATCCAAGGAGGAGACCAGCCGCATTGTCGGAATTAGGATGTTCTTCATATCCTCTCAGTAATTCCTTGTTTTGATCCATGTTATATTGGAGTCTGTTTGCTTTGCAAATTCAGTCCGGTTTTTTTTGTTTTTGAAATTCCACCTCCGTTTACGATGTGATCGAACAACAGGTATAGACAACCCAACCTCCAAGAGAACAGGCCTGTATTGGCTATGTGGTAAATTGTTGAGCACTGTACATCGAACTTGATTGTGTGAATTATGAAGCCGATTTGTGAAACAAAGATCTGGGGTGTAGCCTCTAGACCAGCGAGCTGTTAGACAGGTAGGCAGGTCTTTAGCATAAAAAATCAGATTCAAATTTTCAGTTTCCATCCAGTCCACAAGAACTTCACCATTAGGGTCATCATTGTTATATCCCCAAAGATGATGATGACTTTTGAAATCTCCGAGATATATAGTAGGATACTGCTGACAAGATATAGGGGGATAAGACCAAGTAATATCTGGTGGCTTGTACACATTAACCATTGTCAAGTTTTCTATGTTAACTGTAGTAGTAAAAATGTCATTTTCAGAGTTTACTGATGGTAATTGGTAATTTGTTATATAATTCCTGACAAGTTGCAAGGCCGTAATCTTGATGATAGACGCTATCAATTTAAAGCCTGAAATTTTACCCCTACTCTGTAACTGTAGTTCGTCTGCTGTGTGTGGTTCTTGAAGCACGATGACATCATCTGCATATTTCAGTGCAATCCTGGAAAGATACATTTCGTTCGACTAATCCCTTCGATAAGCCGGCTCCGTGGTGTAGGGGTAGTGTGCCTGCCTCTTACCCGGAGGCCCGGGGTTCGATTCCAGGACTGAGGGCTGGTTCGAAGTCCACTCAGCCTGCGTGATTACAATTGAGGAGCTATCTGATGGTGAGATTGCGGCCCCGGTCTCGAGAGCTAAGATTAACGGTCGAGAGGATTCGTCGTGCTGACCACACGTCACCTCGTAATATGCAGGCCTTCGGGCTGTGCAGCCGTAGGCAAAGGTTCTTCAAGGGATTTTGCGCCATGGGGGTTGGTTTGGTTTTAATGCCTTCGATACTCAATTGACAAATGCGAACTTGAGGGTCCTGAAAAGAACCACACATCTCCTTGTTCACTCTTTGACCAAAAGGTAGTTTCCGACAGTTCGGTCTCATCTTATTACGGTTGACACGTGTAGGGAAGTGTGGTGGTTAAACCTACGAACGTCAAACAACGTAGATCCCCAATCGAACAATCAAACAATATTATAATAATTCAATTAGTCAGTCGGTCACATATCAAAATAGGGAAAAAATATACGAACTAATCAATCAATAAATCAATCAATGAGTGAATCAATCTATCAATTAAATATCTTACTATCTTCGAAACAGGTTTCCTCCTCGATTTTCAACAATGATTCGGATTCTCTTTCCTACTCAGTGAAGTCATACAAGTTGCAGATGGTGATCTAGAAGTTGTTAATCTAATCTTTAAGTTACTACGAAAAGTTAACCAAACTGCTACATGGGTAACATTTATTTAATCTTGATTGCGGCTACTAACTATAAAAATGGAGTTCAGGGGGCGGTTGAAACACCGCCTCCGTTTGTCACAGTACCCGCAGTTACCAACTGGTCACATTAGATTGAAAAATCTCGTACCTCACAACAACGACAATTTTAGATTATTCGGCTTCCCAATCAGCACTAGACATTGGACTTTATTAAGCCTGGTTAATTAATTAATTAATTAATTGACAGATTGAGTGGAACTGATTGATTGATTGATTGATTGATTGATTGATTGATTGATTGATTGATTGATTGATTGATTGATCGATCGATCCAGTGATGATTTTGTATCTTACCTATCGATGGATTAACTGATTGATTTATAAATTAGTTGGATTATTGACTTATTTTTACTAGTTGCACTAACACATAGAAGGTTTTCGGCAACGCAAGGGTGGGAAAGAGCTAAGATTGTGAAGGTAGTGTCCGTCGTCTTAATTAAGGTACAGCCCCAGCATTTGCCAGGTGAGAAAATGCAAAAAAAAGAAACGGAAAACAATCTACAGGGCTGCCGATATGGGATTCGGACCCACCATCTCTCTAATGCAAGCTCACAGCTACGCGACCACAATCGCACGACCAACTCGCTCGGCTTATTGACTTATTAGCTGATTGAATTATTTATGTACTGATAGATTGACGGAGCAAGGGAGTGTGTGGTTTGGGCCACTAGTTGTCAGCTTCGAACAACCCCACTGTCGGCAGCCCTGAAGATGGTTTTGCGCCGTTTCCGAATTTTACACCTGGCAAATGCTCGGGCTGTACCTTAATTAAGGTCATGGTCGCTTCCTTCCCATTTTTAGCCTTTTCATATTCCATCGTACCATAAGACCTGTGTCGGTGCTACGTAAAGCAAAAGATTCTACTACAACTGATATATGAAACTATCTAGCTGAGGCTGTAGTCTAAATGGGTGTTCGGCTACCCTCCTAGCACGTGGGTTTGAATTCTCATCAAGAAATCTAGGAACGTGATTTACTCTTCTGGAGAGGTGCATAGCACTGGGGTTCACTCAGTAGGTTAACTAGGTTGACGAGGACGGAGCTAACTACTCTATCCCATTTAGTGCCGAGAATACGGGTAGTGGAAACATTTACCTTCCACTCCACCACGAGCCTTCTTGGCCAGTGCGAAGATGATGATAAATTAGATTCACGTTCACATGAGGCTCAAGGACGAAGAACCCTTATTCGATAAATAAGAAAGCGGAAAGTAGTGAAAAATAGTTATAAGAAGAAAACATATGAATCTTGGCGAGATTTATGTTGTATGCACTGTACTGAACAGAGATTTATAATGGTGAGGCTGAACGAATAGTAGTAGTCAAGTGGAACTTGGGTGTTGAAAGCTCGAGGAAAATTTAAGGGTATTTCTTAAACAACATTTGGTACAGAACAGTAGCAACATGGGCCATGCCTCATTCATACAGTGGAGGACATGGCTGTTTCTTCTCGTGAAAAGATAAATGGGCAGAGTGTAGAGTGCAGAGCCCTAATTCATTCATTACATATTGTACCACACAAGTTATTTTTATAAGTGAAATGATATAAGCAGCAGATTTAGGAATAATAATAATAATAATAATAATAATAATAATAATAATAATAATAATAATAATAATAATAATAATAATAATATAGCGACTGCAAATCTCTTGATCTCGGTTAGCTTGCAGCCGGTGAACGTGGGAGATTGAAAAATCACAGCCCAGTGATTCGGATTCGATTTAAAACAAGCTATGGACACGATATCCAAAAAGGAAACCCAGTTCCGTACAGATCTGAGAAGATCCTTCGAGGAGTGGAAGGTAAGCTGCCACTATCAGTAACCTCGGCACTAAGTGAGATAGAGAGCTAGCAATGTACTCGGTCATGTTCGTTCCCTAGATTTGACCTGACAGTCATTTTCTGTGTAATCTGAGTGAAATTCAGGGTCGTGTGCCTTTTACAGAACTGAAAATTTAGTTTTTATAACTTTAGACTGCCCGACGAGGAAGAAAAGCCACTCCCAGATGAATCGAGCATGTCTTTACCGCTTTGGCTATGCACAGTGTGTGTATGATCAGTCCTCAGCCCTAAGGCTTGTTGCATCCTCAATAGCTCCGCCATCAGCTGTCATAGATGGCCTAGGTATCACTGAAGAGGCGTACTAGGGAAATGAGGAGTAATATAGTTTCCCGTTGCTTTCCTTACCGAATCAGAGTTGCTATTACATATCAATCTGCCAAGCCCACTGATATGCAAGGACCAACCGACCCTATGAACAACATTTTCACACCATTCATAGCAGGGAGTGGCTGCATAAGGAATGACATTACTAGCATCGCTCATACCTAAGTCACTTACATATTGTCAAAGCCAAGGATAAGACTGAGACAGGTCAATGAAAGTAACAAAATTCCTCTAGGCTATACCAGAAGACTTAGTGCACTGTAAACACTAGGTCCTGCTAGGAGAGGCATGGCTATGCAGTTCCTGATCAATTTGCTTTACGTCGCACCGACACAGATAGGTCTTAAGGCAACGATAGGACAGGAAAGGGCTAGAAGTCGGAAGGGAGCGGCCGTGGCCTTAATTAAGGCACAGCCCCAGCATTTGCCTGGTGTGAAAAAATGGGAAACTACGGAAACCATCTTCAGGGCTGCCGACAGTGGGGTTCAAACGCACTATCTCCTGATTGTAAGCTCACAGCCATGCGACCCTAACTGCACGGCCACTTGCTCGGTCACAGTCCCTGATCATCACGGTATCAACAGTCACGAAAAACTACAAACTTGCTTGCAAATCTTCTAGGCTGACACCACCTCGGCGACTACGATGTTAATTTCAATGTGCTGGACTTTTATATCAGGGGCTGCCTGGCCGAGGCGGTAAAGGCGTGCTCGGTTCGCCCGGAAGGACGAAGGTTCGAATCCCTGTCAGGAAGTCGTAAAATTTAAGAAACGAGATTTTCACTCAGCCTACACCAAAAATGAGTACCAGGTTAATTCATTGGGGCAAAGGTGGCCGGGGGTAGAGCTAACCACTCTACCCCATCACGTGCCGCGGTTAACAATGGGCCTTCATGGCCTGTACGGAGGTGACTTTGTCTTTTTTGGACTTTTATATCATGTAAATCGTGAGAAAATCCGTAGCACGCCAACATCGTTATGTATATCAATCAATCAATCAATCAATCAATCATTGATCTGCATTTAAGGCTGTCGCCGAGGTGGCAGATCCCCTATCGATTATTTACCTGGTCTTTTCTCAAATGATTTCAAAGAAGTTTGAAATTTATCGAGTTTCCCTTAATAAATTACTCAATTCCCTAATTACTCTTCTTATAAATAAACATTTCCCAAAATTTATTCTCTTGAATTCAAGATTTTACCTCCTTTTAGAAGCTCCACGTATTAATATCAAGCGTATTAATATCATTCCAGATCATCTCTCCAGTGACAGCTCGGAACATGATACCGCAAAGTTAACCAGTCCGTTTCCTTATTCCCAATCCTTCCCAGCCCAAAGTTTGCAACATTTTCGTAACACTACTTATCTGTCGGAAATCACCCAGAACAAATCTTGCTGCTTTCTTTTGGATCACCTCTAGTTTATACCGTAACGAACACATTAAGTAGATTTCCATTCACCTAAATTCCCACGGCTTTCCAATCCGTATTACATATCAGTTTTGGTTCAGCTCACAGAAGCGGTGAATATAGTTGACCACAGTAGCGCAACATGTAGATGAGGTGCAATAGTGTAACGAGATTCATAAATTAATAATACATAATTCTTCGAACCATACAAGGGAATGTTTGTCACTCAGGTTTCAAATATCTCCAGTTTTAGGTTCTGTATGTTAAGTGCTCAGCCCGAAGGCTGGCTGGATCCTCAACAGCTCCGCCATCAGCTGTCATGATTGTCGCAGGTGCGTACAAGCGACATGAGGAGTGCGGTAGTTTGCCGTTGCTTTCCTCGCCGAACCAGAACTTGCTATTACCTCCCAGTCTGCTAAGCCCAGTGAAAGTGATTTGGTCAGTAACCTCCTCTACGCAATGGCTTAGTCTTACTATAAATAATAATAATAATAATAATAATAATAATAATAATAATAATAATAATAATAATAATAATAATAATAATAATAATAATAATAATAATAATAATAATAATAATAATACCGAGTGAGTTGTCAGTGCGGCTAGAAGCACGCAGCTGTGATCTTGCACTCGGGAAATAGCGGGTTCGAACCCCACTGCCGGCAGCCCTAAAGATGGTTTTCCGTGATTTCCCATTTTAACACCAGGCAAAACCTGGGGCTGTACCTTAATTAAGGCTACGGCCACTTCATTCCCACTCCTAGCCCTTTCCTTTTCCATCGTGGTCATAAGACCTATATGAGTCGGTCGTAAAGCCAAGATAATAAATAATGTTAGTTTATGTGATAGTGGCGAATGGCATTATCACTGACTTTCGATCACGGTTTGAATTGCGGTCAACGCACGAGGGATTTTTGAAATGAAAAGTCCCATTCCTGGGATTCAAAATCGTCTTTAAATTACTCGCTTGCTCGCTTTTGCTTGTCATTTTCTCAATGTCTGGTCGCACTACTAATGGTTTTTAATTTCCGGGAGACAATTGCAGTAAATGGAGCGGTTGCATTTCAAGACTCTCAGATGCCATCGCCACCAGGATTGAACACACTGTACCGAGCTCGATAGCTGCAGTCGCTTAAGTGCGGCCAGTATCCAGTATTCGGGAGATAGTAGGTTCGAACCCCACTGTCGGCAGCCCTGAAAATGGTTTTCCGTGGTTTCCCATTTTCACACCAGGCAAATGCTGGGGCTGTACCTTAATTACGGCCACGGCCGCTTCCTTCCCACTTCTAGCCCTTCCCTGTCCCATTGTCGCCATAAGACCTATCTGTGTCGGTGCGACGTAAAACAACTAGCCAAAAAAAAAAAAAAAAAATATGAACACACTGTCTTGGAAGCATGGGACAAAGTGACTGTCTGCACCACTGGAGTTGATATTGCTGATTTTGAACATTACTGTGATATCTACAACGGTGCGTGCATTTCTGCTTAATTGGCGCTTGAATGAAGAAGCAAACAGTCGTGCCCCGTTTCTTAGGTGACTTACCGACTCCACATTCACATGAGGCTCAAGGACGAAGAACCCAAAAAAAAAAAAAATCGAACCTGGGACCTCCGGGTAAGATGCAGTCACGCTACCCCTACACCACGGGGCCGGTTGATGTTTAACCGGAGAAGCAAGGAAAATCCTCTTCTGAGATAACCAAGAATGACGTATTAGACTACGTTTCTCCTGAACTGAGCTATCTGAGAGTGAGTGTACCCTTTGCCAGTCCCTACATTACCGGGCGAGTTGGCCGTGCGCGTAGAGGCGCGCGGCTGTGAGCTTGCATCCGGAAGATAGTAGGTTCGAATCCCACTATCGGCAGCCCTGAAGATGGTTTTCCGTGGTTTCCCATTTTCACACCAGGCAAATGCTGGGGCTGTGCCTTAATTAAGGCCACGGCCGCTTCCTTCCAACTCCTAGGCCTTTCCTATCCCATCGTCGCCATAAGACCTATCTGTGTCGGTGCGACGTAAAGCCCCTAGCAAAAAAAAAAAAAAGTCCCTACATTGATTGTGACTAATAGCTAAGATATTCCAAATTTGTATCCCGATGTTCGTTTCAGTGTTCTCAACGATATAGGGCCTAGGCCTAAAAAATATTTTCTTCTCCACTGCAGCTATTCAAGAAATTATATGAAAATTTGTGAACGAAGGAAACGAAACAAACAAAAAAACAACCTATCAAACAGAACCAACCAACCAACCAACCTACCTACCTACCTACCTACCTTTCATTGCATTGGTAAAGAAACCAACAGAACCAAATATGTTTCGGAATGGAAAGTGTGCAGTAAGCTAAAATAGTCCAATATATTGATAATTTACTATATTAATGGAGGCTTTATAAATATCAATTGCTTTTAGAAATACGCACATTAATCCCTGAGTCATGATTTTTATTTATTTAAAAGTCACTTTTGAATTCGGCGGAAGGTTTCTAGGAAGAAGAATGTAACAATCAAGTTCCATATAAAATGTTTTCTCTTGTTTGCCTTAAATGATTTTTCTGCATGCTACATTATAAACATACAGATGCAGATATTTTAAAGAAACATGTCTTCACGAGACTTTTATCTTCTACTCAACTTAAATCTTAATTGTACAAATTAAATGCAGTGTGGCGTAGTCTCTTTTTGCTCATCAATGTACTGTATGTTAGTAAGTTCATAGTGCAACCAAAACCAAACCAAACCAAACCAAACCCCATGGCACTACAGCCCATGAAGGGCCTTGGCCTACCAAGCGACCGCTGCTCAGCCCGAAGGCCTGCAGATTACGAGGTGTCATGTGGTCAGCACGACGAATCCTCTCAGCCGTTATTCTTGGCTTTCTAGATCGGGGCCGCTACCTCACCGTCAGATAGCTTCTCAATTCTAATCACGTAGGCTGAGTGGACCTCGAACCAGCCCTGAGGTCCAGGTAAAAATCCCTGACCTGGCCAGGAATCGAACCTGGGACCTCCGGGTAAGATGCAGTCACGCTACCCCTACACCACGGGGCCGGTTCATAGTGCAACCATCCACTGAAAATATTACCCAATAAATCTGTATTACACCTGTCCGACTCATTGACTGAACGGTCAGCATTGAGGCCTTCAGTTCAGAGGGTCCCGGGTTCGATTCCCGGCCGGATCGGGGACTTAAATCGCCTCTGATTAATTCTTCTGGCCCGGGGACTGGGTGTTTGTGTTTGTCCCAACACTTTCCTCCTCATATTCACACAACACAAAACACTACCAACCATCACAGTGCACCCGCTCTTGCAGCGGTCAGTGCAAGATTATCCCGGTAGCTCATTATTTCTTCTCAGGGTATCCTTTTTCCGCCCATAAAATCTGAGATTTTATATGTAATTGTTTAACGTGGTTTCTGAAGAGATTCCGACCGCTGGGGTACGCAACATGTAAGTATCAGTATGCACGAGAACGACGACCGATAACTTAAAAGTATCTCGCATTTCATCTGTGAGAAGATATTAATTGCTTACATCTAGTAAACTTATCAACTAACTTAACTCTAAACGTTGCCAGAACAGAAATCATTACACAGTCACATACTAAAGAAAATATATAAGATTATTTATTGAGAAAAATTAATGTTCAAGATATAGTGAAATCTGGGTAGTATTAATTCCGTGTTATCTCATCATTTGAAAATAAGTTAGAGTCAGCGCTGGCTCATTTAAGATAAAATAGTGGAACTTA
Source organism: Anabrus simplex (assembly GCF_040414725.1). NCBI lineage: Eukaryota > Metazoa > Arthropoda > Insecta > Orthoptera > Tettigoniidae > Anabrus > Anabrus simplex. Next base: position 365,979,794 of record NC_090265.1, read on the forward strand.
AAAAAAAATGCTAACACTTTCTCATTAATAAAGTTCAAATTCCAATAAATACACATCTGTACCTTCGTAGCCATGTTCCGAAAGTATTACATCTTATTTTAATAATATTTACGATCATTGAGCATTCAAGGAATCAAATAAAATTTTCATATTGTAAATACTGCTCTGTTAATTATTAAAGTTATCCTCACAACATATAAGACATGTTTCCCAAGTATACACTTTCGCGTGTATTAAATTGTGGCAGTGTTCACCGACCTTCCATTCATAAGTTGAAGTCTTTCTTAGGTTTGAACTCCGAGTGTTAGGTAACATCTTTCAAGTACGAACAAGTAACGACTTACGAGCTAAAGCAATACCACCCTCGTGCCTACGATTTCTGGCTCCTAACTAACCATTGTAATACTGGTCATTTTTATATACTAAGTTAAAATCATATTTATCTGAGTAGAAATAAATAAAATCTAACTAACTCTTCGAATAGTTTCTAATCTACACACTCATCCATTAGTAGCTCAATGTACTCTTAAAATCTGCACTGTCTCAATATTTCATTTATATACGTGCTACTGAACGTGTATGGATAGTATAGAATGCAGGTATTTCATATCAACCTGTAAGATCACCGCTCCACGAAATACTAGATATATAATCAATCATGAGTCTACTGCATCATATATAAGAACACTCTCTCTTACGCAGTACCTGTTATTCACCCAAGTCAAACACAATATCACTGTCACGATACACAATTCTACATAATTCATATTTACCTTACCTTGAAATGGTCATCTGCGCGGAATTCTCTTCTTGACGTATATTTTCAAACATGGCATATAAACTCACCTTATATTACTAATAAATCATTAACACGTCAAATAGCAATTCTTACACTTCCCGTAGAACATAACTAAATCTCTTCACTTAAACCATTCATCAGTATATAATCACATTTCACTACAATACCGTCGTCACTTTAACATACTATCGGCTTCCATTTAGCCGCATGCATATAGCCATAACTCCAAAACCATATGCTAAATATTCAAGAATTGCTTAGCAAAATACGCAGTCAATAACCTCTATTTTTAATAACAGTAATACGAATTCATATGCCCTCTTTCTCTGACGAAAGGAATACTTAATTTGTCAATGATCATCGTATTGCGCAGGTATTTCGTGACGTAAACTATACTCAGGTAAAACGCGATTAATCGAACTTTTACTAGTGACTTAGACTCATTGATTCTAGCTCTACACAAGTAACACACCTTTCTCTTATCGGATATTAGTTCCACTGTCGACGTGCTAGTGCGGTATCCAGTATATGTGATATTATTATTCTAATTCATCACTTCCATCAAATCTTAAAATCTTAAGTATTTCACACATTACTTATATTACACACGCGTTCTTAATTACTTCATAATTCACCAAACTCTCAGCACATGCCAAAATAGATTGAGGGTGCAGATTGCAAGAAACTACTCTACTATAGAAAAGTATGGACTTAGCTCGTCAGTTGCTACATCTGGTCTGGTGGTTGCTCCGTCCTTCTGTTGCTACTAGACCCTCAGATCGGAACTGGATATCTGGCTGGGCTGGACATTCATGGTCATCTGCTGGTCATATAGCTCGTCAGACCACTCCATATCGTCCGGTCTTTAGGCTGGCCGATCCTCATCCAACGTCATCATCTCCACTGGTTGGCCTGTCCAATACTCTCCGGCTGGTCATCTGGTTCGACGGTACATATCCCCAGTTTAGTCCATCTTGATGAATTAGCAGACAGTCATCATCTTGTATCTGTAGACAATGAGAAGAATTCCTTGTGGGCAGTAATTAGTCATAGTATTCTGCATTTTTCTGTTATTTAAAATAATCGTCAAAGTTTTTCTTTCTGTGAAATATTTTCTCCGTAAATAATTATTATTTTTACTGCTACGGAAATTATAATCTTCTCGTATGTAGATATTTAATATTTCACAAAAGTGAATTCCGATTCTTTCGATCGTTACGTTGCTGCTTATTAGCCCAAATCCGTCGTATATCACCAATATTTTATATATTTATATTTTTTTCTCGGTTCTTCTACTTGCATACAGCGATGAATACTTTAATTATATGCTGTCGCGAATATATATAATTAATATTCTTCTTCTATAGGTAAGTATATTCGTCGAATATGTAGATCCGCTTGCATCTGCGTCTTGTCTCCGTGAAGTAATTTTTTGAGAGTCTCGTTAAACAATTCACCCGCTGCTATATTTTTTTAAAACAATTCAAATGAGCCTCTACTGTTCTCCAGTGTCTTCGAAACCTATCCTTTCCGTGACGTACATAGCCTCCTATACGTTGCATTGATACGAAGTTCATTGCCTTAGTAGATCGCATGGGCCATACCTTCCTACGCCGCCATTTTGTTGTTGGTCTACGAGATGCGAACGGGCACATTTACTCCCCCTGGCATGAAGAAAATATATTGGTCACGATATATTTTCTCATTGTTAACTTGAATCTCAAATGTGACTTTGCATCTCGTATATTCTCTGCCATTGCGATATTATCTATTCGATTATCGAATCTCTGCAGATTGATATCGATTACGTCCTAGTTGCATTAATTTGTTTGCATGTCCCGTAACCATGTATTTGACAACTGCTTTTTCTTCATTCTAGTGGTCGTAATAAAGATATTTATTCCTTCCTCTTTGCGCATTTCACAATGGTAGGTCATTTAATGGCTTTAGACTTTCTTGACTCTTAAGTTCTTATTACATTTGCTGATTCTCTTGGAAGTACAACTTGATATTGCATGCATTATGTACGTTACGATATTTGCCACTTAAACTTGCTATTTCGTACGCATTATTCCCAAGTACGCGTTCGATTCTGTAGGGACCATTGTATAACGGTAGAAATTTAGCACATATTTTTGCTGGTGCATTTGATATTGGTGCAGTCTTAACCAGAACTAGATCTCCTTGTTTGAAATGTGGATGGAATTTCTTATTCCGTAGTCTTCTTAACCGTTTTTGAGACTGATCCTTGAGTCTCTGTTGGATCTTTAGATTTATTTCTTGAGGATCTGGCTTTTTCTCTAGCTGCATAGTGAAAATGCTGTCCCATGTTCTCTGTGGGTGAACATTTTTATGGGCTACGCTAGGAATTTGGGCTATTGATTGATTAACCGTGTTGTTTAAACTTTCAGCTATGATATCTAGCATATCTACCCATTTCCAATGTTGTTGACTACAATATATTCTCCCGAATTTAGCGATCTCCTTCATATATCTCTCTACGGGATTAGCTGCTGGATGACGAACTGAGCATAACGTATGCTTGATGCCCTCATTTCTTATTCGTTCGCGGAACATAACTGAAGTAAATTGTGTTCCTCTATCAGTAAGGATCCTCTCAGGTTTTCCCATTTCAGGAAATGTCTTATTAATGAGGCCGTGTAAAACTTGTTTAGTATTGGCTCTCTGTATGGCTTGCAATGAAATATATTTAGTGAATACGTCGATAACCACTAGTATATATTTCTTTCCCTTCCTAGCAGTGGGCAACTTTCCAAAAATATCTATTGCATAAATTTCCTGAGCTCTAGATGGTATAATTGGGATCGGTTTATGTCCGCGTGTGTAATTGTTGTGCTTTACTCTCTGACACACATCGCATGTTTTCGCTATGTTTCTTACTGATCTTCGTAATCCATTCCACGTGAATTTCTCCATTATCGTCCCTATAACCTTGTCTATACTAGCATGTCCTGTCATCTTATGAGTATGCCAGATTAATTCTCTTTGTAGCCCTTCCGGTATTACAATTCTTTTGCTGTTACTGATCTTGTCCACTACTTTCAATAGTATTCCGTCTACGATTTCATATTTCTTTGTGAGTTCTGGCGTTGATTCCCTGTTAACCAGATTATCGATGATGATCTTTAATTTCTGGTCAGATTCTTGAAATTCTCTCAGATTCTCTAACTTTCTTAGTAGTTGTTCGTCTTGAGTATCCAGTTCGATTGCTAGCACATGTTCTTCACCTTCATGTGGGTTTCTACTTAACGCATCAGCTAAGATGTTTTCCTTTCCACTGCAATGTTCAATCTTTAAGTCAAACTGTTGCGTGAATAACATCCATCGCGTTATCCTTTCGCTGATCATGACGGCTTTTAACCCAAAAGTCAACGCCTTGTGGTCTGTCCGTATTGTTACTGGGTAGCCATAAATTATACGTCTCCAATGTTGTAATGCGTGCACTATTGCGAGTAGTTCAAGCTCAGTAGTAGTATAATGTTGCTCATGTTTTCTAAGTTTCCTACTGGTAAATGCCAAATAAGTTCGTCTTTTGGTTTCATTATCTTCTTGATATAGGCATGCTCCTATACCAACGTGTGATGCATCAGCTTGAATTATGAATCTTTGTTGATAATCAGGATATCCCAGTTTAATACTTTTCTTCATCAGCTCTTTCATGTTGATGAATGCTTCTTTTGCCTCATCATTCCACTTCCATTTATTGTTGACTTTTAGCAAGTTCTGTAACGGTGCAGCCGTATCTGTGTAACCTTCACAATGGTCTGAGAAGAATCCAGTCAACCCAAGAAATTGCCTTATATGCTTTACTTTAGTCGGCCTTGGGAAATCGCATATTGCCTTAATTTTTACAGGATTTGGTCTTATCCCTTCTCCATCGATCACGTGACCTACAAAAAGTACTTGGCTTTGGCAAAATTTAGATTTTGATAAATTTATTTTGAAGCCAGTTCTCTGTAAATTACTTAATAGCTTTTCCAATTTGACACAGTGTTCTTCGAAGGTAGTGCTCGCAAAGACTAGATCATCAACATAACAATTTACAAAGTCCTTTACTTCACTCGTTAGGCTTCTGTCTAGTGCCCTTATCAATACTGCCGAACTGACTTTTAATCCGAAAGGCAACCGACAATAGGCATATGTTTGGTTATTAAACATAAAACCTGTTAATAACCGTGACTTTTCTTCAAGTACAATATGGTGAAATGAAGCTGTGCAGTCCATACTCGTAAAATATTTCTGACCTCGAAATCTCTTCACAATGTCCTTAATTTTAGGGGCCTGACTATACTCTGGAATCAGTCTGGAATTTAGGACTCGCGCATCGAGGCACAAACGCAGTTTTCCGTTATTTTTCTTTACAATTACTATAGGGTTCAGAAATGGAGTGGTAGTCTTCACGATCAATCCATCAGCTAACATTTCCTCGATGATTTGTTTTACTTCAGTGAAATACTTCTCTGGCACATCATATATTTTTCCCTTATATGGCGTCCAGTCAGTAACTATCAGTTTGTACCTGTAGTTAGGAATCTGCCCAGGTTTATCACTAAAAACTTCAATATATTTCTTTATGATGTTGTACAATATTCGTTTTTCTTCTGCAGATACCGCAGCTTGAATGATAGCCTCCCAAATTTCGGGTTTTTCGCAGCTTTCCTCTTCGATTGCAACTATCTCTTCAATTCTCATGACCAATTCCGGCTCTAATTCTGTGTTAAGATCTCTTTCTTCTAGCTCTTGGCTCTCTTCGTCCAATAGATCCACTTCTTTTCCCTCGATCTTTAACAATTCGTTCTCTTCAAGTGTGCTACTAATTTGAACTCTTTCTACAATTCTATTTCCATTATTTTCTACCACTGGAAATCGAATTTCACCCTTATCCATATCAATTGTCATCCTAGAGCTTATCATGAAGTCTATTCCAAAAATGACGTTGTATTTTATTTTCTTCATAACCATGAATGGATGCTCAAATTCATATTTTCCGATCTTTATACTTAAGTAGGCTTGTATCTTGCATTCAACAGACTTGTCTGGAATTATGACTCGGATTTTTACACCAGATACAGGTATGATTGGTATCTGTATTTTCTGATTTAGCTCTTGGAATAAGGTATATGACATTACACTTATGCTAGCTCCAGAGTCCACTAAACAGTACAATCGTGTGTTGAACACTCTCACAACTATTACTGGTAACTTGAATTTAGGTTGAATTTCGTGACAAGTATCTTCTTTTATTAAATCTTCAGGTTGAATGTCCCAATGATCTATTTGTGCTACTACCCAACTGCGAATTTTGACCATATTCATTAACGGGTTAATATTTACAATTTCGTGTTTAACTAGTTCGTCATCGGCGTTTTTTTTTTTCGCTCAGATGTTTGGGAAATTTCTGTGTTCCCATGATTTTCATGTTCCTTCCAGCCTTCTTCCTGTCTTCTTCGTTTATAATTCTGAAGTTCGAGACTTTCTGCGCCTTCGAGGTCGCCGTTTATATCCTTATTTTTGATGGCTTCCTCCCATCGGTTCCTATTTTGTCTCTCTTCTCTTAGCTCTTGAAGATATCGCCTATTCTCATCACTTTGATTATATTGGGCAGGTCTTCTCCTCTCATCGTATCGCCTTCTGTTCCTCTGATATGGTCGACTTCTATTGTTCCCATATCGAGTATTACTCCTATACTGGAAACCATTTCTATTTCCAATTTGCCCACATCTTCCGTGCTGTTGACCACTATACTGACAATAACATTTTCTTGGTTCTTTGTTTTGGGCTCTAACACAATCTTCTGTCCTAATTTCATGACCCTTATTTAGTCCTTGGTTAGTGATTTCGGAGCTAAGTGTATTGACTGCTTCTATTTGTCTTATATTTCTGGGGTTCCTCTCTATTAAGCAGGATGACGTTAGGTCGATCTGTCTTAACCGTCTCTCCATGTCAATAGCAGTTTGTATATCAGAGGCTGCTAATAATCTTTGTATTTCGAGTGGTAATTGCCTCTGAATAGTTTTAACTGCCTCCAGTTCACTAGGTGGAGAATCTAAGTCCTGAAAACGATGAAATTGTAGGGAGAAGAAATCACTAAAGCGAGTTTGGCCTGCAGTCGAAAATTTCCTTGAGTACAGCTCTAATCTTAGCTGCTGCTGGATCTCAGGATCCCAGAACTTCCTCAGGAAAGCTATTTTAAACTCATCATAGTTATGGAATGTGTATTTGAAAGCCTGGAACCAAATATTTGGGTTCCCGTCCAGATGTTTTTCGATAAGTCTCAATTTCTTTTCCTCCTGGATTTTTCCTTCCCTAAAATATTCCTCAATGTCCCTAAGGAATTGTTTTGGCGAGGTTTTAACCGAACCGTCAAAATGTTTTGGGCGGTCGTCGTAATTTTTAATAATATTAATTATCGTGCTTCCCTCACTTTGATTACTACCGTTTAATATTTCCAAATCTCTTCTACTTGGGTCGCTTATCCCTGAAGGTGTGTTCTCTCTTTCATTAATCTGTACCTCTACTGCTCTCTGCCTATCACTAGCGCTTGAGGCCATTGATTTCGCCGTGTGCGATTCCACCTTCATCTCTTGGATTTCTCTTCTAATCTGTTTCATCTGCTCTTCTGTCTTTTCAATTTTCCGTTCCGATTCCAACTTGTTATCTTCTATTTTCTGCTTCAATTCATCAATCTTCTGTGCTACTTTGGTCGCAGCTTGGTCATATTTTTCATCTAAGTCTTGCTGTCTTAGATTTAACCCTTGCATATTAGCTGTTATATTATCTATTTTCTCTTGTTCCAATTTTCGGATTGTTTCCTGGTTCTCCGTTACCATTTCATTTATTTTATTTATTTCATCGTGTATTTCCCTGTTTCTATTTTCCATGGTTTCAGTCAACCTCATCTGCATGTTTTGGATTTCATTCTTAATTTCACATACTTCTGACCGTGTCTTCGCTGTTTCTTCATTCACTTCCTCTTGTTTCTTGCGTAGTTCATCGATCATCCCTTTATGTTTGTCTTCTATTTTCTTAACAAATTCTTCTAAAGATTCTTTCTGTTTCTGTTGCCATTCTTCTCGTTTTCGTTCCTTTTCTATCCGTCTTCTTTCCTTCTCTTCTTCCAGTTTCCTCTCTCTCTTTTCACGCTCCTGTTTCTCCTTCTGTTTTTCTTCTTCAAGTTTCCTCTCTTTCTCTTCACGCTCCTGTTTCTCCTTCTGTCTTTCTTCTTCTCGCTCCTGTTTCTCCTTCTGTCTTTCTTCTTCTTGTTGTTTCAAATATTCGAGAAACCATAATGGCGCTCCCTCTTGTTTCTCTTGAGCTCTTCTCATCTCCTCTTCTTGTTCTCTTCTTGTCTGAACTCTACCCTGTGTTGCCATTTTATGTCGTTTTCTATATGTTGGTTATAATATCTCAAAGTTTATATTAAGCTCTCTATTTTGTTAAAAATCACTATTTGCCTAACAGTCCTCTAAGTTCACAAAATATTAAATATTATATCACACACACCACAATAACTTAGTCTACAAGGTTTAAAAATAGTTCAAGGTTTGCACTATATGCACTAGTTTGAAGTTTTCTCTTCAGTAAATAATAATATTGATGGACCTTCCTGGAGATCGGCACCATCTCACCAGATAAACCAACAACAACCAGACCAAGAGTTCAAACCTATGATTTCGTTCACATTTCGGAACATGTTACGAAATAAATAAATTAAAATTCCGTTATGCTGCATTCCATATTTATATGTATGGCCATCAGCCTATACCATAATTAAAATTAACTAAGTTTCATTTCATATTGACTTATAATCACCTTATCCTAGCTTATTATTATTATTAAAGAAAAGCAATCGTCTAATAAATTCAATAATTCCTTATTAATATATCTTCACAGGTTCAGCCATGTGGTAATAATGAAATAAATTACTCAACACATTAGTGACATGTTTTCTATGCCCGATACCTACATTTCGAGCTTCGTCACATGATTGCCTATTAAGTAATATAAATTATCATACTATTTTCATACACTCCCGCGATGTGTTTCTCTTCAGGCGCCAACCATTAATGCGACATTTAATTTATTTCAAAGTGAAGACCGTTTCCAATACTTTTTTTCACTTTATTTGGCGTTCCCACGGTGTATTTCTCTTCACTCGCTCCACTGTTGCAGCATTTTATTACATCCTTTGGCAACCAATATTCAATGATCCCGCGGTGTCTTTCTCTTCAAATCGGCACACGTTGCGGAGTCATTTTTATCACTTTCCCACGGTGTGTTTCTCTTCAATTGCCCCACAGTTGGGCAGCCATTTTAAATACTTGCACCCGCTCTTGCAGCGGTCAGTGCAAGATTATCCCGGTAGCTCATTATTTCTTCTCAGGGTATCCTTTTTCCGCCCATAAAATCTGAGATTTTATATGTAATTGTTTAACGTGGTTTCTGAAGAGATTCCGACCGCTGGGGTACGCAACATGTAAGTATCAGTATGCACGAGAACGACGACCGATAACTTAAAAGTATCTCGCATTTCATCTGTGAGAAGATATTAATTGCTTACATCTAGTAAACTTATCAACTAACTTAACTCTAAACGTTGCCAGAACAGAAATCATTACACAGTCACATACTAAAGAAAATATATAAGATTATTTATTGAGAAAAATTAATGTTCAAGATATAGTGAAATCTGGGTAGTATTAATTCCGTGTTATCTCATCATTTGAAAATAAGTTAGAGTCAGCGCTGGCTCATTTAAGATAAAATAGTGGAACTTAAAAAAAAAATGCTAACACTTTCTCATTAATAAAGTTCAAATTCCAATAAATACACATCTGTACCTTCGTAGCCATGTTCCGAAAGTATTACATCTTATTTTAATAATATTTACGATCATTGAGCATTCAAGGAATCAAATAAAATTTTCATATTGTAAATACTGCTCTGTTAATTATTAAAGTTATCCTCACAACATATAAGACATGTTTCCCAAGTATACACTTTTGCGTGTATTAAATTGTGGCAGTGTTCACCGACCTTCCATTCATAAGTTGAAGTCTTTCTTAGGTTTGAACTCCGAGTGTTAGGTAACATCTTTCAAGTACGAACAAGTAACGACTTACGAGCTAAAGCAATACCACCCTCGTGCCTACGATTTCTGGCTCCTAACTAACCATTGTAATACTGGTCATTTTTATATACTAAGTTAAAATCATATTTATCTGAGTAGAAATAAATAAAATCTAACTAACTCTTCGAATAGTTTCTAATCTACACACTCATCCATTAGTAGCTCAATGTACTCTTAAAATCTGCACTGTCTCAATATTTCATTTATATACGTGCTACTGAACGTGTATGGATAGTATAGAATGCAGGTATTTCATATCAACCTGTAAGATCACCGCTCCACGAAATACTAGATATATAATCAATCATGAGTCTACTGCATCATATATAAGAACACTCTCTCTTACGCAGTACCTGTTATTCACCCAAGTCAAACACAATATCACTGTCACGATACACAATTCTACATAATTCATATTTACCTTACCTTGAAATGGTCATCTGCGCGGAATTCTCTTCTTGACGTATATTTTCAAACATGGCATATAAACTCACCTTATATTACTAATAAATCATTAACACGTCAAATAGCAATTCTTACACTTCCCGTAGAACATAACTAAATCTCTTCACTTAAACCATTCATCAGTATATAATCACATTTCACTACAATACCGTCGTCACTTTAACATACTATCGGCTTCCATTTAGCCGCATGCATATAGCCATAACTCCAAAACCATATGCTAAATATTCAAGAATTGCTTAGCAAAATACGCAGTCAATAACCTCTATTTTTAATAACAGTAATACGAATTCATATGCCCTCTTTCTCTGACGAAAGGAATACTTAATTTGTCAATGATCATCGTATTGCGCAGGTATTTCGTGACGTAAACTATACTCAGGTAAAACGCGATTAATCGAACTTTTACTAGTGACTTAGACTCATTGATTCTAGCTCTACACAAGTAACACACCTTTCTCTTATCGGATATTAGTTCCACTGTCGACGTGCTAGTGCGGTATCCAGTATATGTGATATTATTATTCTAATTCATCACTTCCATCAAATCTTAAAATCTTAAGTATTTCACACATTACTTATATTACACACGCGTTCTTAATTACTTCATAATTCACCAAACTCTCAGCACATGCCAAAATAGATTGAGGGTGCAGATTGCAAGAAACTACTCTACTATAGAAAAGTATGGACTTAGCTCGTCAGTTGCTACATCTGGTCTGGTGGTTGCTCCGTCCTTCTGTTGCTACTAGACCCTCAGATCGGAACTGGATATCTGGCTGGGCTGGACATTCATGGTCATCTGCTGGTCATATAGCTCGTCAGACCACTCCATATCGTCCGGTCTTTAGGCTGGCCGATCCTCATCCAACGTCATCATCTCCACTGGTTGGCCTGTCCAATACTCTCCGGCTGGTCATCTGGTTCGACGGTACATATCCCCAGTTTAGTCCATCTTGATGAATTAGCAGACAGTCATCATCTTGTATCTGTAGACAATGAGAAGAATTCCTTGTGGGCAGTAATTAGTCATAGTATTCTGCATTTTTCTGTTATTTAAAATAATCGTCAAAGTTTTTCTTTCTGTGAAATATTTTCTCCGTAAATAATTATTATTTTTACTGCTACGGAAATTATAATCTTCTCGTATGTAGATATTTAATATTTCACAAAAGTGAATTCCGATTCTTTCGATCGTTACGTTGCTGCTTATTAGCCCAAATCCGTCGTATATCACCAATATTTTATATATTTATATTTTTTTCTCGGTTCTTCTACTTGCATACAGCGATGAATACTTTAATTATATGCTGTCGCGAATATATATAATTAATATTCTTCTTCTATAGGTAAGTATATTCGTCGAATATGTAGATCCGCTTGCATCTGCGTCTTGTCTCCGTGAAGTAATTTTTTGAGAGTCTCGTTAAACAATTCACCCGCTGCTATATTTTTTAAAACAATTCAAATGAGCCTCTACTGTTCTCCAGTGTCTTCGAAACCTATCCTTTCCGTGACGTACATAGCCTCCTATACGTTGCATTGATACGAAGTTCATTGCCTTAGTAGATCGCATGGGCCATACCTTCCTACGCCGCCATTTTGTTGTTGGTCTACGAGATGCGAACGGGCACAACAGTAACACGCAATAGTGATTACATCCCTGTATACGGTTGGTGTCAGGAAGGGCATTCGGCCGTAAAACAAGGCTAAATCCACTTGTGCGACACAGTTCGCACTCGCGACCCCACAGGTGTGGGTAAAGCGTTAGGAAAAAGAAAAAGACATCTGTATCACACCTGAACGATGCATTAACCCATTAAATATCCTCCTCTATATTGAAAACAGTAACACAATTTATTCAAGGGTTATAATAATGGCGTGGAGCCTCCGAAAAGTTCTGGTTCAGGTCTTTTGAGTTGACGCCTGATAGGCGACCTACGCGTCCGTGAGAATTGGGCCATACCTATGATGACTTTTATGTCGATGACGGCACACACAACCAGCCTCCGAACCATCGGAGTTAACCAATGAAGATTTAAATCATCGACCCGGCCGGAAATCGAACCCAAAATCCCTTTGACCAGACACCAACATGCTAACCATTTAACCATGGAGCGGAACATTTAAAGTTAAAGCCACATCACTGATACCATGATATGCTGAGTGTAATACAAACTTCTGTCTGCTTGTGTTTCAGACGGCGGGATCACCTACTCTTCTTGCAGAGCGCATTCAGCAGTTCAGCGACAGTCTCAATCGGTTTGCACCCTTCAACGGTGAGTACCTTTCCACTAAAAATAAAAAAAATAAATAAAAAAAGGTAATTATAACCTGATAGGCCTACATGGAAAAATTGAAGGTATCAAGTAGTATGTAATATTGTTTCTTTGCTGTTATCTTTCGAATCGAATGTAAAACATAGACTAATATGGTCCTGAGACGGGCAAATCTTTCATTAGGAAAGATACAGTGGAATCGGATTTCATACGCAGCAATTTTCTGAATATCAATGCACTGAAAACAGTAATATGTCATGCTGCTTGAACTTGAGATCTCTAGCTTTTAGGAGATATAGCTGTAACAAGGAACTAACTAGAGTGATGCATAAGTTGGCTGTGGAAGAAACACAAGAAAATTGTCACCATGATTGACAGAGAGTGATCTGATTTTTGGTAAGCGGTTACAGGTGACTTACTGACCCAGTTAGCACTGGAACTCCCGGTTTCCTGAAAGAGGTCATGTTCAAAGTTTAATAATAATAATGTTATTTGTTTTACGTCCCAATAACTACTCTTTTACGGTTTTCGGAGACGCCGAGGTGCCGGAATTTAGTCCCGCAGGAGTTCTTTTACGTGCCAGTAAATCTACCGACACGAGGCTGACGTATTTGAGCACCTTCAAATACCACCGGACTGAGCCAGGATCGAACCTGCCAAGTTGGGGTCAGAAGGCCAGCGCCTCAACCGTCTGAGCTACTCAGCCCGGCAGTTGTTCAAAGTTTAAATGCCAATCGAATGTATTGGAACTTGACATCGCAGCCTTGAACACAGAAGTCAACTGCATTATTAACTGTTGTAGGCTGCTTTTTCAGCGTTTTCCCGGTTCAGAAAGCCAAGAATAACGGCCGAGAGGATCCGTCATGCTGACCACACGATACCTCATAATCTGTAGACCTTCGGGCTGACCAGCAGTCGCTTGGTAGGCCATGACCCTTTAGGGCTGTTGCGCCATGGGGCTTGAGTTTGGTTTGGTTTTCAGCATTTTACCGCAATTCTAATGCTGTGATATAATGGTCCTTCACATTTTCCTGGAGATGTGGGACCCAGATTACTCCAGGGTGTCATTTTTACTTGTCCGGAAACGTAATAATAAATAATACTTCTACTACTAATAACAATAGTTATCATCATCGTATAGCCTCAGCTACTATGTACAGGCCTCTTGAATTGACGCCATTCAGGTTGCCTGCACGTCAATTTTGACGTTCCGTTTTACTCTAGCAGATGGCAGAGAAATGGATCTCTGTTGGATGATTTATGAGTGAATTTTAATTAATATTGTTCAGTGAACACGAAATGTATCACCAGAGGTCTTTACATGCCGACATCACATGGCACGCAGAGCCTTAAGGACATTTCCTCACCTTTCAAAAATCCGACTATATCTGTTGGGTTGAGCCCGCGTGATCTTGGTGTCTGGAGGTCACCTTAGTACTGATAACGAGCGAATTGGCTGTGCGGTTCGGGATGTATAGCTGTTAGCGTTAGCTTGCATTCGGAAGATCGAACCCCAATACCTTCCCCCACCCTTCCTTGAGCCACCAAATCAGTCCCCCTTCAGGCCTTGATAGCAGCAGTCTCACCCAGCACCTTATCTTGAACTTGCTCTGGACTGAAGAGGAGAAACTTAGGCGGTGCCTTCGAGAGATGCTGCAACACATCGCTGCTCTTTTCCAAATTCCGAACGTCAAATAATAAACACAGAAACTCGAAATTATATTTTTAAAATTTTCCTAAATCACGAAATTAAGTCATTTTGAAATTAGTTTTCAAAATTTGCTAAATCACTAACTTCCGAACGCAAACTTATTAAAAATCAATAAGTATACCCAAGCCAGTGGTATTACCTAGTTGCTATTAACTTAAGCAAAATTGGATGTGGTTAATATCGGACGGATGACCACTCAGGTCCACCATTTACCGCTGGTTTATACTGTGTCAGTGATGCACCTTGACCGCAGCTCTGTCTTCAGAGGGTCCGTTAATCCATCAGTTTAATCTTAAATCAAATTCCTAATTCAACAACTATACTTTAAACCTGCGATCACTTCCTAGCTCAACACTACTGACCTTATTAAATCTAACTCTATCTAATACACCCAATCTCTTCTTTCTCTTACCTAAATTACGCTACTCAAAATTGTTCGTAAATCAATTATTGAATTCATAAATTAAATAATATACGATTAACATGTACCCGCTCCCCACTCCTGTAACGGCGCGGTTGCTACTGTACCTTGCAAGTATCTGTCCAATCCTACCGTCGCCATGAGATATGTCTGTGTTGGCGCGACTTAAAAAAACAATTATTATACCAGAGGGGACTTGGAACCACATGAACAATAGTTTCAAGATTATGCGACAGTGGAACCACGTCTACAGTACAGTGGCATCAAGAAGTATTGGTCCGTCTTTTCCCAATAGTTTCTTAGGGGAATGTAGCAGCCATCTGGAAATGAACTGTGCCACACGAGAGTCTATATCCTGTGCTCACATTACATATGTTTGGGGGTCGAAGCGGCTGTTGACATTCGGAGCCACTTTGTAAGTGAAACGACTCGTGGTGTTTACAAAGCTCTCCTCCCTCTCCGCATGTGGCGTGAGAATCTGGCTGTCGACGGGGGCAGGTAGTCTGGTGCACCCTGACGTGATACTCGAACCTCCTTTCAGAAAACTACATAGCCTTTACGATCCGGTGACCGTATCTGTCTGCTAAGTGTTCCGCCCGGAGGCTGGTTGGATTCAACGGTATTCACAACTGGTGACGGGACCTCCAGTTTTACATGGGATTTTTTATTTTATGTATTCATGGGGTTCAAATCGTGGTATATTTGCTGATAAATATTACTTAACTATCGTGCGGCATATGAAGAATTTCGTCAGGTGGGAGGGGTGAGGGAGTTCATCTTTCTTGACGCTCAGTACTAAGGGATCATCATCCTTCAGTTGCAATGATTTCCCGGCTTGTCTAAGCAAGAATTACATGTTTATTGTTTAATATATGTATACCAGATGCATGTTCATCGGACATTTACAAAAATTAGTTTAATATTTTCAGCAATCAAATGCACGTGCATTTGGAATAGCAAAGTCATCTCTGTACAGACCACGAAGGCCCTTGGAGTGGTGGAAGGTAAAGGCTACCACCACCCGTAACCTCTGCCCTGAAATCATATATGTGGTTCAATTGTATTGACGCAAAAGGAGGATACATTAAATTCTTCTTCTTCTTCTTCATCTGTTTACCCTTCAGGGTCGGTTTTTCCCTCGGACTCAGCGAGGGATCCCACCTCTACCGCCTCAAGGGCAGTGCCCTAGAACTTTAGACTCTGGGTCGTGATACAACTGGGGAGGATGACCAGTACCTCGCCCAGGCGGCCTCACCTGCTATGCTGAACAGGGGCCTTGCGGGGGGATGGGAAGTTTGGAAGGGATAAACAAGGAAGAGGGAAGGAAGCGGCCGTGGCCTTAAGTTAGGTACCATCCCGGCATTTGCCTAAAGGAGAAGTGGGAAACCACGGAAAACCACTTCCAGGATGGTTGAGGTGGGAATCGAACCCACCTCTACTCAGTTGACCTCCCGAGGCTGAGTGGACCCCGTTCCTGCTCTCGTACAACTTTTCAAATTTCGTGGCAGAGCCGGGAATCGAACCCGGGCCTCCGGGGGTGGCAGCTAATCACACTAACCACTACACCACAGGGGCGGACACAATCAATTCTCACAATACATAAATGAAAGAGGCGTCGTTTTAAATGAGTGAAATAGCTTTAAAGGAGAAATATATATATTTTTAGAGGACGATGCCGCTTATGTTCCAGTTCATATTTCTATACTTTTAACATAACTTAATCATTGTCCTACTGTTTGTGTAAATTTAACGAAGACTTTATATATAGTTAGAGTATATAAAGTATTATAAGTCATTAAAGGTTTTAAATAGGGGCTGCCTGGCCGAGGCGGTGAGGCGCGCTCGGTTCGCCCGGAAGGACATTTCTGAATAGAATACTGGGACTTTGAATGTAAGACAAACATGCTTCCCCTACACCATGGAGTAAGCACTTCCTGTCAGGAAGTCGTAAAATTTAAGAAACGAGATTTCCACTTTCGGAGGTGCATGTGGCCCTGAGGTTCACTCAGCCTACACCAAAAAAGAGTACCAGGTTAATTCCTGGGGGCAAAGGCGGCCGGGCTTAGAGCTAACCACTCTACCCCATCACGTGCCGAGGTTACGAATGGTGGAAGCCTTTACCTTCCACCTCTCCAAGGGCCTACATGGCCTGTATTATTATTTACTGCTTTCGGTATTAATTTAAGGAAGTATTACTCGATCTGCGACAGAGGAGGGCATAGATATAAGTTATATGCACCACTTATTTGACATTTCACTGACCTTGAAAAGCTCTTTAGGGAATTTCTGGCGGTGTCAGTCCTCTCCTTGATCAAAGTTGTTCGGGTTTTGTATTTACAAATGCCGTTCAGACGGCCTGCATAAACTGGGGTGCCACGTGGTCAGAGAGACAATTTCTTCAGGTATTTAACTTGTCTTGACGGGTTAATTGTTTCACAAAGCTCCTTGGTAAAATTCCTGAGACTGGAAGGACTCTGTTCAAGCCATCAGTACAAGACTGCAATCCTTGGACCATTTCTGAATAGAATACTGGGACTTCGAATGTAAGACAAACATGCTTCCCCTACACCTTGGAGTAAACAATTCCACTAAATAAATCATTTAATGTAATTAATCAATTAAAAGGTAAATAAGAAAAATAAAAAAATTAAACACACTTCTATAACATCGCACTTATGCAGGAATACGTTTGTCAACGCTGGTATAGAAAAATACCAGAGCTAGGATTTAAGGTAAAATTCTGGTATTTGCCTAGCATAAAAAATAATATTGGCAACGGGAAACCATTCTGAAAGCTGCCGATGATGGGGTTCGAACTACCATATTCCGAATACAAGCTTACAGCAGCTCAAACCACGCCAAACCAATTTACTTTGACAAAATAAATAAATAAATAAATAAATAAATAAATAAATAAATAAATAAATAAATAAATAAATAAATAAATAAATAAATAAATAAATAAATAAATAAATAACATATTATAAATAGTTATACCTACGGGAAATCTAATGCAACACCTTTGGTGAGACTTCACTTTTAGTGGTGTACGGTTACACTTTGAAGCTCCTGTAGGAACGTTCCATATTAAGGAGTAGGTATTCTCACTTTTAACTGTAACTCAGCGTAGAATCCAAAGCCATCCGAAGCACCTAATTCTAGTACCGCACATGCTGTTTAGAGATCTAATTTTTAGTTGTGTAACAAGAGGCGGCATTAGTAGCCGGTCATGGTGTTATGTAACCTCTCTCTCTCAGCGATTTTATATGGGTTGAGAAAATTTATAGTAAACAGTTTTGCCTGCTGCCATTTCATGATGGATACAGTACTTTTGTATCCATCTCTTGGCACAGGCCAAAATTTAAGTGTAGCTTTCACCGAAGTCCCAGTCTCATCCATGGCTGTGACAATATGGAAGCTGCTGGGGTATGGGTGGTGCTGAGTAATGACATTCAGAACACGACTAGTGCATCTGAGTGTTATGAAAGGTGTTGCTCATAGGGTCAGTCGTGCTGCAATAGCACTTTCTGACCCAGTGAGGAAAGCAATGGCAAACTACCTCACTCCTTGTCTTGCCTAGTATGCCCTATTTTGGTGCTGCCATTGGTTTTTGCGATTTCCTTATAACCGCATAACCTTTGGTGGTGCTATTTGAGGATCCAACCAGCCTCTGGGCTGATGATCTAAGAGACAGTAAACAGTTGTCATCATTCATAGGGAATCGCCACGATAATGTAAGTTTGCACTACTCACCAGTTCTAAAAATGGCCACAAGATCATCTTTTTTCGCGTCAGAAGCCGTGGGGAAGATCTAGTAAATAAATGAAAGCATGTAGCACTTTCAGTCCATTAAGGGCTACCAAGACGACTGCTACCCAGATATTTGAAGATCACGAGGTCAGTGAAACGACTTTCTCAGCCGCATTCCTTGACGATCTCCGTTGCCTCCTATATCAGTCAGTTCCTCAGCTAAATCACGAGACTGAAATTAAGGTACACGTTCGGTATTTGCCCAATGTGAAGGGAGGAGCCAGCCTATAAACATTTTCAGAGTTGCCAATGATAGGGCTCCGAGCTGATAGTTGCACGATCTATTCACTCGGCAATAAATAAATAAATAAATAAATAAATAAATAAATAAATAAATAAATAAATAAATAAATAAATAAATAAATAAATAAATAAATAAATAAATACCCTCTCTTCAGTCCAATAAGAACTGTTTACTGCACTCTCTTTTGCTCGATACATCTATAAAGTCTCAGTTTGGATCATGAAATATCCTGAAGTTACAGGAAGTACGATGAATAAATAATAAATAAGCTAATAAATATTCGATCTCGCTGATGTACACGACGGCAGCCGATGCCGGGTTGAGAGTGGTAGGGAGAAGAGGTACACACACCGCTCTCCGTTTGTTTTCCTCCGCAGTAATGAGCGCGCCTCGATGACGCAAGGACACGCAGCGAGGCAGAGATGGCAAAAACTGATGTAGATGTACAAGGGGTGTCCACAAGTTCCTTACGTAACATATACGATAGTCAGAAAACTTGGAAAATACTGTAAATTTTTTGTGTGATCATACCGATAGATTAAAAAATATATAGGATTTTCTTGCAGAAAGCACAGCCCATAATTTTTTTACAAAATAACAACAAAAAGCCAAAATGCTAACGTTTTTCGTTGGTAAGTGTTGCACAAAGATTTTTGCTTGCAGTAAACTATATATCCAAATAATTGCTGAGTTATTCAAAGCAATAGTCTTTGAGAGTAGTGTCGAATCAATATTCACACCAAATGTGGCAGCTAGGATTATTTTAACATTTGATCTACTGTAGGTTTACTCAGCTTCAATTCAAGAATTGTTAGTTGCTTTGTTAGTATAGTGTTAACAAAAAGTAGAGACTAATTATTTTGTTTGTCGACCACGAAGTTAATACAGCATTCAGTATTCAGAAAATAGGGATTAAGGTAGATAGAATAATTATTGTTTTGTGTCCTACCCCTACTTGTACTTTTTCTGGAGACTCCGTGACACGGAAACTTTGCTCCAAGCAGTTCTCTTACATGCCAATAAATCGATCGGTACAAGAAACTCTGATGGGCCTAAATCTATTAAGTGACCGCTGTTCAACATGAAGGTCTGCAAATTACAAGGTGATGCGTGGTCAATGCGACGAATCTTACGCGCCCTTATTCTTGGCTTTCTGGACCGGGGTTGCTATCTCATTGTCAAATAACTTCTCAATTGTTATTCCACAGGCGGGCGTATTCGACCAACTTCAGACAGCAGCAGACTCTGGCGGGATCGAATCCGCCAACTTGGGCCCATCTGAGCCACTCAAGCAGGCGTATATCATAACAAAATGGTTCTAATTATTATGATATATAGTAGGGGCCTTTATCTTACAATAAACAATTATCTTAAAAAATCAACTGTTGAGACAAGTGTAAAATGACAATTTAATGATACAATATAATCAAGTTCTATTAGTCTGGCAGAAATTACGGGTAACCACCGGAATCCAGAATACTACAATAAATTTAGCCTTTAAATTGAATATTCTACAGTGGTTATTAACAAAAAAGGAAATATTAATTCCAAGAGAGACATTTGTGATTTGCAGCGCATTTGAATGCCTTTACACAATATTCTGATAGTCCCCTTAATCTTTAATCTATACTATTAATAAAAAAGACATTTTTTCTGCCTGCTTGTTTGTTTGCTTTTTGTTTGTTGCGAATAGGTTCAAATTTACCGTACCGACTGTGGAGAAATTTGGCAAGGATATAGCTGGAAATCACGAGTCACGCAAGGGATACGGTTGATTTTGATATATTTCACCGTTTCGAACTAGTGAGGGATTTATACGGGTATGTTCCAAATTTGGACATTTTTTGCCCTACAGCGGCTAAAGTAACGGTAAACCGTTGGCCCTATCGGAAAATGAAATGCACCATGTGGCCCTGAAACTAAATTTTCTATAAGAATATCATATGCATTTTCTTCGTAATTCTAACGGTTTTCGAGCAAATTAACCGTTCTTTCCCTTTCTAAAATTTGTTTTGGCTTGGTCTACGGCAAAATGACCAAAATAACGGGTAAATAGTTGGCCGTATCAAAAAATGAAGTGCACTACGTGGAATTAAATTTTGTGCCAGAAAGTTCATAGGCGTTTTCTTCGTAACTCTAACGGTTTTCGAGAAAATTCACCTTTCTTGTGTTTTTGGCTGCGGTCGCCTTCGCTAATGAATAGGCTACTCATTTCGAACCTAAGTAGGGGTCACGTGAAGGCATGTTCGTCATCGTTCGTTTACATTCGTGTAAAGACGTTATCCGTTTGTCAACAGGCCAGCTGAAGAATGAGCGCGCTATTCTGCGAAAAGCAGTTGTATTGTTGAGAGTACCAAGAGTGCTGATCTACATTTGGAGGTTACAGCTGTATTGTTGAGAGTGCCAAGAGTGCTGATCTACATTTGGAGGTTACAGTTGTATTGTTGAGAGTGCTAAGAGTGCTGATCTACATATGGAGGTTCCAGTTGTATTGTTGAGAGTGCCAAGAGTGCTGATCCACATATGGAGGTTACAGTTGTATTGTTGAGTGTGCTAAGAGTGCTGATCTACATTTGGAGGTTACAGTTATATTGTTGAGAGTGCTAAGAGTGCTGATCCACATTTGGAGGTTACAGTTGTATTGTTGAGAGTGCCAAGAGTGCTGATCCACATATGGAGGTTCCAGTTGTGTTGTTGAGAATGCTAAGAGTGCTGATCTACATTTGGAGGTTACAGCTGTATTGTTGAGTGTGCTAAGAGTGCTGATCTACATTTGGAGGTTACAGCTGTATTGTTGAGAGTGCTAAGAGTGCTGATCTACATTTGGAGGTTACAGTTGTATTGTTGAGAGTGCCAAGAGTGCTGATCCACATATGGAGGTTACAGTTGTGTTGTTGAGTGTGCTTAGCGTGCTGATCGACATTTGCAGGTTACAGTTGTATTGTTGAGGGTGATAATAGTGCTGATCTACATTTGGAGGTTACAGTTGTATTGTTGAGAGTGCCAAGAGTGCTGATCCACATATGGAGGTTACAGTTGTGTTGTTGAGTGTGCTAAGAGTGCTGATCTACATTTGGAGGTTACAGTTATATTGTTGAGAGTGCTAAGAGTGCTGATCCACATTTGGAGGTTACAGTTGTATTGTTGAGAGTGCCAAGAATGCTGATCCACATATGGAGGTTCCAGTTGTGTTGTTGAGAATGCTAAGAGTGCTGATCTACATTTGGAGGTTACAGCTGTATTGTTGAGTGTGCTAAGAGTGCTGATCTACATTTGGAGGTTACAGTTGCATTGTTGAGAGTGATAAGAGTGCTGATCCACATTTGGGAACAGCTGTTTATTTATTCAGCCATTCTCATTATCATGCTCATCGCATTATAGTTTATTCAGCGTTTCTATCCTTTCAATATTTGCAGGCTTAGGATTCATATTTAGTGGGTTTATAATTCACATTTTATCTTTCATCGTCATCGTACTAGACTTATATTTTGTATTTCTATCTTTCTAATATTGACCGGGCGAGTTGGCCGCGCAGTTAGGAGCGCGCAGCTGTGAGCTTTCATCCGGGAGATAGTGGGTTCGAACTCCACTGTCGGCAGCCCTGAAGATAGTTTTCCGTGGTTTCCCATTTTCACACCAGGCTGTTCCTTAATTAAGGCCACGGCTGCTCCCTTCCCATTCCTGGGTCTTTCCTATCCCATCGTCGCCATAAGACCTATCTGTGTCGGTACGACGTAAAGCCACTAGCAAAAAAATACCACTATAAATCATTGCGAAGAATGGGTACGTTTTCTAGTATTTAATATTATTTGTAATTTAAAAAAAACAAGACATGCAGGAATTCTGAAGTGAATCCTAGCTGGGAATATGTTAGTCATTCCTTTTTGCCTGTGTGCACCGTAACTAGTAAGTTATGTATGTTCATTTCTCAGCCCGAAAGTTGGTTGGATCCTCAACAGTCCCACCATTAGCTGTCATAGATAGTCAAGGCATCACTGAAGATCCTTACTAGGGAAATGATAATTTATGTACTTTCCCGTTTCTTTCCTCACTGAGCCGGAAGTTACTATTTCATATCAGTTTGCCAAGTCCACCATCCGATCCTATGAGTAGCATGTTCACACCATTCATACCAGTGACTGGCTGCTAAGGAATGGCATTACTAGCATCGTTCATACCTCAGCCACTTTCATATTGTCAAAGTCAAGAGTAAGACAGACAGATCAATGAAAGTAAGAAAATTGCTCTAGCCCATACCAGAAGACGTAGTGGATTGTAAACACTAGGTCTCGCCAGTAAAGGCATAGTAAATAAGATGTGCTGGACATTTTGTTTCTAGTTATCACAGGAACTAAAGCCCATCGTGTAAAATACTCCGAACCTCGTATATAAAAGCACTGACCTACAACATAAGGCTATGGGTATAAGAATAATCCAAGTCTGTGCTTCACAAATTTCGTAGAATTCTAATAAGTAAAGGAGAAGTTGGATAATAATAATAATAATAATAATAATAATAATAATAATAATAATAATAATAATAATAATAATAATAATAATAATAATAATAATAATAATAATAATAATGTGATTTGATTTACGTCCAACTAACTAATTTCTTACGGTTTTCGGAGACGCCGTTGTGCCGGAATTTACTCCCGCAGGAGTCCTTTTACGTGCTAGTAAATCTACCGACACGAGACTGACGTATTGAGCACATTCAAATACTACCGGACTGAATCAGGATCGAACCTTCCAAGTTGGGGTCAGAAGACCAGCACCACAACCCTCTGAGCCACTCCGCACGGCACCCCATAATAAATACGGTGAGTGTATCCCTAAGGAATTTTCTGCTAGTGTATTGGTTCCTCCGAGAAAAAATTCCAGCTTGATGGCTAAATGGTTAGCGTGCTGGCCTTTGGCCACAGGGTTCCCGGGCTTGATTCCCGGCAGGGTCGGGAATAGTAACCATAATTGGTTTGTTTCGCTGGCACGGGGGCTAGGTGTATGTGTCGTCTTCATCATCATTTCATCCTCATCACGACGCGCGGGTCGCCTACGGGAGTCAAAACATAAGACCTGTGTCTGGCGAGCCGAACTTGTCCTCGGACACTCCCGGCACAAAAGCCATACGCCATTTCATTTCCAAGAAAAAGAAACTATTTTACTACAAACAATATGTAAGACGAACTCAATATGATCTCCTTTGCTAGTTTCCCATGCCAACTCTCTAATTTATAGCATTAAAATCGCCATATTTCATTACTAAATAAACCAAGTATTTCAGAGGTGAAACTGTTAAATAGTAACCTCTTTTCTTTTCTGATAGAGGTTTAATGTCGCATTAACACTTCGAAGATTTTCGGTGACGCATGGAAGGTAAAGGGCTAGGACTGGGAAGATAGCTGCCATGAGCTTATTCAAGGTAGAGTCCTATCATTTGCCTGGTGTGAAAATGGAAAACCACGCAAAACCATCTTCAGGGTTGCCGACGGTGGGATTAAAACCCATCATCTTCCGAAAGAAAGCTTACAGGTACTCAACCCTAACCCACTCGGTATTATTCTCATTACGGGACCAATAAGTCTATTACTGGTTAGGCGAGGCGGTACCTATCGACTTTTCGTCGGGCATAGACAAAACCGAGTATAGGGCTGTTACTTTCAATATGTTTCCCAAGAAAAATCTGGATATTGATAGAAGAGAAACATGTTTTCAAAGTAGGAGTATATTCCTCAAAATTAGACAAGCGCGTTCACCCCGGCACAAAGGAACTAATCTGTAGTGATATAGGGTACATTAACCAGTCGCTGTAATTTTGGGAGCTGAATCTAGAGTAAGTAGCGTTATAATAGAGTTTTCTTTTACTACTACTTTTTTCTTTACGTGCCATCTCATTTCAGAAGGTTGGCAATCATCCTAGAGATCCGCACTTTAGATATTGCAGCCCCGAATAAATCAGTTCTTAAGTTGCTCAGCCAAGAACGAGTCTGCTACTATATGCTCTCCTACCACCGGTATCTTCCCTTGACTGATCGACTGTAGTAAGTGATCATTTTCACGTCGCATCAC
Organism: Anabrus simplex; assembly: GCF_040414725.1. Lineage (NCBI taxonomy): Eukaryota > Metazoa > Arthropoda > Insecta > Orthoptera > Tettigoniidae > Anabrus > Anabrus simplex. The sequence continues at coordinate 366,004,746 of NC_090265.1, forward strand.
GCGACAAAAATATTGCAATTTCTGTGATGAAAACGCTTTCTCTTCCCTATCCTCCTACCCACTTACTCGTACATAACCCGGGCCACAAAATAATTCCATATGTCGAGAGTTCAAATGCTTCCTGTCTGTCCATCACTTTTCTTAAAGCAGTCTTAAAAATTCTAGTTTTTACATTTAGACTAAGGTTTATGCTGTAGAGGACTTTCTTCATGTTATGAAACGTATTTCCAGCCTTTTACCGCCTCTGTGGTGTAGTGGTTAGTGTGATTAGCTGCCACCCCCGGAGGTCCGGGTTCGATTCCCGGCTCTGCCACGAAATTTGAAAAGTGGTACGAGAGCTGGAACGGGGTCCACTCAGCCTCGGGAGATCAACTGAGTAGAGGTGGGTTCGATTCCCACCTCAGCCATCCTGGAAGTGGTTTCCCGTGGTTTCCCACTTCTCCTCCAGGCGAATGCCGGGATGGTACCTAACTTCAGGCCACGGCCGCTTCCTTCCCTCTTCCTTGCCTATCCCTTTCAATCTTCCCATCCCCCACCAAGACCCCTGTTCAGAATAGCAGGTGAGGCGGCCTGGGCGAGGTACGGGTCATCCTCCCCAGTTGTATCCCCCGACCCAGAGTCTGAAGCTCAAGGGCACTGTCCTTGAGGCGGTAGAGGTGGGATCCCTCGCTGAGTCCGAGGGAAAAGCCGAACCTAGAGGGTAAACAGATGATGATGATGATGATGATGATGATGATGATGATGATGATTTCCAGCCTTTTCCTTACTTAATGTTAAATTATCAGTATCCTCTTTCTTCTCCTTGAATACCGTTCATAAATACTCAACTTTGAGGACGGCTTTTTCGTAAATTATGTGATCTCCTTGCTGCTCCGTTCTAGAGATTATCTTAAATTTTATCTTGTTTAAACTAATCGCTCGTTAACTTGCAGGATTTGGTCAGCCAGTCGTATAGAAAAGGTAAACTCGTGTCCTCATCCCGAGGTGGTGCAACTCTTTTCAGGCACACCCCCAATGGAGGTGAGCTGCATGTACCATTTCAACCACATACCAGCCCTCCTACCAATCTTAAATTCCTGGCAGTACCGGGAATCGAACCTGGGCCCCCGAGGACGGCAGCTAATAACACTAACCGTTTCGCTACGGAGGCGGACAGCCAGTCGTATAGATATACAGTATAAATATTCAGAATATAATGAAATTTGGTCAATCATTGGAACATTATTTATAACTCATAACATGTAAGGAGCGAAGCAAAATTCAATACTCCAACTTCTAAAGATGGTAGAAGAGACCGAAACAAACCCTTTTTGGCAGATAACCATGGATCTGAAACGAATTATTGGCTGATAAATTCAGAAACTGTACTCTAAGGGTATAAGTTAATTATGACTCTGATTCTTCAAAACCATCAATATTAGGCCTACATTTTCTATTAAACATGTCATGACGTCATAATGCAATGTCTGTGCTGTGACAACACGCAGTACGTTTTTGCTTTTTTTAGAGCAGAACGAGAGAGTGTATGAGACTCCAATTGAATCCGAGAAAGAACTCGTCGCTCGGGTACTTGCAGCTGTGTACACTCTACAGGACATGCCTGGGACCTTTGAATGTCTATACAGGTCATGGCACCTCGTTGCAGAGCGTGTTTTGAAGCAGGAGGATACACTCTTAAATAATAATAATAATAATAATAATAATAATAATAATAATAATAATAATAATAATAATAATAATACCGAGCTCGATAGCTGCAGTCGCTTAAGTGCGGCCAGCATCCAGTATTCGGGAGATAGTAGGTTCGAACCCCACTGTCGGCAGCCCTGAAGATGGTTTTCCGTGGTTTCCCATTTTCACTCCAGGCTGTACCTTAATTAAAGCCACGGCCGCTTCCTTCCTATTCCCAGGCCTTTCCTCTCCCATCGTCGCCATAAGACATATGTGTGTCGGTGCGACGTAAAGCAAATAGCAAAAAAAGAAATGCTGTAATATAGGAGGATGGGAACACGTCACCATGGTTTATAAAGTACCATCCCTTGCTGGGAGCTTCATGAATGACCGTGGCTGTTATTTGAAAATAGCAATCCAACATGCCGTGATCGAGACGTACTTTCAATATATAGGACCAACTTTGATAGGTCTGCCCAGTTTGAAGAATGTAGCTCTCTATTAGATGTGTAAGATATTCAAGAAACTGTAGAATATCAAGAGTGGAATGACACGAGTTATCACCCACTCCTAACTAAGAGCAACTGGGGGTTCCCAACGAGCAAAGGGTCTATGTAATCTGTCTATATATCTATGTGTACATCAATGTCATTGTATGTGGATATTTATGTATTGCATCTCCTAAACTACTGGAGCGATTTCAAACAAACTTCGTACACTTGTGACTTAGTATCAGAAGACAAACGTCGTGGGGCAAAGACACCACAAGCACCCTTAAATGAGCGCGGGGGGGGGGGCTAGGTGCTGATTTATAAAAATAATCGATAATAGCATCGAATCCATATTCGGGGTCACTGCGATGAATAGTAACACTCCGTATATTTGAAAGTCCAAGTTCAGCCCCCTTTGGTTGGGGGGGAGGGGAAGTGAGATATAAAATAATCGAAAGTAGCGTCAAATCCATAGCTCTCGGAGTCGCCGTGATGAATAGTGACACTCTGGATTTTGTATCCCTTGGGGGTGGGAGTCGAGGGAAAGATATATAATCGAAGATAGCGTTTAATCCATTACTTTCGGGGTCGCTGAGATGAACAGTGACTCTTTGATTTTTAAAGTCCAATTTTAGCCCCGTTTGCGGCGGGGGCGAGTGAGATATAAAAATAATCGAAAATAGTGTCGAATCCATAGTTTACGGGGTCGCAGAGATGAATAGTGACACTGCGGATTTATTAAAGTCCTATTTCAGCCCCCTTTGGGCTGGGGACGACGGGGAGTGAGATATAAAAGTAATCCAAAATAGTGTCGAATCCATTGTTCTCGGGGTCGCTGAGATGAATAGTGTCACTCAGGACTATTTATCACTTACGGGTGGGCTCGAAGGAGGTGATATGAAAATAATCGAAAATAGTGTTTAATCCTCAGCTTTCGCGGCCACTGAGGTGAACAGTGTAATTCCGGATTTAAAAAAAATCCAAGTTCAGCCCCCTGTGAAGTCGGGGCGAGGGCGGGAGTGAGATAAATATAATCAAAAATAGCGTTGAATCCACAGTTCGCTGGGTCACTGAGATGAATAGCGACACTTCGGATTTGTTGAGGGTGGGGGCGAGGAGGGGGGGGGGTGAGATATACAAATAATTGTAAATAGTTTTGAATCCATAGTTTTCGGGGTCGCTGAGATGAATAGTGACACTCCGGATGTCGTATAAGTCCAAATTAAGCTCCAGTCGGCAGGGGCGTGAGAAGGGACGAAGAAATAAAAATGTCCAAATGACCATATATTATGGATGTTTATATGTTGTTCCGGTATGTGTGTCAACAAAACTTGGTAAAAATATTACCGACTATCTGGAAAAAATACCGTGGGGGCAAGGCACCCCTAGAAGCCCTAAAGAAGGGGGAGAAATATAATTATAACTAAAAAGGACCTATATTAGTGTTGAATCCATATTCTCTGGACTACGGGAGAGATTTCAACCAAACATGGCACACTTATGACTTACTTCCAGGAGATAAACTGCGAGGAGGTGTGGTAAGCCTAGCACCCCTAGGGGTGGGGTGGGAGGGGCTGAGATGTGGTCGCTAAGAAGAATAGTGGCACTCCGGACGTCGCTAAAGTCCATCTTCAGCCCCCATCGGCATGGAGATGAGAAGGGATGGAAAGGAAATTGCCCAAAACGACCAAAATTACGGATGTATAAGTGTTTCTTCCAACATAGCCTTCATACAAAAATGGTACACATATTTCTTACTAATCTTAAAAAAATACTGTTGTGTAGAACACCCCTAGCACTCCTAGCGGAGGTGGTGAAATATGAAAATAAACGAAAATGACTGATATTAATGTCGAATACCATCGTTTACGAGGTCGCTGAGTTGAACTGTGATACTCTGGATTGTTAAGTCTTACATATGGGTGTATGTGGGTATGTTCCAGAATAGCTCTCAACGAATCTTGGTACACATATGACTTACCATCTGGAAGAATAATACTATGGAGGTAAAACATACCAACCCCCGCTGAGGGTGGGGAATGGGAGGATATGGCATTTGAAAATAATAGAAAATAACCGATATTGAAGTCTAATCCAATGTTTATGTGTCGCTGAGATGAATTGTGACGCTTTGAATACCGTTTAACTCCACGTTCAGCCTCCATTGAGACGGGAGGAAGAATGGGGATTGGTAGTAAATAGTCTAAAATGACCGAGATTTGTGCTGAATCCACTGCTTTTGGGGTCACAAGGCTGATTGGTGACAGTCTCAAAGAGAGTTGAAATCGTGTAGATCATACCTATAGCGCGACTAATACATACATGTTGTTACCCGTTATTAATTTTTTGAAAGGATCAAATACTTCCCAGTCAGTTCGAGCTTCCCGAAGGATAAAGTTTTACTTGATGATTAAATAATCGAAAACTTTAAATCAGACACATCTAAATAACTCTAAAGCTTCATAATATATATTAAAAATTGTAACTTTTTTGATGACTACCAAATAAATAATAAAAATAATAATAAAATAAAATATAAATATTTAACATAAATTAAATATTCAAAAACTTCATAAAATACTTGCAATAAATAAATGAAAATATTTAATCGAAATGTCCGTAGTATGGGCGCCAGAGTTCACCAGAATGGATCCCTCGAATTTTGATAGAGCATGATAAACTTTATATCCCAGGGCGTGTACATAATGCTGCGTACTGGTACATCTGCTGCAGGCCTTACCTAACCTCCTGAAAACGACTAAATAGGTAGGAACTGCACCTAGGTTCATCAATAACTCCACTGATTTTAAAATAGCTAACTATATTCTTAACAAAATCCGTGCATGAGCACCTCATCAACATACAACATTATACATATAAAACACCATAAAATATTGCTGGAAGACTCCATATTTACAACAACAACAATAAGGACAACCGTGGGAAAACGAAAACGAGAACTAAGCTACCATTTGTAGATAGTCCGATGAACAATGTACATGTATGAAGATAAATACCCTTTACTGTCTCTATATCAATTCAACTTACCGATTCTCATAATCGGCAGTTATCACATCACACAGATACTGTACCTTGTAATACTGTGTTCACATATTTTAACACTTGTTGTAAAGATATATACACACGTCTGTCGATCCTCAACATAAATTATGGAAAGTCTGAGATAGCTTTCACCAACATATAATGCCAGACCTCCACAAGTACTACAATACTTAATGCATACGCCCTCCACAATTTGTTGATCAGCCACTTTCAACGAACATAGCAAGACTACGTTCCATGAACGTTTGAAGTCCAGTCCATTGCAGCCGTGTCACTCCAGTACCGTATATCAGCACTACTTATTTCTCGTACAGTGTGTCAGTTGTAGTTCTAGTAGTAGTCGTTCTCTTACACAGTGTCACTGGTTATAGTTGTCTTCCTCCTCGTTCCTTTACAATCTCTCTGGTTGCCGCAGTATGATCAACCTTTATAGACATCAACATCCCCCTCCTCTCAGATGATACGTCTGGATTGGTGCTTGCCAGCCAATCATGAGTGAACCTCTTGTCAAGGCCATGCCCTGAACTTCTCCTATCTCCTAAGAGATAAACAAACTCTGGGGTTTATTACATGAGTCAACGAACTTCACTAATACAACAACAAGCTCATCTCATCAGGCTGGGATATATACATGACTCATGGAATTTCCCGACACAAGTACATCACAACAAACACTGGGGTAGCCACATGACTCATCCAAATTACCAGAGTTATTAAAGCAATGTTTTCCCACTCGTGCAAAACAAATTACTCATACCTAAATATGTGAATATCTTCCAGCTTACAAATATAAATCGCAAAATATACAAATGAAATACTGATAATAATAATAATAATAATAATAATCATAATAATAATAATAAATCGAATACTGACAATAATATCTCTAACTTCTACATACAATTCGAGGGTGTGATATACGTACTATCACATAATGCCCCCTTGGTGAATCGATGATATCACATATTATGATTCACCATAAAACAGAACTTCATACGTAACCTTATAATGACATAACTGAACACTTAATTTACTGTAATAATGATATATACATTGCGTCTACTGCATTGTATTCGCACACACGAAATACAATTTGTCCAAATAATAATAATAATAATAATAATAATAATAATAATAATAATAATATGGCTATATACACACAGCTCTGATTGTTTCATATACCATTGAACACAATCCCTTCTTGCTACTGTACACATAACTCATAATTGATAATATATACATTCAAGGTGCAGATCCTATCTCTTATATCTGCGAAGGCTATAGATATTAAATGTCTCAAGGACCTCGTCGTCAGAAGTTAGAAGCCTATAAGCACACTTGCCTATTCTACTGTCACAGTATACGGACCCTGGTACAATTGAAAAAGCTATATATAAACTTAACATTGGCATCGATAAGCGAGGAATGCGTACCGTAATAAAAACTAACTACGTCTAGAATACACTCTATCTCACACACAAACATTCATCCCATTCGGTCACACAGGAATCATACAGGCTTTCATTCAGAACATTCATAACCAAGAAATCCCTCTTTCTGAAATGCGCAAGAATCTCACAACGTTGCTTGTTCCACAAACCCATAATTAATGCAAGCAAACAGATCACATACTTATTCACACATTCCATATCGCTATCATACAGCACGTCGTTCATATCATTCACACATCTCTCAGAATTAAATAAAACATTACACACTCGCTTGGATAGACTTTCTTTCATCTCACGCACACTTCCATTCTCACACACGCTCACTCTATTACTGAAATTATTACCATAATACACTTCGAAATTCCTGTCATTACTTCTTAATGACCCAACAAATAATCCATCTTCACCACCTTCCATATCAGCTACTACTTGCACCACTTTCATGCCAACAACACTGCTACTTTCGACTCTCTTACCAGAAGTTTCATTAATCTCAAAGTCACCATTTTCACACATAATGGACCTAACTTTACTCTCCTCACGTACACTTAAATAGACAAAAACATCCTCATGATGTATACTCCGTGAACACTCTTCATTTACAAAACAACCTTCATCAACTTCACAAAAAACTTCACTTTCAATTTCAGAAACTTCCACAAGATTATCGATCGCAACACCGCTATTACCATCACCACTAGCACAAAGTAAGACATCCGACACATCTTTCTTACATTCATCACGCCCCCTATACTCAAAATCTCCCTGAACACAAAACACATGGTCATACAATAATTCCTCTTTCACGTCTACCTCATAACTTACCTGTTTCATTGCGTGAATAGGAATTTCGGTATCGGACTGCCTATCTGACCCAACTAAGAAGTCCGATTCCGGTTTAAATTACTTGACGTGGACTGTTCACCATTATCATGTCTCGGCACTTGATCTGGAGGTCTTTGATCCGTACGCCCCCTACTTTCTGATTCCCCTTGATTAGGTCTTCTGCCATAATATTCCTGGTGATTACCTCCTTGATTAGAGTGTCTGTTTCCCCTTCCAGAATTACCACTCTGATTCCCTTGCCCAGAATGACTGAAATTCTGATTATTCCTATCTCCCCCTACATGATTACCTTGTCTCCCATTATCCCCGTAATTCCTACCTTCACTTTGCCTAGTCCTCCCCTGTCCTTCCAAAGCATCAAACCTCTCTAACAGCTGCTCTAATTCTTTAATCGTAACAATATTCTGCATACATGCAGCTAATCCGACCTTCTCAGGAAAATGCCTCAACATCTGGCGGACTGTATCTCTCTCCGATGCTAGACCTTCAATATTCTGGCTGATCAGAACATGCGCCAAGAAATACTCCGTCGTAGATACACCTTCCTGAGGTTTATACTTGCCAAATAGCACGCGATCTCTTTCCCTTCCCTGAATAGCTTCACTCCAAAATTTAGAACTAAATTTCTCCCTAAATTCCTCTAAATTCGAAATACCCTGTCTATAAACTTGAAACCAAGATCTCGCTTCTCCAACAAATGCAACATCCAACAGCTCATCAACCATACTCCACTCAATCAAACCATCGTCATGATTATTGGAAAACCGTTTCTCCACCGTTTTCAAGAATTCCATCGGATTAAACTGCCGACCATTAAACTTGGGTAATTCAGAGTCCTTCATACAAGATACGTACCTACTACATATACTGCTACCTACTTGGATTTGACTGATCTCCTGCCTTAATTTCACATGACATGATTTAATTCCTTCTTCAACTACCATTCTGGCATTTCCTTCTACTGACTTGAGGTCTTTCTCCAATTTCTCAGTCTTTTCATCTATTCGCTTCGCTAAAACATTCTGACTGGTTTTAATTCTATCTATTTCTTCGACTTTATCTTCCACTATTTTTATTCTCTTGTCACATTCCTTGCTGTTTTCAACGAATTCCCTCCTAACTACATTAAATCGGCATTCAATTTTCTCAGTCAATTCCAAGCATTGAGATTCTACCTTATTATTGACTTCCTGAATTTCCCTGCTTTGATGGTCAAATTTCTGGTTCAATTCATCTATTCTACCATTCACAGCACTGCTTAAACTATCAATTTTACAAGACAATTCAACACTCACTGAATTTAACTTCTTACTCTGATTCTCAATCTTACTGGACAGTTCCGTACTAACTGAATTTAATTCACTATTAATACTGTATATTTCATTACTTAAGAAACTCAATTCACTCTTCAACACTTTACTCTGATTACCAATCTTACTGGACAATTCAAAATTATTATTATCGATTTTACTGGACAGTTCAACATTATTATTATCGGTTTTACTGGACAGTTCAACATTACTATTATCGATTTTACTGGACAATACATCACTCTTACTGTTAAATTCACCCTTCAACTCTTTACTGAACTGATTAAATAGTGATTGAAGCATACTAAGAGTTAAGGTCGTCCCTTGATCCCCTACATTCTGAGTTTGAGACGGGTTACTCGGTTCCTCACCTATCGTTGCCAGTTGATCTTTTGTATTATCAGCCATTTCGCTATTCTCACTTAAATTAGATAAACTCAGTGTGGTGGAATTCTTTCTACTTCTCTTATCCTGATTCATAGTACCAACAACGTAACTTCTCTACTTCTCAATTTTATAATACTGGACTCGCTACAACATTTCTTCATACTCCAAAATACACATGAAACATATAAAACACTTCACTGACATAGTTTGTAGAATTCCAATCACACCTGACAAGTGCACCTACGCTTATAAGCCTAGCAGATGTACCAATCATTCAGCCACACGTTGGGAATCCAATTGTAACTTTTTTGATGACTACCAAATAAATAATAATAATAATAATAATAATAATAATAATAATAATAATAATAATAATAATAATAATAATAATAGTAGTAGTAAAATTTAAATATTTAACATAAATAAAATATTCAAAAACTTCATAAAATACTTGCAATAAATAAATAAAAATTTCTAATCGAAATGTCCGTAGTATGGGCGCCAGAGTTCACCAGAATGGATCCCTCGAATTTTGATAGAGCATGATAAACTTTATATCCCAGGGCGTGTACATAATGCTGCGTATTGGTACATCTGCTGCAGGCCTTAAATAACCTCCTGAAAACGACTAAATAGGTAGGAACTGCACCTAGGTTCATCAACAACTCCACTGATTCTAAAATAGCTAACTATATTCTTAACAAAATCCGTGCATGAGCACCTCATCAACCCACAACATTATACATATAATACACACATAAAATATTGCTGGAAGACTCCATATTTACAACAACAACAACAATAATGACAACCGTGGGAAAACGAAAACGAGAACTAAGCTACCATTTGTAGATAGTCCGATGAACAATGTACATGCATGAAGATAAATACCCTTTACTGTCTCTATATCAATTCAACTTACCGATTCTCATAATCGGCAGTTATCACATCACACAGATACTGTACCTTGTAATACTGTGTTCACATATTTTAACACTTGTTGTAAAGATATATACACACGTCTGTCGATCCTCAACATAAATTATGGAAAGTCTGAGATAGCTTTCACCAACATATAATGCCAGACCTCCACAAGTACTACAATACTTAATGCAAACGCCCTCCACAATTTGTTGATCAGCCACTTTCAACGAACATAGCAAGACTACGTTCCATGAACGTTTGAAGTCCAGTCCATTGCAGCCGTGTCACTCCAGTACCGTATATCAGCACTACTTATTTCTCGTACAGTGTGTCAGTTGTAGTTCTAGTAGTAGTCGTTCTCTTACACAGTGTCACTGGTTATAGTTGTCTTCCTCCTCGTTCCTTTACAATCTCTCTGGTTGCCGCAGTATGATCAACCTTTATAGACATCAACATCCCCCTCCTCTCAGATGATACGTCTGGATTGGTGCTTGCCAGCCAATCATGAGTGAACCTCTTGTCAAGGCCATGCCCTGAACTTCTCCTATCTCCCAAGAGATAAACAAACTCTGGGGTTTATTACATGAGTCAACGAACTTCACTAATACAACAACAAGCTCATCTCATCAGGCTGGGATATATACATGACTCATGGAATTTCCCGACACAAGTACATCACAACAAACACTGGGGTAGCCACATGACTCATCCAAATTACCAGAGTTATTAAAGCAATGTTTTCCCACTCGTGCAAAACAAATTACTCATACCTACATATGTGGATATCTTCCAGCTTACAAATATAAATGGCAAAATATACAAATGAAATACTGATAATAAAAATAATAATAATAATAATAATAATAATAATAATAATAATAATAATAATAATAATAATAATAATAATAATAATAATAATAAAGCGAATACTGACAATAATATTTCTAACTTCTACATACAATTCGAGGGTGTGATATACGTACTATCACAAAATCAATATCCCAAAAAGGAATTCTATAAAAATTCACTTCGCACATAACTAACTATTAATACTAATCTTAAAAGTAAACATTCAAAAACCAATCGGGCAACGCCGGGTACTACAGCTAGTAATAATAATAATTCTTATATACAAAATGCTAATGTAGGTCCCAATGATTCACTTTTTATTTCCCTCAACACTCATCCTCATACTTCCTCGCCGGGCTGAGTGGCTCAGACGGCTGAGACGCTGGCTTTCTGACCCCAACTTGGCAGGTTCGATCCTGGTTCAGTCCGATGGTATTTGAAGGTGCTCAAACACGTCAGCCTCGTGTCGGTAAATTTACTGGCACGGAAAACGAACTCCTGCGGGTCTAAATTCCGGTACTTCGGCGTCTCCGAAAGCCGTAAAAGTAGTTAGCGTGACGTAAGGCAAATAACATTATTATCATACTTCCCACGAAGCTAGAGAGCTGAAATTTGGCACGGGTATTCATAATCCAATACGAGAAGGGAAGATGTTTCATCCCGATGTTTTATGATTAAGGCAGTGAGATCGGCCCTTTGGCCCTCGGCAAAATATCACATTTTTGGTAGAAAGACCAAACAATGATCAATTTATGCCACTCGATGTGAGAAACAATACTCGCTTTTTAAGACCCTAAATCAAACCCTTCCGAGATACGCATCAAGGAAACTACTCCCGCTCCGGTTAATTGCTAAACTTAGGCCCACATGACTCATGTTTTATTCGCTATCTCTCTCTTGTTGTGTCATTACGAACAGCCTACTTGATCATTAGGTTCATGCTTTCGGAAATGGGTCGAGTCAGCAATGTGAAAAATGAAATCAACAGCCGGTTTCCAGTCATTCGATCGGGTCAGGAATGGAATGAATGAAGCCCCCATCTAGCGGCGAATATAGGAATTGTGCCGGTTGCCGAAGGCTATCGCACTCATCAGGGGCAATGACTAATGTCTGGCAGATGAAATGGAACGATATTGGAGAGTGTTGCTGGAATGAAAGATGACAGGGAAAACTGTAATACCCAGAGAAAAACCTGTCCCGCATCCGCTTGGTCCAGCACAAATCTCACGTGGACTGACCGGGATTTTTTTTACCACGGAACCCAGTGGTGGGAGGTCGGCGCACTGACGCATGAGCCACGGACTCAGTCAACAATGTATATAATACATTTATACATCATTGGTCGGTACGTGTTGTCCTATTACAGTCTTATGTTATGTCTTTGTTCAGTATTGTTTTTACATATTTCACATTTCTCTAATCAGTACGTTGCAATTGAACGTAGGGGCTATTGTTATACCTCTCAGAAATTTGAATGCAGGTAGAGGGTTGGGTAATGGAACAAGGCTTATCATAAAATACTTCTAACAAATTTAATTATTGCAGAGATATGGACAGGTTCCACATCCAGCAATATCGTTTCCGTACTTTAAAAAGCCGACAGTTCCCAGTTAAACTGTATTTGTCATGACACTCATGACTATTAACAAGTACTAAGGTCAGACATTAGAGGAAGTGCGTATTGTTCTAAGAGAACGTGTGTTCAGCCACGGACATCGTATGTGGCGTTGTCTAGGGTGCGCCGCTTTGACAATGTCAGAGTTAAAATTCACTAAAAGTGTTGTTTATAACGAGTCATTTAGACATTAATGGCATTTCCAACCTGTGTTGTGCCACGGACAGTTGTATGTAATGCAGAAAACCCACAGAAACAACAAAGCACTTAAAACATAAAAACAAAAATAAAAAATGGGGCAACAGTGGGGGGGAGGGGGTTACATGTCCCTTGCCCTGGGAGGAAAGTCCAAATTCTTTCAGACGCTTCCATATTCAGTAACTAATATGAGGTTCCTACACAATTAGTGGAACGCGATATCTAGAGCTCGTTGTATTAAGGTGGCAACGGGCTTTATTACTTCTTATAAGAATAAGAATAATAAGAATACGAATAAGAATAAGAATAAGAATAAGAATAAGAATAAGAATAAGAATAAAAATGAGAATAAGAATAAAAAATAAGAATAAGAAATAAGAATAAGAAATAAGAATAAGAATAAGAATAAGAATACGAACAAGAACAAGAATAAGAATAAGAATAAGAATAAGAATAAGAATAAGAATAAGAATAAGAATAAGAATAAGAATAATAAGAATAAGAATAATATTCTAATCATCATCATCACCATCATCATCTTATTTGTTTTAAAATCCCTTCAGTTCGTATAGATTTTAAGAGACGTCAGGTTGGAGGACTATTGTCTCACACTAGTTTTTTTTACGTGCTGGAGGACAACGGCGCGCATTTGAACAGCCTCAATTGCCATTAATCTGAACCTGGATCGAACCCACTACATTGATAACGAAGGGGCAACGACAACCGATTGTTCTGCTTAGGGTGACATATCAGATCAATCATTAAACTGTAATCTATATTAAGTCATCGAACTCATATGGTGTGCTGCACAGAACATGAACACAATAATCTAAAATGAGATTTCTATGTAACATTCTTTCAACGCACAAAACTGATGATCAGGAAGGTTTAACTGCTGAAACATTGATCAAACTTCATTCATAAACGATTTATATTTGAAAACGATGAAATACTACGAAGGGTTAGAAATTGTACGTTTGAGAATAATACTCTCGGCATACGAGCTATCTAACCAACGAAATTTTACTATTAATGAAGGAGAAAATTTCACTTACTTGTAAGCAGTTTGTAGCACTCACCAAAGGGCCCGTGGTTCTCGGGCGACTTATGTAAGATTTTTGAAAGGAAAAATAATATATCCCCTTGGTTTGATTTCATGTAAAACTGTTAGTCCTTTATTTATGATCACAACATTAGCGGAATAAAAGTGCTAATTGTTTGTATACTTATAATTTTCAGTCTTATTATTTCTGTTGGACCGGGCGAGTTGGCCGTGTGGTTAGGGCCGCCCAGCTGTGAGCTTGCATCCGGGAGAGTAGGTTTGAACCTCACTGTCGGCAGCCCTGAAGATGGTTTTCCGTGGTTTCCCATTTTCACACCAGGCAAATGCTGGGGCTGTGCCTTAATTAAGGCCACGGCGGCTTCCTTCCCACTCCTAGGCCTTTCCTATCCCATCGTCGCCATAAGACCTATCTGTATTGGTGCGACGTAAAGCAAATAGCAAAAGAAAAAAAAATTCTGTTGCTCGTCATTGTAGGATACCATAGCGAGAAAAACGATCTGGAAGATACAGCATCTTCCCCAGTTGCATTCTTGACATAGAAAGTTACTGGATTGTGAAGTCATAGCTCGCGTTGTCCGACGAATGCTTGGCAGATGAAAGAACGGGGAAAGTCGTGCAACGAAATTTACGTACGGTATAACCGCTTTCAATGAATAACTAACCGTTAAAACACGTCTCGGAAAACTCATTACAAACCTAGCATAAATGAATTATTCAGTTTACTACACAATTCACAATTATACAGCTCTACACAGATCTTATACGTAAAAGAAATACAAAATCGTTCTGCCTACATCCGACCGATTGCGTAACGCTGCTGCCATCTGGTGAGTAGTGCTGTGTCTAAACTTGTAGGTGTGCGAGTATCGTTTGCAAGTGTCGTGTAATGGCACCAAAATCAATTGTTATTAGGAAGGGTATGTTAGGGTCCTTTTCCACGCTCGCTTTTCGTTCATACGCTAAGAGAGAACAGTATGGGGGAGAATGGGGTTACAATCAGGGTTACTGTGACCCATGACACACAACAGGAACTCTTGGTGAAACATTCGCCCAAGAAACGCACCAGAAAGAGGGCTCCAAAGAGCCGTAGTGCCTCGGGGAATTCGCCGATTGGCGCGCCAAGAAAATCCACCGATCTAGCGTGGTAAGCTGCTGATATGCAAGGAAAAGAATGTGACAGTGAATGAGGATACTTACAGGAATCCATTCTGACACCTGCAGTGTCTATCGGACAGACATTCCACAATTGTATGCAGCGAACTTAAACTGGGTGCGGATCCATATGGACAAGGCCTGAAGTCATACCGGCAGAGCATCTCTGCGTCATTATCAAGAAATGAAACGGGAGAAATTAACCCAATTTCGTTTCAGAATTCTCCTGTGAAGAGCCCTGATGCCATTCCGATGGATTTCTATGCATTTGGACTGTTGAAAGCCGTTTCCAGAATCGCCATCCGTGTGCCCTGAATGGTCTGTGGACAGCTACAGAGAAGAATGAAAGGGAATCCCCATGCCTGTGCTCCGCCTCCGCTTCAATGTCGGGTAATGAAATGGCGTATGGTTTTTAGTGCCGGGAGGTGTCCGAGGACAAGTTCAGCTCGCAAGGTCAAGGTCTTTTGATGTGACACCCGTAGGCGACCTGCGCGTCGTGATGAGGATGAAATTATGAAGAAGACAACACATAAACCCAGTCCCCATGCCAGGGGAATCAACCAATTAGGGGCAACATTCCCGACCCTGCCGGGAATCGACACGGAACCACTGTGACCAACGGCCAGCACGCTAACCATTTAGCCAATGGAGTCGGACAATGTCGGGTGATAGTCCATAGTGCTGGAGGTCCAATGGTGTACGACTTGTGGTGACAGCGAGGTACTAGTAAAGTGACTGGCCTTGAAAATCGGTTGGATATAAACCAAACGACCTTTTATATATGTATACTAAACTAAAAATTATAACAAAATTCAAGGACAACACAATGCATTCCAGCAGGATCCCTGAAAGAACGAGGAAACAAAGTAGATTTTTCCACCTCGGCTAAGTAGCTCTCAAGTTAACAACAAACCATCTGAATTTATAAGCTACTCAGTAAGGTAGCCGTGGGTATACGACGACTCGATGAGTTGACGCAGAGCTACGAAGGCTGTCGCAAACAGTACGCATGTCAAGTGTAGGTATTTCATTGCGGGGTTCCTTTTTAAAGAACCTTTAATTCGTTGAGAAGAAAAATAAAAAAGAAGTAACCCCTTGGGGCAATCCTTCGCAGTCATTTGATGTCGTTTGGAAGACATTTATCTCTCTGTGAGCTGGAAGGCTCATCTGCGAGCAATAATACACAGGAGTTCAGGCGAATGGGGTTAGAGGAGACCGGAATGCTGTGTACATTACATAGCGTCAGCCAATCAGCAAATATTTTGGGTCAATATTGTACTGAAGAACGATTGCAAATGAAGAGGTTCTAGTTTAATCGTAATTATCACAAATGTTAATTAATTTGATATATGATAAATCGGTGGCGTACAGTAAGTTTTGAGGTTCGAATCTCGTCCACAGTAATATTAAATAAGCATGCTTCTCCAGACATGATTAAGGCAAATGTTGATATATTGTAGTAGACAAGGTTTATTGACTGTCGCATGCACGAATGACGATGACCACTTTGTGAAATCTAACTCATATTCACCGACAGGTACTTTTCTCACTACCAGTTCCCCTTAGTGAGGTGACAGGGGCTTTGAAATTTGAAGCGTGCGTTGGCGACCACGGTTTCTCTACCTGAGCCTGTCATTGCTTCCATATACTTCTGGCAGTCCCCTCGCATTCATCTTTCTTCTCCGACGTCCCTTGGTCGACACTTGTCCTTTTCTGTCTCTGAAGGTATTAGAATTGCGAGGCGCCGGGGGCCTTTCATTTTCGCTCCCTTCGTTGGCCTCGTATTTCTTTGGCCGATACATACATTTTCCCTTCTGGATAACGTTACTGGAGGATGTTCGCCCAGTTGTACTTCCTCTTTAAACAATAATGACCGCCGTGCGGTTAGGGGCGCGCAGCTGTGAGCTTGCATCCGGGAGATAGTGGGTTCGAATCCCACTGTCAGCGGCCCTGAAGATGGTTTTGCGTGGTTTCCCATTTTTACACCGGACAAATGCTGGGGCTGTACCTTATTTAAGGCCACGGCCACTTCCTTCCAACACCTAGGGCTTTCTTATCCCAACGTCGCCATAAGACCTTTGCGACGTACAGCCACTAGCAAAAAGAAACAAACAATAATCACCACTACACTTCGCATTACGAAAACGCACATTTTCTATTGTTCTCCCGAGGACAGAGTTTTTTTTATTAGCAGCTAAAATTGTTCATTCGAACTAGATGTTGTTTAGCGCTTTCAACACTGTCAATAACATTATGATGATATTCGTGTTATCGGCTTTATGTCCTTTTAACAAACTACTTTTACGGTTTTCGGAAACATCGAGGTGCCAGAATTAGGACACGCAAGAATTCTTTTGCATGCTGGTAAATTTACCGATAAGAGGTTCGTAAGCCTTTGCACCTTCAAATCTCATAATCCAACCCGACAATTTGGGCTCAGAAGGCCAGCGCTTTTATCGCCTGAACCACTCAGCTCGGCGACAACATCGAACTTCATTGACCTCGAAGCGGGATGGGTTCACCATATGCCAAATAAAATTAATTGTTTTCATATGATTTGAACAAACACACTGGTAAAATGGAAATAATTTGTTCTACTTCTATGCGCTTAATCCGCATTAAGAACGTGGGCAAGAATTCAAGCAAAACGACCAGAAAGGAAGAATGGGACTGCACATTGCAGATCTGGGCAGTTTCTGATTGAAGCGACTTTAACAACGGCCTCAAAACAATACATACATACGGTACATACATACATACATACATACATACATACATACATACAAACTGCACCTTACCCCTGTCCCCAATGGCCTACCTCAGCTGAGACGCTGCGTGGTGCAACCGAAGAAAACATATGTCTAACAAAAATTATCATACAAGACCGGTACAGGATCTAGAATACATATTCGTGAATGAGAACTCATCCATATAAAGGAGGTAAAAGCATAATTTATTCCGGCTAAAATAGCACTTCAATTTGCATGTTGTTTAGCGCTTTCAACACTGTCAATAACATTATGATGATATTCGTGTTATCGGCTTTATGTCCTTTTAACAAACTACTTTTCCGGTTTTCGGAAACATCGAGGTGCCAGAATTTGGACACGCAAGAATTCTTTTGCATGCTGGTAAATTTACCGATAAGACTTTGACATCACTTATACAGTACCTTAGTGTCTGTATGACACGAGTACACGTAAGATACATAACAATAAATAACTACACTACATCCTGACATAGCCTTGTATCCCTACTCTAAATAACACTGAAATAAAACTAAAGTATTACATGCATCCAGTCCCAAACGATATATACACAATAAATGAAAACTAACCAATGCCACTCTGGCTTACATTACAATAACTATTTACATTTAACGAAAGGGCCACATGTGAATCTAACCACTATATTTCTACTTATCCTTATCCCCATTTCTGCCGTTAGCGGTATCTTCGGAACCGCTGCATTGATGTAATTTATTTCATGACAGTGTTGCTGTCGACGGATCTATTAGTCTGCTGGTTAGGTCCTTCTGGTTCCATGATGTGCTGCCTTCGGTCTCATGCTCAGATGTGTCCCTGTAACTTGCTAACGGTTGTCAATCTCAATTCTCTTCACTGCTTCATTCGTGCACGAATACACTGTTGTAAGCCTGGTAAGGATACAATTGACAACATTCCCTATCGAGACATTAGTCCAATCAAACGATAGTTACCAAATTAAGGGATACTTCCCGGTTCCATCAAGTCCTTCTCAGCGGTTAGCTGTCATTATCCGCTCACGGAATTATTACACAGAGCGAACTTGTGTTAAAACATTTATTAACGGAGTAAATGTTGCTTGGGTGAACTTAAACACATCGTTACTAAGTCAGCTATATCACTGATAACATAAGCTTTGTTGATCACGTTGAAAATATGCACTCTTCGAATATCGCTTAGCTACTGCGGGCACTGAACTAATGGGGATACTGGAGACAAAAGAGACACTTACACTAGCGCTTCCTTTCTTCATAGACTGGGTAGAGGGACGCGCCTTTCAGTACATCCCCGAAATACACTCGGCTCGCTTTGTGTTCGGCCAGTTACCTCTCACCGGGTGTTTCAGACAAGTTGAAATGAACAAAACAGGCGCAGATGCATTATTTTTATGGCTTAATCTACATCGAAAATATCAAAAGTAATTGTCCTCTTCTTGGATCTGAGAGATATGGCTCTGTGACTTATATCCGGGATCGAATTCAAATGATTCCAGACCTGGATTATTCGTGTTAGAGGACAGCCTGGCGTTGTTCATTAGTTCTCCGCTTTCAAATCTCTCGCTCTGTCTCTTGCATGCTGTTTGCCGACGCTCTCTTCTCGTCGCGTACCCAAGCCATCGACGGGGTTTACAACAGTGAAATTCGATACGGTTCAATACATACTGTTCATTTAGCAATCAGTCTGTAAACCTTTGTCAATGAACTAAGCGCCTCCACGACTCTCTGAATTGCAAGCTTTTTACACAGTCTGCCATTAAGAATAAGTCGCCAGCATAAGTCAAATTGCTTAAGACATTTCCACTCAAATGAACCCTTCTCTGTCATTTTATATGTTTTGGTAAACGATAAGGGAGAAATATTACAACTTCCAACTCATTCCAACATCAGTAACTCTTTCTGTATCCTGATGTCAACATAAATGCCTTAGATTGCCTATAATAACCTACCCATAATCCCTAAGTACGGCTAAAAATTTTCCCTGCATATTTGTCACGTATAATGCTTCAGTTACTTAACGCATCTGGTCCTGACAGCCCCTCTGTACTCTGAAGCTGCAGTGTTCATCCAACTTACTCTCCACAACTGATCGTACTCTCATTTCTAAAGTGTCTCTTAGCACTTTCCTCTGACATACGCTATTTGATTTCCGTTGAAATTTGCATATTATTTCACATTCCTTTGAACAGATAAAAGAATGGATGGTTTCGGGAGGAAGGTGTAAGGACTGTGGGTGTGAGTGGGAAGTAAGGAAAATAAGTGAGAAAATAGCGAATTTGAGGACGATAATTAGACTTTTAACGGAGGACAGGAATGAAGATATGTTCCCTCACTAACATAGCTGGGGATGTGTGGGACCTGGTTATGGCGGCAAGGAACAAGGAAGCAGAGGTTGTTATCAGTGGGGTACTATGTAGGTGGTATACTGACTGGAGGGTGATTGGGAACTTAAATGGGAATATGGAATAGTATGTGTGAAATTGCGAGTGAGATTCTTAAATCCTAATGGGTGGGTAGGAAATAGGGATCTACGTTCAGAGGGCCTTCACTTGAACCTCAATGGTACATGTAAGTTAAGGGTTTTGTTTAGAAGATTTATAGGGAGGTACATTCAGGGAAACGGGGTGGACTAGGGAGCGGTGATGACAGTATAGGAAGCGGGATGTCAACTAGGAATGATATAAAATTGTTATTGTTAAACTGTACAAGTGCTGTAAGGAAAGGAATAGAAATTAAGTAATTTGATAGACACATATTTACTAGATATAGTAATAGGAAGTGAATCGGGCTGAGAATTGATATTATAGATTCGGAAATTTTCTCACGAAATTGGGGTGTTTATCGTA
The DNA here is from genome assembly GCF_040414725.1 of Anabrus simplex. NCBI lineage: Eukaryota > Metazoa > Arthropoda > Insecta > Orthoptera > Tettigoniidae > Anabrus > Anabrus simplex. The sequence goes on from NC_090265.1 coordinate 366,025,373, forward strand.
GATGCAGGTTAGGAACGACAGGAGGAGTATTCGTACTGGTGAAAGAAGGATTTGTAAGCTAAGAAAAATCTTAAGGACGAGAAACATGGAATTCTAGGTGTAAGACTTATCTCTAAAGATAACAGGCAACCTTTTTTTGGGGGTGTGAATAACTGGCAAGGCTGGCGCTGACGCTGATGCGGAATTATTTGATGAGATAATCGGCTCTGTGGGGAACGACACAAAAAGGAACGTTGTTTTAGCTGGTGATCTGAACTTACCAGGCGGTAACGGGAAAGGAATGGGAACTTTTTTTTTTTTTTGCTATTTGCTTTACGTCGCACCTACACAGATAGGTCTTATGGCGACGATGTGATAGGAAAGGCCTAGGAAGAGGAAGGAAGCGGCCGTGGCCTTAATTAAGGTACAGCCCCGGCATTTGCCTGGTGTGAAAATGGGAAACCACGGAAAACCATCTTGCAGGGCTGTCGACAGTGGGGCTCGAACCCATTTTCTCCCGATTACTGGATACTGGCCGCACTTAAGCGACTGCAGCTATCGAGCTGGGTGGGAATGGGAACAACAGAGAGCTTGACCAAAAATGGCGAATAACTTAATGTGGGAAGGACAGCTGAATCAGAAAGTGACGGAACCAACTAGAGAGAAAGATATTCTGGTCGTGGTGCTGATAAAACCGGATGACCCCTATATGGAAACTGAAGTGATATCTAGCAAAAGTGCTCATGAAGTTGTCCTTGTCATAGTTAAAAATGAATGTGATAGAATGGAAAGTTGTAAAAGTAGGCCTATTAGGCAATAAGATATGGTTGACAAGGATAAGGATTTTTTAAACATCAACTATGACCAATGGAAAATGGTAGATGAAAATGTAAACAGCGTATGGAATAGGTTTCAAAAAATTGTTAAGGAGTGTGAAAACACCTATGTACTTTTAAAATTCCCCTTATATTATAACAGGGACATAAAATTAAGAAAGAGGTGCAGATTAGAAGCACATAGAGCCTGAAATGGTTGTGAGAGTAAGGAAATTGGATTCAGCAAAAATATCAGCCAAGAATAACATGATGGCAAACGTAATTGGCAGCCATACACATTTTACAGAACAATGAATATGAACAGATAATTTAAGGCAGAAACTGGTTCGAGTAAGGAAAGACATTCTTGGGACCAATAATGAACAAGGGGAGTGTATATGTGAATACTTAGAGAAGGCAGAAGTATTCAGTCAGAAGTATAGAAAGGTAGTTGGATATAAAGATAATGTCCAGATAAAGGAAACGACTAATAATGGCGAATTGATGACATTTACCTTTATTAATAACGGCATTCATAAAACGATACATAAGAAAGCAAAACAAGCAGATGGGATTGATAAGATTTCTTTAGATATATTAAAGGTAATGGGTTGAGAATATGGTGCCATATCTGAAATACTTATTTGATTATTTTCATGAAGTGGAGATATCAAATGAATTGAGAGTTGCAATACTAGCCCCACTCTACAAGGGAAAGGGTGATATACATAAATGTGGAAAGTTACAGGCCAGGCAACTATGACATGTGTTGTTTGCAAGCTCTTCGAAAGCCCTCTTTGTGATTATATTTAACACGTTTACTAACTGGTTCAGTAGAATACAGTTCGGGTTTAGAGAAGGTCATTCCAGTGACGCTCAACTTGTAGGAATCCAGGAAGATACATAGGATATTTCGGATTCAGGCGGTCAAATGGACTGTATCTCTATTGACCTATCCAAAACTTTTGATAAGGTAGATCATGGGAGGTTGCTGACGAAAATGATGGCTATTGGACTAGACGAAAGAGTGGTAGGATGGGTAACTACATTTATAGAAATTGGAGCTCAGAGAATTAGAGTAGGTGCTTATTTTACCCTGTAATTATTAAGGGGGGTCCCCAAGGGCAGTTTTGTTGGACCTTTATGTTTTCTTGTAGATATCAATGATACGAATAAAGAACTGGAACCGGGCGAGTTGGCCGTGCGCGTAGAGGCGTGCGGCTGTGAGCTTGCATCCGGGAGATAGTAGGTTCGAATCCCACTATCGGCAGCCCTGAAAATGGTTTTCCGTGGTTTCCCATTTTCACACCAGGCAAATGCTGGGGCTGTACCTTAATTAAGGCCACGGCCGCTTCCTTCCAACTCCTAGGCCTTTCCTATCCCATCGTCGCCATAAGACCTATCTGTGTCGGTGCGACGTAAAGCCCCTAGCAAAAAAAAAAAAAAGAACTGGAATCACAGATAAGGGTGTTTGCGGATGATGTTATAATGTATAGAGTAGGAAATGAGTTACAGGATTGTGAGCGGCTACAAAATGCCTACACAATGTTGCGAGATGCACAGCGGACAATGGTATGATGAGGGACGGGATGAAAAGTTAGGTTGTAAGTTTCACCATGAGGAAATTTCCTCAGTTTTAAACACTGTGTTGATGGGATTGAAGTACGTCATGGGAATCACTGTAACTACCTAGGTGATCTTTGTTAGAGTAATCACATTAACGAGGTTGTAAGGAAAGTTTACAGATCTCTTCACATGGTTATGAGGGTATTTAGGGGTTGTACTAAGGATGTAAAGCAGAGGACTGACATGATTGTCTCTGGGTAGACCTCAGTTGGAATATGGTTCCAGAGAATGAGACTCACACCAGCACTACTTGATACGTGAACTGGAAAAGACCCAAAGCTTAGCAGCACGATTTGTTCTGGGTGATTTCCAACCAAGGAGTAGTTTTACGAAAATGTTGCAAACTTTGCGTTGGGAAAGCTTGCGAGTAAGGAGACGAGCAGATCGATTAAGTAGTGCGTTCCGAACTATCAGTGGAGAGATGGTGTTGAATGACAAATAAGCTTGAGCGGAGCTTTAAAAAGTGGGAAAGTTGATAATATGATAATAAAGGTGGAATTGAAAATCCACAGCCTGTTTCCAGTAATTGGACCGGCTCAGGAATGGAATGAATGAAGCCTCCATCTAGCGGCCAGGATAGGAATTGTGTCGGCTGCCGAAGCCTGTCGCACTCCTCTGGGGCAATTATTAACGAATGACAGATGAAATGAAATGATATTGGAGTGTGTTGCTGGAATGAATTATGACAGGGAAAGCCGGAGTACCCAGGTGAAATTCAAGAGGACAAATAGGGATTCCCTGCTACCTCACCTAGTCTTTCTAGTTACCTGGTTAATATCTCCTTTTAGACTGTACAATATCATTCCTTTCGATATATCTATTTTCTCTACGCACTGTTCGCTATCTACATCAGCCATTAATAAATAATACGCCTTCCTTTTACGTTTGCATTTGCTCTGACTTATCACTGCAGCTACCACTAATGTCGATTCTAACCCAGAATTCGTGAAAGAAAACATACAACATAAAGAAGGAACTGTGACACGTGACAACGAAATGACGCTCCTCGTGGACAGCCCTGACGGTAACAGCGGGTCTCCAGATGCGAGGGCTCCATCGGGATGCTGCAGTGAACCTACATATGAAGATCTCATCTCATTTATGATAACACAAAAACAAGCGAGAGAGACTCTGACACACGTGCAGTGCCCCCATTCTAGGTGCACTAAGACGTATTTAATTTCTCAGATGCGAACATCTTCTAACACTTTGTGTTAAGTTATGGTGAAGATTATGGGAATAAGACTATTCAGATATGAAAAGACAGCACACACATGAAATGTCAACAAATAAGCGTAGTCCATACTCACATATCAACTACAGTCATGATATTGGACACTCATTCATCATTTATCATCATCATCATCATCATCATCATCATCATCATATTCCTTTTCATTTCTTAATCATTATCATACTGTGATCATTTAATATTGTACTTTAAGCGCATACGGAGGCACCTTCGTCCTTGTAACCTTGCTGCAATAGGAGACAATGATAGCTATTTAAAGTTTTCTTCTTCTTCTTCTTCTTCTTCTTCTTCTTCTTCTTCTTCTTCTTCTTATGTCCGAATTGTTGGCTGAATGGTCAGCGTACCGGCCTTCGGTTCAGAGGATCCCTGGTTCGATTCCCGGCCGGGTCGGGGATTTTAATCTTCATTGGTTAATTTCAATGGCTCTGGGGCTGAATGTTTGTGCTGTCCCCAACATCCCTGCAACTCGCATACCACACATAACACTATCCTCCACCACAATAACACGCAGTTGCCTACACATGGAAGATGCAGCCCACCCCACATGGGAGGGTCTGCCTTATAAGGACTGCACTCGGCTAGAATTAGCCACACGCAATTATTATTATTATTATTATTATTATTATTATTATTATTATAGTTGATTTATGCACTGATCATAATTTAGTCCTTACTGATACTTGGTTAACACCACAAATACCGGGCGAGTTGGCCGTGCGTGTAGAGGCGCGGGGCTGTGAGCTTGCATCCGGGAGATAGTAGGTTCGAATCCCACTATCGGCAGCCCTGAAAATGGTTTTCCGTGGTTTCCCATTTTCACACCAGGCAAATGCTGGGGCTGTACCTTAATTAAGGCCACGGCCGCTTCCTTCCAACTCCTAGGCCTTTCCTATCCTATCGTCGCCATAAGACCTATCTGTGTCGGTGCGACGTAAAGCCCCTAGCAAAAAAAAAAAAAAAACCACCACAAATGATGGCTATACATTTGGACAAGTCCTGAAGATACAGAAACCAGGTAGTGGATTGCAAGACGTTCCCAGGCGCAGACGTGGACGCTGGCCACAACGTGGTGGTCATAAAATATCATCTGAAGTTTAAAAAATTGAAGGAAGGAAGGAAGGAAGGAAGGAAGGAAGGAAGGAAGGAAGGAAGTAGATAAGTGGAAAGAAAAGAGTGTGAGGGATTTTTTCAATGAACATGTTGCACAAGGACTAAATGAAAATGCTGACGATACGCAACAGATGAAGAGAGAACAGTCGTGAAGAATGAGATCAGTAGGGCTACTGAAAAAAAGTTAGGAATAAATGTAAAATCAAGTAACAATCAGTGGATAACTCGGCAAATCCCTCATCTGAATTATGAACGGCAAAATACAAGAATGCAAAATATGAGGAGGGCAGAAAGGAATATAGATGATTAAAGAGTTAAGTACTGTATATAGAAAGTGCCCCCGTGGTGTAGGGGTAGCGTGCCTGCCTCTTACCCGGAGGCCCCGGGTTCGATTCCCGGCCTGGTCAGGGATTTTTACCCGGACCTGAGGGCTGGTTTGAGGTCCACTCAGCCTACGTGATTAGAATTGAGGAGCTATCTGACGGTGAGACGATCTAGGAAGCTAAGAATAACGGCCGAGAGGATTCGTCGTGCTGACCAGATGACACCTCGTAATCTGCAGGCCTTCGGGCGGAGCAGCGGTTGCTTGGTAGGCCAAGGCCCTTCAAGGGCTGTAGTGCCATGCACTTTTGTAGGGGCTGCCTGGCCGAGGCGGTTAAGGCGTGCTCGATTCGCCCGGAAGGACGTGGGTTCGAATTAACTCGTCTTCCGAATGTATAGCTTGGCTGTATAGCCGTAGTGCATTTACACGCGCGATCACTCCGCTCGATAATAATAATAATAACATTTATTTTACTATGTTTATTACGTATCTGAAGTGATTTTTATTTTGAGGGGTAAAACATAATAAAATAAATTATTATTATTGCTTTCATGTCCCGCTAACTACCTTTACGATTTTGCGGGGACGAGGTGTCTGAATTTTGTCCCCGAGGACTTCATCTACGTGCTAGTAAATCTATAATAGTGTTATTTGCTTTACGTCCCACTAACTACTTTTACGGTTTTCGGAGACGCCGAGGTGACGGAATTCAGTCCCACTGGAGTTCTTTTACGTGCCAGTAAATCTACCGAAACGAAGCTGACCTATTTGAACACCTTCATTTTTTATTTTGCTATTTTGCTTTACGTCGCACCATACAAATAGGTCTTATGGCGACGATGGGAGAGGAAAGGCCTAGGAATGGGAAGGAAGCGGCCATGGCCTTAATTAAGGTACAGCCCCAGCATTTGCCTGGTGTGAAAATGGTAAACCACGCAAAACCATCTTCAGGGCTGCCGACAGTGGGATTCGAACCCACTACCTCCCGGATGCAAGCTCACAGCTGCGCGCTCCTACCCGCACTGCCAACTCGCCCGGTGATCACCTTCAAACACCGCTGGCTGGATTGAATCGTCATCGAACCCATCAACTTGAACTTGAACTCAGAAAGCCAGCGCTCTAGCATCTGAGCTACTCAACCTGGCAGGCTGACTGGTGCGTCATTTCTTCTGTATGATATTGACTGTGTGGCTTAATGAGTGGAAATCCACTTGAGTTTAATCGAATTAGGTTTATTGATTTTTGAATTACTGTTGTTTTACAGATTAATGAGTGCAGTGGAATTCGTGTGAGCTAACGTTATCATGTTCACTGATATTATGACTAAAGCTTGGCTCATTGATTGAGGTTTCGCTATCGTTGGTGACAACATACTCTCGTAAATACAGCAAACATCAACTTTAAAATATTCTTACAGAGTTCAGATGTGCTATAATTCACAATTAAACCATGTCCGCAAAAGTGAACAAACAAACAGTGAGCCGTAGTAACGATTCAATCGTTTGCTACTGAGTCATTAGAACATATCTCCACGAGGCTACGTAAGTTAAGCAAGTTATCACCTTTTAAATAGAAGGTCCGTTGAAAGCCATCCGGTACATCAGACGATTTCCGGCATTTTTTAAAATGTTTTCGTTAATATCAAAGTTACTAACTACTGTTGTGGTTTCGAAGACGCCAGGTTGCCGGATTCTTATTCTGCAGGAGTTATTTTATGTGCCGGTAAATCTATCGACACGAGAGTGGTACACCTGACCACTTTTATATATCTCCGCTAACTTCGGCTCTACTGTACTCTCTACGCCACAAGGCCTGCCTATTATCGTTGTCATATTACATTTGTTTTGTTGTTGCTGGTGATGTTCAGTCATCTTAGCGGTTCGGGATATCTCTCGAATTTTCCCAGTTTATTATGTAACTGTGGTGATTGTTACTTTGACCGAGCTCGATAGCTGCAGTCGCTTAAGTGCGGCCAGTATCCAGTATTCGGGAGATAGTAGGTTCGAACCCCATTGTTGGCAGCCCTGAAGATGGTTTTTCGTGGTTTCCCCATTTTCACACCAGGCAAATGCTGGGGCCGTACCTTAATTAAGGCCACGGCCGCTTCCTTCCCAGTCCTAGCCCTTTCCTGTCCCATCGTCGCCATAAAACACACCTGTGTCGGTGTGACGTAAAGCCAATAGCAATAGGATTGTTACTTTGAGGGACAAAACTACATGATTATCAGTCCTTTTGAGAGGATGAAAGACCTGGCGATTTGGCCGTGCGGTTAGGGGCGCGCAGCTGTGAGCTCGCATCCAAGAGATAGTGGGTTCGAACCCACTGTCGGCAGCCCTGAAGATGGTTTTCCGTGGTTTCCCATTTTCACACCAGGCAAATGCTGGGTCTGTACCTTAATTAAGGCCACGGCCGCTTCCTTCCCATTCCTTGGCCTTTCCTGTTCCATCGTCGCCATAAGACCTATCTGCGTCGGTGCGACATAAAGCAAATAGAAGAAAAAAGAAAGAGGACGAATTTTGATCATTTGAAGAAAGAAGAAGAAAGGGAAATTGCCTCACTAGGTTTTTCAAGTCTCCGAAGTCAGAAGATAAGGTTGGATAGCAAAGATGAAAGAGTGAGGCCTGGCAGTCCTCACTTATCCCTAATGTGGATGGGGGAGCGTTATGTATCTATAAACTGTATATTAACAGCCACATTAAGGACGAAAACCACAATCTCTTCCGAGACTCATCCACCATTCTTCGCCGATGGAGCGACTACTTCTCCAAAATGAATAATGAGGAGTTTGACCATCCTCCAATCTAAAGTGCGAATTCAATCTCTGGGACTGTACTGCCAATTAGCACCAAGGAGATCGAAGAAGCAGCGAAGAAGATGAAGAATAGGAAGGCAACCGGCCCCGACGCACCCCAGCTGAAACGTGGAAGATAGTTGGCCACCAAGAAGCCAAAGTCCTTGCCGCCCTCTTCAATTGAATCGTCGATGACGGAGTGGCCCGAGCACTTGGGACAACTAGCATCACAATGCCAATTTGGAAAGGTAAGGGTGACGTGATTGAATGCATGGATTATCGGCCGATACGGCTTTTGTGTCAGGCTATGAAAATATTCGAACTGGTAATTGATGCCAGGTTCCCAAAAATAGTTTCTATAACTCTGAACCAGAGCGGTTTCGTCAAAGGGAGTGAAACGACGGATGCCATTCACGTTGCTCAGTTGCTTTTGGAGAAGCACCGTGAAAAAACGAACAAATCCATACATATGGCGTTCCTGGACGCGGAGAAGGCCTTCAATCGTGTTCCACACGCACTCCTTTGGCCCGCTCTACCGTCCCACGATGTCCCCGAAACCTATGTCTAGTGGATCCAGCTACTGTACCGCAACGTTTCCAGGACGGTCCGATGTGCAGCAGGAACACCGTCTCCCTTCACCATCAATAACATACCTAAATCAGAACCAACCCCTCCTCCTGCCAAGACATCACTCCTGCCTAAAAGTTCTCACTTCTTCAAACTGCTTAAAACCACCGAAATACTGGAACCCGAGCATAGCCTAAGCGGCGCACAGATAAAATGCAGAAACTATACAGATGCTTATTCAAATTTCCACCCTCAATAACTTATTACAGCAAACAAACGCAAATAAATAAGTCGCACTAAATTATACGGTGCAGTCTAGTTGCAACTCTGAAAGCAACATCGGGCGTGGTCAGTACCTGGATGGGTCACCGTCCAGGACTACCTCACCGTATCAATTAAATTACTGTGCCAGCCGTATCATCGCGAATGGATGACCCAGCCACCATACATTTACACTAAAACCACACCAAAACGAACCCCCCTTACATATACGAACACACGACCACTGAATTGCCTCAAAATAATCACAATCATTAAATACAGAAAAACAAATATAAGACCGATAGAGGAGCGCCGAGGGACCACCGGAATCGGTACCACTCAAACAACCTATCTCTTCGGAGAGAGATGACAAATACGAATAACCACGGCTCATCGCTGGAGTACATCAGCGATCGGCTCTTTCGCCCTTACTGTCTGTCTTCAGCGTGGACACTATTACGTGCAACCTGCAAACGACCCAACCGTGGACACTCCTCTACGTCGATGACATTTTCTTGGTGAATTTACGATATGAAGGCATCCAGGAAAAAGTGCAATAGTGGAAAGAACAGCTTGGCGAATTTAAGCTTCGATTGAATCTGAGGAAAACAGTGTATAAGGAGTGTGGCACACAAACTGATGGTACCATCAGTATCAGTGGAGGAGAGTTGAAGAAAGTGCAGGAATTAAACTACCTCGGCTCCCTCATATCCAGCAACGGTGACAGCCTTCCTGATGCTCACAGCCGAGTCAACATGACCCGGATGAAATGGTGCAGGTGACTGGAGTCCTGTGGAGTCACCTATACCTCACATCAAAGGTGTATAGAATGATAGTGCGCCCAATTGCCCTCTACGGATCTCAGTGCTGGCCAGCGTCAAAAAAGCATGAGCAGATTCTGTGTAAATGAGAATGCTCCGATGGAGCCTTGAACTCACACGATTCGACCACACAAAGAACGATTATTTCTGACGACGACTGGGAACCGCACCAATTGTAGATAAACTGCGTGGAGGTAGATTTGGAACGGACACGTCGTTCGCAGCAAAATCAATCAATTACTACCTACTGATCTGCATTTATGCTATTTGCTTTACGTCGCACCGACACAGATAGGTCTTATGGCGACGATGGAACAGGAAAGGTCTAGGAACGGGAAGGAAGCGGCCGTGGCCTTAATTAAGGTACAGCCCCAACATTTGCCTGGTGTGAAAATGGGAAACTACGGAAAACTATCTTCAGGGCTGCCAAGAGTGGGATTCGAACCGACTATCTCCCGGATGCGAGCTCACAGCTGCGCAACCGTAACCGCATGGCCAACTCGCCCGGTGATCTGCATTTAGGGCAGTCGCCCAGGTGGCAGATTCCCTATCTGTTGTTTTTCTAGCCTTTCCTTAAATGATTTCAATGACATTGGATATTTATTGAACATCTCCCTTGGTAAGTTATTCCAATCCCTAACTTCCCTTCCTATAAACGAATATTTGCCCCAATTTGTCCTCTTGAATTCCAACTTTATCTTCATACTGTGATATTTCCTATTTTTAAAGACATCACACAAACTTATTCGTCTAATAATGTGATTCCACGCCATCTCTTCACTAACAGATCGGAACATACCGCTTACTCGAGCAGCTCGTCTCCTTTCTCCCAAGTCTTCCCAGCCCAAACTTTGCAATATTTTTGTAACACTACTCTTTTGTCGGAATTCACTCAGAACAAATCGAGCTACTTTTCTTTGGATTTTTACCAGTTCTCGAATCAAGTCATCCTGGTGAGGGTTCCATACACTGGAAGCACACTCTTGTTGGGGTCTTATCAGAGATTTACATGCCCTCTCCTTTACATCCTTACTACAATCCCTGAGCACTCTCATAATCATGTGCAGAGATGTGTACCCTCTATTTACAATCCCATTTATGTGATTACCCCAATGAAGATCTTTCCTTATATTAACCCCTAAGTATTCCAATCATTCCCATAAGGAACTTTCACTCATCAACACAGGAATTAAAACTGAGAGGACTTATTCGTGAAACTCACAACCTGACTTTTACACCGTTTATCATCATACTATTGCCTGCTGTCCATCTAACAAAATTATCGAGGTGATTTTGCAGTTGCTCACAATCCTGTATCTTATTTACTACTCTGTACAGAATAACATCATCCGCAATAAGCTTTATTTCTGATTCCACTTCTTTACTGATATCGTTTATATATAAGAAAACACAAATGTCCAAAAATACTGCCTTGAGGATTTCCCCTCTTAATTATTACAGGATCAGATAAGGCTTCGCCTACTATAATTGCCTGAGATCTATTTTCTAGAAATATAGCTACCCATTCAGTCACTCTTTTGTCAAGTCTTATTGCACTGATTTTTTTCAGTAGTCTCCCATAATCCACCCTATCAAATGCCTTATACAGGTCAGTCGCAATACAATCCATTTGACCTCCTGAATCCAAAATATCCGCTATAGCTTGCTGGAATCCTACAAGTTGAACTTCAGCGGTATAACCTTTCCTAAGCCCGAACAGCCTTCTATCGAACCAGTTATTAACTTCGCAAACATGGCTAATGTAATCAGAAAGAATACTTTCCCAAATCTTACATGCAATGCATGTCAAACTGACTGGCCTGTAATTTTCAGCTTTATGTTTATCATCCTTTTCTTTGCACACAGGAGCTACCTTAGCTACTCTCCATTCATTTGGTATAGCTCCTTCATGCAAACAATAATCTAATAAGTACTTCAGATATGGTATTACATCCCAACCGATTGTCTTTAGTATATCCCCCGAAATCTTATCAACTCGAGCCGATTTTCTAGTTTTCAAGTTTTGTATCTTATTGTAAATGTCGTAGGTATCATAGGTAAATTTTAGTACTTCTTATTATTAGTGACCTCCTCTAACTGAGCATTATCCCTGTAACCAACAATCTTTACATACTGCTGACTGAATACTTCTGCCTAATGAAGATCCTCGCATACACAATCTCCTTGTTCATTAATGATTCCGGGAATGTCCTCCTTGGAACCTGCTTCTGCCTTGAAGTACCTATACATACTCTTCCATTTTTCACAAAAATTTGTATGATCGCCAATTATGCTTGTCATTATGTTATCCTTAGCTGACTTCTTTTCTAGATTCAATTTCCTAGTAAGTTCCCTCAATTTCTCCTTACTTCCACCGCCATTTCTAACTAAATTTCTTTCCAATCTGCACCACCTTCTTAGTATCTTTATTTCTCTGTTATAATATAATGGGTATTTACTATTCCTTACCACCTGTAAAGGAACAAAGCTGTTTTCACATTCCTAAACAATTGCTTTAAACCCATCCCAGAGTCTGTTTACATTTTTATTTACCTTTTTCTACCGATCACATTTACTTTTTAAAAACTCTCTCATGCCTGTTTTATCAGCCAAATGATACTGCCTAATAGTCCTACATTTAAGACCTTCCTTTCTATCACATTTCTTTCTAGCTATCACAGAAACAGCTTCTTGATCGCTAATACCATCTATTACTTCGGTTTCTCTATACAGCTCATCTGGTTTTACCAGCATCACGTCCAGAATATTCTTCCCTCTAGTTGGTTCCATCACTTTCTGAGTCAGCTGTTCTTCGCATATTAGCTTATTTGCCATTTTTTGGGCATGCTTACTGTCGTTCTTATCACCTTCCCAAGTGACATTTGGTAAATTGAGATCTCCCGCTACAATCACATTCCTTTGCGTGCCATTTCCCACATACCTGATTATCTTATCAAATAATTCTGAATCAGCGTCAGCGCGACCCTTTCCCGATCTGTTCACTCAAAAGACATCAAATTGCCTAATATCTTTAGAAATGAGCCTTACAGCTAGAATTCCATGTTTCTCGTCCTTAACTCTTCGTAGCTTACAAGGTCTTCTTTCACCAGAATGAATACTCCCTCTCCTATCATTCCTATCCTTTCTCTACGATACACACTCCAGTTCTGTGAGAAAATTGCTGCATCCATTATATAATTTCTGAGCCATGATTTCAACTCCTATTACAATATAAGGTAAGTGTATATCTATTAAATTAAATTCTCTTCTTTCTTTACGATACTTCTACAGTTCAACACTAACATTTTTATGTCATCCCTAGTTGACTTCCAGACCCATGTAATCTTATCACCACTCCCTAGACCACCCCGTTTCCCTGAATGTACCTTCCTATAGCCCTCCTAAACAAATTTCCAACTGTTCGTATCATTGCGATTTAAGTGAAGGCCATATGAGCGCCGATTCCTATCTCCTACCCACCTATTAGGATCTAGAAATCTCACTTCCAGTTTCCCACATACCCACTCTATTGTCTCGTTCAAATCTCCAATCACCTTCCAGTCAGTGTCCTTCCTACACAGTATTCCAGTGATAACAATCTCCGCTTCCTTAAACTTCACTCCTGCTGCATTTACCACGTCCCACACATCCCCTTACGTGTTTGGTACCAACGTGAAAGACTACCACCTTCTCCCTTCCCTCCTCCATCTCTTCAACTTTTCTGAACATCTGCCTCAATCTAATTCCTGGATAACACTCTATCCTAGATACCCTGGTTCCCTTTCCGCCACACACTTTCCCCACATGTCTAACAATGGAATCCCCCATGACGATAGCCTCAACCATGCCCACCTCATTTGATCCCTTCCCCTCCTGCTCAACCCTAACTTTCCTGACAGCTGCAGAAGTTACTTCCTCCTCCCTTCTCTCTGTCCCATGACTCTGTTCCACCTGTCTTTTCCTATCCTCTACTCTACATTTCCCTTTCCTACCTTTTCCCTTCCTCCTACTTCCACAATTCTCAGCAAAGAGAGCTCTGTAGCGAGGACAGCCTTACGTTTGGAGCCTAACAGCCAGCGACCACGTGGTAAACCGAAAAAACAAAACAAAACACAAAAAAAAAATACGGTGGATGGGTCGCATCAAGGACGACATGGTATATGTGAACCCCCTCCCCCCAGAATATGCCTTGGATCTGAATAAATGGAGACAGATTTGCCGATAAATTCACCCTGCTCCTGTGCTGGGAAAACACTTGGAGGGTCCTTGAAGTATATAGTCGTGATTATTTCAACCTATATATATATTCTCCCGGCATTTTCCAAGAGTGTGGAGGAGGACGCAGAATAATAATCACTCTCGTGTTAGGTACACCTCCTGTCACAAGACTGAGTAGAATGTGCGGAAGAATCATCGTTTTATTGTCCCTTCACAGTCTTTTAGAATGTGCCACTTACATGTCCTTAATTTTTACATTTCAAATATAAGGCGGTAAGAAAGTAATAGTTGTCACTATTTACTGCCATACTTCTTTTTAACATTATATCTTCGGCAGCACTATTTATTAAAAAGTTCTAGGATTTACTGACAGATGGGCTTGGTTCACTGTGAATCTAAACACTCCAATTAAAAATAATAAAAACATAAGGAATAATAAAAATAATTAATAAAGCAGTATCACTTATTGTAATTAAATTAATCTCAGTATTCAGTAATGATGATCGAGGAACATTCACCTCCTCCACACCGTTAATTCTTCATCAGATAATTCAAAATAACTTATTTTCGCTGGCTACTAGATTGAATGTAATTACTGTAACATACAATTACTCTAATATGTACTTAGTTCATTATGGTTGTGAAGAAACAACAACCTTCTTAACTTGTTCTTAAAAGACACGAACTGCTAGACACCAAATTAACGGTTCAGTATGACAGTCAGCAGAACAGAGTTTCCAGTAACTTTTCACCAGTTACATCAAAACATAAAAATGTGGACTAGGGTTACTATGACTGTGAGCCCCTCATATGTTAGTGGAGGTGGCCAAGATATTATTTATGAATTAACAGTTTTGATCGGAAACTAGGCTACTACTGAGGCTGGGGAATGGAGGGTTAACGAATGACAAGGATCCTGTTCAGTGCACACGGTAACATGTGGAACCAGTAGAGACTCTTGTTGGACCGAAGGTAATCTGACATGTAGAGCAGGATACTGAGATAGAGTGGTGAAGTGTCTTCGCGGTGGGAAGATGCTCGCCTCCCCGGAGACCGTCACCAGATGGTGCGCATGTGAGCGCTCACCGCTAATCTCCTCTTGCTGCCCTGGAATTTTTCTTCTCCCCACTTCTTAACAAACAAAATACCAAAACTGCAATAGCTTACCATTAAAAAAATGGAATTACTAGGGGTTTAAATATGTAATGCTCGGATGGACGGCAATGCAGTATGTACCACATCTGCAGCTAGCTAACACGAAAACTTTTTCTGGACATTCTTCCTCGGGACGACCACTTGCAGCAGTTATGACACAAACACTAAGATCTCGAACATGGAGTTAACAGTCAGCTTTTTCCATTATAATGTCCCGTTATACTCTTCATTTGGGGCGTGACAGTTGAATGATATCATCACTGGCGTCTCACCAAGGCGACTTAAGGTTCCAATCCCAGTCAATGCATACGAAATCATCTTGTGGCTTATGACTCAAGATCACCTCTTTTCCAATTCAAATTATTTCAGGTGAACTTGAAGATAGTGTTATAAATCTCTACATAAAAGTGAAAGTCCTGTCTCACTGACTCACTTACCAGTTATTCTCACACTTCCCACGAAGCTACAGGACTGAAATTTGGCACAGGTGCTCACTTTAAGGTAATTAGTAAAAGTAAAGGATTTTAATTTTAATTTTTTCATAATCTGCTCTACGTCGCTCCGACACAGATAGGTCTTATGGCGAAGATGGGGCAGGGAAGGGCTAGGAGTGGGAAGGAATACAACGTGGCTTTAATGAAGGTACAGCCCCAGCATTTCCCTGGTGTGCAAATGGGAAACCACGGATAAACCACATCCATGGCTGCCAACAATGGGGTTCGAACCCACTATCTCCTCAATGTAAACTGATAGTTACTTGACCCAAACTGCATAGACGCTTGCTCGGTAAGATAATTCGTGATAAAGGGGTTGAAATCGGGGTAACTTCCCTATACAACATATCACAAAATCGCACACTTCCTACAAAGCTCGAGAGAAGCCTGTCAGATCTCATTTTATAACTGCTGTCCCTAATACGTGTTATGTACCTATAAATTGGAAATAGCAAGCACATTAAGGACGAAAACCACTGTCTCTTCCGAAAGGGAAAGTAGAGATGTTATGTTCTGATCTTTTGTGGCAAATGGGGTGAAAATGGGGTAACTAGCCTAAATACAATATCACTAAATCACTTTCTCACAAAAATAGAGGGCTGCATTTTGACACAAGAATTTTGAAAATTTAATTAAGGAAAGAAAGGATGTTTTGTTCAGATATATTGTGATTAAGGTGTTGAAATACTGCACGGTTGACGTCTCTAACTACAAAATTACATTGCTACACTTCCCCTGAGAGAGCAGCAATTTTCCACTGATATTTCGCATAATCTAATTACGAAAAGTGAAGATATTTCATTGCGACATTTTGTGATGAAAGAGGTGAAACTGGGCTAACTACCCTAAATGTCTGTCTGTTAGGTCAACAGCCCAGAGGCTGGTTGGATCCTCAAATAGCACCACCAAAGGTTATGTGGTTATAAAGAAACCCCAAAAACCAATGGCAGCACCAAAATGAGGCATACTAGGCAAAATGAGGAGTGAGGTAGTTTGCCATTGCTTTCCTCACTGGGTCAGAAAGTACCATTACAGCACGACTGACCCTGTGAGCAGCACCTTTCATAACACTCAGATGCACTTGTCGTACTCTGAATGTCATTACTCAGCACTATCCATACCCCAGCAGCTTCCATACTGTCACAGCCATAGATGTTGACTGGGACTTCGGTGGAAGCTACACTTTACTCTGGCCTGTACCAAGAGATGGATGCAAAAGTACTGTATCCATCAAGAAACGACAGCTGGCAGACTACCCTAAATACAATATCACCGGGCGAGTTGGCCGTGCGCGTAGAGGCGCGCGGCTGTGAGCTTGCATCCGGGAGATAGTAGGTTCGAATCCCACTATCGGCAGCCCTGAAAATGGTTTTCCGTGGTTTCCCATTTTCACACCAGGCAAATGCTGGGGCTGTACCTTAATTAAGGCCACGGCCGCTTCCTTCCAACTCCCAAGCCTTTCCTATCCCATCGTCGCCATAAGACCTATCTGTGTCGGTGCGACGTAAAGCCCCTAGCAAAAAAAAATAAAAAATAAAATACAATATCATTAATTCTCATACTCGCGATGATCAAGGGCTAAAATTTGGTACGAGTGTTCCTTACGATTTAATTAGGAAAAGCAAAAATGTTTCATCGTAATGCTTTTTTTATTAATGGGGAGATATAGGGGTGTACAACCTTAAACAACAATATCAGTAATTATCAAGCTTCCTGCAATTTGGGGGTAGATGTTCCTTATAAGCTGGTTAGAATGTTACCGATGTTCTGTGATGAAGGGACTGAAATCGAGGTAACTACCCTAATCAACAATATAATTGATTCTTATATTACACTTCCCACAGTGCTATAGAGCTGAAATTTTGCAAGATCGTTCTTATAAGGTATTTAACAAAATGATATTTCATTGCGATTTTTTGTAGTAATACTTTATAAACTACCCAGAAAGCCGGTACTCCATTGATGCTTATTAGAAACTTAAGTCCACCAAAGCTTTGTAATGGAATATGGTTTCAGGTAAAGTCTTGGCAACCGAACATCATTGAAGCCAAAATTTTAACAGGGATTGCTGTGAATGAGACGGTGTTTATACAAATAATTTCAATTATTCCATCAGATTTTTTCTTTTTGAATTTAAACGTCCCCAATCCCCTGTTAAGGTTGCTCCATCATGACTATAAACAAATCACAGGGACAATAGCTGAAAAAGGCTGGTATCAATGAACGAGAAAATTATTTTGCTCGTGGACAGTTTTAGGTAGGTTAGATAGCCTAATCCCGTTTTTTAAAGTTTTTATTCAGTACCCTGATGGGTTACGGCGGACCCAAAATACAAGTGTCAGGTATGCATTCGACGTACTTCCATATGCCCACATATCCCCCTATTATAGCCAGTTATCTTGGTTAAGACTGAATGACGGATTTTGGTGTATCAAGTTCTTTCTGAAAACACTCCTTACCTATTTTCCAGACTTCACTACCTTAGTTCACTACACCTGTTCTTTCCCGGTCAGGCTGTACGCTATAAATTCCTGTACATCGAACTGCAACCTACAACAGATCGGTCACGATCACTGCCACAAGCTGGTGGAATGAACTCCCCAGTCACACCAGGGACGCTAAATTTAACATACATACATATATTATCATTATAGACTGTTATGCCTTTCAGCGTTCAGTCTGCAAGCCTCTGTGAATTTACTAAACGTCGCCACAATCCTCGATTTGCAACTAGTGTTGTGGCCTCATTTAGTTCTATACCTCTTAAATCGTTAGAAACTGAGTCTAACCATCGTCGCCTTGGTCTACCTCTACTTCCCTTACCCTCCATAGCAGAGTCCATTATTCTCCTAGGTAACCTATCCTCCTCCATTCGCCTCACATGACCCCACCACCGAAGCCGGTTTATGCGTACAGCTTCATCCATCGAGTTTTTTTAAAAGCTAAATTTAAATAAAGTTTAAAATCCTCTTCCAGCGTCATATTTCTTGAGTGTGAATATCGCTTCATAATGAATTATAAATTGGCTCGGACATTTAGAAATATCATGATTCAGTACTGTGTCAATGGGCTGGAAAGGGTTAAGAACAACGTAAGAGTGCATATTTGATTCTTTTGCGTTTTACTTATTGTAGCAATAGTAGCTGTTGTTGTTGGTTTATGTTAGATTCAAAACACGATCTCGTAGCGTGCTGTGGGATATGGGTGTGATTATTGTAGTGGTGTGTGCATTTTGATAGTTGGGACTTGAATTACGAACGTCCAATGTTATGCTTATACTGTATGCTGGGGCCATTCCGACATTCGCTTCGAATAGAA
The DNA here is from genome assembly GCF_040414725.1 of Anabrus simplex. Classification (NCBI taxonomy): domain Eukaryota; kingdom Metazoa; phylum Arthropoda; class Insecta; order Orthoptera; family Tettigoniidae; genus Anabrus; species Anabrus simplex. The sequence goes on from NC_090265.1 coordinate 366,044,102, forward strand.
GTGGAGAACTAAGGAAGGGCGACTGAGAGTTAGATTTTAAACCCTTCTCTACTAAATTCACATCTTCGTATTTCTCGAGGTGGTGCAGATCTTCTCAGGAGGTGAGCTGCTTGCACAATTTTCGTTACATATCAGCCCTTCTATGAACATAAAATTTCTGAAAGGGCTGCAAATCGAACCCATAAACTGCATAATTACTTACAAAACTCAAGTCAGCGTTAACTTCTCATACAGCACTCTGGATTCTATCAGTTCTTGAGTGGTAGTAGATCTGTAGATCATCAGCATAAATGTGGTACTTGCAGTGTATATTCGATTTGGCAACATCGTGTATGTAAATTGCGAATAGCAGTGGGCCAAGTACAGACCCTCGGGAGACGCTGAACAATATTATTATTATTATTATTATTATTATTATTATTATTATTATTATTATTATTATTATTATTATTATTATTATTATTATTATTATTATTATTAAAGCGACGTTATTGTTGCGAAATTAGGGCTCCTAGCCATTTCTTACACTTAACCACTTCATGTATATAAATGAGTACTAATTTACAATAAAACTGATAATTTAAGAAGACCAACAATTTACATTTTAATATATACTAACAGTATAAAAGCTGAAATGACCTAATTTAAACATATTACATCTTTACAGCCTAATGTATAAACTAAATTTACTAAAGTATTACTAACAAAACTGCAACACCTTATAATAAATAACCATATTCACTATAGACGTGATATAGGCTTTTGGGCTTATGCCGTGTCAAGAAAATAAGGTGAAATTCTTTATGTTTCGCAGGGAACTTATCTCTGCGTCATCAGAAGAAAATCTATACTGTCCACGAGAAAGGCTTCTAAAACAATGAGGTTTGAATTAGACGTTACTCAATAGAAGTGGAAATTGTACGTTCATTCGTCAGTAGATGGCTCCTCGGACGCGGTACAGCGCTAGCGTTCGAAGCGGAAGCTGACAGAACCATCAGAATCAGTCTGAGAGGGTCACATAACGTAACAGGCGTACGCACATATGAAGGTACGGTGTGACATAGGCACAAGCCTGGAATGAAACATCTGGCGATGAGGAACGTACGAATTTGGAGAACACCGAAACGAAATAACAATAGTGAATGGATAGGGAAGGGAGCTACCTACCTAAATCCTTAATGGCTGGCAACCAGACATTACTTAATTGGTAGCCAGTGTCCCTGATGAAATTGAAGCAGGAATATAATTTTTAATCCTTTGGACTAATGCCTATTGAAAACGGATATTCTTTATTATAGCACATGTGTGTAAGCAACAGGATTTACTAGTATGAAGAAAGGTGACATTAGAAGATACCAAACAATAAAAGTGTTAAAGAAGGTACTAAGATAACCACTAACAAAGCTTGTATTTTTTTGTTAAAATGCTATTTATTTGGGCCGTCGACCTAAGAAGATCTTTTGCCCCTACTTTGCACTATATGTTATGAACCTGCGTGTATTTGGAAATGGCAGAAGTGTAAAGTGTTGAACGTGAGGAAAGTAACATTAAGGACGACACAAACACCCAGTCCCCAGGCCAGGGATATTAATCATTTACAACTAAAAACCTCTGACCCTGCCGGGAATCGAACTCGGGGTGGACGCGTTGCCCCCTACACCGCGGGGCCGGACAAAACTTGTAGTTACTATTAAACTGTTTAAAATTTAAATTCGCTCCTGAGCAAGGTTAAATAGGGGTAATCCTGTACTTGAAAGAGTGGCCAGTGGGGGGGGGGGGGACACGTGATTAGCTCAGTGGCTTAGCTGATGGCCGGAAGGCTGAGGCTCGAATCCCGGTCGACTCTGGGTCGAGATTTTCGTCTCAAAAATCACATGACGTCAAGAAGGGCATCCGGTCCCAAACCCCCGGCCAAAATCAAAATTAGCCTCGGTGGCTCCAGCAACCCCAGGAATAACTGGGATAAGCTGAAGAAAGTTTTTCCTGTACTTGAAAGACCAGTTTGTTATTGATCTCAATCACAGAATAAAACTGTACTCAAACAACTTACTCTCCACTTACATTACAGTTGATTACCTTGTATTTTTCACGGTTCTCTGGTGTAAAGTTATTTTTCGTTTCAGTCAGGGTATTTCTAAATTGAGAGAATGTCCCCTAACCCTTATAAGATTTATCTGGAAATACTTAAAGGAGTCTATTTTCACTGAAGACAGCTCTAATGTCTTGTCTGAAGAAGTTCCGAAAAATACATCATTTTTGCTTTACATCTTCCCAAATAGAATTTCTTCCCAGAATCCTCCTGACGTTGGTCTCGAAGGATTTGCTCATACTTCCAGGAATTTTATCGATATCATTTTGTGTATTCCACACCATCTCCACTACCGTCACTATCAGCAACTCTCCGACCTACAGTGACAATATGATAGATGGCAGTGTACCAAAATCTCGCCGCTCTATATAAAACATATCATCTTTCAACACTACCGAAGGAGAAGAGAAAACTCAGTGTAGGATCGCAGATTCTCCATTCACGGCAGAAGGTCGAAATTATATTTGGCTATGACAGACAAAGAGTATCACATCGTCCGCTGTCTGTTTCGATAATCGTAAGTGGTCGACCAACGATATGGGTATATCGAAGCAAAAAGTAAAATGAAATAACATTTTAGAAACCTATTACACGTTTATGTAGGCATTTATCACAATGCAGACGCTAACGGTAAACATGGGCATTTATAGACACTAATAAAGGCATTTTAATCATCATAATTGGATCCAAAACATATTACTTTCGTTACTCTGCATGTTTAGTAGTTAGAGGAACACATAGGAATTTTAGGAAACATACTAAGCTTAGTGATAACATGTTGCATCATAATGTAGATACACAGTTCACACAAATTAGGGGAACATGTTTTGTAACGTCTGGTTTGTGAACGCTAATTTGGTACATGGGGTTCCAATGGTCGTGAGACCTTAGCTACTCAGGGTATGTCAAATCGAAGTTATGCTCCATCTGTAGGCGTAGCCATGCATTCAACCTTCAGGTGACCCGTCGAAACAAAGTGAATAGCGGTGCGTCCGTGTGTAGTTGTGAGATACACAGACAGCTGCGGTCACTTGCGCACGTTATACGTCGACCAGCACATCCCATGAGATATTTTAACGAGGTTCAATCCAGGAAGGATGGAATTTTTGTCGAGTTGCTGTGAATCGCAATGTCTCTCCGTCAGTTATTCAACGCTTGTAGAATCGCTATAATGAGACAGGCCAGTTCACAAGGAGGGTTGGACAAGTTCGTTGACGCATGACAACACCACAAGATGACCAATATCTGACCATCTGTGCGTTGCGGCGTCGTTCAGCAACTGCCAGAGAACTACAACAAGACCTCAGGAGGCTCACTGGAGTCACGGTGTCTGACCACACAGTAAGGAACAGGTTAAGAGCAGTATCCTTACGACCCAGACGTCCTGTTCAAGTGCCCTGTTTACCGCAGCAACATCGCGCAGCTCGCCTACTGTTTGCCCGTAACCACGTCAACTGGCAATTTCGCCAATGGAGATCTTTGTTGTTCACAGACGAGTCCACATTTCCCCTGACACAGTGTGATGGACGTCAACGTGTATGGAGACGCCGTGGTGAGCAGTACATGCCAAATGTTGTCCAGGAAGGCGACCGATTCGTACAAGGTTCTGTGATGGTATGGGGTGGCATCATTATTGATGGCCGTACGGATCTTGTCGTCGTCCGTGGTAGTCTTCCCACTACGGAGTATATCGAGCTGATACTGCTACAGCATGTGTTGGTTGCTGCATACGGTGTTGGCCCTGAATTCGTACTCATGCACGACAATGCCAGGGCTCATGTAGCGCGCATCACCAGAGCTGTTGAGAGAACTGGACATTCAAGAGATGGAATGGCCAGCAGTGAGTCCCGATCTTAATCCCATCGAGCATGTGTGGAATAGGCTTGACAGAAGTGTTCGTGGGCGTCTTGTTCCACCGCACACTCTCCAAGACCTCGAACAGGCTCTCATTAAAGAATGGGACCTGATACCGCAACGAAACCTCTGTCGACTTATACGGAGCATGCCACGTAGGTGCTAAGCTATGATGAGTGCTCGTGGAGGTCATACACCATACTGAACCTCTGCAACTGTGATAAAAATCCACCCTGGAGAGCTGTTATCACTTTGTTTTCGTCCCTAATTGGACATTTCCGTTAGTGTTCTGAAAATGAACGCGAATCCATCGGTGTTCTTTTGTATACTTCAATGGTAAAGAATAAATGTTTAGTTGGTAATATACCTGGGTGTGAGGTCCGACTCGTTGATTGAGTGGTCAGCGTACTGGCCTTCGGTTCAGAGTGTCCCGAGTTCGATTCCCGGCCGGGTCGGGTATTTTAATCGCTCCTGATTAATTCTTCTGGCTCGGGGATGGGGTGTTTGTGTCCGTCCCAACACTCTCCTCTTCATATTCAAACAACATGCCACACTACCAACCACCACAGAAACACGCAATAGCAATTACATCCCTCCATATAGGGTTGGTGTCAGAAAGGGCACCCGGCCAAAGAACTGGGCCAAATCTACATGTGCGGCACAATTCGCACCCGCAGCTCCATAGGTGTGGGAAAAGCGGTAGGAAAAGAAGAAGAAGATACCTGGGTGTGAGGTATTGTTTTGTGGAGCATGGCATACGTTCAAAAACATGTTCCGCAAATTTTTTTGGTGTATAGTAAGTTCTTACGAAATTTCTTCAGTCCTGTGAAGCAGGAATATAATTTTAAATCCTTTAGACTAATGCCTATTGAAAAGAGAGATTCTTTATTATAGCACATGTGTGTAAGCAACAGGATTTACTGGTATGAAGAAAGGTTACATTAGAAGATACCAAAATATACAGGAAAAATGTTAGTTCTAAATCAGAACAAAGATACGGAGTCCTAAATACAATATATAAATTATGACGTCTCGTGTACATCCCGTAATTTCTGAATTGGCCATATGTTGATCTGCTCCAGTTTTACGAGCCGTCTCCTAACATATCAGCCCTTGTACGAATAAAAATTTCCGAACGGGCTGTAAATCGAACCCAGGCATCCGAGACTACCATTGCACTACGGCGGTGGACTTGTCTATACATAATAAGTTATGAGCAATTGTATACCATTTACCATCAGTTGCACATGGGAGTTCTTAGAGAAGAAAGAGAGAGAGGAAGAGAAGAAACTCATAGGGACAGAGTGATTATAACAGGAGGAACAATTGGGAAGATTGATTAATCAGGTCATTTTGCAGTCGACAGTGGAGTTGGAACCCATCATCTTCCGAACGCAAGGTAACAATTGCACGGCAACAACCACGCAGCCAATTCGCCCGGTGGACTGGTTACCAATTCATAAAACTCCGTCTCTCTCCAACAAATGTATCTCTCTCTCTCTCTCCCTCATTCTCTCTCGCTCGAATGAATTGCTCTTACACACTCTCTCTGATTTGGTCAAAAGTGGATGACTTCATCTAGGAATACTAATTTTGTCGGCGCATGAGGTTATTGGGCATTTCGTTAACGTTTATTCGAACTTGGGTGCCTAAACTAGAAACTAGTGATATGGAGCTATCATATTTAACATCGTGAAACGCTACTGATATCAGCCTCTTGTGTGGGAAACATACCGGTGACAACTTATTAAGTACACCGCAGAGGTTAGCTATTAGCATTAAGACCGAGCAAGTGACTCCGTGGTTTGGTTCTCGTAGCTGTCAGCTTACATTCGAGAGATATCTGGTTCGAGCCCCGCTGTCTGTAGCCTTGAAGATGGTTTTCCGTGATTTTCAATGTTCACACCACAAAATTGCTGGGGCTGTACTTAATTACAGCCACCATAGCTTCCTTCTCAGTCCTAGCCCTCTCATATCCTATCAGCACCATAAAACCTCTCTGTGTCGGCGCACGTAAAACAAATACTGTAGTAATGGTGCTGGCATGTAAGGTATAAGTGAAGATAACATTTAGTTTCCATTATGTTTACTTCTACTTTTCTCCGTAGGAAAGGAAGTGGATTGCGAAATAATTTGCTTTACGTCGCACCGACACAGACAGGTCTTATGGCGACGATACGATAGGAAAAGGTTAAGAGTGGAAATTAGGTGGCCGTGGCCTTAGTGGAGGTACATCCCCAACATTTACATGGCGTGAAAATGGGAAACCACGGAAAAACATTTTCATGGCTGCCAACAGTGGGATTTTTTTTGCTAGTTGCTTTACGTCGCACCGACACAGATAGGTCTTATGGCGACGATGGGACAGGAAAGGGCTAGGCGTGGGAAGGAAGCGGCCGTGGCCTTAATTAAGGTACAGCCCCAGCATTTGCCTGCTGTGAAAATGGGAAACCACGGAAAACCATCTTCAGGGCTGCTGACAGTGGGGTTCGAACCTACTATCTCCCGAATACCGGATACTGGCCCCATTTAAGCGACTGCAGCTATCGAGCACAGTGGGATTTGAACCCACTATTTCCCGAATATAAGCTGATAGGTGCCTGACCCAAACCTCGCTGGCACTTGTTCGGTCTACAGAGGAAGAGGGATGAGTGAGAGGATGTTAGATACAGAATTACTTATGGTTTGACCAGTTTACGAAATAATAATGTAGAGATTTATGAGTAATATACCATTTCATGAAATATGAATGGATACAAAATATTAGGGTCATTAGAAAAGGTTGTAAAATAAAACGTTATTGAGAAACAAATGTCGGGCAACAGCAAAAGAACTTGATCATTTCTAAGAGTTTTTGCTTTCGAATACCTGTTTTCACATCATGAAAGTCCATATATGAATAATTACTACATTAGTTAAGTGTCACGATAATTCTTTGCATGATTTATGGTTCCTTTATGAGTTTAAAATATTGAAGACACATGATCTGACTAGTTACCATAAAATAAACCATCTGTAATACATTTTTATTACTACTAATGGCGTTAGGTCTCGGAAGACCATGCGGCCAGCATTAATACTACAGTCTGATAAATATTGGCAAATTACAGCGCATAATAATATTGTGGAATTAGGTTTGATAACAGGATGGCAACTGAAGTTGGCAGTGGGGTAGTTAACTTCACTAAAAGAGAGTACAGGTGGTTCTGTTGTTGGGAGTACTTCTTACATGAAAGTATGATATGGCTCAAGTCGGCTATTTTTTCAGGGTCTTCTGGACAGTGAGGGGTGTCTTTAATAGATTTACTTCCGTCAAAACAGGTACAGTACGGTACCTGTATAGCTAGGAGGCATCGCCCAGCAAGCAAGTGTCCTGTAGAACGGTCAGCTCCGTCTAGTAAAATGTAACGAGTACCTATCTGGTAAGTCGATGGGGATCTATAAGAGTGAAAGGTAAAGGTATCACCCGGGCGGTATGTGGCATTGGGCGGTTAGTTCTTCTCCTTCATGCATATAATTTCCAAACAACCCGTGCGAATACAATATTCGTTATCTGATTGTAAAGAGGAATGTATATTTGTCCCTAATAACAAGAATTTCACCTCGGTATGACGTCGTCGGGTGATGCAGTAGCGCCGCCATTTTGATGTGGTAAAATCATCGCATTTCACGGCTAACAATTAGTGTAACTCTGGTCTCTGACGCATTTGCTCGTCGTGTGAGGTTTAGTTGATTCGTATCAGCGAATTCTATGAGTATATGAAGAAAAATCAAACAGTGAACATTTGAGAAAATTGTTGCTTGAGTCATCATTCCATAGACTGGTTTGATGCAGACTTCCACGCCATCCTATCCTGTGCTATCTTTTCCATTTCTACATAACTGCTGCATCCTACATCTGCTCTAATCTGCTTGTTATATTCATACCTTGGTCTTCTCCTACTGTTCTTACCATCTACACTTCCCTCAAAAACAAACTGCACAAATCCTGTGTGTCTTAAGATGTTTCCTATCATTCTATCTCTTCTTCTGGTCAAGTTCAGCCAAAGCGATCTCCTCTCTCCAATTCGATTCAGTGTCTCTTCATTAGTGATTCGATACATCCATCTCACCTTCAGCATTCTTCTGTAACATCACATTTCAAAAGCTTCTATTCTCTTTCTTTCTGATCTACTTATCGTCCATGTTTCACTTCCATACAATGCCACGCTCCAGATGAAAGTCTTCAGAAACATAATTCCTATATCAATGTTCTAAGCGAGCAAATTTCTTTTCCTAAAAAGGTCTATGCTAGTCTCCATTTTATGTTCTCCTTACTTCTGCTATCGTTAGTTATTTTACTACCCAAGTAACAATATTCATCTACTTCCTTTAAGTCTTCATTTCCTAACCTAATATTTCCTGCATCACCTGACTTCATTCGACTGCAGTCCATTACTTTAGTTTTGGACTTAGGCCTAATTATTTTTGAGAAAATTATGGAGCGAAAAATATTTATTTATCAAAATGTCGGGACGTATGCAGAGAAATGTCCAAAATCACCAATGCTGAGCGCTAAAAGGCTTATTGGGGGTGTCTTAAGTTAACGGCGGCCGAACATAGCGAGGCGAGTTCCGTACTACTGGACCCCAGCCGAGCTCATCTACTTCTGCAGTAGTTGAATATGACATACAGTATTGACTAGACATTTTATTTCGAGAATACTTATTTGTCTCTACGTATGTTGCGGCAGTGGCTGCGACATAGGACCAATCGATTTAAAATAAATGTTAAATAATCCCACTCTTTAATATGAATTTGCACAATACAGACTCATTCATGTTGCAGGATGTGTGAATCTCAGTGTATTCAGTCTCTCTAGAGGTGGAAGTTGTATGTTTGTATCGTAGAATGTAACCCATGTCCTTTCAGGTGAAAAAAGTGTGCCTCGGCTAGGCACGCACCCCTGAGAAAAATGCACATTTCTTCTTCATTAAAAACATTTTACAAAACTGCTTCCACCATATGGTGTGCACATGACTACCCATCACTAAACTCCTCACCCACTCCTAAAGCTGTCTGCGAGGTATATCAACCGTCAACTCATTAGACATTCTCAAATGTGTCATAAAAAGCAGCATTTGTGTAACTTGAAATCGACAGAACTATTTTGAAAGAATTCTAAGCCTTCCTGGAATTTCTTCCTTATTTTTGTGTAAAATACGAAGATCAAGGGCTTCCGCCAAATGTCATTTTCCGTCTTCAATAAAATAATATTTAGGTTCCATTAGCTGGATGTGCAGCATTTCCAGAGAGTATATGTGCACTACGTTTTGCGGCTACTTCAGGAGTTCATCGACTCCCTAATACAGCTGCGCCGAAATAATGTTGTACACTTCCCGACACAAAAAGTTCTGTTAATAATAAATGTATGGCCTCAGATAGCGTGTGTAGGCATTTTGATTCTATGCCATTTAGGCTGCCTGCATGTCAATTTTGACATTCCGTTTCATTCTATCAGATGACGAGGAAATGAGTTTCTCTTGGGCGATCTATGGTTGAATTTTAATTAATTTTGTCGGACAAACACCAGAAATAATTTTCGTACCGATATGTAGATTTTTTTTGCTATTGGCTTTACGTCGCACCGACACAGGTAGGTCTTATGGATCTGTGTCGGTGCAACATAAAGCCAATATAAAAAAAGCGGAAGGAAGCGGCCGTTGCCTTAATTAAGGTACAGTCCCAGAGATATCTTAATATTGGTTTAAAAGACCAGTATTTTCATGAAACTACTAAATGAATGGTAACCCTGGTGTGAAAATGGGAAACTGCCGGAAACCATCTTCAGGGCTGCCTACAGTGGGATTCGAACCCACTATCTCCCGGATGCAAGCTAACAGCCATGCGCCCTTAACCGCACGGCCAACTCGCCCGGTGATATGTAGTTTAATAAATATAAAATATGTAAAAATACGATTGAATTTACCGATAATGTACATGCCACTGTGGCTGAAAGCCACTTTATGGGGCGTCTATATAAAAATAAGGCACAGGTCTAAGAATATACACCGAGCTCGATAGCTGCAGTCGCTTAAGTGGGGCAAGTATCCAGTATTCGGGAGATAGTGGGTTCGAACCCCACTGTCGGCAGCCCTGAAGATGGTTTTCCGTGGTTTCCCATTTTCACACCAGGCAAATGCTGGGGCTGTACCTTAACTAAGGCCATGGGCGCTTCCTTCCCAGTCCTAGCCCTTTCCTGTCCCATCGTCGCCGTAAGACCTATCTGTGTCGGTGCGACGTAAAGCCAATAGCAAAAAAGGAAGGAATATACAGTAGCCCTGCTAAGTAAATTAATAAATTGAATATTAAAAGACGCATTTATGTGATGATTACGCTTATACAGTTACCAACTCGAGTTCAAGTAAAACAAACATCATTCACGAAGTTGGAAACTAAAGCTTTCTATGTTTGTTAAGTCTTCATCCCGGAGGCTGGTTGGATTCTCAGCTGGCACTACTGAAGGTTAAGTGGTCATAGGGAAATCACAAGAACCAATAGCGGCACTCTAATGAGGCCTACAAGGCACGATGAGGAGTTAGGTAGATTGCCACTGTCTTCCTCGCTAAGCCAGAAGGTGATTAATTAATATTTATTCTTCCTCAAATGACTGAGGTTGCCAAAACGACGAAGAATATCATACAATATAAATCTAGTACCTAATCTAATTACAATACCGAGAAAAATTCATTCTATTGATAATGTAGAAGAAACAATACTTAGTCAGGAAGACGCAGCAGATAAATTACTTTAAATGATTTAATTATGTGGGTGGAGCATAGAGGTGATGCCTCGATATCGAGGCTTTCAATGTTTGTATGCCCCAGCTACCAATGGTCTGGTTCGGCACAGCAAAGCGTCGTAAGTAGGTGACCAATAGTTTAGGAATAGTGCCCCTTGCACCCATCTTGAGCCCTACTCGATGACCTCAAGGTTGTACTTACTGAGATAATATGGAATGGTTGGTGAATATATCCTCTTTTTTCTTCATCAAATTCAACGGACTGTCGTGCATGTGCTTCAAATCTGGCTATCGGGTGGAGAATTAAAGCTTTTTTATTCCCGGATTTGAAGACGATCATCTCGATTCGTCTTGTTTTACCGTCAACTACGAGGCCAATGACCTTTTCATGTACTAGACACCCTTTACCACATAGCGTATCGGCCAAGGAAGACCGGATGAGATGGTGTCTGATATTCCGTAGGCATTCGCCGAATGGACTAGATCCTAAGACATGTGACAAAGTTTCAATCTCACCGCATCGCCCGCAACTCCGTCGAAATCATCAAGTGTTATACCATTATAAAATCGTGTATTCCGTTGTGTAAGGCCTTCTTTATACTGGTGCGTGGGACTGTGTTCATTCATTGGGTCTACATCTTGCAGTTCTGTGTCTGGTATCTATTCATATTCCATACTTTCGGTGGATGGTTGCAGAATGTAACTGCTATCCGGCTGTCTGGATGCAACACTCTGTCTATACGCCGCTTGATGAGCCCAGCTTATATGTGTATTAACCCTGAGATATAGCTTTTCACAATGGGGGCAAGGAGATCAGTGCGTGCGGTCGTATGGCTTTTAGTGCAGGGGATATCCCAGGACGGGTTCGGCTCGCCAGGTGCAGGTCTTTCTGTTTGACTCCCGTAGGCGACCTGCGCGTCGTGATGAGGATGAAATGATGATGAAGACAACACATACACCCAGCCCCCGTGCTATTGGAATTTACCAATTAAGGTTAAAAACCCCGACCCGGCCAGGAATCGAACCCGGAACCACCGGGCGAGTTGACCGTGCGCGTAGAGGCGCCCGGCTGTGAGTTTGCATCCGGGCGATAGTAGGTTCGAATCCCACTATCGGCAGCCCTGAAGATGGATTTCCGTGGTTTCCCATTTTCACACCAGGCAAATGCTGGGACTGTACCTTAATTAAGGCCACGGCCACTTCCTTCCAACTCCTAGGCCTCTCCTATCCCATCGTCGCCATAAGACCTATCTGTGTCGGTGCGACGTAAAGCCCCTAGCAAAAAAAAGAACCCGGGACCCTCTGAACCGAAGGCCAGTACGCTGACCGTTTAGCCAACGAGTCAGTACATACAATGATAATAGGTCTACAATGTCGCTGATCTTCGTGGACCCCACGGTAGTTTGTGTTGAGAATTGGGCCATGGTGGTTATAGCCGGCTATAGTGCCTAGTATTGAATGATGGAAAGTAATACGGTTGGTCTTCTTATAAAACTGGATATCCTTAACATTAATACAGACTAAACAAGATTCGGAAGGTCCATAAATAAATTCAGTGGTAGCAATTTATGACTAAACTAAACGATTAAAATGACATTAATATGAAGGAACTGCGCAGCATAGGTTGAGTATATAAGCTCTAGACTTGGCACATATATCGGTATGTAGAAAAAAGAAACGGGCTGAAATGTCATAGCTGATGTTCCATCGCCGTCGATGTGTAGCTATTTGACATATATATTTTTTCTCTCTGACGACCACCAAATAGACGAGATATAATCAATAGCTAACAATATGAAAAAAAAACATGGCCGGAACTTAGGGCACAATATAAACTTCATCTACAGTGCAAAAATCTCGAAAACAAAATCACAGGCCCTGGAGATAGCACCATCCAACTTTAAAAACACAATAACAAATCAGAAAACCTCTAAATATGTGTTATATGGAAGATCTCACATCTAGGCGTATTACTCGTGCTCTGAAAGTCATTACTCAGCAGTTCTCATACTGCCTCAGCCACAAATCACACAGATTTCGGTGGAAACTACGTTTCAATCTGGGCTATGCCAAGAGACAAATGCAAAAGTACTGCACCCATAAAATATAGCAACAGGCTAACTTACGTAATACCGGCATTAAAATTAATTTTAAGCACAGGTCTACGAGTACCTGCTCTCAATGAAAGAAAATCAGCTCTGAAGATTCCCATGCTTGTACACACACACACACACACACACATACACACACACTTATAATATTACTGCATCAATAGTTGTATCACAGTTGTTACTTTGTTTTGAAGAGCTTAATTTTTTTCCTATTTGCTTTACGTCGCACCGACACAGATAGGTCTTATGACGACGATGGGACAGGAAAGGCCTAGGAATGGAAGGAAGCGGCCGTGGCCTTAATTAAGGTACAGTCCCAGCATTTGCCTGGTGTGAAAATGGGAAATCACGGAAAACCATCTCCAGGGCTGCCGACAGTGGGATTCGAACCCACTATCTTCCGGATGCGAGCTCACAACTGGGCGCTCATAACCGCATGGCCAACTCGCCCGGTAGAGCTTAAAATGATTGTAACGAGTCGCTAGGAGCAGGGTGCAAATGTGAGCAGTACCTTCTTTCAATGCAAAGAGTAATAATGGGTTTAATAATTGCCCGAAATATTTTGTTCTAGAAAGGAGTACTTACTATATTAAAACGGGAAGTGAGCATGTATGTGGCTGTGAATATATACTTTTTTCCAAACAGCTAGAAAGAAGACTATAGAGTGGCTGTTGCACCACCATATTTGAATCCACATGAATGCCCTCTCTGCCATATTTTAAGCGACTAAAACATATGGGCGTGTTGGTGAAGCAAGTACACAGGCTGCAGGAATTAGGAAAGCGTAATGCCTTTTTAAAAGGGCATTAAATATACAAGATATGCATATGTACATTTAGCATAAAGAAGGAAAACCAACACACTTCTAATAATTAAAAAAATATCAGAATGCACTGCCACAAAATATATTTAGCATTACAGTACTTACAGAGAATGCAGAACAGAAAGCTTTAAAAAAATGAAAACTTGGAGAAATTATCCGTGTCACTTGGAACTGATGTAATAAGCAATAATACAATTACAATTATCGCAATACTAAAACATTTCAGTACCATGATGGAAATTGTTCATATTCTTATAACAACAACAATAATAATATTAATAATAATAATAATAATAATAATAACAACAAGAATTAAGAAGTATGTAGGATAAATCTTTTAAATTAATTTTATAAAATAAGGACAGTTATCTTTGTGTTAATGATATATCTCACATTTACCTGAATAATGCGATTCCATATTTTTGGACGAATATTCTGGCAATCTTTTTATTTGGCGTATATCGCACTGACTGAGACAGGTCATATGGATACCATGGGGTAAGACAAGGATAGGGCTGGGAAGGAAGTGGCCGTGGCCTTAATTAAGATACAGCACCCTCAGCATTTGCCTGATCTGAAAACGGCAAATCCTGCCGACAGTGAGATTCGAAGTCACTATCTCCCGAATACAAGCCAATAGCTACACACCTCAAACCACGTAGCAAACTTGCTCGGTGGTAGTGGTAAAAATGAAATGGCGTATGGCTTTTAGTGCCGGGAGTGTCCGTGGACAAGTTCGGCTCGCCAGATGCAGGTCTTTTGATTTGACGCCTGTAGGCGACCTGCGCTTCGTAATGAGGATGAAATGATGATGAAGACGACACATACACCCAGCCCCCGTGCCAGCGAAATTAACCAATTAAGGTTAAAATTCCAGACCCTGCCGGGAATCGAACCCGGGACCCCTGTAGGCAAAGGCCAGTACGCTAACCATTTAGCCATGAAGCCGGACGGTAGTAGTGGTGATGTAGGACTAAAAGTCCTCATATTACTCCTTATCGTTGGTAGAGGTTACTAGGATATTCAAAACATTGTAGGTATGACGCTGGACAACAAGTAATATATTTACCTTCAAAATTCAGTGAACCCGGGAAACTCTGCTTTATAGGATACCATTTATTAGTACATAATTTTATTGATTTTTCGTCCTACCAACTATATATACGGTTTTCGGAGACGCCTCACTGATTCTTCGGTTCCTTTTTTTGAAAAGAAAAGTAGGCTTACTGTACACCGGCTAGATTCTGTTACAAATATAGGCAACATAACTCTTTTGATCACCAGAAACTGTGTACTTCACTAAGAAGAACTTCTTTGAAATATGATGCATCCTTTGTGGTTTTTCTACGATTTGTCCAGTTGTACGCCGTACACACAGGTGGCATAATTTATGCAGTTAATTTATTCGATCTAATGTATTAAAAGTAATGCACTATGAGCGGACGAATCTACGACGAGGGTGCTTAAACTATGGCATTGCTATTTCGCTATGGCACCACCCACCACGCTGTAGCAGTCTTGTTAGCTGCGCTATACTCTTCTTTCTAGCTCATTGGTTTTATCACAATAGTTATTTTGTTTTCAAGAGCTTCAAAAATTATGCGCACTACATCATATCAATGCAAAGAGTAATAGTGGGTTCACTAATAGCCATAGTGTTATCATACCCCCACAGTTTTTTTTTTTTTTTTTTTTACACAGTATATCATATGTTTGCCGCCTGTTGCCATTTCTTGATGGATGCTGTAGTTTTGTATCCGTCTCTTGGCACAGGCCAGAGCAAGGTGTAGTTTCCACTGAAGTCTCAGTCTCATCCATGGCTGTGACAATACGGAAGCTGCTGGGGTATGGCTGGTACTGAGTACTGACATTCGGAGCACAAATAGTATCTTGAGTGTTATGAAAGGTGTTGCTTATAAGGTCAGTCGTGCTGCAGTGGCACATTTTGGACTAGTGAGTAAAGCAATGGCAAACTACCTCACTCCTCATCTTGCCTAGTATGCTTCATTTGTGCTCTGCCATTGGTTTTTGCGGTTTCCCTATACCTGCATAGCCTTTGGTGGTGCTATCCAACCAGCCTCTGGGCTGATGACCTAACAGACAGACATCATATGTTTACCACGTTTGATTGAGAGCTGTGCTCGAACATACACTCATAGATCCATAATCTCGGTCATTCTGGATATTTTATTTTTCACACCTTCTATCCCCATACCGATGGGGGATGAACATGGACTTGACGGCATCCGGAATGTCACTATTCATTTCAGCGAATCCCACAAACTATAGGTTCGATATTAATATCGATTGTTTTCAATTATTTTTTCAAATCAATCTCATCCTCACCCCCATCCCTAGGTATGTTCGAATTGTCTTATCCCCACAGTATTGTTTCCAGATGGTAAATCATATGTGTACCAAGTTTGGTTGAAATTGCTCCATGCGTTCCATAGTTATGTTGGAACATACGCATACAGATCCATATATAGTGTATAATCGTTAAGTACAGTTCGATGTTGAAGATTTTTTCTTTCCGAAAAATTGATTTCACAGAAAAATACAATTATGTGGTCTATAGATCCCTATAACTGTTTTGGGGCAGTCCAGATGACTGTGCCCGGTCAGATGATCAAAAGTTACTGAAGAGCAGATATAGTCGGCGGAATAACAATCTCAGTGGTACTTCTATATTTCTGGAGACTGTTTCACTGCCTGTGATATCTAACAGCTACTCAGTTGACCTCATGAGACTGATTGAATCCATTCCACCGGTATAAAACACCCCTCAAACTCGGGAAACGAACCTAGATCTCCAGATTAGTTGAGATGGAGCTCCAGCACCACGTGGCTGGCAGAAAGATGAACCGATAATAATAATAATAATAATAATAATAATAATAATAATAATAATAATAATAATAATAATAATAATAATAATAATAATAATAATAATAATAATATAGTAAACCCGTGTCCTCATCCCGAGGCGGTGCAGCTCTTTTCAGGCGCACCCCCATTGGAGGTGAACTGCATGTAGGCCTACCATTTCAACCACATACCAGCCCTATACCATATATCAGGAAATGAAGTCTTAAAGGAAGTAGATGAACATTGTACTTGGGTAGTAAAATAACTAACTATGGCAGAAGTAAGGAGGACATTAAATGCAGACTAGCACAAGCAAGGAAGAACTTTCTTAAGAAAAGAAATTTGCTCACTTCAGACATTGATATAGGAATTAGAAAGATGTTTTTGAAGACTTTCGTGTGGAGCGTGGCATTGTATGGAAGTGAAACATGGACGATAACTAGCTCAGAAGAAAAGAGAATAGAAGCTTTTGAAATAGGGTGTTACAGAAGAATGCTGAAGGTGAGATGGATAGATCGAATCACGAATGAAGAGATACTGAATCGAATTGGGGAGAGGAGATCGATTTGGCTAAGTTTGGCGAGAAGAAGTGATAGAATGATAGGACAGATCTTAAGACATCCAGGACTTGTTCAGTTGGTTTTTGAAGGAAGTGTAGGTGGTAAGAACAGTAGGGGTAGACCAAGGTATGAATATGACAAGCAGATTAGAGCAGATGTAGGATGCAATAGTTACGTAGAAATGAAAAGTTTAGCACACGATAGGGTGGCATGAAGAGCTGCATCAAACCAGTCTATGGACTGATGACTGAAACAACAACCAGCCCTCCAACCTCTTTTAAATTCTGGCAGTACCAAGAATCGAACCCGGGCCCTCAAGGATAGCAGCTAATAATGCTAACCACTACGCTATAGAGGCGGAAATAATAATAATAATAATAATAATAATAATAATAATAATAATAATAATAATAATAATAATAATAATAATAATAATAATAATGTTAATGTTAATTGCTTTGCGTCCCACTAACTACTCTTTTACTGTTTTCGGAGACGCCGAGGTGCCGGAATTTAGTCCCGCAGGAGTTCTTTTACGTGCCAGTAAATCTACCGACACGAGGCTGACGTATTTGAGCACCTTCAAATACCACCGGACTGAGCCAGGATCGAACCTGCCAAGTTGGGGTCAGAAGGCCAGCGCCTCAACCGTCTGAGCCACTCAGCCAGGCAATAATAATAATAATAATAATAATAATAATAATAATAATAATAATAATAATAATAATAATAATAATAATAATAAATGCGCAAACGCAGAGCTCCTACTACTGTCACTTACGACGGATGAAAAAAAAAACGTATTTTTAACAATGATGACTCGAAACCAAAAAAAGAAAAGAAAACAATTTCCTGGTACGTTAACGTGAAGGAAAACTGTAAGTTTAACGTATTCAATATTATAAGGCGTTAAAACTCCGATATTAATTTGTAAACACCCTGTACTACTACTGCGAGTAATAATGTGATGTAGAACGTAACAGGCCCTTCACCTATCAGATGAGCCAAGAAATATTTGATACTTTTGTAGACTGGAATGAGATAAAAACGAACTGTGCTTTATGCAGGCCGAGAATCTGGTCGTGCACGTTCTTTCTGCTGGTGTGAACAGACTGTCTTACGCAATACTTCGTCTTCTGGCACTCAACTGCTAGGTCGTAAGTATGTAAACAATACATAAGGTTAAGCTTATATTATATTTAGAGACGCTGCTACTTGCGCGGGAACAACCACCCAGTCAAAGCCGGTAATTGGACAACTTTTTTAACAGAACCCTCTTACATGAAGTGGCTGCCTTTGATGTGCGCGTAATAAATCCTAGAGCAAGGGAATTCCTTTCCATGAGCCTGCTCTATAGAGGGAGTTTTGGAATGGCGAGCACATGGAGGAGAATGTCACGGAGATCATTACAGAACTCGTGTTACTAAAATAGAGCCTTATTGCACCGCTTGAGTGAGTTAGGGTTGCCAGGTTTTTAAGAGAACAATAGGGGATCTGCTTGACCTCTCCCCCTCAACTCCCACCAAATCAAATCTGTCTGAAAAATCCTCGTTTGGCACTTTTTAAAGAGCAAATTACTTATAGACTGAAAGTTGTTTCACCCCACTGCTCCGTTAGCAATAGAAAATTCCCTGTAACAAACTGTTTATTTGGATTAATGGGAATAACTATGCCCCACGGGGTGCTAGTCAAGAATATAAGCTATTTTCCAAAGATTTTTCTTTTTTTTTATCCTGAAGAGCTTTAGTTCGAAAACAAATATTTTTGGATTCTCGTCATGGAGACATAATGCTCCCATTTAACAATAAACTATTTCGGATGACGACCACCCCATATCCCACCCTCCTAAACAATCAACTAAATCACTGATTTAAACACTTCCGTTTCCGCGTGCTAACAGACGCTATAGTTGAGTTCACTACATGGACAAAGTGGCAACCATTTTTACAATGCGATAAACGCAAATCATTGTCATTTCTGATGTTCGAATATGGTTTGTTCTGTTGATTCTGCTTTGTACAGCCACAAGCGTGGGAGAATGAAACTCATCAAGAAAATGTTGAACGAAAGCTGCGTGTGATAAAGAAGCTGAGGACACTTTGGCATTAAAGCTATTTTATTTAACCTAAATAGGCATTAAAAAGGCACTGTCCGACTAGTCAGCGTACTGGCCTTCTGTTCAGAGGGTCCAGGGTTCAATTCCCGGCCGGGTCGGGGATTTTAATCGCTTCTGATTAATTCTTCCAACTCGGGGACTGGATGTTTGTGTCCGTTCCAGTACTTTCCTCTTCGTATTCAGACAACATACCACACTACCAACCATCACAGAAACATGCAATAGTGCTTACATCCCTACAGATAGGGTTGGCGTCAGGTAGGGCATTCGGCCGTAAAACAGGGCCAAATCCACATGTGCGACGCAGTTCGCACCCGCGACCCCACAGCAGTAGGAAAAGGGGAAGAAGAATAAGGCATTAAAAGACACTATCAAAATTCGTACAAACTTGTACTAACATCTTCCACATTTCCCACGCCTTGGTGAGGTCATGGGTACGAACTGCAATGCACATGTGGATTGGCGCCGTTTTACGGTCGACTGCCGTTCCGGACAATTAGCCTATGTGGCAGGATGTATTCAGCATTCCGTGTTTCTGTGCTGGTTGGTAGTCGTGGTGCGCATATATGAAGGGGAGGGTGTTGGTACGAACACAAATACCCCGTCGCCGAGTCAGAGAAATTAACCAGATGCTGTTAAAACCCCGACGCGTTCGGAAATGGAAACCGGGATCTTCTGAACTGAAGGTCTCGGCGCAGACCATTCAGTCCAGGAGCAGGATTTTGTACTAACTACAATGCGTAACTCTTTAAGACGTACATTACATCCTAAACAATTTTAAACAAGGGCCTTACTGTAAATGGAAGTGCCAGTTTGTTATCGATCTGAATTCTGTGAAGACAGAATGAAACTGTACTGAAAGAACTTACTTCCCAGCTGTATTACAATTGACTGTATATTTTCAAGGTTTTCTTTGGTGTAAATTTATGCCTCGTTTCAGTCAGGATATTTCTAAATCGAGGAAATGTCCTCCCAAGCCCACAGGACGTGATCGGGCAATACAATCTGATGACCACTGAGATATATCAATGCAAGAACTAAAATGAAACTAAACAAAAGAAAATATTTTAGGCTCTTAAGTAGTAATTTATCGGAAAATAGGCGTAAATGATGCAGGATGCACCACAACCATCATCATCTTCATCATCATTCGTTGAGTACGTTGCTGATGGCCGTGAGCAACTTGATACAACGTGGCCCACTGTCGGCAGCCCTGAAGATGGTTTTCCGTGATTTCCCATTTTCACACCAGGCAAATGCTGGGGCTGTACCTTAACTAAGGCCCACGGACGCTTCCTTCTCATCTCTATGCCTTTCCCATCCCATCGTCGCCATAAACATATCTGTGTCGGTGCGACGCAAAAAAAAATATACAGTATATATACAACGTGGCCTCTGTGTACTGTCGTCAGTTCCCCTCAACGCACAATGGAAAGACAAACCGGTAATTAATGTCACCTGTCTTTTTACATATGTTGGCATGTTATTCCTGTGGTCTCCTGCCCACTATTTTTCATTTCATGACTTTCTTTTCAAGATTATCTCTTTCTCACCTCACAATATGGCCAAAACATTTTGTTCGACACGGAGAGAACGGTGTTTAGAATTCTTCAATTCATCTACGATAGACGCGTGAGTTTTTCGGTGGTCCAAGATATGCTCAGCATTCTACGCCAGCACCACATTTCAAAGGCATCAGTGCCTTTCTTGTCAATAGCCCTCGCCCTCCAAGTTTTACAGCCGTACGAGAAGACTGAGAATACAAGGGTTTTAACTAGGCACTACTTCATGTTGTGTTATTGCTCAGCTTTTGTGAGTTTTTTCATAGCAACTCGTCCTAGGATGATTCTTCTTTTAGTCACTTTCTCTGAGTCCCTTGTATCACCGACTGTTGATGAAAGATAGTTTACTATCTCTCAACTGGCCTGTGACTAAAACCGAGCTGCTCGATCAATCATCAAAAGTTCGGAGTTTTTAGAACTGCTTGTTAGTCTAACCTCTGATAGCATTATTTACTCTTTCAAGCACGTCTGCAAGCTCTTCTTCACTACTGGCAAGCAAACCGTGTCACCAGCGAAGCGTAAGTTGCTGATCTTTCTTCCGCTTGTTCAAATGACTCCCACCAAACCATCAAGTGCTTTCCAGAGAAACACGGGAAGTGTTGTAAAGCTGAGGATACAGGATACAAACTTGTCTTGGGACGCACTGAAGAAATCTGTCAATGTGTAATCTGCTTTTGCAGCTATAGTATTGCAATGGTACAGACGTTGTACTAGCGATATCAGAGGCTGTGGGGCACCTTCCGCAACTTCTCCCAGGCAACACAATCGAAAGCTTTAGGATAATCTAGGAAGCAGATGAATACAGGCATACAGAACTCTCGAGATTTGTTCCTATTATTTGTGTCATGTATGGCTTCAAACATTGATTCACGCTATATAAGTGGGTTTTATTTGCGTATGACACTAATGAAGTAGTGCAATAATTAGGACAGTTCTTGACTGAACTTTTCTTGTGCATTAGAACAAAAATTGGGCTTGCCCAATCTTTCAGCCACTCTATAATACACTATTACACAAGGGATGGAATATTGTTTCATTTGTTTAAGCATCTCGCCTGTTATCTCATGAATACCTTGGGTTTTGTTGCTTTTCAGCTGTTGATTGGTGTTCTCAATTTCACTACGTAAAATAGCAGTTTCCATTTCAAGGTGATCAGTTTTATTGTCAAGGACGCTGAACACAGCCCTTGACAATACTGCTTCCATCTTCCACTGGTTCCTTGCCTGTCACCAACAAGGATGACATTGTTGTCTTCTTTTACTAATATCTTTCAGTTACAAGTGAACGTGTTTCTTGTCAGTCATAGACCTACATTATGTTGCAAAACAATTGTTTATAACATGGAATTACCTCAAAATTCTATTGATTATATTGTTGCCCCTTCCATCTTATCGTATATCTTCCTCACTTACCTTTATAAAGCAGAGAAAGCTCTTGAATTCGTTTCCAGTATTCTATCGAACACCTTTTGAAGCACATTACAATAACCAGCCCATTAGAATGCTATGGATTTAAGCAGTAGACTCCACAGTGAAAGTGGATAGCAGTTCAGAAGTATTGACAATAAATTATAGAGTTTTCTAGATGCTGTGACGTACCCACTTGGCCCACAGATGAATGACAAAATTATAACGTGGCGGGTCACTTTAATATTAAAATAAATACATGATATGTCATTGTTTCTCCATAAACAATATCCCAAGGGCGCCAGTCTTCAAGCTTATGGCTTGAAAACAAAAGTAGATAATTAATAATAATAATAATAATAATAATAATGCGTAATGAGACTCAAAAAACTCCCAGGGGTGAGGTGAACGGAACACAAATCATTAAGTACACTAACTTGGAATTTAAGGATCATTAATAATCATTTCATACAATACAAATTAGAACAGCTATTTATTAAGATGAAAAACGTGACGTAACGGCGTTTTAACGACATCTGAACTTACGGAAGCAAAAGAAAAATTGAATGAAATTAATTTTAAAAATGAACTGTTGCGCGAAGACTTGCAGTAACTTATGCCATAAGCTCACCATATGTAGACTCTGTTGTCTTGAAGCTGATGATGTGTGGATCTCGTACCGGCTGCCTTCTCTGTTGTTGGATTCCAGTCCTACTTCTACATTTCCTATTCTTAACACTTCCTACTGTACTCCTTACATAAAGTCGTAATGAGTCCTAATTTTAAGTGCAAAACCATCATGGGTTATGTTCATGGAGAGAATACATTCGTATTCTTCCGTATTACGGAACAGTAGCGTAGCTAAATTCATAATAAGAGCTCTCCTCCCCTATACTAGTCAAAGCCGGTCTCCCGTTGACTACCTCTCGTCATTGAGATAACAAGTCCCAATGAGAGTAACTTTTGAGTAGAATATACTCAGATGCGAAGTGAACTAAGTTAAAATCTTCTCAGATGTGTAGACGTCGAATCGTAGTAAGAGTATGAATAAGAATCTAAATGAGAATCTGAATGAGAATGTCCTCTCCAGCCCTTGTCGGTGGTATTTATCGGTTCAAAAGTCTCCTTCCATCAGCCATATCACATGGTCCAGTAAGATTCGAGGTCTCGTCCCTTCTCCTATGTATAGCTGTGCATCCATCACGTTGCTTCATTACGTTCATTCACATAGGCTGAACTTTCCCGCTGAAATAAAGCGTCCCGAAGCTGAGTTTGAAAAGTGGGTGTTAATAATGTATCAACTATCTCTTCATGAGGTGGAGAGGGTAATATCTCTCGTAACCTCGATGACGTACTTTTCCTGGAACTGGGCTGAAATTAGCCTGCTGACTCTGGTCACCTCACAATGGCTATTGGAAAATTTACTGCAAGTTATAAATATGCGTGATGTTGAAATACTTTACCCAATAATTTGTTCGTTCAGAATACGTTATAGCCGCGATACAAAGAAATGAAATGATGATTGAAATGGATGATAAAAACCCTATATATATATATATATATATATATATATATATATTAATTTAAAAATGACCTATCAGTGATTAAACATATACATCTTATCAATTAAATATATAGTTCAATAATTAAAAATATACAGTGATGTCCCAAACATCACATTCGCCCTTCTGAGCCTGAAACAAGTAGTACTTCCGTTGAGGGCTCACACCCACACTTTGCCACTTACGTTTCACTTGTTTCCAAAACAACTGTACATTCATTCATTACTTTATACAACATAACAATATTTTACAAAATTACAACTTGATGATTCTACCCACAACTTAATAACAGATAATATATAACACTTCAAAATTTCCATTAAAACACAATATTACACCTTAGCGAGTTTCTGATGTCTCACTTTCTCAAATGATCGTCATCTCTTGCTGATTTCATGAATCCAGTGTATGCAACACTTGACAATTCAATTTAGATCTGTACAAAATTTACATAAACAAAATGCATCGTATTACTCTTTCAAGTGTTTATACGTTCTTGCTGTATGACTTTCACTTTACACACGCTAACACATTCACGTGGTTTTAGCCTAGGGTAAAATTATTGCAAGTCTTTATGATGACTTCTTATAGTCTACGGGGAATTTACAAATTTTAAACTGCAATATTAATGATCCTCGTTATATAAAATCAAATACTAGATTACCCATACATGGCGTTACGTAAAGAGAACAGACGTAATCTTGGTAATGAACTCGTGTCAATCGTATACACACACATCGTGTAGCAAGCAAAACAAAACTTGGGAAACTCCACCTACCAGAGAGCAGTCACTCCACGCTGCGACAGGTGTATATTATATAAGAGATAAGCGTGGCCTGGCTCACTGGCCTATATTCCAGCACTATGGAAAATCCACCGGACTCGTAATATATTTACGTAAACTCCGAATGTTGAATGAACCTAATAAAATGCAATCGCCGTCAGATAATTGATAAGCACAAGGTCCTAGTTTCTTATGTATACGATACGGTCCTTGATATAAAAACTCCAGCCATATCATCAATAAAAATCGTGGCGAAATCACCTGTATCATCACCTAATGCAATATTTAATGCTCTAATTAAGGCTGCAGAACTTGTCTTCGTCCCGTAGGGAACGCGCTGAAACTGATACAAGCTGTACTTATGACTAAATGCTGTCAGAGGCCTGTCCTCCACTCTCAAAGGAATCTGCCAAAAACTACTTCTTAAATCAACAGATGAAAACCATTTTTTACCCTCAAAGCCCTGAATTAACTCTTCAATAGTCTGTGATTTTAACTGGTCAGTACAAATACGTCTATTCATATCTCTCCCTGTTAGGACTAACCTCCGCCTCGCCCCCCATCGTACTATCGTCTGAATCTAACGTAACTTCGTCATTCTCTTATTCCCTTCGCTATCTTCGCTCCTAATATTAGTTTCCTCCTCTACACATTTATCTAACTCTTCCTTAGAATTACTTAAAGTACTACCCTTCAGCGCGTGTCCACTACGCAGCGTCATGTCTTTCTCCTCTTGCTCAGCCATGTTACCCCCAAAATCAAACACACAAGAAAAATATACTGTGGATACACAAAAGTTACCCCTAAACTACTGATTTTATCCTTCTATACCAGTACTTAATGATTTACGAGCCCCTCAGTTGTGGCGACAATATGTGACGTACCCACTTGGCCCACAGATGAATGACAAAATTATAACGTGGCGGGTCACTTTAATATTAAAATAAATACATGATATGTCATTGTTTCTCCATAAACAATATCCCAAGGGCGCCAGTCTTCAAGCTTATGGCTTGAAAACAAAAGTAGATAATTAATAATAATAATAATAATAATAATAATGCGTAATGAGACTCAAAAAACTCCCAGGGGTGAGGTGAACGGAACACAAATAATTAAGTACACTAACTTGGAATTTAAGGATCATTAATAATCATTTCATACAATACAAATTAGAACAGCTATTTATTAAGATGAAAAACGTGACGTAACGGCGTTTTAACGACATCTGAACTTACGGAAGCAAAAGAAAAATTGAATGAAATTAATTCTAAAAATGAACTGTTGCGCGAAGACTTGCAGTAACTTATGCCATAAGCTCACCATATGTAGACTCTGTTGTCTTGAAGCTGATGATGTGTGGATCTCGTACCGGCTGCCTTCTCTGTTTTTGGATTCCAGTCCTACTTCTACATTTCCTGTTCTTAACACTTCCTACTGTACTCCTTACATAAAGTCGTAATGAGTCCTAATTTTAAGTGCAAAACCACCATGGGTTATGTTCATGGAGAGAATACATTCGTATTCTTCCGTATTACGGAACAGTAGCGTAGCTAAATTCATAATAAGAGCTCTCCTCCCCTATACTAGTCAAAGCCGGTCTCCCGTTGACTACCTCTCGTCATTGAGATAACAAGTCCCAATGAGAGTAACTTTTGAGTAGAATATACTCAGATGCGAAGTGAACTAAGTTAAAATCTTCTCAGATGTGTAGACGTCGAATCGTAGTAAGAGTATGAATAAGAATCTAAATGAGAATCTGAATGAGAATGTCCTCTCCAGCCCTTGTCGGTGGTATTTATCGGTTCAAAAGTCTCCTTCCATCAGCCATATCACATGGTCCAGTAAGATTCGAGGTCTCATCCCTTCTCCTATGTATAGCTGTGCATCCATCACGTTGCTTCATTACGTTCATTCACATAGGCTGAACTTTCCCGCTGAAATAAAGCGTCCCGAAGCTGAGTTTGAAAAGTGGGTGTTAATAATGTATCAACTGTCTCTTCATGAGGTGGAGAGGGTAATATCTCTCGTAACCTCGATGACGTACTTTTCCTGGAACTGGGCTGAAATTAGCCTGCTGACTCTGGTCACCTCACAACGGCTATTGGAAAATTTACTGCAAGTTATAAATATGCGTGATGTTGAAATACTTTACCCAATAATTTGTTCGTTCAGAATACGTTATAGCCGCGATACAAAGAAATGAAATGATGATTGAAATGGATGATAAAAACCCTATATATATATATATATATATTAATTTAAAAATGACCTATCAGTGATTAAATATATACATCTTATCAATTAAATATATAGTTCAATAATTAAAAATATACAGTGATGTCCCAAACATCACAATGCTATTCACCCAACAAGAGACTGGGGTCGTAATGATTGATGTTTCGCAGACAAGAACAAAGATATCATCAGCCCCTCACGTTTATAAGGAGCGGATGACTATTTGGATGATGAGTTGCTGATAAAATGACTGATCGTGAGAGTAAGCTCATGTGGTTCCATGTGCGTGATTAGTCTAAATATCTCCAGTTTTGTTTGTCAGCAATGCAATATATCTGTGTTTATAGAGATAGAGTCAGTACAACAACAACAATAATAATAATAATAATAATAATAATAATAATAATAATAATAATAATAATAATAATAATAATAATACTTTCTGTCGTTTCGGCCATCTACGGACCACGTTATTTCAGCTGTCCTTTTCGCCCAGTATTCCCGCATTCGAATTCAGTGCTGTTCCTTCCTCGCTTCAGTCCATGTTTTGCCAGTTTTAGTTTCGGCTTTGTTTGGAAACCGCGATGCTCTTCGAGTTTCTTCTTGAGCGGAATACGTTTCTGGATATCCTCCTGTGTTATCCCCACTTCTTGCAAGTCTTTCTCTACCTCGGTGAACCACGCCTCCCTGTTTTTCCTTTTTGTTTGTTGAGAAAGTAATTAAAGATCCTATTGCTCAGCCTTGTAGGATTCACACGGGAAATGTGGCTATAGAAAACAATTCTCCTCCTGCGAGTGGTGTCTGTAATCTTTTATACATGTGTGTAGAATTCAAGATTATGTCGTCTTCCAAGTTCGCCATTGTATTTATAGGCCCTAGGATTTTCCTTAAGATCTGCCTTCCTTTTATTTCTAGTTTCTCGATCAGACCTTTCCTATTCAGAGTAAGGCATTCTGCAGCATATAAAGCCTCCGGTCGCATTCATCATCATCATCATCTGTTTACCCTCCAGGTTCGGTTTTTCCCTCCGACTTTGCGAGGGATCCCACCTCTACCGCCTCAAGGGCAGTGTCCTGGAGCTTCAGACTCTTGGTCGGGGGATACAACTGGGGAGTATGACCAGTACCTCGCCCAGGCGGCCTCATCTGGAGGGATGGGAAGATTGGATGGGACAGGCAAGGAAGAGGGAAGGAAGCGGCCGTGGCCTTAAGTTAGGCACCATCCCAGCATTCGCCTGGAGGAGAAGTGGGAAACCACGGAAAACCACTTCCAGGATGGCTGAGGTGGGAATCGAACCCACCTCTACTCAGTTGACCTCCCGAGGCTGAGTGGATCCCGTTCCAGCCCTCGTACCACTTTTCAAATTTCGTGGCAGAGCCGGCAATCGAACCCGGGCCTCCGGGGGTGGCAGCTAATCACGCTAACCACTACACCACAGGGACGGACCTCCGGTCGCATTACTATGCAGTAACGTGGTATCTTAGCGTTAATGGATATAGATTTCTTCCTGTAGACAGTTTTGGTTAGTTAATATGCTGTTTCCATTTTCCTGATCCGTGATGTAAAGACTTCTTTCTCAGAAGTACTGGAATCTACCCACTCTTCAAGGTATTTGAATTTCCCCATTCGTTTGATTTTCGCTTCTCCTATCTCTAGCACTATCGGTGCTGATTTAATATTTGTTAGATATTCTGTTTTCTAGAAGGAGATATAGAGTCCCGCCTTTGCCAATTGTGTCCTTAGCTCATTGATTTGCTCTGCGGCTATGTCTAGAGAATCAGAAAAATTGCGAGATAATCTGCAAATAATAATAATAATAAATATAATATAATAATAATAATAATAATAATAATAATAATAATAATAATAATAATAATAATAACAAACTAACAAAAATGTTCTACTGTATGGGGCTAAACTAAGGCATCTAGACACTGTTGTTAAACCTGAGTGCCTGTTTGCAGCGGAAATAGTGGATATGATTGGGAAAAGTGGGCTCGAAGATATCCGGAGCAGCAACAGCAAAATGCGCAGAAAAAATCTAGGCCCAAGTGTAAGAAAAAAAAAATAATGAGGAGAGAAGACTCACATCTAACAAAGAATTTTATCAAAAAATAGAAGGAGTCGTTGAATTAAAAAGAAATATAAAGGTATAAAGATATGGACACTTGTTGAGGATGGACAATAACAGGCTGAAGAAGAGAATCTTTGAATTTTTCAGGAAGAGAAAGACAGAGTTAAAATGGTTTCGTGGCTAAGATGGGGGTTAATAAAGGTGATATAATGGACAGAAATCGATTTAGACAAACCGTCAACAATTTTCGCTGTTTCCAGGAGACTGGGGAGACTCTAGTGAGAAAAGGAAGATCCGACACAGAAGAAGGAAGCAGCAGAAAGGATGAAAAGATACTGGCAGAGAGTTAAGGCAAAGAAGACTAAAGATAATTCAAAGATTGTCAAACGGAGTCCTTAGATTGCCGAAACGAAAGTAACTAATAATAATAATAATAATAATAATAATAATAATAATAATAATAATAATAATAATAATAATAATAATAATAATAATAATAATAATTCCAATCGGTTAAGGTCTCAACAGATGAAGAAATTCTTCCATTTCAGAGCCAATATTTTGTGCTCTGTAGAAAAATTATTTCAATACAACTTTATTAACAAAATTTTCCACAATAGGCCCTATGCTAAACAGTACTTCTTTCTGAAAAGTAACATAGGAAATCGAAAATTGTGATGTGCATACTAGTAGATTGAAGTTTGGTATTATATCATAACATTTGATATTAAAATTATGCATAGCAGGTACCACAATTTTTCTACACAAGCAATAGCAGTAACTTCAAACTGCACGGTTCTATAAGTTACAAATAAACAAAATTTATGCCATTACCTCGACGAATTGGGGGATAGTCAGCTGTTTTCTTCATCGTGTTGTAGTTCCGTATTATACAGTCTAAATGGCTGCATCAGTACCAAAATTTAATTTATCTGGTGTGGTAGATTTTTGCACATTACGTTCTCATGTCTCTAAATTATTTCTTCAGCCAAAGGGAACCTTCAAAATCGATGTACATAATTATGCACGATGGGTCTGAAGGAGGCCAATGACTCGGAGTTGTCATATTTCAACACCGTTAAATGCCATCGAACTCATCCGGGGTCGAACCCGCTATCTTGAGAACACGCACACACAAATATAACACCCGGAGGTAGAAGTGTACGTACTTCCGAGTCAAGTGACGTACACTTTTGGTTATTGAAGCGAAACCACCTGCTTGTACGACCACTCTGACAGTCGTAACACATCTGCAGTTAGGCACATAATTCAAAGCATTTCCTCTGAAGATGAGCGACCAATTTGCCGTCAGAGTTCTACGATAGCACTTGAAATCTGCTGAATATTAACCCTTTAGCAAAAAGTATACAAAAATGGGATAGCTACCTAGGTCTGACATTGCTCAGATTTACTCGTGCCACTCTCCCTCCATTCATCTTTCATACCCAACCTCTTTTAATCAACTCTTGTTTTCTTCCGACACCTACGGTATTAGGTTTGTGACACTTTAGGAGTCCTTCATTTTTACACTCTTCATCGTCAACCCTTTCTGTTGCCAACATCTTAATTCTCAGAAGGAAAATACTTCTTACATTTTTCTGAATAGAGTTGCGAAAGGATGCTTATCTATTGGTGGCTGGGCTGAGTTGCTCAGACGGCTGAGGCTCTGCCTTTCCGATCCCAACTTGGCACGTTCGATCCTGGTTCAGTACTATCCTATTTGAAGGTGCTCAAATACGCCAGCCTTGCGTCCGTAGATTTACTGGCACGTAAAGTAACTCCTGCGGGACTGAATTCCAGCACCTCAGCGTCTCCGAAAACTGTAAGAAAATATAGTTAGTGGGACGTACAGCCAATGACATTATTAGTATTATCTAGTGGTGCTTCCCCTTAAAGTAATAATCACCACCACACCATATTTTATAGATATTTTACACCTTCGACAGAGTATCGGAGATCGAAAAGAAAAACGAGTTGAAAAGTATGTATGTACCTATCCCTGAACGGGAAAATTGATTCACTCAGTTTGCTTATTTGGTGACTTGATAAGTTCCAAAAAAGATAAAGACAAATGAAGGGTGCAGAGGATAAACATAACAACCGTCAAATTACAGTTCTCCAATAAGTGCGGCCAGTATTCAGTATTCGGGAGATAGTAGGTTCGAACCCCGGCAGCCCTGAAAATGGTTTACCGTGGTTTCCCGTTTTCACACCAGGCAAATGCTGGGGCTATACCTTAATTAAGACCAAGGCGGCTTCCTTCCCTGTCCCATCGTCGCCATAAGACTTATCTGTGTCGGTGCGACTTAAAGCAACTAGCAAACAAAACAATTTTCCAAGAGATGCATTTTAACATTCTAAGACTGTATATAATATGGTATTATATTTTTATACAGTGTATGAAATTTACATAATTATGAGAAATTAATGAAATACGTAACTGTTAGTTTTAAAATTTGTTAAGTCCAGGACTTAGTGCATTCTTCCGTGAAAATACTGTACCTAGGACAATTACCGCTATGCCTAGTGTTTACATACCTAGTGGTAACTCTTCTATTATTAAAAATACAATACAACACAATGCCATTTCTCATTTTTAAGACCATGATGTAAATATA
The DNA here is from genome assembly GCF_040414725.1 of Anabrus simplex. Classification (NCBI taxonomy): domain Eukaryota; kingdom Metazoa; phylum Arthropoda; class Insecta; order Orthoptera; family Tettigoniidae; genus Anabrus; species Anabrus simplex. The sequence goes on from NC_090265.1 coordinate 366,075,548, forward strand.
TAATTCCAAATACTGACTTAATTCACGGTGAAAGGGAAGTAATGCGGAATATTCCATAGTTTCTCTGCCACAGAACTTGATAAAATGTTATAAGTCACCATATTTCTCTTTCAATAAAGGTTGAAGGCCTATCAGAAAGCGAATGTATTTTATAGGTTTATTTATTGTACTGGTAAACATATTTTTATAAATTTATATATATATATATTTATCTTATACTTTAAAATTAAATTTTAGTAAATGTGTTTCTTTTATACACTTTAGAACAATACAAAACCATATGGAATTAACATAGGTCTAGTCAACTCAATTACAAATACATTCACTATAAAAATTCCACAGCCTGTTTCCAGTCATTTGACCGGATCAGGAAAGGAATAAATGAAGCCCCATCTAGCGGCGAGGATGGGAATTGCGCCGACTGCCGAAGCCTGTCGCACTCCTCTGGGGCAATGATTGATGATGACAGACAGATGAAATGAAATTATATTGGAGAGTGTTGCTGGAATTAAGGTGACAGGAAAAACTGGAATACCTGTCCCGCCTCCGCTTTGTCCGGCACAAATCTCACATGGAGTGACCGGAATTTGAACCATGGAACCCAGCGGTGAGAGGCAGGCACGCTGCCGCCTGAGCCATGGAGGTTTCACAAATACACTCTCTATACCATTATTATTATTATTATTATTATTATTATTATTATTATTATTATTGATAAGTTCTTGTCTAGTCCTTTTCATTGTTGTTGGACACTATATGTAACAGAGTTGACTAGACCTATGTTAATTCCATATGGTTTTGTATTGTTCTAAAGTGTATAAAAGAAACACATTTACTAAAATATAATTTTAAAGTATAAGATAAATAAATATATAAATAAATTTATAAAAATATGTTTACCAGTACATAAATAAACCTATAAAAATACATTCTCAGCCATTCACTCTGAACTGAACAAGTATTTTCCCTGTGTAAATATATTCGTTGAACGTTCATGTTATGCTCTAAAAGATGCCACCGCTATTTCGAAATTCAGGAACATGGTGGTTGGTGTTCCTTACCTCTGGATCCTTCACATTGATAATGAAATTCGCTACACTGACAACAAAAGTAAAATTTAAGAACAGTATCATTTTGTCCCAAAACTAGCCCCGTGTGCAGAGTATGGTTAAATCTACACATACAATAAAAATTCAAACCAGTTAGTGACGTGATAACTAACATTTTAGTTCCGGCCATCACCATAGAATACTTTCATATCCTCTGAAATATGTAACATAAAATGTAAAATGTAATTGGTATAAAAAGGGGGAGTTTTTGGAAAAAAGTTGTAGATAAGTGTTTCTGAAGCATGGCATACTATTCTTGAGAAAGGGACTGAAATAGACGTAGAGCTAATTGGCCGAGTCCTGGGTTCAACGTGCCGCACTGTGTCGCGAGCCGCTGATGGAATGTTAATTGTACAAACCACTCCTTGTCTGAATACACGGTCCGTGTAGAGCGACTTGATTTAGTGGCGAACACTGCCAAAGCGGCCAGCAACACAGTTACATTTTTAAGAAGATAAAATTTATTTCATTTAATTATAAGTATGAGCGTCCCGATGATTCTGTATAAAATTAGGACAGAAAAATAAGTTAATTACAAGATAGTGACGCTAGTCTATTGGCAGAAAGAATGTTAACTGTAGTAATGGTTAGCTTGTGTGCGAAATGTTGTGCACCTAGAGTTGGCACTGTGTGGAGCACGTGATCTCTAGTATTGTCGAGCTAGGCCCACAGTATCAGTCGCTATTGTCTCCCTCACACAAGCCTTCATTCTGTCCCCTGAAGGGGTACGGCGGGTCTCTTAGAGGGTAACGCCCTCTCTCAGGCCAGGAAATTTGTTACGGTGAAGGAGGTGATCGGGGACGGTGAGAAGTTTAGTGGCCGTGAACTACTGTATACTGGATACTGTCCCGGCTCGAGGACTCCACAGCCGACAGGACGAGGGGATGCATTCTGCACAAACATTCAGTTGTTTTAGAATATTATCCAGAATATTATCCAGAGATTATGTACATATTATATGTAACTCAATATTACACTGTCTGTAGTCAGCTATGTGGCATACTGTAGGACGTGCCTGTCTCTTACCAGGCGAGCCCGGGTTCGATTTTCCGCCAGTCCACCACTTTAATTCTAATAAGAATGTTATTCGCTTTACGTTCCTCTAACTACCGTACATTTTCGGTTTTTCGAGGACGAAGAGGTGCCGGGATTTTGTCCTGCAGGACCTCCTTTACGTGCCAGTAAATCTGCCGACACGAGGCTGACGTATTTGAGCACCTTCAAATACCACCGGACTGAGCCGGGATCGATTTTAATTCTGCTCTGAGAACTGGAAGATTACACTACTTTTACTATACCGTGAAAGATTCGTATTCCAAATGACTCTACCAGCCGACTGATCATTATTTATATTTAATATTGTTAGAGTAAATTCTCCGTTAACCGAAATAAAGTGTGTATGTATGAGGGGGGGGGGGGGATAAAATTGAATGAGGATTTTTGGCCTTAAGAAGTTGAAAGTGATTCATAAAGCATTTTACATTGAAACAATTGAAACAAAATCAATATGTACATTAGGGTGATTCAAAAGTAGCCAACAATCAGCATCTTACAAAGGGATCAATATACATAAATTATGATCCTTAAGTAGTCTAGAGTACTGTGTGGATTTTGCAAAAAGAAAATTGTCGTTCGAAAACTGGATGAATATTATACAGTTTTAGTTAACTGAGGTTTTGCGGAGATTTTTTTTTGAAATAGGCCAAATGAAAGCATCAGCTGTGTGCATTTACTGTGGACGGAAGCAATGTACTGTATGTCGGTGGGTTGTGTGTCTTCGCCAGTTAGTTGTTGCTCGACTTCTGTTCTCAAGATAGCCTGATGGAATTGCGGAACGGGAGGTCGACATTTATAATTTACTAAAGGGTTAAAGAACATGTTTTGGCACTTCGGCACCTCTTAACATTATCAAAAGTCAGGTTTCATGTATAGCATTATTATTATTATTATTATTATTATTATTATTATTATTATTATTATTATTATTATTATTATTATTATTATTATTGTTACGGAGTTATCCGTGGAAGGCAGAGGTGAAAGAAGGTGCGGGCTGGAATAGGTCTCAACTACAAAATTAAAGTTAATTTAAAACTTTAACAAAGGTTATATTTTCTTTTCGAAATCAACAAATAACAGAGTATAACCGGTACCAAGTAGTAGATCAACAAATTAAGAAATTATAAATTACAGTTCATTACAAGATTTGGGCTTCGAGCCCCAAGTATAATTTCTGAGCTCAAAGCTCACGACCACAATTGCTAAAGGGTAGAAAACCCCTAGATGCAAGAGCACTTGCTCCCAACTTTTAACTCAAGCCTCCCAGAGGGACCTTTCACACACAAGAAAGAGCTGACCCGCTCTCCAAATTTTCAAACCTATTTAAGAGACCATAAACTGACTTTCCACTAACTGCCCTCAAGGCACACATATAATAGTACAGGGGTACCTCGTACCCAATCTACAGGGCCTTCTCGAGAAGAAAACAAAACATCAGGTTAAGTTACTGGCCCAAAGTACAGAAAGGACTGGAGGCGTGAACTTGCACTCCTAAATACACTTTTAAAACCTAAGTGGCTCTAGGCCGGTACACAGGGGCTAATCCCAAGCTAGGGATGTGACCCGTATGAGAACGTTAATACATTAAGGAAGAGAAGAAACGGTTATGAAAACGTAGTCACCTCAATTTCCACATGAAGGGGAGTTCGAGAGGGTAAAGCACTCTCTATCCCCGCTTTACAGTTAAAGAGATTTGTAGTTTTTACATAGACTGAAAAAGAATTTACATTTTAAAAAGATGGGTTACATAAGGTTTCGAACCTTCCCCGAGAGTTAGACTGCTGAGCTAGCAAGAAATAAGGATGTTAAAAGGCCATTACCTTGTAGAAGAACTGCTGCTTGAAGAAAGAGGCGCTTCCCACCCCCTGCTACATATCCACACACTTAGATGTTACTGAAGTGGCACCGAGACAAGAAAATCAGCAGTTTTTATACCCTCGTGGAAAATTCGAGACCTTTCAGGAATGAGTAGACACCCCCCCTCAATTTTATTGGGTCGCTAAAAGTTATACATCAGCATCGAAGAAGAAAGACACTATTGGTCAGAAATTAAATAAAGAAATTCGGGATTGGCTGAGTTCAAAACTGGCGGACAGAAAGATTAATATTGCCAACCCCAAAAATAAAAGAACAAAATTTAGCAAAGACAAAACTTAAGAATACAAAATGTCTTCAAGAGAGTTCATTCCATTGCGCCAGATTGTATTACCATAGTTTTTTTTTTTTTGGTAGAGACATCTGTTAGAGAATGTTCACACTTCTTGATCAATGAAAAACAAAAGCAAATCAAAAACACTTAGTGACCTCTTCTGATAACTAGTAGAGTTAGTTCAGTGGTTAAAGTTCCGGGTTTCTCCAGTAGAGAAGTTTCAATTGGCGCAAGATTTTAACTTGCTCGCGTAGAGGTGTACCGCCCGGTACAATTATTATTATTATTATTATTATTATTATTATTATTATTATTATTATTATTATTATTATTATTATTATTATTATTGTGCCAATAGCGTGGAGAAGGGTTACCGTTCCTTTCCCTTGCTTGAAGGCCCCGAGTTCGATTTCCGTCCAGTCTAGGGATTTTAATTCTGGATCGAGGGCTGGTTGTCTGATTACGAGAGACAGAGGACTTGATCAAGAAAGTCGAGCAAAGTGACGATACACGACTCTCGTAAAAGCTGTATGAAGCCAACCTGCACGAATGACTTCATTCCGAGAGTTGTTCTCTCACGCGAGATGTTGGGACAGTGTGTTATATCTTATTCAAGAATTCCAAGCCCCTCGTTGTTCTTAAATAATCAGTCAAACAATATAACATAGAAACTATAAAGCACAAGACATCAGATAGGTTCTCATACACACTGATAAATGTGACATTAAACCACCAGAAAGAATCAGTTCCGATCGGTGTGTCATGGCACTTTAGTGAGCATAGGCCTATGAATATTTCTTCATCAGTCATAAGTACCACTAATACTGTATCGTTTCTTTACAGTAATCTTTAGCACAACATTTACAACTAGCACCTGTAAAAGGAAAAAGAAAATAACTATTTCTCAAAGTTTCCAACAACGTTGAATATTCCGTTCTGATTACATTTGAAAGCTATAAATCGTCGTTGCCGGGACAAAACCTCCTATGTGATAATATTTTTGGAGATATACTGACCCGCAGCACATACATTATGAAGAGCGAGAATGCCTTGACAATATTAACACAATTTTGCACCTTAGATGACAAAACCTTACCAGCAAAAGTTCTAAGACGGTACTTTAAGACAGAATATGACTGAATTCCTTCTAGCTGAACACGAAAGCTTGCCAATATAAGCTGTATCACTTTAACTGTGTTCCTCAATATTTTACATGAGTCTGTAGACTATTTTCACATAGAACAAAATAAAGGCAAACTTTAGAATTTAGCATTTTACCACTGGAGCTTGTGCAGGCATTGCATGTTCAAACGCCCGATTCTGGGATTTTTAAGATGTACAACCTACACTAATTCCAAGTGGAAGATAGAAGAAATATTTTTATTCCAATATATATTAAGTACCTAAAATGTGTTGAAGCTGTTGAGATATGGGTAGTGCAGAATAATGACGTTAGGAACATAATTAGTGCGTCTACTGTCTGTATTCTAAACAAAAAAGTGTTACTTATCGCTAACATTTTGTTGCGATAGCACTTTCTGGCTGAGTGAATAAAGTAATGATAACCGCGCTCGTCAACTTGCCTAGTATGCCTCACTTTAGAACCGTCATCTTTTTGCGTTTCCCCTATAAGTCCTATAACTTGCACTCTTGGAGGATCCAACTTTCAACTAAGATTGACGCGGGGTAGAAAAATGTTGGATTATGTTTTTCCACAGCTATTAACATTGGAGGCTGCCTAGCTGAGGTAGTAACGGTGTAATTTGTTCACTTGGAAGGACCTGGGTTCAATTCACTGGCGGGAAGTCCGAAAATTTAGAATCAAGACTTTCATTTCTGAAAAGGCACATGGCACTGCTTCCTGGATCTTTTTCCCATTTTCTTGGAGTCAGTACTTCGTAACGATCAGGTCCTGTTTTATGGCTGGGTACCTTTCTTGATGCTAACCTTACATTGAGGGATCAGCGCCATCTACGGTTAAATCCCGAAGGTACGCTTGGCAGCCCTCTACATATCTGTCAAGCGGAGGCCGAGAGGAAAGGGAGCGTAGCCGACTTTCAATGACGTTTCACGTAAGGCATATTCACCGGGCGAGTTGGCCGTGCGCGTAGAGGCGCGCGGCTGTGAGCTTGCATCCGGGAGATAGTAGGTTCGAATCCCACTATCGGCAGCCCTGAAGATGGTTTTCCGTGGTTTCCCATTTTCACACCAGGCAAATGCTGGGGCTGTATCTTAATTAAGGCCACGGCCGCTTCCTTCGAACTCCAAGGCCTTTCCTATCCCATCGTCGCCATAAGACCTATCTGTGTCGGTGCGACGTAAAGCCCCTAGCAAAAAAAAAGGCATATTCAGTACATTTAGGCCAAGACAATGATTATAATAAATACACAACCTTCGTAAAAATATACTAAGAAACACACAAATCAGTAAATTTATTCACTGAAGTAGTAATACACATTTTACATGCATAAAAAAACGTAGAGAACAGAACTCATAAGCTCAGATTTTGTGTGTGAAGTGTTGACACCTTTCTTCGCTTAGGCCTAACGTTTTTATCCTCACGGATGGCAAACTCTTCTTCATACATCTATATGTATCTATCAAAGCATTATTGCCTTTCCCACAATGACCCTGTTCAAACCAGAACTGTTGATTTTTCTCTCTGGATAGAAAGTATAGAACTTTATAATGTTCAAAGACAAGGCAGTCTTCAGATACCAACAAAGTGAATATACCTGCTCCTGTTACACAGGCATACACAGCACAATCTGATGGCACCATTACATTTCCTTTTTTTTATTTATTTATTTTTTATTGATATATACAGTCGTATCAGCACACACGTTTTTAAAACATAACCGGTTTTCGGACACTAAGGTCCATCATCAGTGTTAATATTTAAATTTAATTTCACATAAGTGTGTCGTCAAAATGAGTTAAAAATGAGTTTAAATTTGTAGCCCTGTTGACATCAACATGTTAAGGCTGGCTTTCCTTCGTGCTCAGGCTGTTGGTCGAACTCATTTTGACGACACACTTATGTGAAATTAAATTTAAATATTAACACTGATGATGGACCTTAGTGTCCGAAAACCGGTTATGTTTTAAAAACGTGTGTGCTGATACGACTGTATATATCAATAATAATAATAAAATAATTACATCAGCACTGTCAAAATGGCTTTGATATTTTATAATGATTATAATTAAATTTCCTCTCTGAAATTCTTCAAAATAGAGGTCATCTGTATCATAACTCTACAGGAGATCTACACATGTGTCACAGATATTCTGAATATTGTTCTTACTGCACTTCCAGGTATATGCATGACACCTAACATCTCAAAATGCCCGTCAAAAAAGTCAAATTATAAAAGTAAGCCAAACTTGTTCATCACTCCCATCTTGGCCTGTATGGAGATGACTTAAAATATCTTACGCCACTATATTGTTACACCGCTATCCATACAAGTTATAGAACTGTAACTCACTGTAGATATATCTACAGTATCGTCGTAGAGCTGCAATATATCGAGTGTGGAACTCTAAGAAGCTCCCTGACAGCAAGTTGACGAGTGAAATAAAGTACATTTCAGATTGCAGACAAGGACTAATGTGTTTTGTCTGAGCGCAAATCTGCCATGTCCTTGGCACTGTAGGCGGGCACATTATTCGCGTACCACACTCTCTCTCTCTGGAGATTCTGTTGTCATCTGCTGCAAGCAGGCCATATGCACCCGTACTTCGAAAATGTTGCGATAAAAATTCAGTAATGCATTAGGCAAACACGAGAGAAATATGGCAGCGATGGAAAGATCTAATATTCTTATTTCCACTTTATGATGAATGAAGACAGATTTTAATTTTCATATTGGCTCAAGGTAGAGTAAACATATCTCGGTACCGTTCTCTATTTTATTCCTATTGTGTATGGGGGTAGAATAATTCATCCAAATAATCCTCTGCCTGTAGTAATAGGCGATATAAAAGGGCTCCCATCTTGGAAGGGAGAGAAGGGTAGATAACCACGCGGCCCCTAGTTGAGCACGGCAGTGCTTCCACTTAGTTGTGACAAGCTCCTCACTTTCATTTCTCCTATATGATGACTCTTTTCTGGGGATATATTAAAGGCAATAGGCTGGGATATAGTGCCGTATCTGAAATATTTATTTGATTATTGTCTGCATGACAGATATATACAACTGAATGGAGAGTTGCTATAGTAGCACCAGTGTACAAGGGAAAGGATGATAAACACAAAAAAAATGATAGAAAGGAAAGCAGCACTACTTGTTCTGAGTGATTTCTGACAAAAGAGTAGTTTTCCGAAAATGTTGCAAACTTTGAGGTGAGAAGACTTGGAGTAAGGAGACGAGCTGCTCTACTCGACTCTTGGTCAACCGTTGTTCTCTTTTGACTGCTACGATATTAGCTTTCAAAGGCCTGGGTAATCTTTGCCGAGCGAGGTGGCAGTGTGGTTAGGGTCGCGCAGCTGTGAGCTTGCATTCGATAGATAGTGTATGGAATCCCACTGTCGGCAGCCCTGAATTGATTTTCAGCGGTTTGCCATTTTCACATCAGGAAAATTCTGGGGTTGTACCTTAATTAAGGCCACGGCCGCTTCCTTGCCACTCCTTGCCCTTTCATATCCTATCCTCATTATAAGACCTATCTGTGTTGGCGCGATTTAAAGACAATTGTAAGCAATTGTAGGGAATCTTTCATTTTCACGCCGTTCGTACCCCTTTTGCTTCTTTTACCTATAATATTTTTTCCTCAGGATCGAAGTTGTTCCATTTTCATTTGTGATTATTGTTAAGAAAGAATGATGGCTAAATTATACGAGTACTTCCTATTACCACCACCATAGTTGTGTGAGCCCATTAACTGCCATTATGCCCATTCGGGGAATCGTTTCCTTGCATAAATTCTTAGAACGGCAGTGCTGATTTGTTATTTTCGTTGCTGTCCAGAATTTTCAGAAGCTCTTGCATGAAATTATTGTTGAATTCCTTAAGACATACTGATTGTGGGGTGTTACTTGTAGGAAGAATAGAGGTTCTTTAACATTTCTTCATCTCCGTGTTTCTGAAAAACTGTGAGCTATATTATTATATAAACAATCCGCAAATCCAGAATATCTTGTGTTTCTTTTAGTATACAGATTACATCTAATAGCGTACTGTTTATCAAACTGAGTTAATTTTTCCGTATAGGATATTTTAAAACGGATTCCTATTAAGGGTTAATGACAGGTGATAGCTATTCATAATGTGTCCTTGAAGTTGTTTCTCCCAATTACTGGGTGCATTAAGAACCTCAGAAACAGTTTGAATTGGAGAGAGAGAGAGAGAGAGAGAGAGAGAGAGAGAGAGAGAGAGAGACGGACTAACATGGATGACGCTGAGGTATCCATGATGCTGAACAAAAGAATTCGCTCCAGGGTCTCTGGGAGCTGTGTTCCGAATGGAATCAGTGGTACTGAAGTCTGGCCCAGTGACGAAAGCTTTTTTTTTTTTTTTTTTTTTTTCGCTAGTTGCTTTACGTCGCACCGACACAGATAGGTCTTATGGCGACGATGGGACAGGGAAGGGCTAGGAGTGGGAAGGAAGCGGCCGTGGCCTTAATTGAGGTACAGCTCCAGCATTTGCTTGGTGTGAAAATGGGAAACCACGGAAAACCATTTTCAGGGCTGCCGACAGTGGGGTTCGAACCTACTATCTCCCGAATACTGGATACTGGCCGCACTTAAGCGACTGCAGCTATCGAGCTCGGTAGTGACGAAAGCAATGTTAAACTACACTGACTGACAGAGCAAATACAACACCAAGGAGGAGTGGTTCGAAAGGGATGAAAGTTGGGGAAAAAACAGAGACGGCACGGACGAATAATTGATGTTTATTTCAAACCGATATGCAGGTTACATAATGCGCACGGCATCGACTCAGTAGGAAGTAGGACCACCGCGAGCGGCGATGCACGCAGAAACACGTCGAGGTACAGAGTCAATAAGAGTGCGGATGGTGTCCTGAGGGATGGTTCTCCATTCTCTGTCAACCATTTGCCACAGTTGGTCGTCCGTACGAGGCTGGGGCAGAGTTTGCAAACGGCGTCCAATGAGATCCCACACGTGTTCGATTGGTGAGAGATCCGGAGAGTACGCTGGCCACGAAAGCATCTGTACACCTCGTAGAGCCTGTTGGGAGATGCGAGCAGTGTGTGGGCGGGCATTATCCTGCTGAAACAGAGCATTGGGCAGCCCCTGAAGGTACGGGAGTGCCACCGGCCGCAGCACATGCTGCACGTAGCGGTGGGCATTTAACGTGCCTTGAATACGCACTAGAGGTGACGTGGAATCATACGCAATAGCGCCCCAAACCATGATGCCGCGTTGTCTAGCGGTAGGGCGCTCCACACTTACTGCCGGATTTGACCTTTCTCCACGCCGACGCCACACTCGTCTGCGGTGACTATCACTGACAGAACAGAAGCGTGACTCATCGGAGAACACGACGTTCCACCATTCCCTCATCCAAGTCGCTCTAGCCCGGCACCATGCCAGGCGTGCACGTCTATGCTGTGGAGTCAATGGTAGTCTTCTGAGCGGACGCCGGGAGTGCAGGCCTCCTTCAACCAATCGACGGGAAATTGTTCTGGTCGATATTGGAACAGCCAGGGTGTCTTGCACATGCTGAAGAATGGCGGTTGACGTGGCGTGCGGGGCTGCCACCGCTTGGCGGCGGATGCGCCGATCCTCGCGTGCTGACGTCACTCGGGCTGCGCCTGGACCCCTCGCACGTGCCACATGTCCCTGCGCCAACCATCTTCGCCACAGGCGCTGCACCGTGGACACATCCCTATGGGTATCGGCTGCGATTTGACGAAGCGACCAACCTGCCCTTCTCAGCCCGATCACCATACCCCTCGTAAAGTCGTCTCTCTGCTGGAAATGCCTCCGTTGACGGCGGCCTGGCATTCTTAGCTATACACGTGTCCTGTGGCACACGACAACACGTTCTACAATGACTGTCGGCTGAGAAATCACGGTACGAAGTGGGCCATTCGCCAACACCGTGTCCCATTTATCGTTCGCTACGTGCGCAGCACAGCGGCGCATTTCACATCATGAGCATACCTCAGTGACGTCAGTCTACCCTGCAATTGGCATAAAGTTCTGACCACTCCTTCTTGGTGTTGCATTTGCTCTGTCAGTGAGTGTACTTCCCTTCTGTATGCGTTTAGAATGTCTTTATAGCATTGCTGTTTAAAAAGACCACCTATTTGCTATGTGTTTTATGCCATTTTATTTACTATCACTGTAAAGAAATTCCATCGTTGCCCTGATTTTATTTTTTTGATGTGCCAGTAAATTTGCGCTTCTAAGTTTAATGTTAATCTTCAATAACTTAAACAAAATAATGGTTTAACAACGTAGTTTAGTTGTCATAGTGCTCCATTCCTATGCTCAAAATTTTAGTTTCGAATTCAGGTACAGTCTGTCGGCATTTGCGAGTGATCTGTATAGGTAGAGTTAATAGCACGACTTCTTCCAGTTTTACTATATCTGTGGGGTCGTGAGTGCGAAATGCATCGCAGATGGGATTTGTCACTGCTTTACGACCGGGTGTCCTTCTCGGCAACAACCCTACTGTATATGGAGGGATGTAATCACAATTGCGTGTTTCTGTGGTAAATATATTGCTCCTTTTTCTGTCTGCAACCCGCCGAGTACAGAATGTATTACAGGCTAGTGTCGAGCCTTCGCCTGCAATATTGGAGTGGTCATTTAGTAATTTGATTTTAGGATTACTAAAGGTTGACTGAAATTACAAACCTGTCAATGCCTGATGATTCACCAGGTAGGTAATTCCGGAGAGAAAAATAAAATAATGAAGCAAATCGGTCCAACAGAACGGCTGGAGGGACTAGACAAATCTATATATATATCAAACTTCTATTAATAATAATAATAATAATAATAATAATAATAATAATAATAATAATAATAATAATAATAATAATAATAATAATAATAATAATAATGATAATAATAATAATAATAATAGTACCGGGAGGTACACTCCAACGCCGCGCATTCACATTCAGCGCCTAAACGAACCCCTCTATTGGTAAAACAGTGAAACTGAAATTACACCAAGTTAGAACTTTACTCAGAAGATGTCATCACAGAAATATGATGTAATTTTCTTATTGTGCAGTTGCCTAAACTGAGTGAATTTATCCTTGTTTTGTTTGCCATTCATCAAGAAGTTTGGACATTCTTCCACAGATGACACTACTAAAAACTATGATCATGCACCCTGATGCATGGAGGAGTTTTGTATTTGTAGGTTTTTTGTAACTGAATGATATTCATATATTTTTGGGTTGCAATATTTCCTTTTTCTTTCCGCCTGTTGTGAATCTAGCCAATCCCTAATTTCTGTAATTAATTTTGCTCCTATCACAGGCTTCTTGTTCGATTCCGAGTGTTACTTTTGAAATCTACCAATAAAATTGAGAGGGTGTGGCTGGTTTATTCTTGAATGATTTCGAACCTTCCCTGAGGGTTTATAAACTGCGGCTTTTTACGTTTCTTGGCTAATTGATTGCCATCTTACTGAGTGTGTGTGTCAAAGCAGGAGGCGGGCAGCCTGTTTCATCGGTCAACAGAACATCTACAAGGTAATGGCCACATAATTTCTTTCTTTCTTGCTACCTCCGCAGTTTAATCCGAGGGAAAGGTCCGACTCTGTAGTATGTAACAACTTTTCTAAAAAGTAACTTTCTTCCGGCTAATGTAAAAACCTATAATTCTTGAACTGTAAATCGGGGATATATAGTGATGTACCCTCTCGAGCTCCCCTTCATCTTGGTTTGAGGTGTCTTCGTCTTGTAACGGTTTTCTGCCTGTGATATATTAATGTAATTCTATACGAGTCACCTCAGTATTTTGGGAATAGCCCCTGTTCATCGGCCTAGAGCCCTTTACGTTTTTAAGTGTTCATTATATTGGAGCGCAGTACGCCTCCTTTCAGTTTGTGTTTCGAGCCATTTACTTAACCTGTTTGTTTCCACGTAGGCCCTATAGGTTGGGTACGAGATACCCCTGTTTCAAATTGTAAGTTGGGCCATGGAAGGCCAGAGAGTGTAAGATTTTTTAGGGTGCCTCGAGGAGGCTGAAAGGAACAGAGAGCCGGTGAGCTCTTTTTCTAGCTTTGTAATTGTAAAGAGTGCCTCTGGAAGGCTAGATATTGTGATTTTGGGAGCAAGTGCTCTTGATTTGGGAGATTTCTGCCCTGGATTTAATGGTTCCCAATTTTTAACTTGAATTGTGTAAACTGAATCCGGTATCTTCGGAATTGTAAAACTGGTGGCTTAAGGCCCAAAATATTAAGGACCTGAATCTTGGATTTTTTCCCTATCTTGTTTAATGATTGCTACTTGTACCTGTAATATTATCATTACAAAAATTTTTAAGTTTGAAGTTCTGAAAATATAACCTTCAGTTTAAGTTTTAAATTAATTTTGATATTGTAATTAGACCCATTCAAGTCCGCACCTTCTTTCATCACCTCTGCTTTCCACAGATACTCATGAAAAACAACAACAATAATAATAATAATAATAATAATAATAATAATAATAATAATAATAATAATAATAATAATAATAATAATAATAATAATGTCCGGCTCCATGTCTAAATGTTTAGCGTGCTGCCCTTTGGTCACAAGGGGTCCAGGGTTTGATTCCCGCCAGGGTCGGGATTTTTGATCATCATTGGTTAATTTCCCTGGCACGGGGGCTGGGTGTATGTGTTGTCTTCATCATCATTTCATCTCATCACGACGCGCAGGTCGCCTACGGGTGTCAAATCAAAAGACCTGCACCTGGCGAGCCGAACCCGTCCTGGGATCTCCCGGCACTAAAAGCTATATGCCATTTCATTTAATAACAATAAGAATAATCACAGCAAGAAGAAATACGTCCGCCTCTGTGGTGTAGTGGTTAGCGTGATGATTATCTGTCACCCCCGGAGGCCCGGGTTCGATTCCCGGCTCTGCCACGAAATTTGAAAAGTGGTACGAGGGCTGGAACAGGGTCCACTCACCCTCGAGAGGTCAACAGAGTAGAGGTGGGTTCGATTCCCACCTCAGCCATCCTCGACGTGGTTTTCCGTGGTTTCTCACTTTTCCTCCAGGTAAATGCCGGGATGGTACCTAACTTAAGGCCAAGGCCGCTTCCCTCTTTCTTCCTTGCCTGTCCCTTCCAATCATTCCATCCCCACACAAGGTCGCTGTTCAGCATAGCAAGTGAGTTCGCCTGGGAGACGTACTGGTCATCCTTCCCAGTTGTATCCCCCGTCCCAAAGTCTCGCGCTCCAGGACACTGCCCCTGAGTCGGTAGAGGTGGAATCCCTCGCTGAGTCCGAGGGAAAAATCGACCCTGGAGGGTAATCAGATTAAGAAATAATAATAATAATAATAATAATAATAATAATAATAATAATAATAATAATAATAATAATAATAATAATAATAATAATAATAATAATAATAATAATAATAATAATAATGTGGAAGACAGTATTTTTATGATTGATAATGTTCATTCTGTCTCGTCATCTTGTTTCCTGAACTTACACTTTTACACATATTGTAGCTGGGGTGAATGGCTCAGACGGTTGAGGCGCTGACCTTCTGACCTCAACTTGGCAGGTTCGATCCTGGCTCAGTCCGATGGTATTTGAAGGTGCTAAAATACGTCATCCTCGTGTTGGTAGATTTACTAGTACCTAAATGAACTCCTGCGAGACTAAATTCCGCCACCTCGGCGTCTCCGAAAACCGTAAAAGTAGTTATTGGACGTTAAGCATATAATATTTAATTATTGCACAAATGGTATCATCACATAATTTAAAAAGTCTGTACATATGCAGAATTGTCCTCTGCACCCGCAAGTCTATTAATTCAGGTTTCCTGAAGTGAAATATGTTTATATTTAGTACCCATCCCGAAGAGTGGTTTGATCCTCAACAGCTCCACCATCGGCTGTCAGAAATGGCATAGGCTTTACTGAAGTTGTGTTCTAGAGAAAAGGGGAGTTAGGCAGTTCCCCGTTGCTTTCCTCACCGAGTCAGAAGTTGCTATTGCATATGAGTCTGTCAAGCCCACTGAAATAAATACACCAACTGATATTAATGACATGTTAGAGAAGAATAAGTAGGATGATTTGCCATTGGATTCCTTACTCATCCGGAAAGTGGACTGAAATTCAAATATAAGTTACGATTGATGCATTCACAACTGGACAGAGCCACACGTGAAAAAATCGACAGTGATCATGAAAAAAGAGGGAATGATTGAGAAGAATGAAACATGATGAAGGAAACATGATGATCTAAGGAATACAATTTATTTGTTTTGGAGTTACTGAATCCTCTTCAAATGGCATGAAACCCTTCATCGGAGAGAAGGGACTTGTTGATATAATTGCATTATTTTCAGAAATGTATGCTTGTGTTGTTTGCCGTGACGTACGTATTTGTCATTAATTCAGCTGGGACTGCGACTATTGCTCCTATATTAGATGCCATCCCGGCATTCTCCTGGAATTGAATATGTAAAATAGTGAAGAATTCGTACAAGAATACGCCCGTGGTATTTTCTACCTGCCATAAGTGGTGACTAAAAGTGGGTGTCAAAATTGAAGCCAGGACACTGAGTTGAGTCTTCCATTGTTTTCATTTACTTTGAGCCACTCTCCTCATTATTTTCGTTCCAATTTGACCGTCCTCGGTCAATCCACGTTTTCTTTCGAACCCGAAAGTTTTCAAACTATGATGCCTTCATTTTCACGTCCCTCGTGGCTCTTGTCTTGGTTTTGCCAAAATCTTCATTTCTTGAAGGATCAGACGGATTTTATTTTGATCTCTGCAGTTAATAGGTGATAGTTATTAGCTTGTGTTTATCCTTCAGATAATAATCACTACTACCAGGAGACCGAAATATAAGTTATCGTCACCTTCATTATCATCAATAACAGCTCTAACAATATATTGCCATGCCAAATACAAATTTCCCGTCGCCCCTTGTCAGATTACTTCTTTCTAAGATAAAGTTTCTAATACAAATTCTAAAGTTTAGTTTGTTTTCCAACGGTGCGAGAGAAAATGGATATTCCAGGCGTGCTCAGTGAAATTAGCTGTCGGCAACCTCTGAAAGACTCCACACACGTGTAGCGACCACTTGGCTGAGCTTCCGGTTCCTCTCACGTTCCCTCGTTTCCAGAGAGACCTGTGATGGATATCAGGATGTAATATAGCACTTTTAAATATGAAAATAACCTTGCGTAGAGACCCTATAAATGTCATAATGTTTCCACTGTAAATATTCTTAAACATAACATTATCTAGACTATTTTTGCATATATCTCATTTGTATGTTATGACAACGTACTTACCAACATGTTTATCAGGATAGAGCACTAGGATTTCCTGTGATAGCGATGGAGCAGAAACAACTATCGGCAGGCATAGACGTGTATATTCGCCTCCGGGTATTTTACAAGGAGAAAGGAAATGATAACGACATTATGAAATTAGTATCCAATGTTTGCCATGTGTTATCAAGAGCAGGCCTAATTTTGACCAAAATTACCATTTTGTTAATTTATACAGTAACTTCTATAAGTTCTTTCTTAATCTGCTTACCCTCCAGGGTTGGCTTTTCCCTCGGACTCAGCGATTGATTCCACCTCTACCGCCTCAAGGGCAGTGTCCTGGAGCTTCAGACTCTGGGTCGGGGGATACAACTGGGGAGGATGATCAGCACCTCGCCCAGGCGGTCTCACCTGCTATGCTGAACAGGGGCCTTGCGGGGGGATGAGAAGATCGGAAGGGATAGATAAGGAAGAGGGAAGCGGCTGTGGCCTTATGTTAGGTACCATCCCGGCATTTGCCTGGAGGAGAAGTGGGAAATCAAGGAAAACCACTTCCAGGATGGCTGAGGTGGGAATCGAACCCACCTCTACTCAGTTGACCTCCCGAGGCTGAGTGGACCCCGTTCCAGCCCTCGTACCACTTTTCAAATTTCGTGGCAGAGCCGGGAATAGAACCCGGACCTCCGAGGGTGGCAGCTAATCACATTAACCACTACACCACTGAGGTGGACAACTTCTCTAATACCGTATCATTATTTCATAAGCTGCAAGAGGAAACCCATTGCGATTCTTCTGAAGCATTTTTAAAATTGTCTGTTTCTAAGTGACTGCAACAGCACTTCAGTTGTTTAACATAAATGAATTTACTGCGCTGAATTTAACGTTCAAACATGAACATTTTACTAGACGATGATGTACTTAGGTGTCCGAATTCGAAGCTTGCCAGTAGCATTTGAAGCTTGCCAGCAGTATTTGGTAACTCTTAAAACACCATTCATACCTTTTTCGGTAGAATGTATTTTGAAACGAAATTTCATGAAAGAAAAAATCAACACTAAATCAAAGTAAAATTATAGTACAGTCCGCCTCAGTGGTGTAGTGGTTAGTGTGATTAGCTGCCACCCGCGGAGTCCCGGGTTCGATTCCCGGCTCTGCCACGAAATTTGAAAAGTGGTACGAGGGCTGAAACGGGGTCCACTCAGCCTCGGGAGGTCAAATGAGTGGAGGTGGGTTCGATTCCCAACTCAGTCATCCTGGAAGTGGTTTTCCGTGGTTTCCCACTTCTTCTCCAGGCAAATGCCGGGATGGTACCTAACTTAAGGCCAAGGCCGCTTCCCTCTTTCTTCTTTGCCTGTCCCTTCCAATCATTCCATCCCTCCTACAAGGTCGCTGCTCAGCATAGCAAGTGAGGTCGCCTGGGAGACGTACTGGTCATCCTTCCCAGTTGTATCCCCAGACCCAACGTCTCACGCTCTAGGACACTGCCCTTGAGGCGGTAGAGGTGGGATCCCTCGCTGAGTCCGAGAGAAAACCAACCCTGGAGGGTAAACAGATTAAGGAGAAGAAAATGATAGTACAGCAAACTCCCAATTATCCGGGTGCGGATTTTCCGGTTTGCGAGTTATCCGTGCACCCCCCACTTTTATTGTATTGTTATTTTTATCACGGTGTTATGAATATGTGTGAACTGCGTGCTTAAAATTCGAATGCATGCTGTGTTCGAGAACTAAACACTAAACAATGTACCTACCGTACAGAAGTTCTTTTTTGGTGTTCCTTGTCAGAAGTCATGGTTACGAAGCGAAAAAAAGTGCTTTTAGCTTTAAGACAAAATCTTGAAATATTTGAAAATTTCGAGAAAGGAGAACCAGTAAAGAAATTAACGAATGATTATAGCAATGGTGTTCAGACAGAGATATTAAAACTAGGAAACAGAAACTTAGAATTCACTTGAAATTGTAGCTGTGAAGCAGGCTCCTCAACACGAAAATGTACGAAGAAGTGGACTTATGATAACTTGGATGCAGCACTGTTACAATGGTTTCATCAGAAGAGATCGGACGGGATATCAGTTTCAGTTATGTGCGCTGAAAAATAATTTTTTTCATGGTTCCTTAGGCTTGGAAGGTTCATTTTGTGCATCGTCAGGTTGGTTTACATTAAATTCGCAAGATCGTATTATCCGTGCGAATTTGTCCGGTGATTAGCCCGGATAATCGAGAGTTTGCTATACTCTCAAAATACTGTCCATAATTTGTATAATGACTAGTCTGTATAGGCTACATCGATGTACACAATAAATATCACCATAAGGACGCGGAGAAAGTTTCAGAAGTATGTTTTTAGTACAGATAATAAGAATACATGCCAAACGTTGAAGCTACCGTGATCATTCCACCTGACCGAGAAGGCATGACTTAGGGACCAGGAAGTGAAACAGAACCATTATTACTCCCGTCAATGAAATTGTGGAGCTATCTCGATGGATCAGTAGAGTATCCAACTCATGATCCCAAGTTCACAGGTTCGACCCCGACTGAGACAATATCATTTTGTAACGACAGTTTTTTTAATGATATTTGTTCGGGGCGTCGACCCATGTGGATCGTTTGCCCCTACTAGCATCATTTGTATGAACCTGCGTGTAACTGGAATGGCGGTAGTGTGGAATGTTATGTGTGAGGAAAGGAAGATTATTGTCGTCACAAAGACCCAGTCCCCAAGTCAGGGATATTAATTATTACAATTAAAAAAAACAGCTACCCGGCCGCGAATCGAGCCCAGGGCCACGCGGTGGCAGGCGGACGCGTTGCCCCCTACACCGCGGGGCCGGACTGTATGCGCAGTTAAAAATCTTGATATTCCGCGCCATCATTGTTGGCAAGTTAAGGACCTTAGGTGAGGCATTAACTGTCAGTAGATAAAATTAACCTTTCTTTAGTGTTCGTCCGGTAGGCCAATATAATTCTATTTTCGTTGTTAGGTTGCAGGACAATCGGAATGTTGGAATTGGTAGGCAGGCCACCTAGAAGGTCGGTAACTGAGGCCATACGACAATTATTATAGTTATTATCATATTATTAGACCTACAGTTTCGTATAAAAGAACCCACCTAGTGGCCATGATCGTTAAGGCGTGAAGTCTTTAGGGTCTGATACCGTGGTTAGCCGGTTCGCGTCCCGTTGGTCGAGAAAAAGTTCACCACCAGAATGTTCGCCGGCAGGGCAGGAGAGATGGTATTTACAATTTATAATTATTAGATTGCGTACTACTATAGATTGCGTGCCAAAAGCCTGAATTACATCCCATATCTCTCCACAGTGCTCATATGGAGTGAGGGCATATGACGCTGTTGCTGGTGATTCGTCTGTCGGATGGAGACGTTAAGCCTTGGTGTATCCGACAGGCACCGCGTTTAACCCTCTCTCTTACTACTATCATATATCATGTCATTCATGCCATTCTATCTCATGGATGAGATGGATGTCAGGAAGGGCATCCGGTCGTAAAAACTCGCTACGAATAGTCATCTCACTTCATACTCGACCCCGCAGAAAAACGGGACAAGAGTTGCACATACATGCAGTCTTATACACAAGTCTTGGTGCATATACACGATTTAAATCACTTTTGAAGTATTAAGGACCGAGCTCGATAGTTGCAGTCGCTTAAGTGCGGCCAGTATCCAGTATTCGGGAGATAGTAGGTTCGAACCCCACTGTCAGCAGCCTTGAAAATGGTTTTCCGTGGTTTCCCATTTTCACACCAGGCAAATGCTGGGGCTGTACCTTAATTAAGGTCACGGCCGCTTCCTTCCCACTCCTAGCCCTTTCCTGTTCCATCGTCGCCGTAAGACCTATCTGTGTCGGTGCGACGTAAAACAACTAGCAAAAAAAAAAAAAAAAGTATTAAGGCGTAAGAAATGAGCTGGTGTTAAAGCAACATTTATTAAAATGATGACTAGTGTTTCTTAAAAGTAAGAACAAGGAGTGAGAAGAATGTTGAAACTGTCAGATGAAGTGAAGTTATTCGGTAATTGGTGGTAACAAACTCTTTGTATGCTTTATAATATCATATAATGATACAGATCTTCACTTCTTGGTGAGTGACTTCAAGAGCGAATATTGGGTTGTTAGAAGTCTGGAACATTCTGAAAGATTGGAGCTTTTTACTACAGTGGTTCTCGAAATGTGCGACGTGACCCTCAAGGGGTGTGCCGAGTACAGGAAAGGGAGGGGCAATATACTACCCTACAGATATAAATTAAACCTTGAATAAATAAATTAGGTTAGAAATACATAAACGGGTAAAAACACACATACAAGATATTATGAATAGCTCTGAACTTTCATATTTAAATATGCGATTTTTTGCAGAGAAAATCTAGTTATATCTTAAACTCATCATCATCATCATCATCATCATCATCATCATCATCATCATCATCATCATCATGATCATCTGTTTACCCTCCAGGTTCGGCTTCTCCCTCGGACTCAGCGAGGGATCCCACCTCTACCACCTCAAGGGCAGTGTCCTGGAGTTTCAGACACTTGGTCGGGGATACAACTGGGGAGAATGACCAGTACCTCGCCCAGGCGCCCTCACCTGCTATGCTGAACAGGGGCCTTGTGGAGGGATGGGATGACTGGAAGGGATAGGCAAGGAAGAGGGAAGGAAGCGGCCGTGGCCTTAAGTTAGGTACCATCCCGGCATTCGCCTGGAGGAGAAGTGGGAACCACGGAAAACCACTTCCAGGATGGCTGAGGTGGGAATCGAACACACCTCTACTCAGTTGACCTCCCGAGGCTGAGTGGACCCCGTTCCAGCCCTCATACCACTTTTCAAATTTCGTGGCAGAGCCGGGAATCGAATCACACTAACCACTACACCACAGAGGCAGACCATATCTTAAACTCACCGGACAAAAAATTAGTCACTCTAGTGCTCACGCACAGATGGATCGTTAAGCCTGTACAGATGGCACTGTGCTGTGCTCAACCGCGCGCGCACTGCCTGTCCATGAGCATCAGGCTGTAGCGATCAGTGAGACATTGATGTTTCAAGTGGACAGTGTGCGTCAACATGGATAGATGAAATGGCGAATGGATTTTAGTGCCGGGATGTGTCCGAGGACATGTGCAGGTCTTTTGATTTGACTCCCGTAGGTGACCTGCGCGTCGTGATGAGGATGAAATGACGATGAAGACGACACATACACCCAGTCTCTGTGCCTGGGGAATTAACCAATTATGGTTAAAATTTCCGACCCCGCCGGGAATCGAACCCGGGACCCCTGTGACCAAAAGCCAGCACGCTAACCGTTGAGCCATGGAGTCGGACAACTTGGGTAGACTTAAGGATCGTGTTTGACCGTGCCCATGGACATAGCTGCTGGATTTGTTGGTGTTTCGTAGCGGACTGTTCCACGTGTCTACAAGCAGTGGTGTACTACACGTGGCCACGAAAAATAACGTCAGAATTGTGGTCGGAGAAAGATCCTGACTGAGAGGCACTGGAGACACGTTTCACGGCTTGTGAATCAAAAACGCTTCTAAATAGTGCTGGAAAGGAACGGAGAAGTTGTTCGCGCAACATGAATCGGTATCTCCTATTACCTCCGTTGCCTCCGCCTCCTCCGCTAAAACTGTTATGCAAGGAAAGGAGCGGTAGGAGCGGAGTAGTTTGTTTTACTATCACATATTTTAAGTAGAGTGTCAACGCGGCCAAGCCGTTGGACTGTTACGTACGGTACTGTTTTTAAGCAACAGATGTGGTAGTATTGTTTTGAATGAAGAAACTGCCGTATATTATATAATATCGATACATCATTTGTTATTTTATGAAATACTTCCTCTCATGCAGAGGCTGCCTTGCAACAAAGTATACTTTTACATTTATTTTTAGAAGATAAATAGATATACTGTACTTGAGAAATGTTGAACGTAACCTAATTGTAACGGTGATTTCTTAGAATTATCAGTGAGCCCCTTAAGGCTATGATGGCAATCTCCCGTAACGCTGTAACTGGCAGAGACATCTGTTTCCAGAAATTAGCGGCAAAAGCGGGAATCGTTCCCCTTGCTCCAATCATCAGACCTACTATGTCGATTTCCTCTATCTGGTATTTCTCCCTGTAGTAAGGAATTGTTGGTAAGTAAATATTCCTTTTCTCTAGGTTAACATCTGAGGGCTGCGACTCATGGCTTTCGAAGCGAATTGTGGATGTAACCTCTCTTCTTATTCTTGAAAGCAATGATGTCAATCCTTCTGTGGCTTCCGTTGTCCGCTAAGCCATGAACCTCTTCAAATACCTGGAAACCATGGTCTTTTAGCGTTGCCGCAATTAACGAGCAAATGTTATGATAACGCGTATTCCTTAAAACACCATGAGGACAAGATCTCAGAACATGAGCAAGAGTTTCAATCTCCTTGAGGCAGCGCCTACAAAGGGAATCGTTCTGAGATCTTCCTGGTACCGATCTAACTGCTGAAATGTTTGCTGTCATCTTAATTGCTTCACGCCATTCACTACATGATATGCCTTGATGGTCTCGAATCCAGGAGTTGGCAGGAGTATATTCATTGTACAAACATACCCCTCTTCCTTTCTGCTGCAAGTTACACCACTCACTGAATGCCCTTTCTCTCAGTACTCTTCTCACTTTCCTGGCATCTGTTATTTCTAGGCGTAAATACACTCAATTACTACGGAGCCATAGCCATACACCATATAAGCAAATAAATAAATAAATAAATAAATAAATAAATAAATAAATAAATAAATAAATAAATAAATAAATAAATAAATAAATACAATAAATAAACGTTTCAGTCAAGAAGAAACGAAGTTCAAGGCTACATACACTACTTGAAGAAATATATAGAGTTTACATGTAAGAAAAGCAAAGTGTTTGCTCATTCTGGAGATAGAGCATTTCTTCTTCTTCTTCTTCTTCTTCTTCTTCTTCTTCTTCTTAATCTCCTTACCCTGCAGGGTCGGTTTTTCCCTCGGACTCAGCGAGGGATCCCACCTCTACCGCCTCAAGGGCAGTGTTCTGGAGCTTCAGACTTTGGGTCGGAAGATACAACTGGGGAGAATGACCAGTACCTCGCCCAGGCGGCCTCACCTGCTTTGCTGAACAGGGGCCATGTGCGGGGATGGGAAGATTGGAAGAGGGAAGGAAATGGCCGTGGCCTTAAGTTAGGAACTATCCCGCCATTTGCCTCGAGGAGAAGTGGAAAACCACGGAAAACCACTCTCAGGATGGCTGAGGTGGGAATCGAACCCACCTCTACTCAGTTGACCTCCCGAGGCTGAGTGGACCGCGTTCCAGACCCTCGTACCACTTTTCAAATTTCGTGGCAGAGCCGGGAATCAAACCCGGGCCTCCGAGGGTGGCAGCTAATCACGCTAACCACTACACCACAGAGGCGGACGCATTTCTTCTTGCTGTGATTATTCTTCCGGCAGCAGAAAACATTCTCTCCGCTGGGACAGAGATAGCTGGAATACAAATGTAGTATCCCGCTATTTCATGAAGCGAATTGTATTGTTTCGCCATTTGAGCCCAGTTCTTGACAAGGTCAGTCAACCTATGCTCTGGCTCTAATTTCACGTATTGCTTTAGGAGTATCGTGGAATTGGACGTAGGCGTCGCAACACGTCGCTTTTGGGCCAGCTTTGCATTCAAAATCTCTAAGATTACATCTGCCTTCGTTTCCTACTGCAGCAGGCTTTCCTTCCAGAGATGTAGAGTTTTCTGCTGCTGCTTGTAGCCTATCGCACCTTTGGATCGTAGTCCTTAGCTCTACTTCAACCTGGAAATAGTCGCATGCTTGGTTTTGTGAAAGGGACAGGCTTCTCCTGCATGATCCGGTATTCGAAATCCTTTTTGTATCTAGGATCAATAAAATTTGCCGCCCTTATCACAGAACGAGTTTCATATACAAAAAGTCGCGTTCTTACTGCTTCCAGACTTGCTTCGAAGACCATCTGTCCCACAGTGGTAGCTGGTTTTTCTACTTCCGTAGAAAGAGTGATAAATAACTCTTGCACCAAAGGGATCACGTGAGAACACGTGGGGTATAGTTCTCCGAATAACATGGTAGGCATCGTTTCGAATGGGTCTAGAATTGCTACGCACTCCTTGAAAACAACCATTCGTCAGCAGGAAATAGTTAACGTCATACATTATATTTAAATGTTACAAAAATTCAGGGTTTTCAATACATTACACTGTATTCGTAATTCTCACATGTTAGTGCTTGCGGTGCATTCAGAAGTTCCGACTGAGCCACTATGAGGAGACGGCGCATCATGGGTCGACCAGGACTGAATAAGCCGGAGTGGCTGCTTATCGGACTCTGACTGTTTAATTTATGGCTTGCAACACTACTGCCTAGAAGAAATATCAGGACACAAACACTAGCAGCGTTGCGAGAAAGCCTGGAGCAAATGTATGTTTAAGGGGAGGTGGTACACCTTTTCATGTCCAAAAAACACTTTTTTCGTTTTTCATATTTTTTGATAGTTTAGACCTTATTTTATAATGTACTGCTTGTTTATTTTGAACAAGCCATCCCGTAAGGTCTCAAATGCCATTTAAATGTCACTCTGACAGCTGTGGACACGCCCACTTTTTGTATAACAGATATAGTTTTGCCGCATTTAAAAAAAATGAATTTCACGGCATGTACTCTCGTTCTAGGGTTGGTACAAGTGTTGCGGATTGGCGGGTGGCGCTTGTCTTTTGTTTTGTGTCATGGCTGTTGTTTTGAACACGTCCTGTTGTGGAAAGTAAACAAAAAGTAAAGAAGTATTTTTTTAGGATGCCTAGCTCAACTAGATTGTTCAAGAAGTGTCGATGAGGGCAATTAGATTGTGTCTATTCTTCTGCTGAATTTCGTCTTTTCCTTTTGGGCATTCACTTGTTGTATACTTGGCAGATTTACAGTCGTATCCACGGACAGATGATAGTGCTGGAAAATTTAGGAATTAATCCTGGCAGAAAAAATGCGACAAATTTGTAGTGAAATTGATACAGAGCGAGTGAGAAAGGCTGACTTACAGGCCGATATGGTGATCCAGAGAAACAGGGTAATGAGCAGGAACAGGAAGAGAGCAAGGGAAAATGACTGTGATGATCCAGATGATCCAGAATATGGACCAGGGATGCATTAGGCAGTGTGTAACTTTAATTCAATTTTTCCGAAGGTATAATTTTTAAAGATATTCAGGTATTTTTCTCAGTATATATTTAATCCAGATAAATGAAATTTTTACCAGCTATTTTACTGTGTTTGATGAACATACTGACATTATTTTATGCCTCTAACTCAAATAGTTCCAAAGTTATTGAGTATAACACTTCACATAAAGCAATGATTTTTAGCAGTAAAGTTAAAAAAATATGTTTCTGCTATGTGTGAGGTTAGATGAAGTTATAAAATTGTCGGTATATACAATAAACATTCCTTTTGAGCCATACCAAGTTTCACCATTCTAAGCTTCATAGTTTCGTATGAAAATACTTTTGAATATGGACAATTTAACATTGCCAAGATAGGGTGTACCACCTCCCCTTAAAAGCCATAGTTCGGCATTACCTTGTGTTTAACAGTTCAAAACTTACAACCCTAATCTTACTTTTACTTCTGTTGTGACGTGCTTACTTGAAATGCGTGACAATATTAGAGAAGTATCCAAAAGCGTACGAAGAGGGAACGTGCTCTTTACCACATCACTTATGGCCAAAATAAGTGTGTGCGCTACACAGAGAACATGGCGGATATTTAACTTTAGTACCGCAGCTACCATATTTGCAGCGTTATCTGTAGTAATTGCTGGCACTTTATCAGACAGCTGCCAAGTACTGATGATGTCTGACAAGCGGCTAGCGATATTCTCCGCGGTATAACTTCCTTCAAGAATTTCCGTTGCCAGACATGCGGACATCAGTCTTTGATATAAAATGGGCAGTCACAGTTATGTACGGGTGTTGTCTGTTGGATGTCCAACAGTCAGTCGTTAAAGCGGTTGCGTATCTATAGGAACAAACAGCCAAACTCCGATTCAAGCGCTAATGCTCTTCACTGCCTGGAGCGTACACCTCGTTACTTTGCTCAGTTGTTGGTTCAAAATATTGCTTAGGACTCCTCTTTAAATGATGAAATAAATTAGATGTGCCGCCTCTCCTTGAAAAACTACTAGCACATAATTTACATTTGGGAGATTTCTTCTGATCGCCTTTGGCATCGGAAAGTTACAAACAACTGATGGTTTTCGTGGCATTAGCTGCACAGTGAAGTTACCGGTGCCAGAAGGGTCACCCGTTACACGCAGCAACTGACACGAAGGAGTGTCTTGTCTGAATGAGCAGAGCACGTTCGCTCCGTTTCCTCCGCCGCCCTCCGTGTACCTCCGCAAGTCTCCGCAGTAATACTGGAGAATACCGGTGGAGCGCTTCACTTGCTACAACCGAGTCAATCACTCCTCTTCCAGCGCTATTTCTAAACCCGACAGGAATTGCTGCAGTCAGTGAATTAAGTTCCATCCAAACCTGTTAGCGAGAGGACATTGCGACGGGAACTGCATGCAGTAAACATTTGAAGTCGGTCACCTCGCAAGAGGCCATTGGTCACACAGGCACATAAATTTGCGCGTCTTCAATGGATGGAAATCATCGAACGTCGACGGTAGCTGACTGGCGGAGCGTAATGTGGTCTGACGAATCACGTTTTTGCCTGTATTCAAATGATGCACGTCGTCGAGTGCACCGAAGACCAAATGAAGCATTTCATCCTGGATGTGTAGAAGGTCAGGTTCAAGTTGGAGGTGGGTCTTTGATTTTTGGGGGTGTTTATCGTATCATCGATTGTGCCCACTCATTGAGGTGACTAGTAACATGAACAGGCTGTTTATTTAAACATTCTGAATGACGAGGTGTTGCCTTTCAGTCAACATCTGCATGGTGAGTATGCTATTGATACTCCGAATGTTCAAGATAACAACAGCAAAGCTCATCGGGCTGGACGCATATGTGACTGGTTTTATGAACACTCCCATACACTATGACATCTCGATTGGCCTGTAAAATTGCCTAACTTGAACCCCATTGAAAATGTGTGAAACATGTTGGAACAGCAGGTAAAACGCCGACATCAGCATTCCCGCAATTTGGTGAAACTGCGCGATCAAATCCTCAACGAGTGGCTTAACCTGGATGTGACATACCTGCATGACCTTGTGGACTCACTTCCTAACCGAATCCAGGCGGTTATACAAGTCCAGAGGTGGAGTGACAAGGTATTAAATGATGCTTGTAATGATATATCCAGGAGTGACTAATTGCTTGTCCGGTTATCTTATTTCAATTGAATACATTTAGCCTATACCGGTGAACCGCAAGTGTTAAAACTATCTTTTATTGCAAACCTACTATTGTAGTACAATAGTTGAATCCTGAGTAAAAAAAAAAAAAAAGTTTGCAAAATGTTACGAACAAAAACACGAATTAAACAATAAAAAAATAGACTTTTATTCTGATTTTGAAATTACGCTGAGGATGGGGAGCTGACATTATTTTCTGAAGGTTTCCAGTTGAGAACCACAACCGTACGTAGTATATGCTTGGTGTACCTACTTATTAGAAAAACGTTAAGGCACAGAAGAATGCGATAATTTACATGTTAAGTAATTAGCTGTCCGCCTCTGTGGTGTAGTGGTTAGTGTGATTAGCTGCCACCCCCGGAGGCCCGGGTTCGATTCTCGGCTCTGCTACGAAATTTGAAAAGTGGTACGAGGGCTGGAACGGGGTCCACTCAGCCTCGGGAGGTCAACTGAGTAGAGGTGAGTTCGATTCCCACCTCAGCCATCCTGGAAGTGGTTTTCCGTGGTTTCCCACTTCTCCTCCAGGCGAATGCCGGGATGGTACCTAACTTAACGCCACGGCCGCTTCCTTCCCTCTTCCTTGTCTATCCCTTCCAATCTTCCCATCCCCCCGCAAGGCCCCTGTTCAGCATAGCAGGTGAGGCCACCTGGGCGAGGTACTGGTCATCCTCCTCAGTTGTATCCCACGACCCAATGTCTGAAGCTCCAGGACACTGCCCTGGAGGCGGTAGAGGTGGGATCCGTCGCTGAGTCCGTGAGAAAAACTGACTCTGGAGGGTAAACAGATTAAGAAAGAAAGAAAGAGACTGAAGTCATTCAGTGTAATAAGTTATTTGAGTTCATTGGTGATTTTAGGGGAGAAGAATTCGCCTTCGAGTCCCGTAAATGACTTCATTTGTTTAGATTTATATAGACATAGTGGCTGCCTAGCCGAGGTGATAAAGGCGTGCTCGGTTCGCCCGGAAGGACGTGGGTTCAAATCCCCGTCAAGAAGTCGTAAAATTTAAGAAACGAGATTTCCACTTCCGGAGGTGCACACCAAAAATGAGTAACAGGTTAATTCCTGGGGCAAAGGCGGTCGGGCGTATAGCTAACCACTCTACCCCATCAAGTGCTGAGGTTACGGATAGTGGAAACATTTACCTCCCACCCCTCCAAGGGCCTTCATGGCCTGTACGGAGATGAGTTTGCATTGCTTTTGCTTTGCTTTATATAGACATGCAACCGTTTCAGTTGCTGCACATGTTATCAGATTTATCTGAGCCACTATCTTCTATACTATCAATAAGAAATTTGCTCGCTGATGATAATAGGCTATTTCTCACTCATTAGCATTTATTAATATTGTCCAAAATCGTGTAAAATTAAAGTATCTAAGATCTAAAACGGGCTTTTTATGAACAAGGCGGACAGTTTTATAAATGTATGATTTACCTATGCCATGGTCTAGGGGACACGGGTTCGATTGCCTGAAAGTTTGGGGATGTCCACTCAGAACAACTGAAGAGGTATCTGACGATGAGCCCCGTGCTAGAAAGCAAAGAATAACGGCAGAGAGGATTCACTCTGACCACACGTCACCCGGTAATATCATACGTCAGGGTTATCGGACCGTTGGAGGTTTGAGGGTAAAGTAGGCTCTGTGAATTGGAAAAATGAACTAATTATAATAAGGCTCATATATACCTATATAATTATGAACGTAAAATTAATTTACAAAATCATAATTAAATTAGTCGAAGTAGTGCATTTCCGATTTAAGTGTAAGATAACGTAATACCCAATATTGTAGGAAGATTGGTTAAGAATCTGAAAATCTTTTGTAGAAATTAACTGGTAATATGTACGTAGTTAGGGATAGGTTTATAGAATGTTCAGTGAGATTAGGTATTAGCGTGATCTAATTTTGTAAACAATAGGTACATTATTTACCATGTTATAGGGTGGCCACGAATTGGTTCAGGCTAATAAACATTAGGAAAACGGAATGTAGGGCACTGGAGATTTATATGTCGGGTACCCAGCCAGTTGCGTGGGCTTCTTTCATCCTTCATGTTGTGTCCGCCGAGAGATGAGCCATTGCCTTCATCTACGTGTTTGCTTCGTGTGCCTAACACCTAGAACGTCACTGGGCGTCTGCCGTAGCAAGTTTTGTTTTGTGTCACGAAAACAATCTACAAACTAATGAACAGTTTTCAGAGATTTATAATAATAATAATAATAATAATAATAATAATAATAATAATAATAATAATAATATGAATCAGCTCTAATGATGGTTCAAGCGTTACTCACTGAGTAAATACATCATGGCGTAAGTGGTGCGTTCTTTGTGGGGTCCTATGTGACGAAAGACAGCGGGAGATGGCGTGGAATTACATTAGTAGACGAATAAACTTCAGTGGAGTTCTTAAAAGTAGGAAAGATCATACTAAGATAAAGATTGAATTGAAGACGAAAAATTGGGGCAAGCATTACTTTATAGAAAGAGGAATTAGGGACTGGAATAATTTCACAAAGGAGATGAAATGAAATGTCGTATGGCTTTTAGTGCCGGGATATCCCAGGACGGGTTCGGCTCGCCAGGTGCAGGTCTTTCTACTTGACTCCCGTAGGCGACCTGCGCGTCGTGATGAGGATGAAATGATGATGAAGACAATACATACACCCAGCCCCCGTGCCATAGGAATTAACCAATTAAGGTTAAAATCCCCGACCCGGCCGGGAATCGAACCCGGGACCCTCTGAACCGAAAGCCAGTACGCTGACCGTTCAGCCAACGAGTACAAAGGAGATGTTAGATCAATTTCCAACTTCTTTGAAATAATTTAAGAAAATACTAGGTAAATAACTGGTAGGGTATCTGCCACTTAAGTGACAGCCTTAAATGTATCTCAGAGGTGATTGCTTGCTTGCTTGCTTGCTTGCTTGCTTGCTTGATTGATTGATTGATTGATTGATTGATTGATTGATTGATTGACTACAAGAACGTACAATAAGGTTTATAAAACAGCTGTAAAACCTATCACACTCAGTGGGAGTTCATGCTGAGTTCGGAATAAAATTATTAGAACAATGTCCACACAATCGAAGACTTCGGTGCAAAAACCGGTCAAGTCCAAAAAGTAAATTTTTTTCTGTAGACAATAAAATCATTCCAAAACTTTCAAATTCGAATGAATATCAAATCCAATTGTTCACATACAATTTAGGGTAATTATCGGGAATCGTGTATGCTTAACAACGCTCTCGTACTTTTCGTTTTGTCCATAGACTCTTTTTAGGATGACGGACTTAAATGATTTTACCCGAAAAGATCCACTGCCGTATTTCCCAAACCCCATGGCGTAACAGCCGCTGCTCAGTCCGAAGGCCTACAGATTACGAGGTGCCGTGTGGTCACCACGATGGATCCTCTCGGCCGTTATTCTTGGCTTTCTAGACCGGGGCCGCTATCTCACCGTCAGATAGCTCCTCAATTTTAATCACGTAGGCTGAGTTGACCTCAAACCAGCCCGCAGATGCAGGTTAAAATCCCTGGCCTGGCCGGGAATCGAACCCGGAGCCTCCGTGTAAGAGGCAGGTACGCTACTCCTACACCGCGGGGCAGGCCACTGCCATATTAGTAATACTAAAATGGTAGTTATTTTTAAATTACTAGAAAAGTAACCCACGAAATCCACTTCCCTCTCAGTTTACTTTCCAAATAAGGCAACTGGGCCATTAATCATTGCACACCTGGAAGGTACACATATTTGCGTACACATTTATATACACACCTTAGATGTTTATTTCCATGTTAAGGGGAGTCATGACTGATATATTGCGATTTTTGACCAAAAAATCGAAAAACAAAAATCCTCCTATTTTTTAATCTTACAAATCCCGTTATAATTTTTTTTCTAACGCCATTTTGAAAGGTCTAAATGCCGGATTTAAAGGGTAGCGGCACGACATATAAGGAGCAAGACCCACAACTCTTTCTTTCACGCTGTCAGACAATGAAAAGTAAAACCTACAACCTGTTTTCCAGTCATTGACCGGGTCAGGGATGTGATGAATGAATCATATATAGGCTATTAGTACGATGGTGTCGCCACTCCCAAAGTGATTAATTAATGACTGATGAAATGTCGTAGGGCTTTTAGTGCCCGGATATCCCAGGACGGGTTTGGCTCGCCACGTGCAGGTCTTTCTATTTGACACCCGTAGGTGACCTGCGCGTCGTGATGAGGATGAAATGATGATGACAATACATACACCCAGCCCCCGTGCCATTAGAATTAGCCAATTAAGGTTAAAATCCCCGATCCGGCCGGGAATCGAACCCGGGATCCTCTGAACCGAAGGGCAGTACGCTGACCGTTCAGCCAACGAGTCGGACTAATGACTGATAAATGCTATGAAATGATAATGGAGA
This sequence comes from Anabrus simplex, assembly GCF_040414725.1. Lineage (NCBI taxonomy): Eukaryota > Metazoa > Arthropoda > Insecta > Orthoptera > Tettigoniidae > Anabrus > Anabrus simplex. Next base: position 366,108,121 of record NC_090265.1, read on the forward strand.
GTGTTGCTGGAATGAAAGATGACAGTGAAAACCGGAGTACCCGGAGAAAAACCTGTCCCACGTCCGCTTTGTCCAGCACAAATCTCACATGGAGAGACCGGGATTTGAACCACGGTATCCAGCGGTGAGAGGCCGACGCGCTACCGTCTGAGCCACCTGTCAGACAATATTGGCTTCAAAGTTTTTCAGACGACCATTTCAAAAATCCCGCTGGGATATATTCACCGTGCAGTAAGCCTACGCTGTGCATAAGAGGAGAAAGAAGTGTGAGGAAGTAACTTACAGTCCACAACAGTTTTAAAGCAAATATGTTTCTTAAAACTTTCAATTGAATTTCCTGGCTTAAAATATTTTCAGCTCTTTGCCATACACAAAATATTCCTTGCGAACGAGCACTTATCAGACTCGCCTGAAATTTTCAGATAGTGTTTCTATGTGCAGGAATTAAAAGTAGTTCTGCATTTTATTATCAGTTAAAAATTACTTTCATATTTTTGAACCTATATTAGCACCGGACTAGATTACTGGTCCGCCTCCGTGGTGTAGTGGTTAGTGTGATTAGCTTCCACCCCCGGAGGCCCGGGTTCGATTCCCGGCTCTGCCAGGAAATTTGAAAAGTGGTACTAGAGCTGGAACCGGGTCCACTCAGCCTCGGGAGGTCAACTGAGTATAGGTGTTTGATTCCCACCTCAGCCATCCTGGAAGTGGTTTTCCGTGGTTTCCCACTTCTCCTCCAGGCAAATGCCGGGATGGTACCTAACTTAAGGCCACGGCCGCTTCCTTCCCTCTTCCTTGTCTATCCCTTCCAATCTTCCCCATCCCCGCAAGGCCCCTGTTCAGCATAGCAGGTGAGGCCGCCTGGGCGAGGTACTGGTCATTCTCCCCAGTTGTATCCCCGACGAAGAGTCTGAAGCTCCAGGACACTGCCCTTGAGGCGGTAGAGGTGGGATCCCTCGCTGAGTCCGAGGGAAAAACCGAACCTGGAGGGTAAACAGATGATGATGATGATGATGATGATGACTCCCCTTAAAGGTAATATAGGGAAAATGGCAAGTGTAACATGGTTAAAATTCTACATCTTGCAGTTGTTATGGCCTTTTGGTCTGATTCACTTAAATCTTTATTTTCTTGTTCTGTAATGCTGCATGACTTACGTCTAATGTTTATGTTATACCCCGGTAACACTATGGTGCCGGCCCCGTGGTGTAGGGGCAGCGTGCTTGCCTCTTACCCGGAGGCCCCGGGTTCGATTCCCGGTCATGTCAGGGATTTTTACCTGGACCTGAGGGCTGGTTCGAGATCCACTCAGCCTACGTGATTAGAATTGAGGAGCTATCTGACGGTGAGATAGCGGCCTCGGTCTAGAAAGCCAAGAAAACGGCCGAGAGGATTCTTCGTGCTGACCACACGACATCTCGTAATCTGCAGGCCTTCGGGCTGAGCAGCGGTCGCTTGGTAGGCCAAGGCCCTTCAAGGGCTGTAGTGCCCTCGGTTTTGGTAACACTTTGGTACATATTGTTTTGAAAACGTCTGCACATCTTTAAATTTAGTAGGCCGATGACCTTCGATGTTAGGTCCCTTAAAACAACAACCATCATCACCGCATAATTTAACCCATTTGTTCCCGCTGTTCCAAAAATGGAACATTTCTTAAAAGCTGTTGTGTAGGTATATTTCATAATTTTGAGGGAATATTTACTTCACATCGTTTAGAGTTGGCAAGACTGTGTTGCTTAGAGTGATAATCAATTGTTTCTCAGCTGTTTGTTTACAGATGTGTGCTTTTAAACATGGCTTCCCCATCAGCAGCATGCAAAGGGTAAGTTTTTTGTTTGTTTCATAAACATGAAATGCATTCTCATCAACGTAGTTATGGAAATAGAAAGACTAGAGTTGTAGTTAACCGAACATAGCATTAAAACTCTATTACTCGAGTTAATAATAACCTTCCTGAGCTGCTATAATGTCACGTTCCATTTTTGGAACATTCCGAAAAACGTACTACGAATATTCATAAGATAATTTTAACTACATTACTGTAGTTTTGGGACCCTCTATGTGCAAAAGCGTAATAAATTTTCAAACAAATAAAAAATAAAATAATTTGGGAACAAATGGGTTAAATTTAGTTATCTTGATTGGCATTTGACTATGGTAGAAATTCACATATCAACACACAACACGTAAAATTTCACACTTGCAACACGAGTTGTGTTCGTATTGTCCTTCATCACAGCTGACACATACTGTAAGTATTATCGGCACACTTTTTGCGATAGATTTACATCCTGGTGCTGAATCGGTAGACCTCGGCAATCTTCGAGATTTGTATTGGCAACCTTTGAACACAAATTATGAATCGCTTATGCATCGCTGTGCGACGTATGGCGTACACTTTACGAACTAGTACTGTTGTTGTTTACACAGCAAAGCCAAACTATAGAATTCATGCTAGAAACAAGATTAGCATCGAGAAATGTTATATAACGTGTGTGTGACACACTTGTTGGCTTAGGATAATAAAGGTTTAGATAATTCATATCGATCGATCTTATTATCGATTCAATTCAGATTTCATTTCCATTCAGTTGGCAGTATTACCGGAACCGGGAGAGCTCTCCCCTTACTACTCACCCCCGCACACAAATCTATCGCTAAGAAGTGTGCCGATAATAATGTTACTGCAATCTAGCAAGAGGGTTTCAGAGCAACATTCGGTCAAGTCCGGACTTTACCGGGTTTAAAAAAATGCGAATTCCTGATGCAGTCAAGTCCTCTCCGGCAGAGACGTTACTTAAAGGTGAACGTGTGTGAGTCTTTTTGCCACGCGTGTGGCATCTATTTCACTACCAAGTTCACATAAAATGTATTTTTCAAAAATTTAGACTTGACCGGTATTTTCACCGAGATCTTCAATTGAAATCGCAAACGAATACGGCGTAAACTGCATAATAAATGTGAGACACGAAGTTTCAAGGTCAGGTCAAGCTAACTAAAATACAGCTGAGGTGATAAAGGCCATGTATCACGGTGATAAGAAGACTACGTGGTGTAGACATTATCATGAGTATAGCGCCCTGAACTCGAACACTTCGTTACAGACCTGTGATTGATTCTACAATTTCTCTTTTCAGTCAAGAATTGTAACGAGGCTTTAGCACTGAGAGAATGCAGGAGGTTCTACCCCTTCAAAGAAAGCGAAGGACCGTGAAGCGTGTGAAATCTAACGACTTTCAGTCCCTCGCAAACCTTATATCGCCGGGGACGGAAGAGGACAGAGTGTAATAGGAAAGGCAAGAGAGAGGTGTCGATGAAAGTATTTACGAAAGCGTAGCTAGTTACAGCACGTGTCCGTTGGTCCCACACGTCTCACAAGTTTGAAGGGAGCTCGGAAATTCGCGAAAATTATGGGCAGGTTTCCGTTATTCTGAAACCTGAAAATGCTGACACATACCTCTCAGTAACGAACTCCATCTATCAACTTCCTCATCCGTATCACATTACTGCTCCTGCATATTTGTCACTAGAACTAATTTTCTTTAACAATTCCATGTTGATATCAGTATTTAAATAACATTTGCATGTGAAATGTCTGAAACTAAATTTCATTCAAGCAAGTTCTTTCACAAATCGATGACAAGTCTATTTGTTTCATTGGGGCGCTGTGGCCGCGTTAGAGAAAGGAACCTTTCAACACTGAGCTATCCTCATAATCTCTGCGTAAGCTTTTGCAAATGTTAATATAATCACACCGTTTTTCTTGGGTCTGCTTTGTTATCATGTGAAGTGAATAATCTCCCCAAATTGGAAAATTGATTAATTCATTTACTGTCATCAATTTGGATAACTCGCTTCATCGAGAAATGTATGCATATTCAACACTTTCCTTAAAGAGTTCCGTTTCTGTAAGACGAACCGATTTGAATCACGGAAGTTCATTGAATCGTTCCATCATTATATTCAAGTTATCTTTGAAAAATGCGGTCAAATAAGAGTAGACTATATCTAAAAATGTACGTACCGGGTGATTTGACCGTGCGGTTAGCGGCGCGCAGCTGTGAGCTGGTGGGTTCCCGTCGGCAGCCCTGAAGATGGTTTCCCGTGGTTTCCCATTTTCACACCGGCAAATGCTGGGGCTGTACCTTGATTAAGGCCATGGCAGCTTCCTTCCCACTCCTAGCCCTTTCTCATCCCATCGTCACCATAAGACCTATCTGTGTCGGTGTGACGCCAAAGCAAATTGTTCGTGGACGGCTATTTTTATTATTATGAAGTGAACATGTCCTCATAAATGCTGACGTTTGATACTCAGTCTGTCGAGGGAAGTCCTACTCGAAGTGACCAGTGTGTCAATGAAAACGTACGAACGAAGTAGAACTCAGGTCTGTACGTCTTCAACTGAGCTACGACGGCGGGCCTGAGGATTGAGATGGTACATTCCCATACATTCTTTCTCAATCTCGCCGTGAATTAACTAGTGTTGTGCGACGAAGTCCAAGGGTGCAAGAATGTATAAGCTGCACAGTCGCTTACAAATGAGGTTCTCTCATCGTTAGCGCCTCTCTTTCTTTCCCGGAGGTAGACACTGCCAAGCACTGAACGGGCGAAGCAATAACGCGGGCATCTTTGTCTCAACCGCCCTCTATTTCAGTCCTCGGTCGTTCACGAGAAGCTAAAATTATCTGGAGCCTCATTCAAAGTGGTGGTATGCAACAAGAAACGTATAAAACATTAATAATAAATGTGGACTCTGCCACCCGACATTTATAACATTAATGACGAGCTTTTATTTTGGCTGACTTCTCGTACAGATCCTAATGAACCGTTTAGGCGAGCCGGTGCTGGCCTCTGCGGGTGTCAGCTTGATTTAATTCCACGGCCTACAAAACACACTCGGAGCCCCCTGCATGTCTGTTTCAAACAAAATGCACATTATCTTGGACATCGGGATATTTATATGGAACAAGGATTAACTTTGAACTTTCCTGAACACATTTGCTTTTTAGAGCTATACTTTTCTTTTTAAGTTGTGCTTCCTGTCAAGTTTTCGGTAAATATACTGGCACGGGAACGCATTTGTGAAATTAAAAATTTCCGCAACGATTGTCGTCTAGTTTTTAGTGCGAGTTGTTTTACGTCGCACCGACACAGATATGGGATGCGAAAGGCCTAGGAATGGGAAGGAAGAGGCCGTGGCCTTAATGAAGGTACAGCCCCAGCATTTACCTGGTGTGAAAATGGGAAACCACGGAAAACCATCTTCTAGTTGTTTCAAAGAGAAAACATTGTTATTTGACGCACTAAGTAAAATTATGCATTTTTTTCAATCTGTGGTGCTTGTTAAAACTGTAGATTCTGTTTGTCCTACCAGATAAGTAAGCCTACAAGAAACATTGGTCGGTAATCCATGATAATAAAGTGAATATTATTGGTTCATGAAATGTTAAGAAATGCCAGGACATCAGAGGTCATTAGAGATAAATTATTTGGGTGAATCCCTTAACTTCCGTAACAACAAAATACATCATTTGGGCGAGTTGTGTGTGTAGAACTCCCCATCCCATGGAATTTTTACAAGAGAAAATAAACAGAAACTGACAATCTTCTTCTTTTCCTACCGCTTTTCCCACACGTGTGGGGTCGCGGGTGGGAACTGCGTCGCACATGTGGATTTGGCCCCTGTTTTACGGCCGGATGCCTTTCCTGCCTCCAACCCTGTATGGTGGAATGTAGTCGCTATAGGGTGTTTCTGTGGTGGTTGGTATTGTAGTGTGTTATGAGAATATGGAGAGGAGAGTGTTAGGACGAACACAAACACCCAGTTCCCGAGTCAGAAGAATTAATCCGAAGCGATTCAAATCCCCGACCTGGCCTGCAATCGAACAAGGACCCGCTGAACCGAAGGCCAGTACGCTGACAATTCAACCAACCAGATGGACAAACAGAAACTGGCAATAAGCAAGTGAAATTCGACACAATGTGTTGGCTCTTTTGAATATTCACAGAGACAGAATTGTAAAATCAACAGATCCCTTGAATCTATTTTCTAAGAAGCCCAGAAAGTTGGATTTTAGGTTGGAAACTGAACATACTATTCGCCGTAAAACTGTTGACCTTGATCATATTGTTCTTGTTCCGTATTTTAAGGCAAGATTACGTAGTGCAATCTGAATTCAATTGCATCAGTGTCCTCATGCATGCGCGCACCACACACTCACAAACGCCTTCATTATGTCCTATCATTAGTTTGTATGCATAACTCCCCTAGCTGCCTCTGTGGATCAGTGGTAGAGTGTCGGCCTCCGCATCGCAAGATAGCGGATTCGAACCCCGCAGAGGTAGTCGGATTTTTGAAGGGCGGAAAAAAGTCCATTCGACACTCCATGCAGTACGATGTCGGCATATAAATGATCTCTGGTGACACATTTGGTGTTCACCCGACAAAACTCATTAAATCTCAGCCACAGACGCCCAAGAGAGTTTCGGTTTACTCGGCCTACCATCCAGTGGGCCTACAGTAAAACGGAACGTCGAAATTGACGAGCAGACAGTTAGATGGTGTCAAATTGAAATATCTGCACACGGTAGCTGAGGCCAAACAATTATTATTATTATTATTATTATTATTATTATTATTATTATTATTATTATTATTTATTTTTTTTTTGATTCATTGTGCCCAGCTGTGGAGCGCGTTTGAACTTATTTTGCACAATGTTTCTTCTTCTTTTCTTCCCAATATCTCTTCATTTTTTCACTGTGTTCGTTTCTGCGTGTTTCTGTCCAGCCTGTATTTTTTCTTGTTGGTTTCTCTGCAAATTTATGTTTGTTTACTAAGCTTCTAAATTTCATTCTATCTTGAATGGTTTCGTCCTCAATACCCATTTCTTGTAGATCTTCATGAATTTCTGCTAACCAATTGTTGCGGATTTTCAGGGTTAGAGCTAGATTTAGAATTTTCTTTGTCAGCCTGTTGTTATCCATTCTGTGTAGGTGTCCGTAGAATTTTAGTCGTCTCTTTCTGATGGTATCTGTGATTTTTTCTGTGAATTGAAAAATTTCGTGTGGTTTCTTTTTCATCCAAATTCCATTTTCGAACTTTGGTCCTAGGATTTTTCTGAGAATTTTCCTCTCTTGTTTCTCAATGCTTTTCATTTGTGACCTGCCGCCAATGATCAGTGTTTCAGATGCATAAAGTGCCTCTGGTTTGATGACTGTATTGTAGTGTCGTAATTTTGCATTTTTTGATATACATCTTTTGTTGTATCTGTTCCATGTGATTTTGTAAGCCCTTTGCAGTTTAGCAGTTCTTTCTTTGTTAGCTTCCTGATTTAACCCTGCTGGCTGAATAATTTCACCTAGATACTTGAATTTGTCTATTTGGGAAATTATTCCACAATTGGTGATTAATGGTTGATTGTCGAATCTTGATTTAGTTCCTTCCATAAACTGCGTCTTTTCAAATGAAATTTGAAGTCCGGTTTTTGCGGCTATTTCATTCAATTTTTCTATGGATTGGATTGCTTCTTGTCTGTTGTTCGAAAGGATCGCAAGGTCATCTGCGAAAGCTAAGCAGTCAAGGTGAATTTTGTCTTTAAGAAGTCTGCCAATGTTTATACCTTTAGTTTCTTTTCTCCATTCACGAATCACTTTTTCCAAAACTAAATTGAATAGTAGTGGGGATAGTCCATCTCCCTGTCGGACGCCAGTTCTGATTTCGAACGGTTCAGAAATTTCTCCCAAGAACTTAACTTTTGATGTTGTGTTGGTCAGAGTTTGTTTAATCAATTCCCTCGTTTTCCTGTCGACTTGAAATTCCTCTAGTATGTTGAACAGGGTCTGCCGATCTATGGAATCATACGCTTTTTTGAAGTCAACAAAGGTGATTACTGTTTGTTTGGTTTTGCGAATCTGTAGTATGGTTTTTAGGTTTAGGATTTGTTCTGCGCAGGATCTCCCTTTTCGGAATCCAGCCTGATAATCTCCGATCAGGTGGTCTGTTTGTTTCTCTAATCTATTAAGTAGAGCTTTAGAGAAGATTTTATATACGAGTGAGAGGAGAGAAATTCCTCTGTAGTTATTAATATCTGATTTGTCTCCTTTCTTGTGAAGTGGGTGAATCAATGCACATTTCCAATCCTCCGGAATTTCTTCAGAAAACCAAATGTCCTGTAAGATTTTTTGAATACTCTGGGCCAGTTTGTCACCACCAATTTTCAACATTTCAGCGATTATTCCATCTTCTCCTGGTGCTTTGTTGTCTTTTAAATCTCTGATTATTTGTTTGACTTCTTGTAATGTGGGGGGTTCTGAATCTGGATTAGGTGTTGGTTTTTCATAGGTGAATTGTTCCTTTGGAGATTCACAGTTTAAAAGGTCCATGAAATGGTTTGCTAAGAGTTCACAATTTCCCTTATTACTTGTTTCCAAAGTCCCATCTGTACGTTTGAAACAGAGACTAGGTGCCTGGTAATTGGATAATTCTTCTCTGAATGTTCTGTAGAAGTTCCGTGTATTGTTTTTCTTGAAATCTTCTTCTATTTCTACCAGTCTGTTTTGATCATATTTTCGTTTTTCAGATCTGATGATTTTTGAGGTTTGTTTCTGTGTTTTGAAGAATTCATCACGATTTTGATCAGTTTTATGGGAACTCCAGTTTAGCCAGGACCTAATTCTGACTTCTATGGCCTTGTCACAGGTGTCATTCCACCACCTGTGTTTGCGTTTCCTTGGGGGATTGCTGATGTTTTGTGAAGCTTTCAAGAGTGTGTCCTTGAGTTCTAGCCAGTTTGAAGGAGCATCGTTGGAGATATTCGCAAGGAAATTGTCTGAGTTCTGTCTCAGAAATTCAGGGTCAATTCTTGGGTTTCTGATTGTTTTGGTTTTCTTCCTGTTGGGTTGAAACTTTACTTTAACAAGAGATAGGTGGTGGTCGGAGTCAATAATTCCCTTTTTGACTTTAACGTTCATAATTTCTTTTTGGTTTTTCTTGGAAATAGCCACATGGTCTAGTTGAAATTCTCCTAAATGCATGTTCGGGGATCTCCATGTCATTTTCTTTTGTGGAAGTGCCAGGAAATGGGTTGACATCAATTTTAGATCGAAATTCTCGCAGAAGCCAATTAAACGCTCTCCATTTTTATTGGTTCTTTTGTGAGCAGGGTAAAGTCCTACAGTGGTCCTAAATTTCTTCTCTTTGCCAATTTGTGCATTGAAGTCCCCCAGCAGAATTTTGACATGATGTTTTGGAACTTTGGCTGTAGTTTCTTCTAGTAATTCCCAGAAGTCATCTACCTTCTGTGGGTCTTTTTGATTGTAATTGTTTGTAGGTGCATGTGCATTGATTAGTGTATAAGCTTTGTTTCCTGATTTGATTGTCATTAGCGAAATTCTTTCAGAAGGAGATGTAAAGTATAATACCGAATTTGTGATATTTTTTCTCACTGCAAAACCAGTGCCAAATTGTAATATTTTGTTAGGGAGGAGGGTAGCTGGTTTACCTTTATAAATTCTATAGTTTCCTGATTCAAAATGATTTTCGTCACTGTACCTAGTTTCTTGGAGTGCCAGAATTTGGATGTTGAGTTGGTCTAATGTGTCTGTTAAGTGCTTCAACTTTCCAATTTTGCGAAGCGTGTTGATGTTTAAAGTGCCAATAAAATGTTTTTCCTTTGGGCGAAGAGATTTGGGAAGCTCCGATACATTCCCGCATGATGTTCTCGGTCCCCCAGAATCCGATGACCGAGAAAACCTAGTATGAATACTAGGGCCTGGGGTAGTAGTATTATTAACTGACGTTGCGATCATGCTAGTAAGTTGAAGATAATGGGGAGATTGGTCTTTGTCAATCTCATATTTACAACTAAGGTATTGAGCCTCAGAGGTTGCCTCAAGATGTTTTCTGGCTGTGCCTGTTTTTGGTCCGCGAGAGGTATTTTATTTCCCTCAAGCCCTCCGGACAAGTCCGGCGAGCCCCCCGATCCGCCACCTGGGACGCGCCCGATAGGGGAACAGGCAAAACCCCCACGGGATTATTATTATTATTATTATTATTATTATTATTATTATTATTATTATTATTATTATTATTATTATTATTATTATTATTATAACTCCCCTTCTACCCCTCATCGATCGATCCTGGCTACGTCACAGAGAGTAATATCCCATTACTACTCAAGGAGTAGTTAAGATATTTATTACACTGTCATTCATTTTCTCTAGGTATACATAACACGTATGAAGGAAGCTGTCTAATACTCTCATAGGTTTTATTTTGCCAATTTTGGTACCAATCTCTTATGGCCTAAAAGCGCATGCAACTTATACTCCAACAGCAATCGCCTTCTCAAAATGACTGTAGATGGTTTAAACACTAATTAAAGAAATATTTGATGGAAATTTTGCAAAGAGGAAGTGATTGTAGTGCAACTGGAAAAGAACCTGAAGCAATTAGGAGGAAAGTGAGATATTTTGACGAACAACGTAATATTTAGATTCTAATGTACGAATTATTCTTGTATGAATTAAAGGATGCATTCAATAGAAAATAAATGACAGAAATTCAATAAATGAATGAATGTAAAAGGTTGTAAATGCGTACATTTACACAGCTCCTACTTAGACTACAGTATATTTTTATTTATTTACAATTTTCTTTCAGTCGCGTCGACACGGTGTGATAGGATAGGAAAAGGGCCAGGCGTGGGAAGAAAGCAGCCGTGGCCTTAATTAAGGTACAGCCCCAACACTTGCCTGGTGTGAAAGTGGGAAACCACGGAAAACCATCTTCAGAGCTGTCGAAAGTGGGGTTCGAACCCACTATCTCCCGAATGAAAGTTGACAGCTTCCTGACCCAGAGAGCACAGCCACTCTCTCGGCACTTATAATACGTAGTATGAACTACTTTCGCGGGTAGTTCTTTAAACATCCTCGTCCAGTGTAATGGCCACCGATTCTCTAGACCCTTGGTTCGCCTTCCAGCCGGGCCTGGGATTTTAGCAGATTTTGGTTAGTTCTTTTAGCTCAGGGGCTGGAGGTACTGTACGTGATTCTATTGTACACATCTTCACCTACATACAACACATCACATTACCAACCACGACAGGAACATAAGACAGTGAATACATCCCTCTATATTCTATAGGGCTGGCCATGTTGGCTAGCTCAGGTGGTAGAGGGTTGGTCTTCTGAGCTCAAGTTGGCACGTTCGATCTCGGCTCAGTCTGGTGGTATTAGAAGGTGCTCAGGTACGTCATCCCCGTGTCTGTAGATATACTGGTTCGTTAAAGATTTCCTGCAGGACAAAATTCAGGCATTTCTGCGTCTCCGAAATTCGTATAAGTAGTTAGTGGGATGTAAAACCAATAACAATATTATATAAGGTTGGCGTCAGTACGGGCATCTGATCGTAACACTGGGGTTAAACCACATTACTGCCATCCTTCAGAATTGGGAATGAAAACCAGGAAAGGAAAATTATATTTTAACAACCTCGAATGCTTCCAACCTGGACACCCGAAAAAGAGCAACGCAGCATGGTTCAGTACCACTACTACTACTATTGTTGGACAGTTGCACAGTATATGAGTAAAATAAAGAGATAATTTAATGCCCGACTCATTGGCCTCGGTTCGAGGGTCCCCGGGTTAGATTCCAGTCCGGGTCGGAGATTTTAATCGCTTCTGATTAATTCTTCTGGGTACCGAGCTCGATAGCTGCAGTCGCTTAAGTGCGGCCAGTATCCAGTAATCGGGAGATCGTGGGTTCGAGCCCCACTGTCGGCAGCCCTGAAGATGGTTTTCCGTGGTTTCCCATTTTCACACCAGGCAAATGCCGGGGCTGTACCTTAATTTTTTTTGCTAGGGGCTTTACGTCGCACCGACACAGATAGGTCTTATGGCGACGATGGGATAGGAAAGGCCGAGGAGTTGGAAGGAAGCGGCCGTGGCCTTAATTAAGGTACAGCCCCAGCATTTGCCTGGTGTGAAAATGGGAAACCACGGAAAACCATTTTCAGGGCTGCCGATAGTGGGATTCGAACCTACTATCTCCCGGATGCAAGCTCACAGCCGCGCGCCTCTACACGCACGGCTGTGTCCGCGGGTTAGATTCCAGTCCGGGTCGGAGATTTTAATCGCTTCTGATTAATTCTTCTGGGTACCGAGCTCGATAGCTGCAGTCGCTTAAGTGCGGCCAGTATCCAGTTATCGGGAGATCGTGGGTTCGAGCCCCACTGTCGGCAGCCCTGAAGATGGTTTTCCGTGGTTTCCCATTTTCACACCAGGCAAATGCCGGGGCTGTACCTTATTTTTTTTTTGCTAGGGGCTTTACGTCGCACCGACACAGATAGGTCTTATGGCGACGATGGGATAGGAAAGGCCGAGGAGTTGGAAGGAAGCGGCCGTGGCCTTAATTAAGGTACAGCCCCCGCAATTTGCCTGGTGTGAAAATGGGAAACCACGGAAAACCATTTTCAGGGCTGCCGATAGTGGGATTCGAACCTACTATCTCCCGGATGCAAGCTCACAGCCGCGCGCCTCTGCACGCACGACTGTGTCCGCGGGTTAGATTCCAGTCCGGGTCGGAGATTTTAATCGCTTCTGATTAATTCTTCTGGGTGCCGAGCTCGATAGCTGCAGTCGCTTAAGTGCGGCCAGTATCCAGTAATCGGGAGATCGTGGGTTCGAGCCCCACTGTCGGCAGCCCTGAAGATGGTTTTCCGTGGTTTCCCATTTTCACACCAGGCAAATGCCGGGGCTGTACCTTAATTAAGACCACGACCGCTTCCTTCCACTTCCTAGACCTTTCCTATCCCATCGTCGCCATAAGACATATCTGTGTCGGTGCGACGTAAAGCAAATAGCAAAAAAAAAAAGAAAAAAAAAAGAAAAAAATTCTTCTGGCTAGAGGACTGGGTGTTTGTGTCCGTCACAACACTCTCCTCATATTCAGACAACGCACTGCACTACCAACCACCACAGAAACACGCAATAGAGATTACATCCCTCCATATAGGGTTGGCGTCAGGAAGGGCATCCGGCCGTAATATAGGGCCAATTCCACATGTGCGACGCTGTTTGTACCAGCGACCCCACAGGTGTGGGAAAACCAGCAGGCAGACGACTGTTGAAAGTATTATTTATACTATTTAATATTCATCTTTTGCATTTCCCAGTTAAAGCTCTTCACTAAAGAAACTGTTTTGGTTATATCAGAAGTAGACCTCGTTCCAAGCGAGACTTAAGCCAGATGTATTCGCGTCAGGACAACCATTGAGAAAGTTCGAGGAGGTTGTGGACTAGCCTGGAGGATGTTTGCAGGTGAGACTGACCTGGTGGAGAGATCTTAAAATAGCGGTCAACTTTGTCAATGGCAGGAGGGAATTAACTACCAACAGGAATGCAGGAACGGCGGTGCCAGTGAATGGGCCATGAAGAGCAGACGGGGTGCCAAGAACTGGGTGTTGAGTGAGGAGGCCACAAGTTCGGCTCACGGGAAATAAGTAAATAGACCGAACTAGACTAACGGCATCACTGCAACATGCATTGCCCCCAATGTAATGTAGTCCATGGTTTCATGGTTCCATGGTAAAGGCTAAAAGGAGTAGGTGATATTAGTAGCCAATCTCCGCAAATAAAGTGGATCTCCGCAAGAAATAAGTAGCTGATTTTACGGAATCTTTATTACTGGAAAGAAATGTTCTTTAATTACTCGGAGAACAATGTTTTTCTTGTCTTCTCATTATTGACTTCGGGTCCTCGACGGTGTCGTCAACTCATTTTTTTTTCGCCATGTCTCCACAGAGCCGTCAAAAAATTCCCACTTCACTCTAAAAGTCCTATTCAAGTAGAAAGAATGTAAGTATTGTAAATATAATTCATATATATTATTATTAATAATATTAAAACGAGAAGGGCTGTGAGCTTGCATCCGGGAGATAGTGGGTTCTAATCTCACTGTCGGCAGCCCTGAAGATGGTTTTCCGTAGTTACCCATTTTCACACCAGGCAAATGCTGGGGCTGTACCCTAATTCAGGCCATGATCGCTTCCTTCCAACTCCTAGTCCTTTCCTATCCCATCGTCGCTATAAGACCTGTGTCGGTGCGACGTAAAGCCACTAGCAAAAGAAAAAAACGAGAAGGAACCCAATGGAAATTCATGTAGGGGCCTGTAGTATTTGAGGATGAAGGATGAAAGCCTTCTTAACAAAGATGGATTAAATAAAGAAATAAGAAATAAGACATTTAAGCTAACACTCTTGGAATTCGTTTTTACTACCTCATCATCCTATCATTTTTGTTTCTCAGTTTAGTTTGAGTTTACCCCGTTATTGCTTTCCCTTTTCCGACATTGGGACATTATGGAAACACATTGATTACCTCTGACCTACCAGGATTGTGTTTAAAATTATTACAATATAGGCTGAAAAATGAACTGCGTGACATAACACACTACATAATTACACGACTGACCGAGTGCACTGGTTGACTGGAAAACATTTTGTGGGAAGAAACGAGAGCAACCACCTAGCACACATCTATACAAATGATGATATGATTGCCACTAAATTATCCACATAAACGTAGCATGAAGATGGAGTTATACAGTAACGAAATCTATTTTTATTTGACATTTTTTGTCTCATTATTTGGCCGAAAATTCAGAATTATAGGAATTTGTCCCTTGTTCGCCTCAGTGGCCTAACGGTTAGCATTTTTAGCTGCCGTCCTTGTTGGCCCGGATCCGATTCCTGGTACTACCAGAAATTTAAGAACGGCAGGAAGGCTGGTATGCGGTTAAGATGCTACATGTAGCTCACCTGTAATGGGGTTGTGCCAGGAAAGGTCTTCACCACCTCGCGATGAGGACACGAGTTATTTTTTTTTTTTTGCTAGCGGCTTTACGTCGCACCGACACAGATAGGTCTTATGGCGACGATGGGATAGGAAAGGCCTAGGAGTTGGAAGGAAGCGGCCGTGGCCTTAATTAAGGTACAGCCCCAGCATTTCCCTGTTGCAAAATGGGAAACAACGAAAAAACATCTTCAGGGCTGCCGATAGTGGGATTCGAACCTACTATCTCCCGGATGCAAGCTCACAGACGCGCGCCTCTACGCGCACGGCCAACTCGCCCGGTGGACACGAGTTAACTTGTTTATTAGGTACTGCAGACTGTCTGGACAATCAGCCAAGGTGACAGTTTAATCTGCATGCCTCAGTAGTTCAGCAGTCGCTTGTTAACCTTTACTCGATATGCTGTCTTCTGAGTATTTCTCAATATCTGCTCCGAATATAAGTTAAAGAATAGCAGGGATGAAAGATACGGGTAGAGACAGGCGAAGGCCGATGCAGATTTCAGTGACATGGAAAGCACATTATATAATCACTTCATTACTTTTATTTACAAGTTGCCGATGATAACTACCATAAGAGACGAATGACATCGTAGCGGGAAAAATGAAATGTCGTATGGCTTTTAGTGCCGGGATATCCCAGGACGGCTTCGGCTCGCCAGGTGCAGGTCTTTCTATTTGACACCCGTAGGCGACCTCGCCCTGGTGACCTCACCTGCTATGCTGAACAAGGGCCTTGGTGGGGGATGGGAAGATTGGAAGGGATAGACAAGCGGCCGTGGCATTAAGTTAGGTACCATCGCGGCATTTGCCTGTAGGAGTCGGAAACCACGGAAAACCACTTCTAGGATGTTTGAGATGGGAATCGAATCCCCCTCTACTCAGTCGTCTTGC
Source organism: Anabrus simplex (assembly GCF_040414725.1). Classification (NCBI taxonomy): domain Eukaryota; kingdom Metazoa; phylum Arthropoda; class Insecta; order Orthoptera; family Tettigoniidae; genus Anabrus; species Anabrus simplex. The sequence continues at coordinate 366,123,870 of NC_090265.1, forward strand.
TGAGTCTGAGTGAACCCAGTTCCAGTCCTCTTACCAGTTTTCAAATTTCGTGGCATAGCCGGGAATTGAACCCGGGCCTCCGGGGATGGCAGCTAATTACACTAACCACTACACCACAGAGATAAACTGTATTTACTATAATAGTGGAGTGGAAGCGCGGACATATCGTAATTCATGAAACGAAGTAAGTAATAAACATTAAAGACATCGAAAACTGAAAAGTGGACTTTAATTCCCATATGGTGGACTGCTGATTAAAATAATTGTGATAGTGTGGGTTTACATGCTTTCAGTAAGAAACAGTTGATTCACATGGTATGTGTGTGACTTAGAAACATTTGTGATCCTACGCTGTAACATTTGTTTTACTAAGAAAGGATGGGAGGCTATTAAACACCGTGAAAGTAATGAGAATACGAAAAGGATACGCATATATGAAGTTAATTTAACTGAGGAGAAATAGTTGTGTAGGTAAAGAGACACAGCTGTTTTTAAATGTAACTGACATCCTTAATGTTCACGACGAGAGTCTTAAGAATCTAGGAAAGAAAATTATGTTCTCCTGGTGCCATTTATATTTAAACAATAATTACTCCTTGAGTCCCATTCGTGTCATTTTGGCATTCTCTGTAGGTTAGTTGTTATCCCAAGATAACGGGTTCCAAGTCGGAGTGAGGTAGCTGTAGTTTTTAAAAGGTGGACAGAAGTCTATTCGTCACTTCATGTCGTACGATGTCTGGTGATACATTCGCTGCTTACAGGACAAACTTTATTATTATTATTATTATTATTATTATTATTATTATTATTATTATTATTATTATTATTATTATTATTATTATTATTATTATTTTATGCATATTATTATATTATATATATTATGCATATTATATTATTTTATTATTTTATTATTTTATAATAATAATATAGAAAATGAGCTGCAATTACTCTTTGAAGAAATCTGGAAAACTGACAAAATTCCTGAGGAATGGAAAGTAGCCTTGATACATCCACTCCACAAAAAAAGGTGATAAACAGGACGTTAATAACTACAGAGGAATATCTTTATTAGCAGTGGCATATAAAATATTTTTCAAGATTTTATTAAACAGAGTAGAAACAACACTAGACAATCATTTAGGTGAATATCAAGGTGGTTTCAGGAAAGGAAGATCATGCTCAGAACAAATATTTAATCTTAAGTCAATAATTGGCCACAGGTTACTTCATTCAAAGGACATTGTAGTCATGTTTGTAGATTTCAAAAAGGCTTTTGAATCTGTTGACAGAGAAACTATATATAAAATAATTCCAGAATTTGGCATAAAGTCTAAACTGGCAAATCTAATCCGTGAAACACTTACAGACACAGTCTCTAAAGTGAAATTTCTGGGAGAGATATCACAGCCTTTTAAAATAAAAACTGGTGTACGACAAGGCGACGGATTATCCCCAATTCTTTTTAATTTTGTCCTAGAGAGAATAGTGAGAATTTGGAACGAAAAACTTATTGAACTCAACATTTCACCGATAAGGTTAGGAAGAGGAAACAAAAGGATCGAAATAAATTGTCTTGCATTTGCACATGACTTTGCAATACTTTCTGAAAATGTGACATCTGCTATAACCCAAGTAAATGTCTTGGAAAGAATCGCCAGTAGAACTGGCCTAAGAATTTGTGCAGAAAAAACAAAAATTTTAACAAATATTTGGGATGCATCAAAATTTCTGAAAACAGATATTGGCCAAATAGAGAGGGTAAAAAAAAATCATATATCTAGGGGAAATAATCCAAGAAAATGGTTTAGAAAAATCTGCAGTAGAGGAGATGGTACATAAAATGGAGAGAGCTTATGGTGTCAACAAAGATATCTACAATAAAAGATGCCTATCCAAAAATGCAAAAATAAGGCATTACAACACAGTAGTGAAGCCAGATTGCCTATATGCAAGTGAATGTCTGGCATTAAACTATAATTTAGATAAACTAGAAATATTAGAAAGGCGAATCATGAGGAAAATATTAGGCCCACAAAACACAGCAGAAGGTTGAAAATTACGAAGTAATGCTGAAATATATATATATTAAAAAAATAGAAAATATATCAGATGTAATGAGGAAAAGAAGACTTATGTTTTTTGGACATTTATATCGAATGCAAGATAGTAGATTAACCAGTAAGATTTTCAGATATTTGTGGGGTAAGATATCAACGACAAGCTGGGTCAATGAAGTAAGAAAGGATTTAGAAAAAAACAATATAACAGCAGGAGAAATAAATAATAGAGAAGGCTTTCGGGAAAAAGTATTGAAAATAGAAGGATTCCGAGGTAGGAAAGTAAAAAAGACTGTTTCAATGTGGTCTGAAGACAGAAAGAAGAAACATAGTGAACAGATGAAAACGTACTGGAAGAAAAGGAAAGAGCAAAGAAGAAGGAATTGAAATTGGCACGTGGTCCTCTGGTGGCCCATTCGAAATAATAATAATAATAATAATAATAATAATAATAATAATAATAATAATAATAATAATAATAATAATAATAATAATAATAACTGTCAGACACAACATTTACTGCAACAGAACCAATCAACATTTTGAAAGAGACAGCAGAAAAAATCAGTGCTACAAATTTCTTTTGACAAAACGCAATTTAAGAAACATTAAAGATTTTCCAAAATATCATAACATGCAATATTGAAACAGAAGGGAAATACATTTAAGTATATCGGAGAAATAATTCAGCGTAATTGTCTTGATAAAGAAGCTAACAAAGCAAGATCACATAAAATGGAATAAGCTTATAAATCACCTAAAGATAATTCATGTCGTACAATGTGTCGTACATTCATGAAGACATACAACGGAAATTCAATATTAGAGAAACTTCATCATTATAACACCGCCATAAAACCGGAATATCTACATGCAGCTGAATGTTTGTCCTACACAAAAGAGAGAAAGTGATGAATAGAAAAGAAGGAAAGAAAAGTACCAAAAAAATGATTAGTCCAAAAACTTGAAAATGAATGGAGGAAAATTGGCAATAAAGAGTTCTATTTGAACAATAAATCGCTTTGAGACAGTATAACAAAGGGATTGCTTTTTATGACCATTTGGTCTGGATGGGACTGACGAAGAGAATATTTGATAATTTGGATAAAAATCCCTAAACATAAATCCGATGGATCATCGAAGGTAAACAGGATATGGCTGAGCTAGGAATCGCAAGAAACGAGATGTTAGAGAGAGTTTTCAGAAAGAGGACTTAGGAGTTTGGGCGGTTCCAGGAAAAGAGAAGCAAAGAAAATATGTCTGGACGGCAAAAAAGAAGGAGGGAACGTAGTAAGATAATTAAGAATACTAGAAGACAGGAAGTCAAGGAGAGGTAGAACGTCATGAAGGTAATTTACGTGGTCCACAGCTGGGTAAATTCGAAGAAAGAAGAAATAATAATAATAATAATAATAATAATAATAATAATAATAATAATAATAATAATAATAACTGTAAAAATAAGGATCGTAATTTTATTGGCTTTCCTTCCCAATAACTATTTCTACGGTCTTTTGGAGACGTCCAGGTGATGGAATTTTGTCCTGCAAGTGTTTTTAAATAGGCTGACGTATTTTAACGTCTTCAAATACCCCTACACAGAGGCAGGTTCGAATCTGCCATCTTGGAATCAGAAAGCTAGCGACTCAGCCCACCTGTAGTGTAAAAGAAAAAGTAACTTCGAAACTTCCCCACAGGCAGGCTGAACGGTATAACATTAAATTACTTATTAACGGTGGCTGAGTCCATATTGTTATGATGAAATAATAGCAGTCGAATAAGGTTGGCAGATAACGTGGTTATACTCCTGTTTATTTTTCTGAAAAATCACGGTGTTTTACTGATCATTTATAAGGTTAAACTATACTTGACATACTTTACATAAATGTTGAAACTTCAGAAATATTGGTGTTATACTCTCTGTATAGTAGGCCTACGTTTGAAAGCAAACACCTTGATAACGGCTTAGTTTATTTTTTAAATGTTTTCGGAAAAGAAGTGGATTTCTCTTCGTATTTCTTTGTACTATTTGTTATTACACCCAGCACATTCCCTTGGAATCCTTTGGGTGTGCGGCCACATGACGTATGGTTATCTGTTCAGTGGCTCCTTGTCTTAACAGGAAAAATCTATTCTAGAGCTACTTTATAGATGTGATGTTGGCCAATAGTTACTAAAACCTTTCTATAGTTTCTCTTACATGCAGCCTGGAATATTTTGCACTTTTTAGATTCTCTTTAACTTATTATTTCTGCTTATTTTCGTTAGCGATAGGATTAGTCCTTATTTAAATAATGACATTATTTAGGGATTTTTTCACAACATTCTCAATATTTTCCACACTTTTTTCGCACACTAGTCAATTTTTTACACATATTTTTACATGTATCAACAGACCCCGTGTGGACGAAACGAATGACACCACTCGATACGTGCTATCACATCACGATCCCGAGTTATATTCGTTAATTTTTTTCACATGCGCCGAGGACCGATTTTACCACAAAATGGCTCATGTTCAATGTTTTACTATAAAGAGGCATAATAACTGAGTGGCTTCTAGGAACCCATCCACTTTGAGGTCATTAAAGAACAGTGTTGTTGATATCATTGAAAGTCCAGAAGTCTAGTGGAAAATCTTGTCCACAAAAGGACGATGGCAAATTTATCTTTGGGCTGTGTAAAACGCATCTGCTTCTGAATAGGAAAATGATCGAGGATGCTCACGAACTTCCCAGGAAGTACAACTTATCATGACGCGCAGGTCGCCTACGGATGTCAAATCAAAAGACCTGCATCTGGTGAACCGAACATGTCCTCGGACACTCCCGGCACTAAATTCCATACGCCATTTCATTCCAACGACACTCTGAACTGTCGTGATGCGGTCTGGCAAGCTTTAGCTAGTAGTCCATGTGTGGCTCCGAAATATCTGAGTTATGGTATGAATAAAAAACAATATCTTCCTTTCCATCTTACAAACGTAGTACTTTCTGTAACAATCTGTAGCAATACATCACTAAATGTAAGTACTGTACAGCTGCCGATAATATACCGTGTAAAATGTGTTGAGGTAATGGCTTCAAATATCGTTTATCACTTATTAATCATTTAAAGATTTTAATGTTGAGTCTTTCATCTGACGCGATGAGAGATACTAACCACGAACTAAACAGCCACGAGAGTACAATATGTGTTCCACGAGTTCATCAAGTAACATGAACGTAGCCATAAGACTCTCCATAAGAAATCTATAAGATCAAGTACATTCATGTAGTTCATAACTGCCAGTCTTTATGAATTAAAATTATTGGCTTGGAAAAAGAGCGGCAATTGCCAATTACATAGGGTAGTCCCTGGAAAGCAAAACAATTTTGGTGAATTGAGATTTCACTATAATCTATCAAGTACAGACATTTTGCACATGCTGGTAAAGTGGCGTAAGTGACAGGCGGTGTGTTATGGTTGAAAATTGAAACAACGTAATCATCAAGGTCCATCTAATTTATCATAATTTATAAACGAACTCTGTGCGGCTCCATGTCTAAATAGTTGGCGTGCTGGTCTTTGGTCACAGGAGTCCCGCGTTCGATTTTAACCTTCATTGGCTAATTGCACTGGCACGGGGGTTGGGCGTATATGTCGTCTTCATCATCCTTTCACCCTTATCACGACGCGCAGGTCACCTACGGGAGTCAAATCAGAAGACCTGCATCTGGTGAGCCGAACATGTCCTTGGACACTTCCGGCACTAAAAGCCACACGCCACTTCATTTGAAACACACTCTGAACTATCGTAAGCGGCAATGTATAGTAAACATAACTGCCTTGTCTGGCATGCGAAAGTGGGAAACAATGAATAATGAGATACAGTAGTTTTGATTGCTGACAGGGAACAGCTTACTTAACCAATCGTAGGCAGCGTTCTAGAGCGCCGTACTTGTATGCAGTTTAACAATAGAAAAAATACCAGGGTACAAACTCATTTAGCTATGTTCAGTAGGTGAAGCGGTGGTAGTGGTAGTTTTTCAAATAACTACCACTAGCAATGCCCAAATTAAAGAAGCTATTAAGGTTAGTAATTTTGATTGTCACTGGGAATTCGTTATGTTCTAAAGTCTCTTTGTTGACTTGTCATTGAGACATTTCTAGGTGAAACATTTACCTGATTACCTGATTCGTATAGTTACTTCGTGAAATGCGTTATGTGTCAGTTAATTAATTATTATTTGTAGAAGTCATTTCTATCTCATGTTTAATGTATAGGTATATGATGGCAACCTGCGATCTACTCAGTCTCTTCTCAACAACCTGCAAAATATCGTACGCTCTCAACCAGTGAACATAAACAACTTACGGTAATTCAAACCTCTGTACATACAGTAAGACCAATTCGTCGTAAGCAACATTCATGATATTTAAATTCACTGTGTATAATCCCATATCTTCACGAACAGGGAGTTCTTTCACAAGAAATCGAAGAAACATATTAGGTAAAGTATCACATTATCGTTTTAATAATTCTTTTTTGCTAGTTGCTTTACGTCGCACCGACACAGATAGGTCTTATGGCGACGATGGGATAGGAAAGGCCTAGGAGTTGGAAGAAAGTGATCGTGGCCTTAATTAAGTTACAGCCCCAGCATTTGCCAGGTTTGAAAATGGGAAATCACGGAAAACCATCTTCAGGGCTGCCGACAGTGGGATTCGAACCCACTATCTGACGGATGCAAGCTCAGAGTCGCGCGCCCCTGACTGCACGGCCAACTCGCCCGGTCGTTTTAATAATTATCAATATAATCATTGATCTGCATTTAGAGCTGTCGCCCAGGTGGCAGATTCTCTATCAATTATTTAGTCTTTTCTTAAAGATTTCAAAGAACTGAGAAATTTATGAAATATTTCCCTTGATAAATTACTCCAATACCTGATTCCTCTTGCTATAAATGAATATTGGAAATAATACAAATTGTTTGAAAATGAAGACCGCTTGATGGGCATAGTCGTTAAGGCGTCAAGGCTGACACCCTGGTTAGCCGTTTCGAGTCCCGTTAGTCAAAAAATTGTCACCATCAGAATGTTGTTCGGTATGATAGGAGAGGTAGTGATATGAAACTTTTAATCATTCGATTGCGTGCCAAATGCTTGGATTAAATTCCAAACCTCTCCGCAGTGGGACTCTGTTGATGGTGATACGTCCGTCGGATGGGGACGAAAGCCTTGAGTAAACCTCTTGGTGGTATTCGACAGGAGTAGGCTATATGCCGACACAGGGTTTCACCCTTTCCATTTCTACTATCATATATCAAGTAATACATTTCAGATCATCTGGTGGCCAGGTGTGGTGCAAACGAAACGTTGACCAGACAAACACGTTGGAAGAGGGGCTCAAGATATTTTATTACATGGTCCATTTGCGACCAGACTTAGATGTTAGAAATTAACTCTTCCCATGACTTAAAACTTAAGTGTGTCCAACCCTTGTCCTGTTTCTCTACGGGGTCGGGTATGAAGTTTGATGAATCTTGATTACGAATTTTTACGACCGGATGCCCGTCCTGACGCCAAACTCATCAGATATCTGTAGGAGGTAGCTGTTTACATTTGGCAAATTAGTCGTCGTCGTCAGAGTTCAGACAATATTTAAAGTAGACTCCTAACTTACACCGTGAGCAGTAAATGAAGAGCGAATCACTGAATTAATCACAATATTTTAATTAATCTCAATCAAGAGGGGAATCCACAGTTGTGGTAAATCTTTCAGAATTGTCGCATTCGTATGATTCGATATGCCATCTTCAAGAGACTGTTCACACAGTTCCAGTGACGTTATGAATGTTTTATTATAGGGTCATTCAGAACGGATAATACTGATCTGACAAGAAAAACTACATATTTTAAATAATATAAAACATATATATATATATATATATATATATATATATATATACACCAAAAAGTGATCGGGCACCCAGGATGGTTGGTAATTTAGTACCTCAGTTGACTTGTGTGGCTAACATATGCTTCTGGACGTACGTGAACCATAGACAAGGAGATGGCACGAGATATAGAGAAATCAAACTTAGATAAGTGCTTGATTGCAGCCTACCATCTCAGTCGTCTAGCAGGACTATTGCAGTGAAGTTAAACAGGTTCAACAAGCTACTGTTGTTTTATTCGTCCTGGGTAAGTGGAAGGAGGGTTGGCACTGGGCATTGTTGCACGTTCTGGGTGACCTAAAATTTTGACAGGCAGAAATCGCAGAACTCTGAAATGTGAAATCGTCAAAAATATGACACAACTGATGGCTGCTATCCGAGAGGAGATTTGTGCAGCAACAGGACCATTGGAACATTGCGTACAGAGGCCCACCAACTCGGATATTCCGGAAGAGCAGCGCCACATAAGCCCCTAAGACAATAAAGCTCGGCGACACAGGTGGTTTTTGGACCGTCAAAAGTGGACACTGGAGCAGTGGAAATCGGTTCATGCACATTATTTCGGTTCGATGGACGTATGCGGATGTGGCATCTACACGGGGACCAGCTTCTGCCTGAGTGCATAGTGCCAGCAGGAAATTCGGTGGTGGTCGATTGAAGGCGTCGGGCTGTTTTTCGTATTCGACCTGGGAACACTGGTGTTTGTCCGTGGCAGTATGGACGCAGAGGCATAACATTCTGCCAACATTGTGGTGCTTTTATGGCATGGGCCTTTGCTACTTCCTGGATGACAATGCTCGGTGCCTTTTCCTTTTTTTTACAATTTGCTTTATGTCAAACCAACACAGACAGGTGTTATGGTAACGATGGGATGGAAAAGGGCTAGGAACCCGAAGGAAGCGACCGTGGCCTTAATTAAGGTACAGCCCAAGAATTTTGCCTGGTGCGAAAATGTGAATCCACGGAAAACCATCATCAGGGCTGTCGACATGGGGGTACGAATCCACTATCTCCCGAATGCAAGCTAGATGCCTTGTTTCGGGGGCTACTATGCAGTGGTACGCCGATAACGATGTTTGTCGGTTGGACTGGCCCGCCCAGAATCCCGACCTCAATCCAATACAACATCTTCGGGACAAATTGGACCCCCGAGTGAGGACTCGAGAGGAGCGGCCAAAATGCATTGTTTAGGGTAACTCTCCGAATGGTTGCAAGAGGAATGGCGATGGATCCCAGTAGATGTTCAGCACACAATCGTCAAGAGCATGCTAGACAGTGTGGCTGCTGTTATAGCCGTGAGAGTGCCAATAACCACCGAACCATCATTGTAGTAAGGTGCACCTAGTTTCGTTTTGGTTGAGAGTGTAGGACTATACTACTACTACTGCTAATAATAATAATAATAATAATAATAATAATAATAATAATAATAATAATAATAATAATAATAATAATAGCGTGCGGTCTCCGGAGAGGCCTGCTGCAGGTCTTTCGAGTTCGTGGCGTATAGGCGATCTGTGCGCCTGTGAAGATGGACCCTACCTGAAATGAATTCTAGTGCTGAAGACGGCATAAATATCCAACACCAGAGCCAGAGGAATTAATGAACGAAAGTTAATATACCCGACCCGGCCGGAAATTGAACCCGACATCCCTTGAACCAGTTTCCATCTTGCTAACCATTTAGCCATAGAGACGTCTGTCTGTCCGCCTTCCGAAACCACTGAGTGGAATTTCATGAAATTATTCACAAAATATCTTCAGAGAGATTTGTCACATGACTAAGTTTTATTTCAAATATATTATTTGAGGAATTGTTTGCGAAAAATCGTAGACCAGACTCCATACCATGTAGCATGGTTACGCATGCATAGCAATGACATAAGTTTGCTTATATGATGGCGATGGCATACTGACAGTCTGTAATGTCGGCATGTGTTATACCAAAAATATTTCTTACGAAATCACTTCTCTCTCTAATTGACCTCAGATCTCTAACTAGGTAACTTTAAGAGTGCCGAATGCTCCGAAGCTACTCAAACGCCTAGGAGAATAAAATCATATTTTTAGTTTATCATTTTAAAACGAAATGGGATTTTGAATTTCCTATGGTATTACATTAACATTTGGAAAATAATGATATTAAGAACATAACTCTAGCATTGAAGAAACAACTGAAAAACTACAGCCTGTTTTCCAGTCATTAACCGGGTCAGGAATCGAAAGAATGAAGCCCTTATCTTGCGGCGAGGGTAGGAATTGTGCCGGTTGCCAAGGCCTGTCGCACTCCTTTGGGGCAATGATTAATGACTGACTGATGAAATGAAAAGATACTGAAGAGTGTTGCTGGAATGAATGATGACAGGGAAAACCGGAGTACCCGGAGTAAAACCTGTCCCGCCTCCGCTTTGTTCAGCACAAATCTCACATGGAGTGACCGGAATATGAACCACGGAACCCAGTGGTGAGAGGCCGACCCGCTGCCGCCTAGCCCACCGAGGCCTCTTGAAAAAACTATTAAAAGCGTTAAAAAACGTTACATACCGTAAATGGCTGCCGGACTATTGGACGAAACTGTCTTCACATCGATTTGTTCTAAGACCAAAGTTTTTGTATGGGAGTGAGAGGTGGCGAACTCAGGTTATTTGATTTATAACTTAGAAGTAACAGACACGAAAGTAACGAGATGATTGCTGGTACAAACAAGTGGGAATAAGGACAGGAGAGTACTCGAAATGCTAAAGGCTGTTAGGAACAAAACTTCATGGATGAAATTGCATTATCAACCGGCTTCGGCGATGTCTTCATATGAGGCGAAGGGAAGAGAATGGGTTACCTAGGAGAATAATGAACGGGGCCTTGGAAGGTGAGGGAGGTTGAGCGAGAAAAGGTGACGATGAACAGATAATAATAATAATAATAATAATAATAATAATAATAATAATAATAATAATAATAATAATAATAATAATAATAATACGCTTGTGGCCTCCGAAGAGGTCTGTGCAGGCGTTTGGATTTGACGCCTTATAGGCGACCTGAATGTCTGTGAGGATGGGGCCCTACCTAAGATGATCTACGGGACCAACTGAGCTGAAATATGATATGAATATACCCCAGATATTCTGTTCAAATACAAGTCTATTCTGATTTTTCAATAAATAATATATTTTAAATATGTAGTTATTTACTAACCTTCCGCATGCTTTGACCACTAAAATACAAATACAAAATAATGGGCAAATGGTAAATCTTATCAACAAAAGTCCAGCATATGGACTTGCTCAGTTTTCAACAATATTTTTTTTTTCCGACAAGTTGCTTTACGTCGCGCCGACACAGATAGGTCTTATGGCGACGATGAGACAAGAAATGTCTAGGAATGGGAAGGAAGCGTACGTGGCCTTAATTAAGGTACAGCCCCAGCATTCGCCTGGTTTGAAAATGGGAAACCGCGAAAAACCATCTTCAGGGCTGCCGACGGTGGAATTCGAACTCACTATCTCCCGAATACTGGATACTGGCCAAATTTAAGCGACTGCAGCTATCGAGCTCGGTTTTTTCAACAAAAAGAAAGCCAAATAAATTTTCTTTGTAACTCTTAATGTTCTCCGGGAAATTCAGCTCTTATGTGTTAATACACACCTTCCAGAGCACTCACCGGCCGAACTCTGCTCGCTGAGTATATGACCAGTTCTTGGTAGTGTGCGAAGGTTGCTGCTTAAACATTACACGTAAACGAAGGATACAAACAGAAGTTAGTGCCATCTGCAACTATCGGCCCAACAATGAAGGGTACGTTCTATAATATAATATGGCCAGACGTCCTGATTTGGCTAGGACAGTCCCGCTTTTCAGAATCATGTCCCAGGACCACGTTGGGTGCAGGCGGGACGCTTGGATGTTCCGGTTTTCCCAAGACAAATAAAATTAACTATTTCATCCAAGCAAATACTTCTACAGTCATATAATTTATTGTATGGTTTCTTGGTACAAGTGCGGGAGTCGAATGCATGTTTTAGGTATTAAACAGGGCATGGATAGATTTGAAAACTCAAATGTAAATAGACTGACTACTCTGAAAGCGATTATGATGGTTAAGATAAATTTGAAATACGGTTGTTTGGTGTTCTATAATTTTTGAAAGGATTATAAATCACTTCTGATGTTACAAATCGCTTCCTCGGTAGAAAAATGGAGAGATTTGGGACTGAATTACTGTAAATCACTTGAACAGCACATATAATTTGCAACTGCGATAAGATACACTGCAAAATATATAAATGTAATAATGAATGTACAGTACAAGTCCGTGTGAACTGAACCGTAGTAGCTTGAATAGTAGCTGTGGATTGTATTCTATGACTGTATACGCTTACGTCAATGTTCTATCACTGCGTTTAACTATTTATTAGTTTAATTCATTCTGTCTTTATCTTCAAGAATATACTGCACAAAGATTATAGTGCACAGTTATTATTGAACATTATTTGGACTGGCGGCGGGGATTCTTGCGGTAGTTCGCTGTTTGGTCTTAGCTTTGGCTGTAAGGAAGTTGGTCATATAATATAATATAATATAATATAACATAATATAATATAATATAATATAATATAATATAATATAATATAATATAATATAATATAATATAATATAATATAATATAAAACAACTGAATTTTCAAACTTATCAAAATCAGTATTATGTACTTTTCAGGAAATCTTAATCTCCTTATACCATCGTCTGTGCTTCCTGTGCCCCTGGTTTTTCCCCCCAATACACTGAGGTTGGCACCACATGTGAATCTGTCCCTGTTTTATGACCGGTTGCCCTTCGTGACACCATCCCTATGTAGAGGGATGCATTCATCAATTTACGATTCTGTGGTGGTTTTTAATGTGGAGTGTTGTATGTATGTGAATAGGTGTGTATTGGGCAGAGGAATAATTGACCATACAGGCGAAGTTGGTACGACACATAGAGCGCGACCAATCTACATTAAAGGATATTTCACCAACTCGGAGATATTCCGTGATTGCCAGCGAAGTCATATGAGTTATTAATAATACTGCACTGCCCATACTGATGGGCTTCAACTACTGTTTTCAGAATTTCCATCTGTTGTGCTTTTGAATTCAAATGTTCAAATTACTCACATATACACGAACTGGTATTTGTTTCACTTCGCACCGTCACAGACAGCTCATACGGTGGCGATTTTTTTGAATTGTAAAGAAAACCATCGTAGCCTTAATTAAGATACAACCGCTACATTTCCTGGTGTATAAATCGGAAACCACCGACATCGAGGTTCGAATTCAATATCTCCCGAATACAAGCTAACAGCTACGTGATTCAAACCGCGTAGCCAGCTCACTCGCTACATAAGCTTTATTTTGGGACTCCAGTGAGGTATGTCTTTACACATTGGCATGGATAAGTTATAGCATGTTAAACTTGAGGATTTTCCTGAATTTAGATTGCCAAATGGGATATCAGTCAACGAAAACTATAAACTTTACTTTGGCACTGCACTACACACACATTGGCACGGATCAGCTACTGCAGGCTACACTTGCATATTTTTTCAAATTTAGATTGTCAAATGATCTGTCAGAGTTCATAAATCCACTTTATATGCTTGTCACTCGTCTTCTTAAGACACCAGCATCTCACCAGATGTGCTTTATGCTTTTTTTAAAATAAACCAAATCTCTATAACGTAATCTATTTGTTGCACGTACCATTCATTTTATTTTCAAACGATGGATCTAGTCCCAGAATATAGCAACATTTTTGTAATGGAGAAACACATCTTAATGTCCTAGTTTCCACGTATACCTGTAGGTCGTGTGGCTTACGATGTCAGGAATTAAAGTCGTATCATACTGAACACTTGTAAGCTTGCTTGTAATTGACAAAGCTTTGTCCGTGACCACCGTTACGTGCTGCTTCATTTAGAGACAAAGGACACCCTGGTCATCAAAACTTTCTACTTACTGTGGGTTGAGAAATCAGTTTCATCAGTCACTGGAGGTCAGCATGTTAGCTGCTCGATTCAAAGTGTTCCGATTCTCTACATACCTCAAAGTGAATGTCAGGATGATAATAACAATGGTGTATGGCCTCCGGAGAGGTCTGGTGCAGGCCTTTTTACGAGTAGACGGCCTATAGGCGACCTGCATTAAGATGATTTCTAATCTTAAGACATCACACACGTCCACCCCCCGAGCCGAACGCATTATCTAATTAAGGTTAAAATCTTCAATCCGGCCGGGAGTGGAACCCGGAAACCCTGGAATCGAAGGCCAGCATGCTAACCATTTAGTCATAAAGCTGGACATCAGGATGATAACGGGATGCTTCTTTGTCAGCCTTACGCTCAGTTGGTTATTCTTACGCAGCAACATAGGTTGTCTCACAAACTTTACATGCCACTGGAAGGTACCATCCGTAATCTCGGTACTCGGAGGACTAATAGAGCACTGCACGGAGCATGAAGCACTCTTCTGGATGATAGGCAATTGTCCTAAAAATCACCTTTATTACCGACAGATTTTTCCAAGAACGGGTTTAAAACGTCTTATATAGTACGGCTCCGTGGCTAAATGGTATATGTGCAGGCCTTTTGTCCAAGGTTTTCGGGTTCAATTCCCATTGGTTAATTTCGATAGCTCGGGGGCTGGATGTGCGTGTCGTCTTCAGTATTAGAATTCGTAATAGGTAGGGCCTATCCTCGTAGATACGCCGGTCACCTATAGGCGTCAACTTGAAAGACTTACATCAGGCCTCTCTGGAGGCCACACAGCTTTATTATTATTATTATTATTATTATTATTATTATTATTATTATTATTATTATTATTATTATTATTATTATTATTATAGTTCTCTTTAACGTCCATTTCTCTTTCCGACCAACGACCAGTCATTTACCTGTTCTGAAACACCGTTGCCAAGTTAAAGCTACTGTACACAGTAACTAAAACTGAATTGACGGCGTTCCGAAGTCCCAAAAGCATGTTTCTTACTCCAATCGCTATAAAATAAATCTGGTTGCCTCCTGATGGCGAAGATTATGAGTATGTAAACGATGGCTGTGTTGGCTGGCACAAATAATATTTCTGTGCAGAATACGATGTCACTAGAGGAAAATCGAAAATTAAAAATTTCAGTTTCCTTAAAAGATTTTGTGGATGTTGAACGCATCATCATCATCATCATCATCATCTGTTTACCCTCCAGGTTCGGCTGTTCCCTCGGACTCAGCGAGGGATCCCACCTCTACCGCCTCAAGGGCAGTGTCCTGGAGCTTCAGACTCTTGGTCGGGGGATACAACTGAGGAGGATGACCAGTACCTCGCCCAGGCGGCCTCACCTGCTATGGTGAACAGGGGCCTTGTAGGGGGATGGGAAGATTGGAAGGGATAGGGAAGGAAGCGGCCGTGGCCTTAAGTTAGGTACCATCCCGGCATTTGCCTGGAGGAGAAGTGGGAAACCACGGAAAACCACTTCCAGGATGGCTGAGGTTGGAATCGAACCTACCTCTACTCAGTTGACCTCCCGAGGCTGAGTGGACCCTGTTCCAGCCCTCGAACCACTTTTCAAATTTCGTGGCAGAGCCGGGAATCGAACCCGGACCTCCGGGGGTGGCAGCTAATCACGCTAACCACTACACCACAGAGGCGGCTGAACGCATTAATGGACTATTAATTTCACTTAGAGAGTGTATGGAGAACGGCATTGTTGAAAAAAGTGTGTTGAAAAGAAGCAGAACTCACTTCATTACTTTTTTGAAAAGTATTGGTAAGTAAAGACCAGAACTGTGAGCACAAATTGTACTAAACAGGAACCAACGTAAATAAATTAAAGCAGTGCACGAGTTCAAATACCATATGTGTATAAAGTACCTAGTATTTTGAATTCATCTGTTTAAGGTCCACGTTTGGCTTTTCCCGCGGACTCAGTGAGGGTTCCCATCTTTACCGCTTCAAGGAGAGTTTCCTGGAGATTGAGACATTCGGTCGGAGATACAGCTGGGGAGGAGGACCAGTAGCCCTACCTCGCTCAGGTGGCCTCAACCGCGCTATGCTGAACAGGGGCCTTTTGAGGGATGGGGAGACTGGAATGATAGGCAAGGAAGGGGCCGTGGCCATGAGTTAGGTACCCGTACCCTCCCGGCATTAGCCTGGGGAAGAGGTGGGAAACCACGGAAAACCACTTTGAGGATGGCTGAAGTGCGAATCGAAACCCCTCTACTCAATTGACCTCCAGATGCTGAGTGGACCCCGTTCCAGCCCTAATACTACTTTTCAAATTTTGTGGCAAAGCCGTGAATCGAACCAGGGACTCTGGGGATGGCAGCTAATCACACTAACCACTACGCCACCGAGGCGGAAAGTATTAGAATTACTGCTTTAAAATATTTTAAACTGCCTACCTCTTTCAAGGGACCTCCACTCAAAAAAGCATTTTATCGTGGAATCATCGCTGGTCACTTAATTCAGGATTCACTAATTCTTGCTCAATAGCATAGCCTGATCGCTGTAAAAGAGAATAAAATCACTATTAATGTGTTATTTATTTCAGAATATTCATACGCATGGACATTCCGTAAGACTTGGTGTTTGGTAGCAGCTTCTATAGCTGATTTTCCAAAACAAAAAGAAAAAAAACCCATTGGCGTACCAAGCAACCGCTGCTCATCCCGAAGGCCTGCAGATGACGAGGTGTCGTGTGGTCAGCACGACGAATCCTCTCTGTCGTTATTCTTGGCTTTCTAGACCGGGGCCGCTATCTCACCGTCAGATAGCTCCTCAATTCTAATCACGTAGGCTGAGTGGACCTCGAACCAGCCCTCAGGTCCAGATAAAAATCCCTGACCTGGCCGGGAATCGAACCCCGGGCCTCCGGGTAAGAGGCAGGGACGCTACCCCTACACCACGGGGCCGGCAGCTGATTTTACAGTTTTGTATATATGTAAAACAATTAAAACTCATCATATTTTGACTTTGAATCATACTTTTCTGATGATTATGCATTAATTTCGGAATAAAAATAAAATCAAATTAATAATAAATGAATCATTTAAGTGTTAAAGGGAAATACATATATTCTACACAGAGGGAGAACAAAAGAAAGAAAGGAAGAAAGAAAGGAAGAAAGAGAAAGAAAGGAAGAAAGGTAAAGAAACATTGGTACATGCAATTTCTTTGTTCACAGAGGTTTTATTTCTATCTGAAAGTACCGGCTCGTCTCCCAGTTAGGTCTACAAAAATGTACAGATAAGCACCATAACAACAAAATTATCCGATAGAGTTCAGAACACAAATAGGAACCCAGTTCCTAAAATTTAAAAAGACAGTAACAATACATTCAGATGAGAAAACGTATGATCATGAATCATGTGCAATCCATGTTATATGCATTGTGTTGGCACGAAAACATGTTGTGTAGTCGTGAAACAACCACTGGCGCCGAAACAGAGATAGCAAGAGACAGTCGCACTTCCAGCAGGTCATCACTCAAGCTTGTAAATATAGACATTTAACAAACTGATTACAAATAGAATGACATAAAAGAGATCTTGATTATCTACTATGAAAAATAAACCACACCGACTGTGAGCTTGCATTCGTGAGATAGTGGGTTCGAATCCCACCGTCCGTAACAATGAAGATAGTTTTCCGTGGTTTTCCATTTTTCACACCAGACCAGGCTGTACATTAATTAAGGCCACAGACGCTCCTTTCCCAATCCTAGTCAATTCCAATCTTTGCGTCGCCGAAATCCCTCGAAGTATTTGTACGACGTTAAAGCGCTAGAACAATAAAACACACCGATACACGAACTACACAAAAGATAAAAACTGCGCTATGTACTGGGCTGTGTGACTAACAATTGTATGACATTTTAGAGAAAAGAAAACAAGAAAATCAACTAATCAACGTGGACAACAGAGCCTCCAGAAAACGACGACCCAAGCAACTACTAGAAAGGAAAAGACTGCTGTAGAATTCAACATAAAACAGGGCACCAGCACTTCTCTACTTAAAAAGTGATCAAACGACACACCTTCACCAGGACGAACACATCCGAATGAATACTGACGCAAGTGGGATAATAGGTATAACTTAAAAACAATATTCTCTCACCTATGGGTAACTAATACAGATATTGAGCTCGAATTATTATTATTATTATTATTATTTTTATTTTACGATTATTATTATTATTATTATTATTATTATTATTATTATTATTATTATTATTATTATTACTTGTATGTATAGCTATGAAGTGTACATCCATTTAGTATTAGTGTTCTTATTATTTACGTAGTTGAATGATCATCTTGTGTGTGAGGTTATGAAATATGTGTTGTACATACACTGACTGACAGAGCAAATGCAACACCAAGAAGGAGTGGTCAGAACTTTATGCCAATTGCAGGGTAGACTGACGTCACTGAGGTATGCTCATGATGTGAAATGCGCCGCTGTGCTGCGCACGTAGCGAACGATAAATGGGACACGGCGTTGGCGAATGGCCCACTTCGTACCGTGATTTCTCAGCCGACAGTCATTGTAGAACGTGTTGTCGTGTGCCACAGGACACGTGTATAGCATTTCCAGCAGACAGACGACTTTACGAGGGGTATGGTGATCGGGCTGAGAAGGGCAGGTTGGTCGCTTCGTCAAATCGCAGCCGATACCCATAGGGATGTGTCCACGGTGCAGCGCCTGTGGTGAAGATGGTTGGCGCAGGGACATGTGGCACGTGCGAGGGGTCCAGACGCAGCCCGAGTGACGTCGGCACGCGAGGATCGGCGCATCCGCCGCCAAGCGGTGGCAGCCCCGCACGCCACGTCAACCGCCATTCTTCAGCATGTGCAAGACACCCTGGCTGTTCCAATATCGACCAGAACAATTTCCCGTCGATTGGTTGAAGGAGGCCTGCACTTCCGGCGTCCGCTCAGAAGACTACCATTGACTCCACAGCATAGACGAGCACGCCTGGCATGGTGCCGGGCTAGAGCGACTTGGATGAGAGAATGGCGGAACGTCGTGTTCTCCGATGAGTCACGCTTCTGTTCTGTCAGTGATAGTCACCGCAGACGAGTGTGGCGTCGGCGTGGAGAAAGGTCAAATCCGGCAGTAACTGTGGAGCGCCCTACCGCTAGACAACGCGGCATCATGGTTTGGGGCGCTATTGCGTATGATTCCACGTCACCTCTAGTGCGTATTCAAGGCACGTTAAATGCCCACCGCTACGTGCAGCATGTGCTGCGGCCGGTGGCACTCCCGTACCTTCAGGGGCTGCCCAATGCTCTGTTTCAGCAGGATAATGCCCGCCCACACACTGCTCGCATCTCCCAACAGGCTCTACGAGGTGTACAGATGCTTCCGTGGCCAGCGTACTCTCCGGATCTCTCACCAATCGAACACGTGTGGGATCTCATTGGACGCCGTTTGCAAACTCTGCCCCAGCCTCGTACGGACGACCAACTGTGGCAAATGGTTGACAGAGAATGGAGAACCATCCCTCAGGATACCTTCCGCACTCTTATTGACTCTGTACCTCGACGTGTTTCTGCGTGCATCGCCGCTCGCGGTGGTCCTACATCCTACTGAGTCGATGCCGTGCGCATTGTGTAACCTGCATATCGGTTTGAAATAAACATCAATTATTCTTCCGTGCCGACTCTGTTTTTTTCCCCAACTTTCATCCCTTTCGAACCACTCCTCCTTGGTGTTGCATTTGCTCTGTCAGTCAGTGTATAAGTTACATTGATACCTATCAGTTCCGTTAATATAAATACTTGTATATTAATATTATAATTTATTCTTACCAGTATATATAAATTGTAATCCGTAATTGTGAGACACAGTGTAACTTCCAGAATGGTAATAAGGCACTAGAATAATTAGGAATATTCTATACATTGTAAACTACTTATTGGACCTTCTGGAATATTCAAGAAGGTATTTTTTTTTTTTTTGTAATATAAGTTCTAGAAGTCTGGTCAGACACCTATATAAAGAGACGATCTTGACGGTGAAATTAGTTACTCTTAGTTACTGCCGAGTTTGTGTTTGAGTGTTGAGTTATGGTGAAACAAGGTTGTATCTGTGACCACGCAGACGACATGCTTTTAAGCAGTCAACTGTTTCATTTGTGTTTCAGTTGTCATCTCGACGTGCAGAGATTAGAAGTTGTCCTTAAATGGCGGTTTATGATGTGAATGTTTTGTTTTTGACTACAGTGATTAAGGTTATGTGTGTGTTTTGTAAATAGATGTGAATAAAGTAATTGTACCAACTGACAGCATCTCGTGTGCGTCTTTGTGGGTACGTTAATACTACTCTAAAAATCGTCGCCATAAGACCTATCTGTGTCGGTGCGACGTAAAGCCCCCAGCAAAAAAAAAAAAAAAAAAAAAAAAAAACTACTCTAAAACACAACTCGCACAACACTAGAGGTTCAGTGAAAGCAAATTCAGACGGTACCTTGACGTAGATACGATGAGAGAGGACCAAAATACTTATCTCATAATTATAACACTGGTATTGTAAGATTGTACGAAATCACACTGATTACTACATCCTATAACAAATTAATAACACGGTAGAACTTGGTTAATTCCAACCTGTAAGACCCCCCAAAACTTGAATTAAACAGTATCACACAGGGGTTCCTTGAGTTGCAATGACAATAGAACATGGTGAAACATTTTGTCATAAAAACACTTCGAATATAAAAATCAAAAACTATCATGGCAGAATTAATCCTTTACAACATTAAAAAAACTGGTATTTTTGCTTTGTTTCTTCCAATTTTTGAGTGATAAGTGCAAACAC
This sequence comes from Anabrus simplex, assembly GCF_040414725.1. Classification (NCBI taxonomy): domain Eukaryota; kingdom Metazoa; phylum Arthropoda; class Insecta; order Orthoptera; family Tettigoniidae; genus Anabrus; species Anabrus simplex. The sequence goes on from NC_090265.1 coordinate 366,144,726, forward strand.
CTCAGTCCCATTTTTTAACTGAAATAAATTAGTAGCCTCAATTCGGGCATCTGACCAGTTCAAAAACGAGAAACTAAGGAAAATATCTTCCGGAATGACGGTGATGGTGCTCGAACCTACCACCCTCTGAATGCACGTTTAAAACTACTACTACTACTACTACTACTACTACTACTACTACTACTACTACAAAAACCACTTCGACAACAATAGCAATATCAGCAAAGAAATATGATGCAGACTTATAGGAGGCGTTCGTTTTCACAAATGGCATACGGTAGCCATAAGAGAGAACACAACAAAGCAGAGCCTAAATTGACAGATCCCCAAGTTGTGTAGGAAGGTAGAGGCCAAAAAGAGGCGGTTGGGTGAGCTCCAAGATGAGGAGCGTGACGGCCAAGAGGGCTGTGCGACAAGCATAACAACACATTACGGCTAATGGCTTCTTGCTGCTGTAATTGATGGAATGAAGGAATTGCTAGAATTCATTAGTTTCTGAACGAGCCAGTGATAGAAATGACTGAAGAATTAAATGGGCCACTGACTGATACTGATGAATTAAGAATAATCAAGCAAGAAATAGAAAAGTGGATGAATGGCTGTCGAGCAATGACGTGATTCTGTTCTCTTAATACAGTTCATTACTTGACTGTATGTATTTTAATCAACCAATCAAGTTTCTATTTGGAGAGGAATGATGGCGAATGTTCTATGAATATCACAGAAAACTTCAAGAAACTCAAATATTTCACACAAGATGCCAGGGTAAGAAACGATTAAAATGATAGTGGGGAGGTGGGGGTGGTGATTATTGTTTAGAAGGGGAATACGATGAAAGAGGCGGAGTGCAACGAGGTATTATGAAGATCCAGATAGCTACAAATTATAAACGTTTACAGGCGAAATAGGCGAGACTGAATAAAACTATTACATTTCGAAGAAGGGGGTTTAATCCATGTACAATAGATGATTACAACATCCCAAAACAAAATAATAATACGGTAGAACTTGATTAATTCCAACCTATAAGAACCCAGAAAAGTATATTTTGCTAGTTGCTTTACGTCGCACCGACAGAGATACGTCTTATGGCGACGATGGGACAGGAAAGGGCTAGGAGTGGGAAGGAAGCGGCCGTGGCCTTAATTAAGGTACAGTCCCAGCATTTGCATCGTGTGAAAATGGGAAACCACGGAAAAACATTTTCATGGCTGCCGACAATGGGGATCGAACATACTATGTCCCGAATACTGGATACTGGCCGCACTTAAGCGATTGCAGCTATCCAGCTCGGTCCAGAAAAGTCTAATTAAACAGTATCACACAGGGGATCCTTGAGTTGCAATGGCAATAGAACATCGTGAAACATAAAACTGTACATGACATTTTGTCATAAAAACACTTCGAATATAAAAATAAATTCACAACAATCATGGCAGTATTAATCCTTCACAACTTGTTTAAAAAGTTCGTATTTTAGCTTTGTTTCTTTGAATTTTTGCGTGATAAGTGCATACTCGTCAGTCCCACTTTTTTCGACTGAAATGAACAATTCTGGCATCTGGCCAGTTGACAGTAGTGTACACGTTGTGACAATGAAGGAGAAGAAAGAACGCAGGGGTTTGGTGTGGGGTAGTGAGGCGAAGTGCTACGAAGCCGATGGAGTAGTCACAATAACGGCTTGGCAACGGCATGCAAAATAATATTCCTCGCGAATTATTAGAAAGCTTCTTAAGAAAATGCTGGAAATGGACTACTATGCTAAGGTGACTGGAATAATCCTGAACCAGAAACTGCGAGATACTTTCTTAAGAATCTTCCGTGGGCCTACATCAAGAGCGTAGCCGTGGGAGAGTCAGTCGGTCGTACGTCAGTCGTACGTCAGTCGCGAGTGACCGCGAGGCAGTTACGAAACGATCGCTGGTCAGTGACGAGTTATTCGGTAATGCGTCAGTGAGGAATAAGACAGTCTTGATTACACAACGTCCGACGAGCTGTGAAGTGAACTGCACTAGGGTCGGCACCGCTTTGAGAGGCCGTGTTGGAGAGCAAATTTTTGGCTCGCCGGAGTGCAGTATGGTTGGCCGAACGAGGCCTTGGTATGTTCCTTCACGTGAAATATCACGTCATCATTGAATTATAGTTAAAGTAATTAGAGCTAATCCTAAAAACAAAACGGAATTGTCATATTGGTGAAGTGGAAAATTCGAACGCGAGTGCACATGCAAATAATTGTAAATAGCACCTAGTTTAATAAATCTAGCCAATAGTAAAACACGCTACCTCTGAATAGTCCTTCTTGACAACCCGCCACTTGTGGAGAGCGTATTTTTTTGTTTTAGTTTAATCTTCAATTTATGCATGCACCTATTGGAGGCGTGTATCTTTCACTGAAAAAGATTTTTACTACAGGAAAATCAATACTAGCACTATTTACCACGAGTATCAATGCAACATATATTAGGCCCATTGCATCGAACACTTGCTATGAGACAAAAGTCCGGCTCCATGGCTAAATAGTTAGCGTACTGGCCTTTGGTCACAGAGGTCCCGGGTTCTATTCCCGGCGGCCGGAAATTTTAAAAACCATTGGTTAATACCGCTGGCACGGGGCTGGGCGTATGTGTCGTCCTTATCAGTTCATCCTCATCACGACACGCAGCTCGCCTATGGGAGTCAAATCAAAAGACCTACACCTGGCGAGCCGAAGTACTCGGACACATCCCGGCACTAAAAGCCCTACGCCATTTCATTTATGAGACTAAATATTGTTATATTGAAACACCATTTCATAATAAGTCCACAGGAAGTTCACCTGATTTCGGATTTAACATCCATATTGGTTACGGCATAATTCCAACTTGAAACAAAAAATAGTCGGGGGAACGTATTTTGATCCTATAGCTGTAACATCATTAAAGTGGTTTGGATTGAATTTCAACACGTTATGTTGTAAAAGACTGGATGCGTCTGGTAAGTAAAGAGGGACTCATGTTTTCATTTCAGTATAAGATTTTTTTACAATCGAGGTCGAGCAGTGAGTAACAACCAGTCATGCGCCGGCAGAATCTGTGAAACACACCTGAGATGCTCTTTCTACATTACTGCGTATTACGATCTCCGTATATACTCTACGTTTCCCTACCTTGCTTGGCGCTGCTTGCTTCAACTCCACGCTCACCACATGATGTACTCTGCTCACCTACTGTCTACTCGACTGATTACGTCAGCTGTGCTACACCTTGCCGTGCTTGTATACTGTGCACCACGTGACTTTATTCTTTATAGAACTCGCTAGTGTGTATAGCCTTCGCTTCGTTTCTAGAAACTTCCTTTCCTCTTTAAATTGCTCTCTCCGCCCATCCATCCTTGAGTCGGGCTTTTGTGGCGGAGTGGTGGATTACACACGCTAACAACTGTGTGCTGAGTTTTTATGTCAACTTCAGCTGGACATTATCTGCTACAACTCGGTGAGCAAGGCTTATAACACATTTGTTTACATTTGGACTTTACCTTCATTCTGGCATTTGCCTATTATAAATACTTTACTTAGTCGAGTGGCAATGCTTCGCTTTAAAACTTTCACATAGACTCTTTCTACTTATGAACTGCGCTACGGACTATTTGCAAAAAAAAAAAAAAAAAAAAAAAAAGCTTCTTCACTTCTCATTTTTATGATCTATTGATACTGCTAAACTATTCAATTACCCGGTGAAGAAGATCCTTTCTCATCCTAGTCCCCATTCCCTTCCCATGCGTCCTTTTTCTTTTCAGGGTTCTGGTTTTCGATGCATATTGTATACTTCCTATTATTTCTACTGGGTTTTCTTCTATGTATCATCTGCCAAGTATTTTTGTAAATGTGGCACATCTTTTTTAGATTTTTCTTCCATTTCCATATTTTTATCTGGTTGTTAACTTATGGTTGTTAAAATATATTCATATATTACACTGACTGACAGAGCAAATGCAACACCAAGAAGGAGTGGTTCGAAAGGGATGAAAGTTGGGGAAAAAACAGAGACGGCACGGACAAATAATTGATGTTTATTTCAAACCGATATGCAGGTTACACAAAGCGCACGGCATCGACTCAGTAGGACGTAGGACCACTGCGAGCGGCGATGCACGCAGAAACACGTCGAGGTACAGAGTCAATAAGAGTGCGGATGGTGTCCTGAGTGAGGGATGGTTCTCCATTCTCTGTCAACCATTTGCCACAGTTGGTCGTCCGTACGAGGCTGGGGCAGAGTTTGCAAACGGCGTCCAACGAGATCCCACACGTGTTCGATTGGTGAGAGATCCGGAGAGTACGCTGGCCACGGAAGCATCTGTACACCTCGTAGAGCCTGTTGGGAGATGCGAGCAGTGTGTGGGCAGGCATTATCCTGCTGAAACAGAGCATTGGGCAGCCCCTGAAGGTACGGGAGTGCCACCGGCCGCAGCACATGCTGCACGTAGCGGTGGGCATTTAACGTGCCTTGAATACGCACTAGAGGTGACGTGGAATCATACGCAATAGCGCCCCAAACCATGATGCCGCGTTGTCTAGCGGTAGGGCGCTCCACAGTTACTGCCGGATTTGACCTTTCTCCACGCCGACGCCACACTCGTCTGCGGTGACTATCACCGACAGAACAGAAGCGTGACTCATCGGAGAACACGACGTTCCGCCATTCCCTCATCCAAGTCGCTCTAGCCCGGCACCATGCCAGGCGTGCACGTCTATGCTGTGGAGTCAATGGTAGTCTTCTGAGCGGACGCCGGGAGTGCAGCCCTCCTTCAACCAATCCAATCGACGGGAAATTGTTCTGGTCGATATTGGAACAGCCAGGGTGTCTTGCACATGCTGAAGAATGGCGGTTGACGTGGCGTGCGGGGCTGCCACCGCTTGGCGGCGGATGCGCCGATCCTCGCGTGCTGACGTCACTCGGGCTGCGCTTGGACCCCTCGCACGTGCCACATGTACCTGCGCCAACCATCTTCGCCACAGGCGCTGCACCGTGGACACATCCCTATGGGTATCGGCTGCGATTTGACGAAGCGACCAACCTGCCCTTCTCAGCCCGATCACCATACCCCTCGTAAAGTCGTCTGTCTGCTGGAAATGCCTCCGTTGACGGCGGCCTGGCATTCTTAGCTATACACGTGTCCTGTGGCACACGACAACACGTTCTACAATGACTGTCGGCTGAGAAATCACGGTACGAAGTGGGCCATTCGCCACCGCCGTGTCCCATTTATCGTTCGCTACGTGCGCAGCACAGCGGCGCATTTCACATCATGAGCATACCTCAGTGACGTCAGTCTACCCTGCAATTGGCATAAAGTTTTGACCACTCCTTCTTGGTGTTGCATTTTCTCTGTCAGTCAGTGTATTTTGCACTGTTATTCTGGTCATCTTCTTTTGGGCCTAGTTCCTTCCTTACTGCGCGATTTTCGTCATCATAGCCTACTTCTTTTTATATTTTATTAAGCACGTTTGATCACCTAACGTTATCTTATCTATTATGATACATTTTATTTCATTGCGGTATATTGTGGTGTATTTCACAGTGAGGGCTCGTGATGTTTGGTGATGAGAATTCACATATCTAATTTAAAACGTTTATGACATTAATATGGCATTCTTTCCGAGATGAAATAAACATTCACCTAGGCCAAAGAAAAAAATGAAAGTCGATGGCGTTGCTGCAAAAGGATTGTATCGAAGATACATTTTGAGGCTTGAATATTCTGCAAAACGATTTACCTATGAAACCCTCATCTAGCGGAGTGGATAGGAACTCTGCCGGCCGCCGAAGCCTGTCGCACTCCTCTGGGGCAATAATTAATGACTGACAGATGATATGAATGATATTGGAGAGTGTTGCAGGAATGAAATATATCAGGGGAACCCGGAGTACCCGGAGAAAAACCTGTCCCGCCTCCACCTTGCCCAGCACAAATCTTACGTGGAGTGACCGGGATCTATACCACGGAACCCAGCTGTGAGAGGCCTGTGAGCTGCCGCCTGAGCCACGGATGCTCCTTTCCTTCTTCTTCTTCTTCTTCTTCTTCTTCTTCTTCTTCTTCTTATTTCCGGGACGAGTATCTCAGACGATAGAGCGTTGGTGTCCGGTGGTATTTGGAGTTGCTCAAATCTATTAGCCTCGTTTCGGTCGATTTAATGGTACTTAAAGTAACTCATGTGGAGAAATATTCCGGCACCTCGGCGTCTCTGAAAACCATAAGAGCAGTTTGTAAGACGTTAAACCATTATTATTATTATTATTATTATTATTATTATTATTATTATTATTATTATTATTATTGTTGTTGTTGTTGTTTTTGTTGTTGTTGTACAAAGCTTCCTTATGTCAATGTTTGTTAGTTTTAGCCTTAAGTTTCAACAAATTAGTCATTTATGCGTGCATTTGAATTTTGTGAACAGAAGTGAATGAAATGCGCGGATGTTCAGCACCGTGATTTTCAAGTTTTCTTAGAAACTGGAGAATATTTTTTTTAATCGACAGCCGAGGTATGATAAATTGAAATGTATAGATCTACTTTTTTGATAGAATTTAAAAAATGGCACAAGGCAAAATATCAGAATCAAAAGAAGATCTTTCTAATTCCTTACCATTATATTTCATTACTTATTGTACTTGAGGCTCTCATTAAAGATGAGTTTTATAAGCTCACTTTTTCCCTAATTCAAATTATTTTTACAGCAATTTTCTGACGAGCTTAATATTTTTTAAATTCCTTCTTTTATTTAACTTAGAGAGAACTAAAGAAAAAGTTTTTCAATGTTAAGTAATCATGCACTTAACCGTTAACAAGGGGGGGGGGGGAATGTTCCAATTTTATTGAGTTATTATCTTTGATATTCTACTTTTGAAGCCAAGGATATGATATTCACTGGTCCCATATTCTTAGAGAAAATGAAAATCCACAGCCTATTTCCAGTTTCATCCGGGTCAGGAATGGAATGAATGAAGCCCCCATCTAGCGGCGAGGTTATGAACTGTGCCAGCCGCCGAAGTCAGCCGCACTCCTCTGAGGCATTGATTAATGACTGACAGATGAAATTAAATGATATTTGAGAGTGTCAGTTGAATGAAAAATGACAGGAAAAACAGGAATACCCAGAGATGAGCCTGTCCCGCCTCTACTTTCTCAAGCACAAATCTCACATGACTGACCAGGATTTGAATAACGGGACTCATCGGTGAGAGGCCGACGCGCTGCCGCCTGAGCCACAGACGCTTCTCTCATATTTTAGTGAGAAAACAAAATCTGTTAAATAGCTTGTGGTCTGTTCGAGCCTACTCTTAGCCATCGTTCGATTTAACTCCACAACAGCTGCGGGTCCTCACTTCTGTCAAAGCCGTAATTACTTTTGTCCAAATTCGAGCCCCAAGTCATTATAAATACCCTACACATCTGAACGGAAACATCACTAAGGCACGTTTTCTGATGGATTTATTTATTTATTTATTTATTTATTATTTTAATACATAAGATGAAACGACAAAAGACATCAAAACTCATCCAGATCAGGATTAATGTGACTAATTTATTAATGGGGTATTTTCTATAATTTTCTTATTCAGACTGTGTGTTATCTTTAATGAGTTACATCTCTGGATATTTCCGGAAGTCTTAAGAGATCGGTAGGTATTTGTGGCGACCGCGACGCGACAGTGCCGACGTTGGCAGGTTTACCGCCTATCTGTGAACTGTTATTTGATTCTCGAAGTATCTTCAGTCACTGTATCGCCCACTCCCCTGGCTTGGAGCCAGGATACCTCCAGCAGCTACTGCTCGTTCGCTAAATGTAGATTTCTGTAATTATATTATTATTATGGTCTATTATAGAGGAACATACCGACTGATAGTTAAATACCAAAGTCTAAGAAATGTGTTACGAGAAGAATTATAAGCCAATATTGAGCAATTTAATATCGTACTCAAGTGTGGAAGTTGATCAGTGTTTGTCATAGGGTTATACTTTGAACTGCCTTGTTATTACAAAATACGTAGTATTGAGAACTGTAGAGACTATAATAATAATTTCGTGTGGCTATTTCTAGCCGAGTGCAGCCCTTGTAAGGCAGACCCTCTGCCATGTGTAGGAAACTGCGTGTTATTGTGGTGGAGGATAGTGTTATGTGTGGTGTGTGAGTTCCAGGGATGTTGGGGACAGCACAAATACCCAGCCCCCGAGCCATTGGAATTAACCAATGAAGGTTAAAATCCCCGACCCGGCCGGGAATCGAACCCGGGACCCTCTGAACCGAAGGCCAGTATGTTGACCATTCAGCCAACGAGTCGGACACTGTAGATACTGTACTTATGGTTCAAAGCCTGTCAGATATAAACTGCGCTATGGTTCTTTCTAAAGGCGAGCCTTGACCATTCTTTCTTTTTTCTTAATCTGTTTACCCCCACGGTTGGTTCTTCCCTCAGACTCAGCGAGGGATCCCACCTCTACCGCCTCAAGGGAAGTGTCCTGGAGCGTGAGATATTGCGTTGGGGATACAACTGGGGGGAGGACCAATACATCGCCAAGGCGGCCTCACCTGCCATGCTGAACAGGGGCCTTGCGGGGGGATGGGAAGATTGAAATGTATAGACAAGGAAGAGGGAAGGAAGCGGCCGTGGCCTTAAGTTAGGTACCATCCCGGTATTTGCCTTGAGGAGAATTGGGAAACCACGGAAAACCACTTCCGGGATGGCTGAGGTGGGAATCGAACCCCCTCTACTCAGTTGACCTCCCGAGGCTGAGTGGACTCCGTCCCAGCCCTCGTACCACTTTTCAAATTTCGTGGCAGAGCCTGGAATCGAACCCGGGCCTCCGGGGTTGGCAGCCAATCACACTAACCACTACACCACAGATGCGGACCCTGGCCATTCTAGTTCCCAGAAATCCACTAGACATGACCAGAACAAATAGTGTGATCTTCAGCCCTAGAAGTCAATTCTCTAACCACTCGACTTTTGACGCCATACCCCTATGGCCAGGGGTGGTAGAATACATCCATGTCGTAAGGAGCTCTCCCTTTAGCTGTGTCCAGCGTTGTCTCCACTGATGAGTCAGACTCTTCACTGTCAATTTCTGTTATCCGGTCCGACTCCGTGGCTAAATGGTTAGCGTGCTGGCCTGTGTTCACAGGGGTCCCGGGTTCGAGTCCCGGCAGGGTCAAAAATTTTAACCATCATTGGTTAATTTCGCTTGCCCGGGGGTTGGGTGTATGTGTCGTCTTCATCATCATCATCTCATCCTCGTTACTACGCGCAGGTCGCCTACGGGAGTCAAATCAAAAGACCTGCACCTGGCGAGCCGAACATGTCCTCGGACACTCCCGGCACTAAAGGCCATACGCTATTTAATTTTTTCCTATCTGATCTCCCTTGGTCAGCTCTTGTTCTCTGACCCTGACAGTATTAGGTTTGCGAGTCCTCCATTACCCCATCCTTTGAGACTCTTCCTTTTCTTTTAATCTACATTTTCGTCGTTTTTTAGAGTCGAATCTTTCCATTTTTTCCTCTGATTCGAGCTAAGAAGGGTTGCCTAGTCGTTCTTCCCTTTAAAACAATAATCACTACCTCCATCTGGCATCGAAATGAGACTGACATTTTAGACATTTATTTTTAACAGATCGTCTCTCATATTTTCTTTACTTTGCTTACCGAAGCCATTTAAGTATTTTTTTCGATTGAAAGATTCCTGTTTTTAAGTGTAACGCTTCTTTATTGTCACACAAATATAATTTATCACTTGATATACATCCTACCTGCAATGGGAGATGGTCATATTGAGAGTTGAATATTAAGTATATTACAGTTAGCGGGGTCGAGCGACTCAAACCGTAAAGTAGCAGGTTCGATTCCGGCCTATTCCAATGGTATTTAAAGATGCACGTATAAGCTAACAGTAAAGAAAATCTTGACAAACTAGAAACAATGATTGAAAAAAATCGTGGAATTTTCATGTTAGGGACAGAGTGTTTGTGATCACCAGCGTGAATGGTGATAGTGATAGACCAACCATCAGGTATATTGACTGACTGCTTTTCTCAATTGAACGCATAGATCGATCAGTTAACAATACCTGTCAATGACTTAAGAGACAGCTCGCATTCCTCCCGGGACTTTTGGCATTCTTCACTAAATAGATCACGTTCTTCAAGGGGAAGATCACGTTTGCGAACAGTCCAATTTTTAACCCTAATTGACTCTCGCGCTGGTACCATTTTAAATTTCTCAACAAGATATCTTGATTTGCGAGTTTAATTTCCGTATTGACAGATTACACATGTACTGATAAGAAAGGATAAGGTGGAAATCCTTTCTTATCTGTACAAGGCTGAAGATATGCCAATCCCATGCTCACAGAGGTCATCTACTACCCACTGGCACGAAAAGAGTTCATGTAAAACAAACTTTTGGCTCCTCGGTGTTTCCAAAATCCGTAAAAATAGTTAATTATTAAGATTGCATTTAATTTATGTCCAATCAAATAGAATAATTTACGGATTTTCAGTGATTTACGGCATCATCTAATATGATTAACACTACAATAACAGCCATCACTCAATTACCTCCTCGAGTTAGTTCAACGTAGACCTACTATATACTTCCAGCGTGGCCTAAAATTTTGAAATTCTTTTCTCCTTACAATTTCTCTTACATTTATTTAGATCCGTTCTTATCTCCTGATGATTTCTGAAAGTGTGGCTAAATAGTATAAAACAAATTCCGGGCGGTTTCATGGAACTCACTATCTTCGCTTGGATTACGTGCTTATCAGTGTGCATTTGGGAGATAATGGGTTCGAACCGCACTGTCGGCAGCCCTAAAGATGATTTCCCATTTTCACACCAGGAAAATGCTGGGATTGTAACTTAATTAATTCCTTCCCACTCTTAGCCCTTTCTCATTCCATCTGTGTCGGTGCGAAGTAAGGCACGTTATAAAAAAGAGAACAAAAAGGCAGATTTATGTTTACTCGTGAAAATTGGTATTATTGCGAGTATGTTTCGCTTAAGTATGTAACAGTAACAGCGTAAAACATGTATTTTATAATGGCAGAAAACAGTGTTAGGATTCACCTGGAAACTAACCTTTCAAGTCTCCCATTAGAAATAAGAAATTGAAATCAAGGTTTTGCGAAAGCAGCTGCCGCTTCTAAACATTTCCCAGGACCGATCTTGCAAAGGTGAATCGTTTTGCAGAATATTAAAGTCTCAAAATGCATCTTCGATACAATCACGGTCGTTTCCTTCCCACTCCTAGCCCCTTCCTATCCCATCGTCAAAAATTGTCTTCGATTAATCAAATATTGGTATAAGACCTTCTTGGGCTGTCTCTCGCAGGGTGTCGTATGTACTTAGATATTGTTTTCAGGCATTATTGCTTGTAAGATTAATGATCCGAACTGTGGTCTAAAGTCATTAATTTGTTCTTGTTGATATATTACTAGGGGCTGCCTGGCCGAGGCGGTAAAGGCGTGCTCGGTTCGCCGGGAAGGACGTGGGTTAGAATCCATGTCAGGAACTCATAAAATTTAAGAAACGAGATTTACACTTCCGGAGGTGCATATGGCCCAGAGGTTCACTCAGCCTAAACCAAAAATGAGTACGAGGTTAATTCCTGGGGGCAAAGGTGGCCGAGAGTAGAGCCAACCACTCTACCCCATCACGTGCCGAGGTTAACAATGGTGGAAGCCTTTACCTTCCACTCCTCCAAGGGCCTTCATAGCCTGTACGGAGGTGACTTTGCTTTGCTTTGATATATTACTGCTTACCCATCGGACTCCATAAATGACCGACATCGAACAGAAAGCCTGCTATTTTGGCTTCTTTAAATTCGGCCTTAATCAATAACAAGTGCCGATGCTTATTCGTAGTATTCTGACATGAACCGTGGAATAAGTTGACATTGAAATCGAAGTAGTACTTCGTACTTATAAACTCGAGAAAGTGTTTAATAAGAACTACTGCTCTTTCTTACCATCAGTAGCAGTAAAATTTAACAGAGGACCACTGATTTCGAATTTTCACGTGTGTTGTGTACAGATTCTTGGCAAAAGAGATGTATGTTCCGTCCATTATACAATAGTTACCTCTTGATAACTCATTCAGATTGCTTGTAGGTTCCAACATTTAACTTAAATTCACTTCTTCTTCTCCTTTATCTGTTTACCCTTCAGGGTCGTTTTTTCCTTCGGGCTCAGCGAGGTATCCCACCTTTACCGCCTCAAGAGTAGTGTCCTGGAGCTTCATACTCTGGGTCGGGGATAAAACTGGGGATGAGGACCAGTACCTCGCCAAGGCAGCCTCACCTGTTATGCTGAACAGGGGCCTTGCGTGGGGATGGGAAGATTGGAAGGGATAGACAAGGAAGAGGGAAGGAAGCGACCGTGGCCTTACGTTAGGTACCATCCCGGCATTTGCCTGGAGGAGAAGTGGGAAACCACGGAAAGCCACTTCCAGGATGGCTGAGGTGGAAATCGAACCCACCTCTACTCAGTTGACCTCCAGAGGCTGATTGGACCCCGTTCCAGCCCTCGTACCACTTTTCAAATTTCGTGGCAGAGCCGGGAATCGAACCCGGGCCTCCGGGGGTGGCAGCTAATCACACTAACCACTACACCACAGAGGCGGACCTTAAATTCACTATTAGGTTTAAAAAGCTATCTATCGCCTTACAAGGTTTTAGTATATTATTATGCTATGCCGTTGAATTCGTTGGTCGTTTGCGATTCTGGAGCCTTGTGAGGCGCTATGTCCTTTTCATGGTTGGTTTTTTTCGGAGTTTGTTATTTTCTTCACTTGACACACTCCGCAATTTATTTTAAATGATGGAAGAGAGTAGTTCTCTGAAAGTAGTCTTGTTTTCTCCCTCATAGACACCATACACTCTTTCACTTCAATTCTTCCCCAGTCATCACTATGGTTAGAATGATCTGAACGTCTTTATGACTTTCTACTCCCAATATGGGTTTCTGCTGCAGTGAGCTACTCTCAGCGTCAGGTTCGTGTGTATCTACAAGTAATTTCATTGTTCATAATTATGATGATATTGCAAACTTAGAGAGGAAGAATTATTGAAAATATTTCAAATTTGGAACGTTATCAATGCCTGTAGAAACTAGAAACATAATATATTACTGTGGAAAGCAGAAAGTTAAAACTACATTATGAAAAATAAAATCAATAAGTTTATATTGAATGGTGTATGGCTATAAGTTAGAAAATTCCATTAAATCTACTACAACAGCGACAAATTGTACTGTGTGACGAATCATAACTGTTGAGACTTGTAATTGGGTAATGGTCCGCCTCTGTGGTGTAGTGGTTAGCGTGATTAGCTGCCATCCCCGGAGGCCCGGGTTCGATTCCCGGCTCTGCCACGAAATTTGAAAAGTGGTACGAGGGCTGGAACGGGGTCCACTCAGCCTCGGGAGGTCAACTGAGTAGAGGTGGGTTCGATTCCCACCTCAGCCATCCTGGAAGTGGTTTTCCGTGGTTTCCCACTTCTCCCCCAGGCGAATGCCGGGATGGTACCTAACTTAAGGCCACGGCCGCTTCCTTCCCTCTTCCTTGCCTATCCCTTCCAATCTTCCCATCCCTCCACAAGGCCCCTGTTCAGCATAGCAGGTGAGGCCGCCTGGGCGAGGTACTGGTCATACTCCCAGTTGTATCCCCGACCAAGAGTCTGAAGCTCCAGGACACTGCCCTTGAGGCGGTAGAGGTGGGATCCCTCGCTAAGTCCGAGGGAAAAACCGAACCTGGAGGGTAAGCAGATGATGATGATGATGATGAATTGGGTAATGAAAGGTAATTGTTGCGAATTGTAATTCTGTGCCGAATTGTGTCACCGACGAATAGATTGTGACAAGTTACTTGGATTCCCCTTCTCTCAAAAATGATTGTCGACTTACATGGCAAGAAGTATGGTAAATAATTCATGCGAATTGTACAATCTGGAATGGATAGAAGTGTTACTACAGGGTGTGTTGGCCATGCGGTTAGGGGCGCGCAGCTATGAGCATGTACCCGGGAGGTAGTGGGTTCGATTCCCACTGTCGGCAGCGCTGAAGATGGTTTTTCGTGGTTTCCTATTTTCACAGCAGACAAAAGGATTTACCTTATTTAAGGCCACGGCCGCTTCCTTCTCATTCCTAGGCCTTTCCTACCCCATCGTCGTCATAAGACCTATCTGTGTCGGCGTGAAGTAAAACAAATTGTAAAAAAAAAAGTGCTAGTATGGTTTAGATATTTATTATGGAATATCAAATAATTTCATCTGTACATATATTAACTTAATAACAATGACTATGACAACCTAATCTGGAGAAGCCTGTATAACTTAATCTCATTAGACTAAAAAAGAAGACCTCCGTTAGGGAAGTGGTATATATAGTATGAACATATTTGATTGGAAATGAATATTCCCTCTAAGTGAAAATTATCTGTAATCCTGCTTATTTAATTCAATACATATCCAACTTTTAGGGACTATAAAGATGCACTTCCTTTCTATGACTATATCTGCATAAAATGGAAAACACTTAACCGGGATCAACTGCAGATTGAACGTCACTGTGAAAGTGGTACACCGCCCAATACATGACTACCATTGGATTACCTGGTGCCCCATGTCTGGGTCACACATTCTGAACCACGCGAACCTTCGTTCTGTGCTTGAAGACAGGCATTACATTTAAGAAACCCTCCGTAGATTAAAATGGAACGTGAAAGAGCTCAGACGTCTGTGGCGCTGAGAAAGCTGGTAATTTTCTATTACCAAAGAGGTAAATCTCTGCGTGGTGTTGGAAAAATTGTAAATCAGAGTCATTCTACTGTGCAAAATATCGTTAGTTGCTTTTGTCAGTACGGTAGAATGGAGAGCAAAGAGAAGTGTAGTTCGAGAAAAAGATTCATTGCATCAGACGAGGCATGGATTCGACGTAAAAAAAAAAAAGATCCAAGTTAAGTGCACCAAAACTTACCAAGGAAGTAGAAGTCGTATTGAAGAAAACAGCCTGCTCAGAAACCGTGAGAAGAGTACTTCGTAGAGATAATTTCAATGGTCGAGTATCATGCAATATACCATACATCAGCAAGAAGAACAAACGTCTCAGGTTCCAGTTTGCCACAGATCGCTCAGATAAATCTTTTGACTACTGGAAAACAGTAACATTTACTAATGAAAGTAAATTGTGTTTGCAGCAGATGGGAAGGTCAGTATCTGGCGTAAGCCAAACACGGAGCTTGCAGAAAATAATCTTCAGCCCACGGTGAAACACGGTGGTGGGTCCTTGATGATATGGGGTTATATGGTGGTTTCAGGAGTAGGAAAATTTCATTTAATAGATAGCACTATGGAGCAAGATGGGTATTTAGACAAAGTAAGGAAAGAACTGTCTCAGAGTGTAGAGAAATTAGGCTTGCGGGTTTGTTTTACGTTCTACCAGGACAACGACTCGAAACATAAGACCCATAGAGTACGCATGTAATGGGTACACCTCTACAGTCACCAGACATCAATATCATTGAACATTTATGGAGTACGTTAAATGAAAACATCCGCAAACATGCCTCAAAATTGCCCTTCAGACGTAATGGGATAAAATTGAGCTCTCTTACTATGAAAGGTCGGTTCGATCTCTACCAGAAAGGCTTAAGGAGATTAAAAGAAATGTGGCGTCACACTGGGTACTAACTGTACACACATGTCCTTCAACGGCACAAAATATACAGACTGTACCATTTTCATTGTGGTGTAAAACTTGAGCAAATAATATGTAATTTTTGTTGTAATTGTATAAATTATTTTGTGAAGATATTTGCTTTATGGTATGGTTATTGTAAATAGATTAATTCAAAAATACTCTCAAATTTCTGAACCAAGAGGCTTCTTTACAACAATGAAATATCATAGGATAGGTGCACCACTTTCACTGTGAGTCACTGTATACGATTTCAATCTATTGGCTTAAACGATTCTGACCGAAGGTTTAAGGAAACCTTCAACAGTCTAGTGGGTGTGTAAATTATGAAGTTATAAGTACTCCTATGAAAAGAGACTGTCATAATGTGTCACTCTAATGTTTTGCTCTTTGTGTGTTTCAGGTTTCGAGGGGCAGCAAGGAAATGGAACAAGTGCTTCTGACGCTACTTCAAGTCTCGACTGTCTGAGTCTCATAGTGGAGAGTATTAGCCCGGGACTTCTCCGGCACACGGGAGGATGTAAAATTGAAGAAACAGAAGAAACGAAAATGGTGCAGTGATTAAAATATGTTAGACACCTTGAAAGAATGGAGATGGAATGCGAACGACTATACAAGAAGAAACACACTTCTTAGTCCAAAAGTAACCTTCTCCCTTGATTAACGAAACTGACATATATAAGAAATATTATAGCATATTACCAAGTCTGTTTAGTTATTCATGGTTCAAAGGAAATATATGTGGCGTGGAATCGCACAATATATGTAACAAAGAGACGCAAGAATCTCAGAGTTTTAAGTAATTAGGAACGTACTTGTAGATGGAAGTTCAATTAAAAGTTGACCAGGTTAACCATTTGTGAACTTCATCTCTGCCAGAAACATTCTTTGGAAATTATGAACTCGAGATATTCTTCTTCCAGGTTAGAATACAATTTTTTTGCTAGTTGTTTTACGTCGCACCGACACAGATAGGTCTTACGGCGACGATGGGACAGGAAAGGGCTAGGAGTGGGAAGGAAGCGGCCGTGGCCTTAATTAAGGTACAGCCCCAGCATTTGCCTGGTGTGAAAATGGGAAACCACGGAAAACCATTTTCAGGGCTGCCGACAGTGGAGTTCGAACCTACTATCTCCCGAATACTGGATACTGGCCGCACTTAAGCAACTGTAGCTATCGAGCTCAGGGGCTGCCTGGCCGAGGCGGTAAAGGCGTGCTCGGCTCGCCCGGAAGGACGTGGGTTCGAATCCCCGTCAGGAAGTCGTAAAATTTAAGAAATGAGATTTCCACTTCTGGAGGTGCATATGGCCCTGAGGTTCACTCAGCCTACACCAAAAATGAGTACCAGGGTAATTCCTGGGGGCAAAGGCGCCCGGGCGTAGAGCTAACCACTCCACCCCATCAAGTGCCGAGGTTACGGATAGTGGAAGCCTTTACCTTCCACCCCTCCAAGGGCCTTCATGGCCTGTAGGGAGATGACTTTGCTTTGCTTTTTAGCTATCGAGCTCGGTAGAATACTATTTTAACACGACAGCGACGAGTCAGGATTGCATGACTGGTACCCTTCTGGACTCTTCATCCACATTCTTTGTAAGTTACTAATTCGAGAGATACAAACATGAATTAACTAGAGTAAAATTGGCATTTTTAAATTGTACTTTATTTTCACTTAATCTGAGTTCAGCTTGAAGTGGTACCTTCAATGAATCCGAAAAGACCTGATAACTATTTTCATCCCCCCGCCCGTTTCTTCATTACAACATTAAGCTTTTGATACTTCAAACCTTTCTGCTATTGTTTGATTATCGATAAAAGTAGCCGTGAAACAGAACAAAGAAGTACAGAGGGAATTATAATGACCTTGTGTTCAGTAATACAAATATTGGTAGAATGCACTTTGTGAATAACAGGAGTGTACACTTACCAACAAAACATCTCAGTTGGTCGATAAACAAAATAAATATTATGTGACACCGATGAAGCTTAGACAAAACAACCAATTTTGCCAATAATTTAACGACGTTATAACTCTTATCATTTGTAAAACTACAATAATTTGGACAGGAGAGGGACAACTCGCGATTGTATGACTGGTGTCCTTCTGGGCTCATATCTCTCGGTATGTGTTCCTCACTGTCATAGAAGTTTCTGATTTCCACTTTTCAGAATATTGAATAGTATCTGTGTACCTAGTATTTATGTCCGACTCGTTGGCTGAATGTCCAGCGTACTGGCCTTCGGTTCAGAGGGTTCCGGGTTCGATTCCCGGCCGGGTAGGGGTTTTTAACCTTCATTGGTTAATTCCAGTGGTCCGGGGCTGGGTGTTTGTGCTGTCCCCAACATCCCTGCAACTCACACACCACACGTAACACTATCCTCCACCACAATAACACACAGTTACCTACACATGGCAGATGCCGCTCACCCTCATCGGAGGGTCTGCCTTACAAGGGCTGCATTTGGCTAGAAATAGCCACACGAAATTACAGAGGTGTGCAAATTATTATGGTAAAGACAGAAAAATATTTTATTTCAGTTTTGAGGTGACATAAAAGTTACAAAGTGAATCACAATTTCATTTCAATACTTGGTATGCATGCCTTTGACCTTTATGAATGTTTTCACTCTATCTGGCATGCTTTCTATCAATGTCTTGCACTGTTCTTTGATAGTTTCATCTTGATGCCATATTTTTGTGAGTGTCTCGACCAAATGTGCTTTAGTAGTAATGGTTTCCTTTTAAATTTTCTTTTTCACTATAGCCCACAGATTTTCCAATGGGTTCATGTCAGGACTGTTGCCAGGCCAGTCAAGCATTTTAACACCATTTTCTTGTAGAAAGGATATCACTTTCTTTGCCTTATGGCATGGTGCACCGTCTTGCATGAAAATGCACTCATTTGAGCCATACCAGTCCTTCATTTGAGGTAGTAGTCTTTGATCCAACACTTTTAGGTACTGTTCATGCCTCATTGTACCCTCCACAATGTACAACCTTCCAGTTCCATGCCAAGAAAATAAACTCCACACCGTTACCGATGTTGGGTGTTTCACCGTTTGGTGGACGCACTCCTGATGGAATTACTCGTTTTTCCTCCTGCGGACATACTGGGCGGATTCTTCAGCGACACAGAAGACAGATTCATCACTGAAGCACACCTGAAGCAAAAATGAAGTATTTAGGCCATACATTTACACATGACTACATGGTAATAAATTGTGTGTTGGATCTGTTAATCTGGATAACTTTTTCCACTTCATTGTAAAAAAGAGGCAATGACATGTTTGAAAACCCTACAGTTACAGAAATTGCTCAAGAATTGTATAAAATAATATTCCTACCTTCTTCCAGTCTTCAACACTCCAATCCTTTAAGGAATTTGCCCACTGAAGTCTCTTAGCTGCTATTGTTGGGGTGATCTTGGCTTTTCTTCTTGGTCTCCTTGCCTTTAAACCTGAAAGGCAAAGTTGTCTTGTGACTGTTGAAGGAGATATCTGTACCCCATACTCTTCCATCTTCACAGACAGATCCCTGCTAGTAGCTTTACGGTTAGATATTGCAAGATTCTTGAGTTTCCTTGTGGTTCTTGGTGTTAATTTTGGCTTTCTGCCACATTTCCCAACACGACTTTGCTGGTATACACTACCCCTGTCATCACTTTTCTTGATATTACTCACGGCCTCTTGAGAAATACAGAGTCTTTCAGCTATCTGCTGCTGTGTATAACACCCCTCTTGCAGTAAGGTCCTTGCAATACCTACTTTTCTTGGTGAGAGGTCCTTCTTACGCCCCATAACCTAAAAATTTAGTTTACTTCAAAGAATCCAAGTTCAAAATATAATTCCTGCAAAAGAAATACCATACACTATAACAAAACAGTCTAACAATAACCAAATAACATCATATTATACATACCACAACTCAAACTCAACAATAAAAGATCAGATACCTTCACAAACTTTATGTAAGCAACACGTTGTAACATGGAAGCTCAACAGATGAAGGTCAATAATTGCAGTTCAAGTCAGTGTTGCCACCATTTGCACCCAATATTGTTATAACTAGTAATATATTTGCTGCATAGTATCCCTGCATACATATTATGTGTCATGACTAATTTGTCAATCAAGAAATTGTGCTTAAGAGTTACTAGTGAGAAGAAACAGTAGAACAAAGTGTTTTACCATAATAATTTGCACACCTCTGTAATTAACCTAGTATTTATTATTATTATTATTATTATTATTATTATTATTATTATTATTATTATTATTATTATTATTATTATTACATGAAGGATTCTGTTCATAAATATCCACAGTAAATGGACGTAACCTCTCATCATAGGCTAGGGAAATCTTGTTGGGACTTTGAGGAATAGTGTAATTTACGGAATAAATTGTAGTCACTTAAGATATAGAGAAGCTTACTTTTGGACTAGATCTTCTAATTTAGATCCACTAGAAATGGCAGTGTACTATAGTGCTGATAGCAGTTGTGTTGACAGTGAATTACGCGTTCAAAGACTGATGCATGCTGCAAAGAAAAATGAACGATATTCAGTGCAAATTGAAAATTTATTATAGAAGAAAACACTACGATAGAGTGGTGATCACAGTGGTAGAGAAGCTGGGTTTCATAGATTGGGTCCAATAGTGTGTAAATTTAAATTATAAAATAATGAACCACTTAGATGTACAGGACAGGCTCAAAAATGTGTGAAGATTAAAAGAAAAAAGTGTCGATTATTACAGTGAATGACAAGAATTTGATAAAAGTACTAGATGGTGAATCAATAAAATACTTGTACAGTGTAGAGGAAGTTATTCCATCTGACATACAATTGAAAGAAATGTGTTGTTGAAGATGAGTGCAGTGTTCCGATGCATAGATATATTACAATGTGTTATACTTAAGTAGGTTTTGATCGTAAGAACGAATCTGAACATAATTCCCTGTGCAATATATGAGATGTTATGCAGAGATTCAAGAAGCACAAAAATCTCCTGTAAGTAATAGTGTACTTGTACAAGAGGGTTTCATATTAAAAAAGGATGTATTTTTATCTTACGGTGACAAACCTGATCTTATTTTTGCATTAGAAACGCCTTGTAAAATATTACACAAATCAACCAAGCAACTTTCTTGAAATGAGGACCGTTTTTGCAAAACTTGCTTTTTGAATATATAGCATATACACTCCGGTCAATTTTTCTTCCAAATTCTGCATTAATGTTCTGAAAGGCATATTTCTATATAGACCAGGAAAGAACAATAAAAAACTGAAGGTGAGTCACGTACTCTCCTCGTTGAGAACGAGGTATGAGCAGATAATGCGAAGGTAAGTCACGTACTCTCCTCGTTGAGAACGAGGTATGAGCAGATAATGCGAAGGTAAGTCACGTACTGTACTCGTTGAGAACGAGGTATGAGCAGATAATGCGAAGGTAAGTCACGTACTGTACTCGTTGAGAGCGAGGTGTGAGCAGATAATGCGAAGGTAAGTCACGTACTGTACTCGTTGAGAACGAGGTATGAGCAGATAATGCGAAGGTAAGTCACGTACTGTACTCGTTGAGAACGAGGTATGAGCAGATAATGCGAAGGTAAGTCACGTACTGTACTCGTTGAGAACGAGGTATGAGCAGATAATGCGAAGGTAAGTCACGTACTGTACTCGTTGAGAACGAGGTATGAGTAATAATGCGAAGGTAAGTCACGCACTGTACTCGTTGAGAACGAGGTATGAGCAGATAATGCGAAGGTAAGTCACGTACTGTACTCGTTGAGAACGAGGTATGAGTAATAATGCGAAGGTAAGTCACGTACTCTCCTCGTTGAGAACGAGGTATGAGTAGATAATAGGAAGGTAAGTCACGTACTCTCCTCGTTGAGAACGAGGTATGAGTAGATAGTAGGATGGTAAGTCACGTACTTGCGCGGCTGTGAGCTTGCATCCGGGAGATAGTACGTTCGAATCCCACTATCGGCAGCCCTGAAGATGGTTTTCCGTGGTTTCCCATTTTCACACCAGGCAAATGCTGGGGCTGTACCTTAATTAAGGCCAAGGCCGCTTCTTTCCAACTCCTAGACCTTTACTCTCCCATCGTCGCCATAAGACCTATCTGTGTCGGTGCGACGTAAAGCCCCTAGCAAAAAGAAGTCACGTACTCTCCTCGTTGAGAACGAGGTATGAGTAGATAATAGGAAGGTAAGTCACGTACTCTCCTCATTGAGAATGAGGTATGAGTAGATAATAGGAAGGTAAGTCACGTACTCTCCTCGTTGAGAACGAGGTACGAGTAGAAATTAGGAAGTAAGTCACGTACTCTCCTCGTTGAGAACGAAGTATGAGTAGATAATAGGAAGGTAAGTCACGTACTCTCCTCGTTGAGAACGAGGTATGAGTAGATAATAGGAAGGTAAGTCACGTACTCTCCTTGTTGAGAACGAGGTATGAGTAGATAATGCGAAGGTAAGTCACGTACTCTGTTCCTTTAAAACGATTTATGAATAAATAATGTAAAAGTAAGATACTGGCACCTTACTCATCATCTCCCATAGCTCATGGGACCATGTGACAACACGAATTTACCCCGACCGGGTCTTAACACATGGGACAACGCGCTACAGAAAACAACAGTCAAGGGACCATTTCTGACTAGTGACAAATGCCGCCTCATTTGGATTTTAATGACTAATCCGAACACATGAGATGACAAATGCCCATTACAGCATAGCGAGGTCTACCGCTACCCTTCCGTTCCAAGATAT
The DNA here is from genome assembly GCF_040414725.1 of Anabrus simplex. Lineage (NCBI taxonomy): Eukaryota > Metazoa > Arthropoda > Insecta > Orthoptera > Tettigoniidae > Anabrus > Anabrus simplex. The sequence goes on from NC_090265.1 coordinate 366,167,225, forward strand.
GAGCACAAGCCTCTCAAGGGCATGGTGCGTCCGCGGATACGAACTAGAACCAACTTATATCTTACTTATAGGCATACAATGAACGGAAGAGGTCAGGATGCTAATATCGGCAAAGATAAGCACAAATAAATTTTTCCTAAAGATTTAATTAGCTCTCGTTGAAACATACTTTATACTCTACAACCTTGATGATTACATTTTAAATAAATACATTTGACACTCAGTAAAGCAACGGAAAATCAGGTCCGTGCTGTCACTCAAGTAAACTTTTCGATCCAAATCTTCACAAGTGTCTCTATGTGGACTACTGAAATTACGGCATTGGATTTAATGACAGACCAATTCACACATTTAAAAATTAAGCACTTGAGTGTTACTTCATTTCCATCCAAACAAATCGGAGAAGGTTGAATTACCTTCCTAAAGTTTCACATTGTATAATTGGTTTCGTTGTTCATCGGCCTTATATTTCATTTCAGCTGTTGAATACGACAAGCAATATCATAATAAAAACCCTTGACTATTTACAGTGATAAGCTACGACATTGCGAATGCGAAATATTCCCCGGGATTGACTCCCAATTTACACATTAAAAAAAACACTGGTTTACTCTGAGATTAGTCTTAGAGTGGCCGCCTAAATTAAACATAGCACGATAAATTATATATATATATATATATATATATATATATATATAAAATTAGAAAAATAATAAACTAATCCTACGGAATTACAACATATTCCCACAAATAATACAAATGAACATAATTCTGGTGACTACGAACCACCTCACTTGGTGAACTAACTGTACACGTCATAAGGGTCGAAGCCCTTCACTTAAACAAACTATCAATGGATTTTCACGAAATCTAGCTTCAATAAATCACAAATTATCTAAACATCATGTTCACACACTTCTACCACCTGAAAAAGAAAAACATGTAAAATACAAATAATGGCTGCATTTCTGCTTTATTATAATCCGCCGCTGTCTGACTAACAATTCTCATCGTGCCCCAAGGTTAGAAGTAGTGACCTCGGTTCCTGCCATATCAGGAACCCTGTCTACCGCATCATTAAGGGATAACAATTAAATGTTTCTACATTAATTTCGACATAGCTTGTTGCGAATGTGGTAATCAAGTAAAAATACGTCTTCTACGGACAGAAGAACACAGTGTCTGAAAAACATTCATTTCTTTGTCAACCGGCAAAAATATCCCGGCTCAACTGTCCTCTCACAAGAAGCTACAACTCTCGGGTCGCCAGCCGTAAATCTCTCGGTACAGCCCTCTCCACGGGACAATAACCTTCTTGAAACAAACATTTCCATACATTAACGCACTTTCAATGCATGGTCAGCGGCTCGTTATGTTCACGCGATAGTACTGGGGCACTTATAAACGTGATAAAATCAGCTCGGGCGTTCATCATCCTATAAATATCTCTCAAAAATCATGTCGCTATATCACTTCATCTTTCCTCAACTTTACAGAAGGCCGGAGTTCAAACATCGTTCCTTTCACTGCAGAGTTTAACCACAATTTCACAAGCTCACAAGCTAAAATTTCCTATTATCTCAGGCCAAAGAGATGAGAAATGTGTACCTGGTATAAATTGATACTACGTTCAGTAAATCGGCACATAACATCCAACCAAATAAATTAAATAAAATTAAAATACCAAACAACAACAAACAAAAATACACAGGGGCCTAGCTAGTGGTTGGAGGGTGGATATTCGAACTTGGGCACAATGAATTCTTTACACACATCTCGATACAGTTACGTCTTAACCTACCACGCAACAAAATCTACTACTTTACATTAGGAAAAGAGTGTTGTGACTATCCCACATTAAAATACTGTTCAAAGGCAGTTGGCGAAAACCCTACCGTCATATTATCCTGACTCATCTTGAATAGTCACTCAGGGGAAGGCTACTTCGTTACCTCAGCAAAATTCAATACTCTCTTCCCCCTTTTCCTCTGACAGCACTCGTAAATACAAATACCCCAAAACATTCACATGAAATAAAATAAAATGGGCCAAAAGTACATGCAATTATCCTAATTTGTTTCCTTCCCTGATAACCTCAAGTAGTTAAATTACAAGGGATCCTACTGACCACTCTAAGCGAACTAATCTAACAATTCAATACTAGAAATTATCCTAACCCCTTTCTTATATTTCTACTTATTTACAAAGGGAAATATTAGCACTACAAAGTCATAACTTGGTACTCGACAGCTTTGGTTCATCTTTCATAGTCCGAGTCCGCAAGGGACTCGCCTCAAGCGTCTACTCCATGGTGCTGAGGTGGGAGGTCACGGGTTCCAGACGTCCCTCGATGACTCTTGAGTAATCCATGGTCTTGGAGTCGTGAACACTGGAAAGATACTATTCACACTGATTTTCACACAGACTTCTTCTGCACACGTCACAGTCAAAATTCCCCTTTTATTGGTATGACTGAGATCTCTTACAGAAAGAAAGTTGCATATTTATTAATTTGAGGCTGGGCGCAGCTAGACTACCTCAGTCAGACAAAGCTAATACATAAACTCACGGTGTCGTCCCTGCAATAGTTTATTACTCTGAATTAACGTTATATTGGGTTCCTATATTTATTTCAAAACCCTGTCTCGTACGTTTGTTTCTATGTACTTCTACAATTACGCCGTCATTCAGCACGATAACTTAGTACTGGAATTATGTTTATATTATATATGACCGGGCGAGTTGGCCGTGCACGTAGAGGCGTGCGGCTGTGAGCTTGCATCCGGGAGATCGTGGGCTCGTGTCCAATACTCGGCAGCCCTGAAGATGGTTTTCCGTGGTTTCCCGTTTCCACATCAGGCAAATGCAGGGGTTGTGCCTTAATTAAGGCCACGACCGCTTCCTTCCAACTCCTAGGCCTTTCCTATCCCATCGTCGCCATAAGACCTATCTGTGTCGGTGCGACATAGGCAACTGGCAAAAAAAATATTATATACACGGACTTTCGTGCTACCTCTCTACATGTCCATCTTCACAGAGTTTCAAAATTACTATCACACTCTACGGACTCTCTCTCTACTACGGGAGATTAATTGAACAATAGTTTTCTCCGTCCGTTATTCGGCACATCATGGTGTCACAGTTTCGCGATGCGAATATAGGACGTAATTCACGTAATTACGTGCCACGTCGCGATCGATCGATCGATCGATCGATCGATCTGTAATTCATACAGCACTAGCGCTCAGTTAATTTCTCTACTGACAATTCGTATGGGAAATTATACGTATTGCACTCCCGTTTATTTGCACATTTTCTATACAAAGAACAAGAAAGTCCGACCACCCAACGACCGTCTGGTCACCACAAAGACTGCCTGTTAACTCACTAGCCACCCTCAGACGTGCGAGCATATATGGTCTCACATGGAGTGGAGGTTGGACAGAGGAACGCCTCCCCACCATAATTTTGAGATCTTCAGATACATTAAGTTTATGGAAATCAGCGATGCGGCAGTTTGTGTGGCTCGCCAATCACAAATACTAGATGTAATATGCAACGCAAAACGATCAGTGGTTTAATCGTAATTCGGCCGTCTAAATCAAGAGCCTAACGGGGAAGCCCTGTTGGGTGTCTGGTTCACAGCTAGCGTCAGGACGAAAATGCATCTTACGTAATTTCTTTGAGACGTAATTTCTTAAATAATATATTTTTATTTTGATTTATAATTTTCTCAATATCCATTATTCTTGCTGTCACTTCGACATATGCTTCATGATTAATTCAAGCGTTATTATCCCGAAAGTACTTCTAAAATACCTCCTCACGTTGGCTCTACTGTGAGTCGGCATTTGTTTTAGGGGCGGAGTCAGCAGAAACTATAATATTTTGTCTTCCTTCTTCACGCGCGCTCAGTTCGGGGATTTTATCAGCCCTAATCTGCGTGCGTTAGGTGCCAGGCTTGCAAAGATGTTACGCAACATGATGCAACTGAGCCCCCATACTAACAAAGAAGCTCCAAGCATACATACTTCCCACGTATATATATTTCCGAATAAATATTCAATGTGACGATACGGTCACAATACATACTCTCCTCGTTGAGAACAGTAAATAATGGGAAGGTAAGGCACACACTGTACTCTCGCTGATAACGAGGTACAAGTGAATAGTGGAATATAAGACGCCTCGTCTACATATCCTTGTAGTGAGGCATCATTACGCGTTAAGAATGCAAATAAGTCGCCTATTCCTCATGTTAATAAGTGAGGTATGATTGAACAACGAAAATTATTGTTCTACTTGTTTTCGAGAACGACGTAGGAGAAAATGATAGAAAGGTGAGTCACCGTCTCTACATGTCTCTGATATAGAGGTATCAGTAATGGGAATGCATGCACTTAAAGGATGGTGTATAACGGTAATGATGGGGGTATGGGATGTATTTAATTCTTCTTTAAAATATAAGCATCATCGGTACTCTCAACAATATATACCACAAGGATTCTGAATTCCAGTGGTGGTAAAGAGTTAGCAAACAGTAACCAACAACAAAACACCTACAAAAAACTTACAACATACCACCTAATATTTTGAAAAAAATTAGGAATACGCTATAATTCAATTGGAGAAAAACAGAAGAATTTTGAACATTAATAATGAAAACCGAAACAAAATCATGAAAATTTCAGGTGAAGATGCAGGATATTTGTGGAATCCTTGATTACACCTACTGTGAATGGGTACACATTCATATGCTTATTTTCGCATTCCTCTAAATTCCAAGTATATTTTGTCATACTGCCTCTCACTGGGCAAATTGGCCGTGCAGTTAGGGGCGAGCAGCTGTGAGTTTGCATCCGGGAGATAGTGGGTTCGAATCCCACTGTCGGCAGGCCTGAAGATGGTTTTCCGTGGTTTCCCATTTTCACACCAGGCAAATGCTGGGGCTGTACAATAATTAAGGCCATGGCCGCTTCCTTTACACTCCTAGGTCTTTCCTATCGCATCGTCGCTATAAGATCTATCTGTGTTGGTGCGACGTAAAGCAATTTGTAAAAATAAAAGTACTGCCTCTCCTACCGAACAGCCGTCCTCTAACAGACCACTTCCCTGGTCGTATGTTGTAAGGGATGCACGCTTCATAAATGTCTCTTATTCTCGGTGACATCTTCTGCGGACTGACTGTATCCCTTTGACAGCATGTAGTGTGGTGTAGCACCACACTAATGTGTCTATTTGCAAGTGTATGCGCGGGGGTCGACGGCAACAATGTCAGTTCTTCTTGTAAATCCAGTGGAAGATACGCAGTGAACTTCTTCTTCGCTTGATCATTACATCTTTCTATGAGTCCGCCTCATACTAATATTTTTTTTCCCAGTTTGATTTATCTCGCACCTACGGCGACGATGCCGTAGGAACGGACTAAGAGTTGGAAGGAAGCGACCATGTCCTTAATTAAGGTACAGCCTGAGCGTTTGCCTCCTGATGTGAGAATGGGAAACCACGGAAGATTATTTTCAGAGCTGCCGACAGGGGGATTCAAACCCACTATCTCCCGAATGCAAGCTGATAGCTACGTGACCTAAACCACGTGGCTACTTATTCGGTCATGTTCAGTTTAATCAACAGTTGGTATTCTTCACCCTTCATCAAACACCTAACCTGTTACTATGAACACTTCTTGTCCGGCCCCGAGGTCTAGGGGGCAACGCGTCCGCCTGTCACCCGATGGGCTCGGGTTCGATTCCCTACCGGGTCAGGGGTTTTTAATTGTAAATGATTAACATCCCTGTCCTGGGGACTGGGTGCTGTGTCGTCCTTAAAGTTCCTTTCCTCACATTCAACACTTTACACTTCCGCAAAATTCCAATACATGCAGTTTCATAACATATGGTGCAAGTAGGGGCGAAAGATTTTTCTACGTCGACGCCCCGAATAATAGCATTTAAAAAAAATAAACACTTCTTACTCTTTATTTACCAAAAATTAAATAAAGACCCATTCATCATTGTAACGACACCACGAGTATTTAAATTAAATGAATACAAAATATGCATTATTAGCCTTCATGAAATGGAATGCAAATGAGCAAAGGTTTAAAATATAAATTTTTTACTACTTCCAGTATGTCACATTACCTATTATGGATTCGTTCCTGAGATGCGCTTAACGTCCATGGGTAGTTATTAATAGATTTTTCACCAGGCGAGTTGGTCGTGCGGAGAGGGCCGCGCGGCTGTGAGCTCGCATCCGGGAGATAGCGGGTTCGAATCCCACTGTTGACAGCCCTGAAGATGGTTTTCTGTGGTTTCCCATTTTCACACCAGGAAAATGATGGGGCTGTATCTTAATTAAGGCCATGGCCGTTTCTTTCCAATTCCTAGCCCTTTCCTATCCCATCGTCGCCATAAGACCTATCTGTATCGGTGCGACGTAAAGCCACTAGCAAAAAAAAAAAAGATTTATCTTCTGCATACAACTCGCCACAATACTAAAACCACTTGAGAAACATGCAATAGGGAATGCATCCCTCCACATAGGATTGGTGCCAGGAAAGGCATCCGGCCGTAGAACTGGGCCGCATTCACATTCAATCTGCTGACCCCAACGAACTGGGAAGAAGGCCAGTAAGGAGTAGAAAAATTATAAGATGAAGAGTTCGCCTGTCTTAAAAATAAAAATAAAATAATAATAATGATGTAATTTGTAATAATAATAATAATGACGACTGAAGTGCATAATAGATAAAAGAACCACTTTTCCTTTTGCGAAAATAAAATGATCACAAATATGTCTCCCGGTCATAGCCATCCACCAACGTCTGCTAATTTCAGACGGCAACCAGCCATAAGACATATAAGACATAGCCTGTATGGTTGCTAGGAACATTGTCTGACGATCCATCCATACCTTACATCAGGCATCGTCAATCGAGAGCGAAATGTCTTCGGAGCCGGTTTGCTCCCCGCTCTTGAGGAACGAGAGCAGCTTAGCGAGCAAGTAGGGGAAGAAGCAGGGGAAGTGAATGACGTAGTACGCACTGAAGGTCATTGGCGCTAAGGTATAGTACACCTTTCTGGATATGTTAGATTGCGAAACGATACGCTTGAACTCATGTGAGGTGACAGTAGTGTGTTCCCGCCTTTATTCCCACACCACACGACGTTCAAGCCTAGTCGGTAAATGTTGCATTTACTATGGAAGAGAGTTCAGCACAGCCTAGGTCATCGACGCCAACAAGTTTCAAACCTTCTTGCGAAGGAGAGCATTTGATACTTCAAGAAAATAACAGACAAACTGTTTAATATGTAATAAAATATTGAATCACATCAAGAATTTTATCTGCAGCGCCGTTGTTCCTTATGTCATTCCAACAAGTATGATAAATATGAAGCCCGGGAAAGCATAGTATTACTAGAAAACTTAAAAATAACACATTTGTGGATTTGCGTACATTTCTTATTACCCTACTCAACTCTACTTATTTTATAATGTTTGATAATTCCTCAGAAATGATTTATTTATGTACCGGTATGTCATTGCTGTTGTTCATATGGTAACATTTCCGAGCTGCAACAAAGCCAACTAGATATCTAGATGTCTATCTAGTGCGGCCTTGGCTGCAAGTACAGTACGGCCAAGGTATGCAACCCGCCTGTCCCCTGCTCTCTTGTCACGTGACAGACAGCCGTCCGGGGCGGAGCAAGTAACAACGGCTTCCGAAGAGCAACTACCTTACATCACTGTCTGCACTGTTGCTATGGTTACACTTCCCTCACACATTTTGTCGCGTTAAGTTACACAAATTTTCAGATGACACCCAGCCATAAGATACATTTATGTCAACGTTACAGACCGAAGGGATACTTCACCTTATATTTACGAGGTATGCCTGTACGTACTGCACAAATTTTGTGGTTGTTTTCACAAGGAAACAATTTGTATGCCAACACGTCCTTGTGCCAGCGAACGCACCATGATAAGGCAAAACCATCGCTCACTCTCAGCTAACATAGCAAGTTGAATTATTATTAGTATTTTAAAAATTACTGTCCTATGTAAGAAATATTTCCATTTCTGAATTCGTAACATTTGGAACTTTTCAGCTAGTGTAAGAGATTACTATAGTTCCATTAAAAAGAGCAAAGTTGATGTCGATATTCTTATTAATAATTCCACGGAAAACAAAGCACAACGTTTCGCCAACCCCTCAATACCATTAAAAATATTAAAACAGAATATCGATCTCTTCAACGGACTGAAACTTGTTTGCTTGTAACATCTTACGTGAATGGACATATATATCGCTCTACTAAAAGTAACTTTTATCTTCTCTTCCAATTCTCGATATCGTTACACGATTTATAATGTTAATATGACATTTCTGATTTTTACTTGTGGCTATAATCATGACGTCAACAGTGACGTAAAACGACGTCCTCCATTTTTCCTATTTTCTACTTCAGTCTGCGTTAGCCAACTCCTCTGTTCATCGAGATTTATACCAACAGCATTTATGTCATAAATCGTCGCGTTTATGTGCTGCTATGAAAGTGAAACGAAGTCGATTTTATGATGGAAAGGTTTAAAAGCCTAGATAATATATATATCAGTCTCTAGTCCGCCTCTTTGGTGTAGTGGTTAGCGTGATTAGCAGCCACCCCCGGAGGTCCAGGTTCGATTCCAGGCTCTGCCACAAAATTTGAAAAGTGGTACGAGGGCTGGAACAGGGTCCACTCAGCCTCGGGAGGTCGACTGAGTAGAGGTGGGTTCGATTCTCACCTCAGCCATCCTGGAAATGGTTTTCCGTGGTTTCTCAATTCTCCTCCAGGAAAATGCCGGGATGGTACCTAACTTAAGGCCACGACCGCTTCCTTCCCTCTTCCTTGCCTGTCCCATCCAATCATCCCTTCCCTCCACAAGGCCCCTGTTCAGCATAGCAGGTGACACTGCCCTTGAGGCGGTAGAGGTGGTATCCCTCGCTGAGTCCGAGGGAAAAACCGACCCTGGAGGTTAAACAGATTACGAACAAACGAATATCAGTCCCTAGTGGCTAATGGTGTTTACCGAATATAAAGACTTCGGCAAAACTAACGAATTCCTCAATTGCTACAGTTAATGAATAGGATCATTTTAAAATTCATTATTGTTTTCTTGTGGTAGTATGTACGAGATAGTTACTGAAATGTTCACATTTCACTAGTTTGCGAAAATTAATGTCTATTGTTGCAGTAAAACAATTAGATTATATAACTTATAATGAGAAAACACTCGGACTACTACATCAGCAAAACACAAGTCAGGACCGAAAATGGATTACTGGTATTATATAAATTGAATAAAATTCACTTTTTTCACGGCTCCAGATAGTAGAACCATCACTGAATTCTTGAACAGTTTATATGGGAACAAATTAAAAACCATAAATTCAGTCATACAATAATCAAAGGGGTTATTAAATATCAAGGAATCAGTGTTAAGTTGCTATGGGAGGTTGTACTTACTTCTGGAAACGTGCAATACAATACATGAAACAACCAGGTTAAATCAGGCCTACAACAATAACTTTACAATCCTTCCAATATGGGAACACAGGCTCTTTAATTCATTTTGAGTTAGGTGATATTAAATTTGGTTGTACAATTTATCTTTACAATTAATTCTGATGAGGAACTAGGGATAGACACCCCCTCCCCCACACACAACAATTATGAGTATTGTTATTTGAAAATTTACCATGTTTCATATCCATCATCGATTCGAGAATAATTATGTTATCTGTAGAATATGCTACGGGCTGCCTAGCCGAGGTGGTAAAGGCGTTCTCGGTTCACCCGGAAGGACGTGGGCTCGAATCCCCGTTAGGAAGTCGTAAAATTTAAGAAACGAGATTTCTACTTCCGGGGGTGCATATGACCCTGAAGTTCACTTAGCCTACACCAAAAATGAGTACCAGGTTAATTTCTGGGGGCAAAGGCGGCCGGGCGTAGGGCTAACCACTCTACCCCATCACGTGCCGAGGTTACGAATGGTGGAAGCCTTTACCTTCCACCCCTCCAAGGGCATTCATGGCCTTACAGAGATGACTTTGCTTTGTATAATATGCTGGTGTACTGAGTCTCGTTGACGTAGGAACATGAATAGGAATGCAAACTAATGTACAAGAATTGATTTCTCTTCGGACGTTGTAGTGTTTGGAGAATTGTTGGTAATAACAATGGCATATTGCCTCCGAAGATGCCTGGTGCACGTCTTTCGAGTTGACGACGTATAAACGAGCTGCGCGTTTGTGAGGATGCATTCTAATGATGAAAGCGGCATACACACTCAGCCCCCGAGCCACAGGAATCAAGCGATGAAGGTTAAAATCTCCGACTCAGCCGTGAATCGAACCCGGGGCCCCTGGGCCAATGGCCAGCACACTAACCATTTAGCCAAGGAGCTGGACAGATTTTGGTCATAGCCTACAGCGTTGCGATGATAACACTCTCATCAAAACTAGTTCTGCATCACCCCTCACAGTGTTTCCACCGTAGTTGAGAACATAACCACATGTGTATGCAGCCCTACCTATAGGTAGAAAATTAAGGGCACCTGGACACATGCTTCAAGGCCGATTTTGTAGGTTCGTACTAAACAACTATTTGTCCCAAGACTACCAAACTTTCGTCACCTTTTGACATCAAATTGAGAAAAATACTTGCATAATATCAACTACCTATCTCCATTAGTTCATCAACATGGATGCAAATATCAACATTTTTTTAAAAATTCACAATTCTCTCACAAAGATTGGTAAAATTATCACGGATGATATTACTTGATGAGTGATCATTTTTTGTGTGCAAGTTGAAAACATTAGTGCCTACAAAAAGGACTTTCAAGTGTATCCATACAGCCCTATCAAAATTATCCAAAAGTAAATAATTTTCTCAAACATTCGGATAGGTACTTTGTGCCATACTACTTATACACTGACTGACAGAGCAAATGCAACACCAAGAAGGAGTGGTCAGAGCTTTATGCCAATTGCAGGGTAGACTGACGTCACTGAGGTATGCTCATGATGTGAAATGCGCCGCTGTGCTGCGCACGTAGCGAACGATAAATGGGACACAAGGTTGGCGAATGGCCCACTTCGTACCGTGATTTCTCAGCCGACAGTCATTGTAGAACGTGTTGTCGTGTGCCACAGGACACGTGTATAGCATTTCCAGCAGACAGACGACTTTACGAGGGGTATGGTGATCGGGCTGAGAAGGGCAGGTTGGTCGCTTCGTCAAATCGCAGCCGATACCTATAGGGATGTGTCCACGGTGCAGCGCCTGTGGCGAAGATGGTTGGCGCAGGGACATGTGGCACGTGCGAGGGGTCCAGGCGCAGCCCGAGTGACGTCAGCACGCGAGGATCGGCGCATCCGCCGCCAAGCGGTGGCAGCCCCGCACGCCACGTCAACCGCCATTCTTCAGCATGTGCAAGACACCCTGGCTGTTCCAATATCGACCAGAACAATTTCCCGTCGATTGGTTGAAGGAGGCCTGCACTCCCGGCGTCCGCTCAACCGCTCAGAAGACTACCATTGACTCCACAGCATAGACGTGCACGCCTGGCATGGTGCCGGGCTAGAGCGACTTGGATGAGGGAATGGCGGAACGTCCTGTTCTCCGATGAGTCACGCTTCTGTTCTGTCAGTGATAGTCACCGCAGACGAGTGTGGCGTCGGCGTGGAGAAAGGTCAAATCCGGCATCATGGTTTGGGGCGCTATTGCGTATGATTCCACGTCACCTCTAGTGCGTATTCAAGGCACGTTAAATGCCCACCGCTACGTGCAGCTACGTGCAGCATGTGCTGCGGCCGGTGGCACTCCCGTACCTTCAGGGGCTGCCCAATGCTCTGTTTCAGCAGGATAATGCCCGCCCACACACTGCTCGCATCTCCCAACAGGCTCTACGAGGTGTACAGATGCTTCCGTGGCCAGCGTACTCTCCGGATCTCTCACCAATCGAACACGTGTGGGATCTCATTGGACGCCGTTTGCAAACTCTGCCCCAGCCTCGTACGGACGACCAACTGTGGCAAATGGTTGACAGAGAATGGAGAACCATCCCTCACTCAGGACACCATCCGCACTCTTATTGACTCTGTACCTCGACGTGTTTCTGCGTGCATCGCCGCTCGCGGTGGTCCTACATCCTACTGAGTCGATGCCGTGCGCATTGTGTAACCTGCATATCGGTTTGAAATAAACATCAATTATTCGTCCGTGCCGTCTCTGTTTTTTCCCCAACTTTCATCCCTTTCGAACCACTCCTTGGTGTTGCATTTGCTCTGTCAGTCAGTGTATTATGCACTTTTGTTCAAGTCTTCGTCGTAGTTGTTGGACTTGGTTTGACTGATCAAGCTTTAATGTTCCTTGGGAATGATGTACCTGAATATTGATAAATGCCACTTTAGAATTTAGTGTTTGTTATTAATTGTACGTCGCATCGGCTCATTCAGGTCATAGGTGACGATGGGATAGGACACGGCTAGGACTAGGAAGGAAAGGACCGTGTCCTTAAGTAAGATACAGCCCCGGCATTTACGTGGGAAGCCACGGAAAATCATCTTCAGGGCTGCTGGCAATGTGGTTCGAACCTATCATCCAACGAATACAAACTGACAGCTATGCGATCCAAACCGCGTAGCCAACTCGTTTGGATTCTGGGAATGTGATGTTAGCTAACAGCTACGGAAGAGTGTCAATATTTAAGTAGCCACTAAAACATACATATATGTGGATTCAGTAAAACGTTTTCTTTAAATTTGCTTTACGTTGCCCTGACAGAGATAGGTCTTATGGCGACCATGGGGTGGGAAAGGCTTAGGAGTGGGAAGGAAGCGGCGTGGCCTTAATGAAGGTACAGCCCCCAGCATTTGCCTGGTATGAAAATGAGAAAACACGGAAAACCATCTTCAGGGATGCCGACAGCGGAGTTCGAACCCGCTATCTCCAGGATGAAAGCCTACAACAGCGCGCCCCTAACTGCACGGCCAACTCGCTCGGTAAAAATCCGTACAGTATTATATGAATCAGATGAATTCTTTGGCGTAAGTTTTATAATCTACCTACTTCGGTGGCGATGCAAAACGTTTTCGATGTAATACATATTTAACCGAAAGACCTGAAAATTTTCTTGACATCAATAAATTTGATTAGAATCCTTCACTCTCCGCCTTGGGCCTTCCAGTAAATTAATAGCAATATTCTTTCTTTGCTAGTGGCTTTACGTCGCACCGACACAGACAGGTCTTATGGCGACGGTGGGATAGGAAAGGCTTAGGAGTTGGAAGGAAGCGGCCGTGGCGTTAATTAAGGTACATACCCAGCATTTGCCTGGTGTTAGAATGGGTAATCACGGAAAACCATCTTCAGGGCTACCGATAGTGCGATTCAAACCCACTATCTCCCGGATGCAAGCTCACACCCGCGCGCCCCAAGCCGCACGACCAACTCGCCTGATAATAGTAATATTGTCTGGCATATTGCTATTTAAACATCAAGGATATGAATGTTGTTCAATGTCGAATGTCGGTGTGAAGTAACAACTTGTTGTGTATCACAGTAGATTGAGGTGACGTCCTTTTATGATTAAGTTTGTGGGATCGGATTCTGATAAAATCAGTCGGTATTTAAGAATTTGTGATTTGTGAAGCTCATGCCAGTAATTTTAGTGACACGTTAAAAAAGTCCGTTATCAGGGTTAAATCGTGGCTGTCCAATGCCTCTTTATACCTTTATATCCAACCTCAGAGGCAGACCCGGTTAGTTGATATGATTTAATACGGTTTATTAAATTGAAACACAGTCAGGGGTTGATAACGCTGTAAATAACTAACGAGACAGTCAGGTGTTTGTAGGAACAGCTAAGAACGTGGTCTACCTGAAGACGAAGAAGTTCAAATAACATTTGTGTTTACTGGTCCAAATGAGTACAAAGTGGCTCATAGAATGCACTTTCACCATAAAGTCTTCTTTTCGTTCAACGATAACTCATGCCAACATGTTGTTAACGTTGTTTTCGCTGCGGTCTTACAAAACAACCGCCTTGCAGTAAAGATATCTCTCCTCTCGCGACAGACACTCACCTCTGAAAAGTTAAGCAGGCCCTGATTCTCCGGAAGAGTGGGTCAGTCAGTAACCAACGTCCTTCATTGTGGAAGGTATGGGGGAAGTTGTTCTGCGTTGGGACTGGTGTGTGAACGTTGAGCTAATTAATTAACTATAGACTCTGTCAAACTATTATTGGTATTCTGTCGGTGTGATATAGTGTACGTTGCGCAATACATAGTATAAGTTCTCCGAGATACAGTACGTCACACAATTCAGCAGCCCTTGCAGCAATACATCCTTGTTCGACAGCGGCAATAACTTTAGACTTCATCTCCACGTCTATTGGAAGAGAACCAAACCAAACCCCAAGGCACTTAACGTCCTTCAAAGGACCTTGGCCTGCCCAGCGACCGCTGCTCAGTCCGAAGCCCTGCAGATTACGCGCGATCGTGTGGTCATCACGACGCATAGTTTTTGGAAGAGACCGTTGACATAATGTTGTAGCTGAAGTGGTTTTTGCATCTACAGGATCTACAGGATCAGGATCTACAGGATCAGGATCTACAGGATAAGTTCTCATTATTTAACTCCAGTCGTAGAAAATTTAACTAATGGAAGCTATTTATGACCCTCTGTTCTTAAACCACTTTACCTCAAGCCATTCATAGAGAGGAGCAGTAATACTTGGGTGATGTCAAGTGTTAGTTAGGTAAACGTGGAAACCTTACAGAAGAATAACACTATTTCAATCTAGGATTTTCTGTACAAAAATGTATGTAAACATATAACCTTGCAGGGGCGCCTTGTGCCGAGGATGTAGCTTTAATAAACAATAGACTTTCCGAATAGGAAAACTTCTAGTTATTAGTTCATACTAAACACTGCGATTGTCATGTCCTGGGATACTTTTTCCATTCCTACCTCCACAAATTCACTCGTAGTCGGTAAATCACATACTTCTCCCCCCAATACTCCCTTCATCACCTGCACAATAAATCTTCAGATTCCTCACAACAGTGTTAGAGGCAGCGTTGCAGTATAATTTCAGCAGAGCGACCGAAGCTATCTTCTTGTTATTCTATTTACAGATCTAAGAGTTGTCTGATATGTTTTGTGTCTCCTATAACATCACTGGTATGAGTCGCTAAATACTAAACACTTGTGGCCAAGTGCGTGAACCCTGTTTAGCATAATCAGCGTACAAGATTCTTCCTAAACCTTGTTCAAATAAAGCTGCGAAGCATTATTCATGATTATTATTTAAATCCATGATTATTGTCGGTTCAAGTTAAATGGTCAAATTCGAGCGGTTACCAAACATAAACAGTTATTAGCAATAAATATAAAACGGCTGCCAGATTTGAAAATAATTTTGAAGATGAACTGCTGTGTCTGGAATATCTGGAACAGAATACAAATGAGTGGAAATGTACAGTGTAGTTGTGGAGAGAAAGCATCCTTTTGAAGAACTTACTGTAGTCATAGAAAATTTGTGGAAAGCTTTCGTTCATTAAAACAAACAGTTTCATTTCTTCTGGAATTGGTACAAAATAACACACAGTTTCCAAAGAAGATTAATTATCCTGTTTCTGGTAACAATCTGCGATTTTATTCCAAGTTTGTTCTTTCTGTTTTATGGGGACTCCATCTCTCTTTTTATTTTCAATTACGTCCTTGTGTCTGATACCTAATCAATTCTCTTACATTAACGGTTTCAAAATGGAAAAATTAGACGACCGTTTTTCTCTTTTGTCTTCCATGTTGCTAATTAGTACTTTCAGCAATGAAGAATTGGATATTCTTCCGACTAACAAAGGAAACGTGAAATCACCGTAGTGCATTCATAATTCTCCGTTCGCGAGCAAAACTTGATTGTAGTGTTTAATTCCACTGCGAACTAAACGTGTTTAAGTAATTGTTGATTTAAGAATGGTGTTCCACGATCCATTTTAACCAGTATTTAAATTAAAAACATGTTTACGTACACAGTGGTTAGCCGAATGATAAACAAGGTTGATGCTCTTAGCCACCAATGATGCATCCTTTGAGATTAACATTTCGAAGTGCCTGGCTGCTTATGCCACCCGCACGTCGCGATGATAGGACTGACAAAAGCACAGTTACTGTATATTGGCGTTGGACCTTACAGTAGTTCACATAAGCAGAAACTCAGTTCGAAACAGGAGGTATATAAAGGTATGGTGGCAGTGCTAAATCTGAGTAAAGTGCAAAATGTCTGGTTCCATAAATAGCCCAGTTCATCAACGGAAGCCAGTGAGTCGGTCACTTTGCTAATGGCCCGCGACCCATTGCTACAAGGCACAGCCCATTAACTTGTCTCTCTGTGTGTGTTTTCTTTAGGGGCACATAAAGCAATAATAATAATAATAATAATAATAATAATAATAATAATAATAATAATAATAATAATAATAATAATAATAATAATAATAATAATAATAATAATAATATCATCTCTTAAATTTTTTATTTATACATTTGAGTAGAAGAGCTGAGATTTTGCACTGAAAGGGTATTAGTTACCGTCTCAATAAATTTACTAACATGAGTATCTCACTTTAACCACTCTTGAATGACTGTCGACTCTGCCTGGATTCGAAGCAAGCGGGCTAATTTGGCTATGATATCGTGTTCATAGCCACGAGATTTACTCTATTACGTGGAATGCGAATCACAGGGGCATGATATTCCATTTTAGAATCCCAATTGCAGACGCTGGGAATTGTACCGCCGGCACATAGGTGAGAAGCCAGTGACAACGTCTCAGTCAATTAAGCTACACTACCAGTGAGGTATTTACATGTCTTAAATAAGCGAAAAATGCAAAAATACTACAAATCGCGAAATATTTCCGTGAAATAAGTGTATTTATAAGTTTCTTGCAAAAATAAGCCTGTCATAAGTTATGTATACCATTATGCAAGATGTCAATAGAAAATGAGTGATAAAACGGAATAAATACAATTAAATAATAATAATAATAATAATAATAATAATAATAATAATAATAATAATAATAAAATTTACTGCTAATTTTAATAATAATAAACACGTTATTAATCATCATAATTAATAAAGATACAGCACACAAATTGTGCATTGTATAAACAAAGTTTGTCATATGTACTGTCACTTCTCACTATTACAAATGTTCACAATAGATAATCCCCGGTTTTTGCATGTGATTACTTGATATCGACTACAATGCTCATTGCACAGCTTGCAAACACAGGTTTCGTCGGGGTCATGGAAGTACTCGGTGTTGCACAGTTTATGGTGATACCCATGGACCGCCATAGAGTTAACGAAATGTCGCATGTCTTCATTAGTCTTTGTCCATGTTCTATTCATCATCGCCTCCGTTGAGTAATTTACTGCTAATTTTAATGGTACAAACATAAATTATTTATTTCTAATTCGAATTAATACAAAATGAATGTATCATTTTTACCAGTGAACTTTTATCACTATCTGTTTGATACTGACCTACTCCTATGGCTTGGTGTTTAGGAAAAGATCAGGAAACCATCATGACTATGATCATTACAAATTTTCTACATTTTTTTTCAGGTTTGTTCTCAGACATAATCACTTTTATTCTAGAAAAAGTTATGAGATGCTTAGTATTTCGTAACGCTAATTAATCTCGTACAAGGTGTTGTTAAAAATGTGAGAATTAATCGGGATGTGGATAATGCAACCCACAAGAAAAGAAAACGTCCCTGTGGACGCACATCCAATGGTTGATCCTGTTTATGTTATTAATTAGCTGGAATGGAGAGGATATTTCATATTGATGTTGGAGACAGAAATTTTGTCTTGAGGTCTCCAATCATTTACTGCAATTTAACATCTATCATTAGGAGTTTGATGATGTTCTTTTTGCCGTGCTGAGCAGCTCAGACGGTTGAGGGGCTGGCTTTCTGACCCCGACTTGGCAGGTTCAATCCTGGCTCAGTCCGGTGATATTTGAAATTGCTAATACGTCAGCCTCATGTCGGTGGATTTACTGGCACGTAAAAGAACTTTCATGGGACTAAATTCCGGCACCTCGGCGTCTCCGAAAACCGTAAAAGCAGTACGTGGGGCGTAAAGACAATAACATTATTATTATTATTATTATTATTATTATTATTATTATTATTATTATTATTATTATTATTATTGATGTTCGTTTTTCTCCATGCACAAAATAATGTTGCTTTCATTGATAATGTTACGCATTATTTTCAAAAATTATCGAAAATACCCTGTTCACTAGCTGAAATTCATGTAGAGTGACGTATCACTCACTGCTCGTACACAAACGTGACTAAAGCTACTTGAAGTAGGGATGTGCCAGGTAGAGCTATTACTGATAGTTCAGTACAACTTTGGAATGTCTGTAACTCGTGAGCGATTGACCTAGGACGTATGTTCATAGGGATGTCTTGCGAACTTTTCATGTGTACTGTTCAATTACTTTCCACATAATTCGGCAGCATCCCGTATAGTGTCACTGGGTGTACAACACAGTATTTAGTTTGTTGCAAGTGTATGAGGCCGATGATGTCAATGACCTAAGTTCCTAGGTAAATATGTGAGAGATACCTGATAAAAACAATATTTGTCAGGGTTTCATGAGAACTGCGATGCCTGTGCCGCTCTAATTAGTCAAGACCCGAGTTGATCTCCGATCTGTTCAATATCTCTCTCATTAATAAGCAATTAGATCAATTACTGTCCCATGCAGGACTCAGCGTGAATTCCGTAATGCATGTAAAACGCACATTACTGAACAGACAAGTGTAATGTGTTTTCTTTGACGGCCAAGACATTTTACGTAACGCATGCAAAAAAATATTATTCTCGACATTGAAGCTAATACTGCCAGTACTGCGATCTAAACTTTCATTTTGCGAGGTTTAAGCTTCATGCTAATACAGAGAGGCTCTCGGCCACGAGATAGGGAAGAGATAGGACTGGGAAGGAAAGTGGCCATGGTCTTTATTAAGGTACAGCCCCAGCATTAGCCTGGTATGATAATGGCAAACCATGGGAAACGTACTTCAGGACTGCCATCAGTGGGATTAGAACTCACCACAGCAAGATAAGACCGTCGGATTGTGCAAATGGATCCTTCGAATAGGAGAATGACATCATTTGAAATCCGAGCATCAGTTACTGGCAGAGTATTACCACGAGCAGGTTGCTTTTGCTTGAAGCTGGACTGCGATCTCGACTTCCCGTCCGGTGGGTACCTTTGACGGCATGTCACGTACAGCAGAGACTTGCATGGTGTAGAGACAAAGAAAACTGGGCTGTAGAGTGGAATTCTGTGTTTTCTTTATGGATCTAGTTTTTGCCTTGGGCGTTGAAATGGACGTAAGCATGCCCGTAGAAGAAGTGGTGACAGGGCAAACCCATCTTTGATTCTATAATCTCCGGGATTATGGTGTGAGGAGCTATTGTGTATGTCACCAGGACTGATTTCGTTGTTCTTCAAGGAACAATGATTGCCCACCAAAATCGGTAAAGCGTAGTAAACCGTTCTCTCATACCCTTTATGGCCACCATACCAAATGACATATTCCAGCAAGAAAATGTAAAAGCCATAGTGCATATCTAAAAAATGATTAAAACAGATAAAATTAAAATACAATTACTAGAGTTAAAATTAATTTAAACAATTTTTTATATTTATTTCGTTGTTTAAATTAATTTTTAAGTCTGTTAACAGAATGTTAATTTTAACTTTAATCATTTTATTATGTTACATTGTAATCATAATATGATTAAGTGTATGGAGGGGCTTAGAGCCATAATTTCTCCACTGAAAAAGGCACTAATAAATAAATAAATTAAATAAATAAATAAATAAACAAGCAAAACCTCAATCATCAGCAGTATCACTGATTCATAAAGTCTTTAGGTTGTGTGAACGGCGGTGGTACTACTAAAAATATGTTTATATTACAGTGAAATATTAATCAGATCACTTACATGACACAGGAATCTCATAAAACAAATTTCGTTACATTACGTCGCAGTTTCCAGATCCGCTAATGTATTACAAAGGACATTACTTTCCCAGCGTGTTGTCATTTATATTTCAGTTTCACTGTTTTTTAATGATTAGGCTGAAGGCTGGTTGGGGAAAAATGCACTGTACAGTAGGTTATATGGATAAAATGAAAACACAGAGACTTACAGCAGTGCTAAACGCGTTTAAAACTAGGATAAATATTGTACGTGAGTCCATTCCTCCATATGCATTTCAGTTAAAACAAAACGAATTAACTATGATGATACCGGCATGAAGCGTAAACAATATTATACACCAGCTCCTAACTGTGGCGTCGCACACGCGGTCATAGTGGAAGTGTTTTTCGTGAAACGCCTATCATGTTTTTTTGTTAGAAATAACAAATAAATGACATTTTCTTACGTAAAATTTGACTTTAAATTATTTTGAAATCTTCCTTCCCTTTTTCCAATTAATTGATATGATTTATCCCATTTTCACGACCGGATGCTATTCCTGACGCCTATTGCGTGTTTCAATGGTGGTTGGTAGTGTGGTGTTTAGTATATAGATGAAGAGAAGTGTATGAAGATGAACGCAAACACTCTGTCCCCGTGCCAAAGAAATTAAGCGTACGATGTGAACATTCTCGACCTGGCTAGGAATCGAACTGGGAGCCCTCAGAATCGTAGAACAGCACGCTGACATTGAGCCAAGGAGCCGCATTTATGCTATTTTAAAATAATGTAATCAAATCGTCTTTTAATACGGGTGAATATTATTGCCATAATGAAGCTAAAGGTGAATTACGCCTGGTAATATAGTCAACTTGCTCGACACAGGTGCTCTGTAGGTTGCCATTAACCTTACTTCACAGGGCAGTATTTTTACAGAAACCATTTTACAACACCCCACAGTATAGTATCAAAAAGCTGGTAAATATTGTCAGATTCCATTCCGTACCAGTTAATCTTCCACGAAAACCTCTCGATGGTTAGCTACAAGAACACGAGAGAAGAATAAGAAAATATGCCAGTATGAACTTCCTACTGTTACCATTATAATCAGAGGCGTAAAGTAATCTGAAATATACTCCAAAACCAAAATTACTATCCAACATCAAAAACAAAATAGCTGTAGTCCACTTGTACGAACAGAAGCTGTTAGTACAGTGAAGAATCTTTCCACAAGGCAGGACTAAAATACTTTTCGTCGCATTTTAGTTTATACATCGCCTGGGCGGAACTTAAGACCACTTAATACTCTTAAATCCGCTACATTTTTATCCTTGATTAAGAATTCAATACTGAAGTTCGGTAGATATCCACATAGGCTGAAAACAGCTCGCACAGTTTTGGTTTACAAGGGTGAAAATCTGGATGACATATCTCACTAGACACCAATATATATATTGTGACCGTACCGGCACAATTAGTATTTATTTCAAGTGATATGCTTGGTAAGGAAGCTGGCAGCAAGCTTTCTTTGTGTGGATGCTGGGGGTATCGTCAGGTTTTGCAATACGAAGCCCGCCAGAGAGGCGCCTTCACCCGCCCACTGGGTGGCTTAAGGAATCCCCGAGCTAGGGACACGTCATAGAAGAAGCAGGAGAAGAACACTATTTAGCGACTCCATATTGGAAAACATCTGCCAGCGTACAGCGATGCCAGAGCGATCGGGCTAAATTTAATGCATTTTTGGCGTAAATAAGGCTTGATTAACAAAACTGCACCTGTTAGAGGAGTGTGCTGAATTTTGGTGGAATTATAAAGTCAAGAGTTCTGATAGAAAATACTCTCCAGGCGAAAGGCGTTGGTAAACAAGTTATATAAGACCCATAGCGTACGGACGCGATGGCCGAAACCAGATGCCTTTGGGGATTCCCTATTTCCCCTCCAAGCTGATTAATTAATTACTGCAGATCCGCCGAACATATTCAACTCCGCATATCATAGCGTACTTGTGCATATCCAAGTCACACAGTCTAGCGTATTGCTAATTTCGACAGGCTGGTTTATCCAGGAAAGGCCAGAATCAGAGTGGGGGTAGGACACGCTAGCCATCCCTATTCCCGGTTTGGCTATAAGTTGTTGCAGTTTCTCGGGGGAGGGAGTAGTCGAGAACGAGCTTCAGAAGGTGGAACTACGTGCGGTCCGCGAGCGAGGTCCACCTCTTCTTTGTCTGAATAACTGACACAAAGAAACGGGAGTGAAGTTGTAAAAGTGTTTTCCAGTGTGCAGCGATAGTAGGAAATGTAACTATATGACAGAGGTATTTGTGCGACATCCGATCGCGAAGTAAACTCTGAATATTTGTCATTATGTCTTAGGTAGTGACTGTAAAAGGCTAATGTCTGTAGCAGTAAGGGAGCTCAGCTTCGAGGAGTCTAACTTTGGGATTTGGTAAACTTTGTTTCAAAGAAAATCAGATCGTGTGAAGAAATACTATCAGTTTAAATCCATGTAACATTGAGAGCAGGATTTCCGGAACAGATTATAACACCAAGTAAAGGGGAATGATAAGTACAGGATCTGATTTAATCGAGATAAGAAAGTAAGAAAAGGACGGTTGATATAAGTCACGGACGTAGGAGGCGATAGACTTGGGAAGGAGGAAAGCACGAATCACAGCTTGCCTGAGTTAACGAAATAGACTAGCTGATATATCCATAACAATTAGCATCACGTAACTAGCATCGCTCTAGAACGATAGAGGGGAAGTTGGATGGTGTCGAGTGATCAACAAGTGTGCAAGATTGTGTAAATATAATTGCAGTGATTTGTTTACCAGGAAGATGGATTACTCCAGCAAAGTCATCACACTCCTAGAACCAAGGACTGCACGAGCCAGCGACATGGAGTGAGCACCGATGGCAGGCCCCTGAAAACTTCGGGCGGGGGCCAGAAAACATCATAAACTGTTGAGTATTGAGCTAATTTCTTCCAATGTTAGTATTTCCCCTTGTAAATAAAGTTACTGTAAAGATAGGGTTAATGATGAGGTAATTGATAGGTTAATTACCTGGAGTGGTCGGATGACCCTTGTTTAATTTGTTTTTTTTGTAAGTAGATATGGGAAGGAAGTGAACCAGGAAGGATGTATAGAATTTGGGACCCCTTTTAGAGGATGCGTGCGCATGCTATACTATATTTTTTTTGTTATGAGTGCTGAGAAGGATTTAAGGGGGAAAAATGAATAGAAATTTGGCCAGGTTAATGCCATAATTTCATCTGCGTGACGGCATAATACGAGCAGGGATTAGTAGGTGTCAGTATCATTAACATGTGCCTATACAGAAGTTAATGTGGGATAGTGACAGCACTCAATTCGTAAAAGTAGAGACAGTAGTTAGTTTTTGCATGCTAGTGTATAAGTTTGGCTGTAACTGAAGACGTTCGAGAAAAGACGTGCGGAGGTTCAAACCTGGCCCACCCTACACATTAGCTAGGCTAATAAAGTAGAGATTTTCTAGTTGAGTTTGATCATGTCTGAATATTATTATTATTATTATTATTATTATTATTATTATCATTATTATTATTTTCTTAATGTAACTTGATCAGTGTTTTATACCGATACATTTCAAGCAACAGGTTAGTGGATTATTATTATTATTTTTATTATTATTATTATTATTATTATTATTATTATTATTATTATTATTATTATTATTATTATTATTATTATTATTATTATATGTGTTTTCTTAAAGTAATGTGATCGGTGATTTTTATATACCGATATATCTCGAGTAGTAGGGTAGTATATGACAGGTACACAATCTCGCCTCAAGGGAGAGATTAGGGGCATTGTTCTTTGGGTTAAAGGCTGACGTAACTGTGGTAAAAACGTACGACGGAAGAAATGTATGGTTGAACCCCAGACTCCTGGAGAGTTGACGGGATTTTTGGTATAAGATAGCGGCTTAATTTGAGAAATGATTCAAGGACATAATGATAGTATGAGCTGGTTCGAGCAGGTGTACCCTGCATTAGCTCGATTATATGATTTTGATGACTCGGTGACTGCCGACATTGAGTGCGTGAAATGGTCTCTCGCCACTGTGCGAAGGGAAGATTTATGGCCCCAGAATGGGAAGGTCCTTGTGAGAGGGCAGCTGAGGGAAGTCGCTTGGCCGAGAAGTGTTCTTTTTAAGACGGTGCAGTCTTCTTTGAGAATAAAGACAGAATATTTACGTAATTACCACACACGATCCACCAGCCATAATCTAAAGGCAATGTAGGAATTTATGACTGTTCTTGACATGATTAGGTTAATTAGGGTTTTTATTTCAGTGTCCCTGATGGAGACGACCAGAGTCTCAGGTTCGAACCTCAATAGAGCACAGAAGGGACCGATAGCTCGCTCAAGTAGCGGGTGCTGCGAGATAAAATACAGCCATTTATACTTTGTGTTGGTGTATAATATGTGTTTCTTTTTCAGAGTGTGATCTTGTTTTGTGTTATGTTCTGTTCTGCGCGAATTTAGACTTCGTGAATTTTTCACTGGTAGTTGTTGGAAGTGACGGGTTCGTTGTCGAGCCTGTGTTCGTGTGATTTTTATTTCATTTGTCTTCCAATTGGTGGAGACGCGCAATATTATTTCCTTTTCCATGGTTTACGTAAACATATGATTATTTCTCCAGTATATTTGTTTTATTCACGTATAGATATTTGGTGGCGGTAGATATAAGATAAAATGACCACTCCGGGGTAGTTGAATTAGTGTAAGTAAATGTTTAACTTCATGACATGGGATTCGGTCCCAGGGAATACTGATATTTGGAGGAAAATGGTTCGAATTGTAACTGTAAATAGGTAATCTGTGTTATATTTTGTTTGTGTAACACTCAACAGTTTTGATATCCAACGGGAGATAGACAGACAAAACAAATGGTATGGACGTAGTATGTCAACGAGATTGGACATCCCTCGGGGATGTATATTTTTCTGTGTATGTCAAATCAGGTATCCATCAGCTTGTTAGTTCGGATGGAAGTATTCTTGCATTTGAAGTATCCTTAGGAACTGTAGTCATCCACATAAATATTCTTATGGAATGTGGATGAAGTTTAGCTGATGAATGGTAGCACGGATTTTACCGTTGCTAAATATTTGTATTCAACTTGTCAATTTATATTAATTTTCCAAGGATGTCATAGTGTATGTGTATATTTCAACGAGCGCCTTAGTAAATTTGGAAAACTTATTTGTGCTTATTCTTTGCCGAAAAACAAGCATCCAAAATCCTCTTCCGTTCATTGTAGGCCTTTAAGGTAGTTTATGTTTTATAGCCTTTATTTGCCGCGAACGTTCTTCGGCCCTGAGGAGTCCGTGTTCAGACCTTAGGAACGGGAGAGTAGCTCTGATCTAGCTGAGTCGAATGGTCGATAACTCTTCATGTGAGTGGATTAAGTATACAATCCCAATGAGGAGAAATCGGCACAGACCAAAAAGATCCCTTGACTATCGACTTCCGTGGAGCATGGTCCCATGTGTTCGTGACCCGAAAGGGTTGGTTTGTTGTCACATGGTCCCATGAGTCATGGGGGACGGTGGGAAAGGTTCCATATGGCGCCCTCCGTGTTGGCATTTTCGGCATTTTCGGCATTTGCGTGTAGGCATTTTCGGCATTTTTCGGTAGGTATTTTCGGATTTTAATTTTTCTTTTATTGGGCGCATGGCACATATGCCTAAGTTAAAATGGATAGGAATGGCCAATTATGACAAGGAACTGATTTAGTTCATACTTGGATGCACGTAATTGGACCAGTAGTTAAATCTGAATGACTAAGTAAATAATAAATGCTAATTTGAGGAATTTTTTCGGTATGTCGTGGTTATTATTATTATTATTATCATGGCAATAACCATGACGGTCATTCAAAGCAATGGACGTACCCGGAAGGTAAATAAGGATTCAATCGAGTCCAGGAAACAATGAAATGATTTTCCAGAATCTGGGGAAAAATGAATATCGATACCCTTCAGGTAATCATATTCGCGGGTTTGAGTCGGAAGGTACTGTTTGATGTAGGCCTCATTGCTAGTAGTGAATGTTATTTACATATTAAGGTAGATTTCTCGTGATTTAGCAAGGGTAACCTCAGGCCCTTGAGCTGATTATGAAATGGCAATAAATTAGGTTTCAGACGGAAAGTCTTGGGACGGTATGACCTATTGTATCGGGTATATCTGCCTCAATGCTTGACGGATGACCTGCTTTATTGGCATATACCACCTGTGTTGGTAATTTAATGCGCGCGCCATTAATTTATTCAAAATTGATTATTGATGAAAAAGGCTATGTTTTTAAAAGTTGTTTATTTTTTGCTAGGGGCTTTACGTCGCACCGACACAGATAGGTCTTATGGCGACGATGGGATAGGAATGGCCTAGGAGTTGGAAGGAAGCGGCCGTGGCCTTAATTAAGGTACAGCCCCAGCATTTGCCTGGTGTGAAAATGGGAAACCACGGAAAACCATCTTCAGGGCTGCCGACAGTGGGATTCGAACCCCCTATCTCCCGGAAAAAGTTGTTTATGCACTCGGTGAAACAGGGGTGTACATGTTAGGCAACTTCGAGTTAGCCGTGTTTGAGGCGGTGTTTTGGAATTAATGTTTTGATTTTCAAAATTTTTCGAAGTTGAACGGGGGGAACGCATTCTTGAATGAACATTGTTTTGTGCGTCTATCAACCCGAGGTCCAAGGTCCGAAGGTGAAGGGGGTCTCATTTTTAATGAAAACAGTTGTATTACGATGGATATGGAAGTAGTCAGGGAACTCTTACGGGAGTTGCGCGAGGACATGCAGGGTATGAAGGAGATGCAGGAAAAATTGAATCAAAATAGTGAGGAGATGCAGGCGAAATTGAATCAAAATAGCGAGGACATGCAGGCAAAATTGATTCAAACGAGTGAAAATATTCAGGATAATTTAACGGAAAAACTGAATCAATCTAGTGAGGAGATGCAGGCAAAACTGAATAAGAATAGTGAGGACATTCAGGAAATGATAGACAAAGTGCAGACAGAGTGTAAGGTAGGAAGGGAAGAAATTAATAAGCGGTTAGAGCGAATCGATGAGCGGCAGGACGAATTGGTCGAACAATTGAGAGTCGATCGCGAACGCTGCATTAAGATAACCGAACGTTTAGAAGAACGAGTAGGGAGCGTAGAGGCAAAGCAGGAGGAGATCAGTAAGACCATAGATACGGCAATTGAACGCATTGACTGTGTTGAGGCTCGAAGCACAAGTGTCGCGGAGCAGTTAGACGAACATATGAAGGCGACAGTCGAATACCAAGAAAATCAGCGTAGGGAAACTGAGGCAATAACTCGGGAAATATCCCAAACCCAGATGAAGCTGAATGACGTACGCCATAAAGCCGAAGCGTTACGACAGGAGTTTACCGACACGATCGAACTGCGTGTAGCAGAGGAAAGAGAGCTAACGGCCGTAAACATTACCGCGATCCGGGAAGAAATCGAAAATAGGGACGATAAACTTTCAGACAGGATCGAGGATTGGTCACATAGAACTCAGAAGGTCAAGCTCAAAGTAGACATCCACGACGCCATGATTCAGGAATTAAAGGAAGAGTTTGGGAAAATTAAAGTTGGGAAGGAATTTAGCCCAATGAAACAAGGTCAATTTAATCCGTTCGATACAAAACCCGAATCCGAAAGATCAGGACTCTTCCAGAACATGAATATGAGTCAAGATCAGGTAGCGGGGACACCAGGGCATAACTCAACACTCCTTCCTGTCGAACCGATCCCCATCTATAACATGGTGAAGATGGCGGACGACAAACCAAAACGTTTCAAACCCGGCGGGAATATGACGCCAAATAAGTTTTTAATTGAGATGGACGGTTACATGAGCGATAACCGGATCTCGTCTGAACGAAAGTTACGGGTTGTCGAGAAATTTTTAGAGGACCAGGCCCTTGTATGGTTCCAAGCATTTCGATACTGCTTCGACGGGTACGAGAGCTTCAAAAGGGCATTTCTAGACAAATATTGGGGAATGCAAACGCAGCAGGGTTTGCGCCTCGAATTGTACTCACGTCGGTATTCGATGACGGGACCGACGCGCTTCTGCGAGTATTTCACAGGACAGCTAGTGAAGATGAGGGAGTTGGACAACCCTCCGGCAGAAGGCGAACTATTGGCAGCGCTCACAAAACAATTTCCCGCTGATGTGCAGCGTATTTTGATAGCGGCAGATGTAAAAACAGCTGTTGAGATGGAGCAAGTGTTACGGCACCTGGACCAGACGTCAGGTGGCCAACACATGCGGACCAGGCAGACTGAAATGGTAAACATCGTGAACTGCCAAGGAAATGCTAATTCGGTCGGTCAAAAGGACCAAGGGACAAGTACGCGGGAATTGTACGCTACAAATAACCATTCAAGGGATAGTAGGTGGAATCCTCGTCCGTGGAAGGAGGATAGGCGGAGTTACGGTCGGCAATCCTATACGAGAGAAAATTACCGTAAGGACCGGCGACCCTATCCGAAATGGCAACCTAGAAACGATAGGAATCCGCAACCACGGGGAGATTATCGTCAGGGAGACCAGAACGACCGCAAGAAAGAATCTCAACGGTACGTTAAAGAACTGCGCGAGGCGCGAAGCAATGGAGACATATGGGAGCAGCCCATAAGGCAACTCTCCCAAACATGAGTGTCAAGGGGCAGAGAGTCTTGCGTTACAGCAGCATAACGCGAATCAAGGGAGGTTGAACCCCTGTGCGCCAGAGTATGAGGCTACAGAGAGGAATCGCCTTAAAAAAAAGCCCAAGTACTAAGCGGGGAGATAGCCGGATTTTCGGAAGCTATCGATCCTCAGGAGACGTCATGGACGGTCATTACGATAGACACCTGGGTGGTGCAAGCTGATGATTTACTGGAGGAACAGTTGAAAACAGACATTAAGGTCATAAGAGAACTACCCGTTATTTATCAGGGTTAACGGGGTTCGAGTGCGTTGTCTTGTGGACACGGGAGCCAGCGTGAGCGTTGTCTCTAGAATTCTATTACAAGAACTTCAATCCAAAAATGATATCCCGGTTATCCCAATATCAAATGTCAAGGTTCGTGGAGTAATTCCGGACAGGACCACAATCTGCAATAGCCAAGCATATCTGGACCTGGAGATTGGGAAGGATATTATTTCCCATCCATTTATCGTTTTATCCAAAATTGAATATAATATCATCATCGGTTCAGATTTCTTAAGGGAATATAAAGCCCACATTAATATGGAGACGAACGAAATTTGTTTAAAATTTGATTCGGCCCAAACCGAGATGAAGTTAAATGATTTTGAGGACTTAGAAACCGAGGAAAGAATTTGGACGACACAGATCTGTTCAGGAAACCCGGAGGGAGAAGAAAGCGGGATAGGATTGGACGTAATCTGCCACAAAGTCTTTGAGGAATCTGGACTGACAATCGCAGCATTGGAGACAGAAGAGGAACCATCGTTGGATTCAACCATTCAAGGGAAAATTCATGAAGCCAAAATTGGGGAAAATGAAAAGGACCAATTACTCAAAATTTTAGAACAATGTAAAGAAGTTTTCGGTTCGCGACCGGGGAAGATCCCAAACTTTCAATATACCTTGGTAGTCAACAGTTGGGAACCTTTTAGGCAACGCCCGTATCCGATACCAGAAAAGTATCATGACAAAGTCAGTAAAATCATTGGCGAGATGGAGGCTAGTGGTTTAATTATGAAGTCCCCAACGCCTTTCCTGAACCCACTCGTAATTGTTGAAAAAGCGAATGGGTCTCTTCGCGTTTGCCTTGACGCGAGGGCTATTAATAAACGCTTAGTCCCCGAGTATGATCAAGCCCCCTGTATCAAAGACATCCTGAAGAAATTTAGGCATATGAAGTTGTTTTCTGGGGTCGACTTAACTTCCTCTTTTCATCACGTAGTTAGACCCGAAGACCAAAATTTTGACTGGGTTTATGTTTGACCAGACGACATACGTCTTCAACCGGCTTCCGTTCGGCATTATGAACGCGGGATCTGCTCTTATCCGAGCTCTCGATAGAAACCTTAGCGACGAGGTAAAGGCATTTACGGTAAGGTACATCGATGACATTTTGGTGGCATCTGAGACAGTCGAGGACCATCTCGAAAAGATCAAGAAGCTCTTGCTCGATCTGGATCGAAACAACTTTAAAGTCAACCTTCCAAAGTCACAGTTCTGTCAAAGGAGTATTTTATTTTTGGGACACGTGATTGACTCCGATGGCGTGATCCCAAACCCCGTCAAAATTCAAGCAATTCAACACTTTCCAAGACCAACTAGGGTCAAGCACGTTCGGCAATTTTTAGGGATCTGTAATTTCTTCTCTGATCACTGTCCTGGGTATACCGAAGTCGTAGCACCCCTCCAAAATTTGCTAAAGAAAAATAACCGTTGGAAGTGGGACGAGGAATGCGAAGCCGCTTTCAATAAGACGAAGGAACTCCTCGCCAACAGCATCAAATTAGGCTACCCAGATTACTCTAAGAAATTCATTGTGCAAACAGACGCATCGAAAATTGGGGTCGGTGCTGTATTGTACCAAGAAGACCCGGAGGCACGACCAAAAATCACGTATCTGGCATTTATGAGCCGCAAATTGAGAACTCACGAGCTCAAATACACAGTGACTGAACTCGAGATGTTGGCTATCGTCACAGCCCTAGGTCACTGGCGGAAGTATATCTATGGCTTCCCCATTGTCCTTCGGACAGACCATAAGGCATTAACTTTCATGCTCAAGTCGACAATGACGAGCGAAAGGGTCAATCGTTGGTGTCTTTTCGTCCAACAATTTGCCTTAACGGTTGAGCATTGTGCTGGAAAACACAACATTATTGCAGATGCACTAAGTCGAAACCCGAATCCCAGCGAGACTTCTGTTTTTCACATCCAACTGGAAGACGAAGACCATGCCACTCTAGAGAAGTTGAAAACTATAGGGGAGGAGCAGGAAAGATATCCGGAAACAGGGAAATTGATCGAGTTCTTCAAGCGGAAATTACAACCGGGTACCGCCGAGCACTCAGAAATAGAGAAGAAGGCAGAACGGTACAATTACTTCAACGGGATTCTCCATAAGTTTGTCGATGATAATCACACTCGATACAGGATTGTAGTGCCGCCCGTTTTACAAGAGGACTTAATCTGGTTGGCACACCGAGCCATTGGTCACGCCGGGATCGACAAGGTTGTATCAACGTTAAAGGAAACCTTCATTTGGCCAAATATGAGGAAAATTGTCCGCCGTGTACTGATGACATGCGATATATGCCAGCGGGTGAAGCACAACACCTTTTTGCTTAAACAACTGCCGCGACCTTTGTTGCCGAAACAGCCCAAAGAGCTCTTCGCGCTAGATTTTTACGGTCCCTTACCCAAGGCACGACGCGGGATGCAGCATATTTTGGTTTGCGTCGATGTCTTTTCGAAGTTCATCCAACTTTACCCGTACAAAAAGCGAATACCAGAGCTGTCATCAATCAGATAAAGAATAAAATCATTCCGAGGATGGGTAAACCGGAGTGCATTTTAACAGATCGCGGTTCTCAATTCACGTCCGGAGCTTTTAAAAGGGACATCGAACGACTGGGAGTGAAGCATCACCTGAGTTCGATTCGCCACCCCGAATCAAATCCAGCCGAGCGAATCATGCGGGAGATAGGCAAATTTTGCCGGATCTACTGTTCCCGTCAACATTGGCGATGGGTGGACGTCCTTCCTATTATTGAGGAATGTGTGAATGGGACGGTCCACGAGTCGACAGGGATGATCCCAAGCGTCGTTCACTTCGACGAAATTCCAAAAAGACCCTGGGTGAATGCAATCCAATGCCCTCAAGACCCCCGCTTATCCGTGGAACTCTGCATACAAACGACGGCGGAGTATTTGAAAGAACAGGCAGAGAAGCGATTACGGCGATTGCGTGGAAAAAGGTACCATCGTCCACTGCGAGTTGGAGAACTTGTTCTTGTCAAACGACCAGCGATCTCCGATCCCGCAAATAAAATTTATCATAAGTTTGCGGAGATATACATTGGGCCGTATCGGGTCATCGAAAATTTAGACAATAATTCCTACAAGGTCCAGAGCATGGACGGCACGACTGAGACCGTATACAATGCCGCCAATTTGAAATTGTACCATCCTCCAGGAAGCAGCAGAATAGACGTCAATCAGGAAGACGAGAACGCCGAAGAAGAGGAAGAGGGTCTAGAGAGAGACGAAGATGAGGATCCAGGGGACGAAGAAGGAGATGGTGAAGAAGATCCAGCAGTCCATGTAATGACGATGGAGGAACGAGATGATTTGAGTGGCCAGAGTTGTGAGGAGTGCGTAGAGCTGTACCAGACACGCGACATTATGGCACGAGTATGTTTCTTGCTCCAGAGAGAAAATGCCCAGTTGAGGTTGGAATCACAGAAACTTAGAGCAGCTAAAGAAGATTGATCTTAGGACGGATTGAGTAGTAATTATTCAAGAAATTCGCAACTCCGTTTCAAATTTCTTGAAACCAACGGAGGGGCAGATGTGACCGTACCGGCACAATTAGTATTTATTTCAAGTGATATGCTTGGTAAGGAAGCTGGCAGCAAGCTTTCTTTGTGTGGATGCTGGGGGTATCGTCAGGTTGTGCAATACGAAGCCCGCCAGAGAGGCGCCTTCACCCGCCCACTGGGTGGCTTAAGGAATCCCCGAGCTAGGCACACGTCATAGAAGAAGCAGGAGAAGAACACTATTTAGCGACTCCATATTGGAAAACATCTGCCAGCGTACAGCGATGCCAGAGCGATCGGGCTAAATTTAATGCATTTTTGGCGTAAATAAGGCTTGATTAACAAAACTGCACCTGTTAGAGGAGTGTGCTGAATTTTGGTGGAATTATAAAGTCAAGAGTTCTGATAGAAAATACTCTCCAAGCGAAAGGCGTTGGTAAACAAGTTATATAAGACCCATAGCGTACGGACGCGATGGCCGAAACCAGATGCCTTTGGGGATTCCCTATTTCCCCTCCAAGCTGATTAATTAATTACTGCAGATCCGCCGAACATATTCAACTCCGCATATCATAGCGTACTTGTGCATATCCAAGTCACACAGTCTAGCGTATTGCTAATTTCGACAGGCTGGTTTATCCAGGAAAGGCCAGAATCAGAGTGGGGGTAGGACACGCTAGCCATCCCTATTCCCGGTTTGGCTATAAGTTGTTGCAGTTTCTCGGGGGAGGGAGTAGTCGAGAACGAGCTTCAGAAGGTGGAACTACGTGCGGTCCGCGAGCGAGGTCCACCTCTTCTTTGTCTGAATAACTGACACAAAGAAACGGGAGTGAAGTTGTAAAAGTGTTTTCCAGTGTGCAGCGATAGTAGGAAATGTAACTATATGACAGAGGTATTTGTGCGACATCCGATCGCGAAGTAAACTCTGAATATTTGTCATTATGTCTTAGGTAGTGACTGTAAAAGGCTAATGTCTGTAGCAGTAAGGGAGCTCAGCTTCGAGGAGTCTAACTTTGGGATTTGGTAAACTTTGTTTCAAAGAAAATCAGATCGTGTGAAGAAATACTATCAGTTTAAATCCATGTAACATTGAGAGCAGGATTTCCGGAACAGATTATAACACCAAGTAAAGGGGAATGATAAGTACAGGATCTGATTTAATCGAGATAAGAAAGTAAGAAAAGGACGGTTGATATAAGTCACGGACGTAGGAGGCGATAGACTTGGGAAGGAGGAAAGCACGAATCACAGCTTGCCTGAGTTAACGAAATAGACTAGCTGATATATCCATAACAATTAGCATCACGTAACTAGCATCGCTCTAGAACGATAGAGGGGAAGTTGGATGGTGTCGAGTGATCAACAAGTGTGCAAGATTGTGTAAATATAATTGCAGTGATTTGTTTACCAGGAAGATGGATTACTCCAGCAAAGTCATCACACTCCTAGAACCAAGGACTGCACGAGCCAGCGACATGGAGTGAGCACCGATGGCAGGCCCCTGAAAACTTCGGGCGGGGGCCAGAAAACATCATAAACTGTTGAGTATTGAGCTAATTTCTTCCAATGTTAGTATTTCCCCTTGTAAATAAAGTTACTGTAAAGATAGGGTTAATGATGAGGTAATTGATAGGTTAATTACCTGGAGTGGTCGGATGACCCTTGTTTAATTTGTTTTTTTGTAAGTAGATATGGGAAGGAAGTGAATCAGGAAGGATGTATAGAATTTGGGACCCCTTTTAGAGGATGCATGCGCATGCTATACTATATTTTTTTTGTTATGAGTGCTGAGAAGGATTTAAGGGGGAAAAATGAATAGAAATTTGGCCAGGTTAATGCCATAATTTCATCTGCGTGACGGCATAATACGAGCAGGGATTAGTAGGTGTCAGTATCATTAACATGTGCCTATACAGAAGTTAATGTGGGATAGTGACAGCACTCAATTCGTAAAAGTAGAGACAGTAGTTAGTTTTTGCATGCTAGTGTATAAGTTTGGCTGTAACTGAAGACGTTCGAGAAAAGACGTGCGGAGGTTCAAACCTGGCCCACCCTACACATTAGCTAGGCTAATAAAGTAGAGATTTTCTAGTTGAGTTTGATCATGTCTGAATATTATTATTATTATTATTATTATTATTATTATTATTATTATTATTATTATTATTATCATTATTATTATTTTCTTAATGTAACTTGATCAGTGTTTTATACCGATACATTTCAAGCAACAGGTTAGTGGATTATTATTATTATTTTTTTATTATTATTATTATTATTATTATTATTATTATTATTATTATTATATGTGTTTTCTTAAAGTAATGTGATCGGTGATTTTTATATACCGATATATCTCGAGTAGTAGGGTAGTATATGACAGGTACACAATCTCGCCTCAAGGGAGAGATTAGGGGACATTGTTCTTTGGGTTAAAGGCTGACGTAACTGTGGTAAAAACGTACGACGGAAGAAATGTATGGTTGAACCCCAGACTCCTGGAGAGTTGACGGGATTTTTGGTATAAGATAGCGGCTTAATTTGAGAAATGATTCAAGGACATAATGATAGTATGAGCTGGTTCGAGCAGGTGTACCCTGCATTAGCTCGATTATATGATTTTGATGACTCGGTGACTGCCGACATTGAGTGCGTGAAATGGTCTCTCGCCGCTGTGCGAAGGGAAGATTTATGGCCCCAGAATGGGAAGGTCCTTGTGAGAGGGCAGCTGAGGGAAGTCGCTTGGCCGAGAAGTGTTCTTTTTAAGACGGTGCAGTCTTCTTTGAGAATAAAGACAGAATATTTACGTAATTACCACACACGATCCACCAGCCATAATCTAAAGGCAATGTAGGAATTTATGACTGTTCTTGACATGATTAGGTTAATTAGGGTTTTTATTTCAGTGTCCCTGATGGAGACGACCAGAGTCTCAGGTTCGAACCTCAATAGAGCACAGAAGGGACCGATAGCTCGCTCAAGTAGCGGGTGCTGCGAGATGAAATACAGCCATTTATACTTTGTGTTGGTGTATAATATGTGTTTCTTTTTCAGAGTGTGATCTTGTTTTGTATTATGTTCTGTTCTGCGCGAATTTAGACTTCGTGAATTTTTCACTGGTAGTTGTTGGAAGTGACGGGTTCGTTGTCGAGCCTGTGTTCGTGTGATTTTTATTTCATTTGTCTTCCAATTGGTGGAGACGCGCAATATTATTTCCTTTTCCATGGTTTACGTAAACATATGATTATTTCTCCAGTATATTTGTTTTATTCACGTATAGATATTTGGTGGCGGTAGATATAAGATAAAATGACCACTCCGGGGTAGTTGAATTAGTGTAAGTAAATGTTTAACTTCATGACATGGGATTCGGTCTCAGGGAATACTGATATTTGGAGGAAAATGGTTCGAATTGTAACTGTAAATAGGTAATCTGTGTTATATTTTGTTTGTGTAACACTCAACAGTTTTGATATCCAACGGGAGATAGACAGACAAAACAAATGGTATGGACGTAGTATGTCAACGAGATTGGACATCCCTCGGGGATGTATATTTTTCTGTGTATGTCAAATCAGGTATCCATCAGCTTGTTAGTTCGGATGGAAGTATTCTTGCATTTGAAGTATCCTTAGGAACTGTAGTCATCCACATAAATATTCTTATGGAATGTGGATGAAGTTTAGCTGATGAATGGTAGCACGGATTTTACCGTTGCTAAATATTTGTATTCAACTTGTCAATTTATATTAATTTTCCAAGGATGTCATAGTGTATGTGTATATTTCAACGAGCGCCTTAGTAAATTTGGAAAACTTATTTGTGCTTATTCTTTGCCGAAAAACAAGCATCCAAAATCCTCTTCCGTTCATTGTAGGCCTTTAAGGTAGTTTATGTTTTATAGCCTTTATTTGCCGCGAACGTTCTTCGGCCCTGAGGAGTCCGTGTTCAGACCTCAGGAACGGGAGAGTAGCTCTGATCTAGCTGAGTCGAATGGTCGATAACTCTTCATGTGAGTGGATTAAGTATACAATCCCAATGAGGAGAAATCGGCACAGACCAAAAAGATCCCTTGACTATCGACTTCCGTGGAGCATGGTCCCATGTGTTCGTGACCCGAAAGGGTTGGTTTGTTGTCACATGGTCCCATGAGTCATGGGGGACGGTGGGAAAGGTTCCAATATAGTTTCAATTGTTAGGGGAATAATTAAAAAAATGTTCTAGATATGCTGTTGATAAAATTCCTCTGATTTTCACCTAATATTCCTGGTTTTGTTTCCCTTCCT
The DNA here is from genome assembly GCF_040414725.1 of Anabrus simplex. Taxonomy (NCBI): domain Eukaryota; kingdom Metazoa; phylum Arthropoda; class Insecta; order Orthoptera; family Tettigoniidae; genus Anabrus; species Anabrus simplex. The sequence continues at coordinate 366,204,174 of NC_090265.1, forward strand.
GGTACTCTCATTAACACTCCCCTCGTTAATGTCTGTCTACAAATTGCGAAGCACGGCAGAACGGATTCTTGTAACGCCCTCCTGGGTGTACCTAAAGCCTAAAGTGGGTTATGAGCAGATTAGATATGCCTTATAATTTCTGAAACCTAATATCAGATATTACACGAGGAAATAGTATTCAGATCGAATCTGGAAACGAAAAATCAGGATATATTCCTCGACAGAAGGGACTAGCAAAGGACTCACCATTAACATCTGTTATTTTTATTCTCATGATACAATTGAGAAGTTAACTGAGCCTCACATAGCGCAAGACCTGGGTTTCATAATGCATCTGAAATGGAAAGCCTGTCAGCCTTAGCCTTCGCTGGTGATATTGTGGTTATTCATCTCGGCGTTAACAGTCAGAAATGTGACAATACTAAGATTAGAAAAACTGGTACTCTTACGAACAGTTGTCTCACTTTACCTTATGGAGATTCCATTGCATTCTTGAAAGACGGTAAAGCTATCAAGTACGTATGGATACATTTATCACAAGAAATTATTTTTGATAAGGGACAAATTATTCAAAATTTAAACCACAATTTCACTCTGTTGACATATTTACCTGATCAGAACTTGAACATCATAAATCAGTTAATTTGGAAAAGTTTCATTAAAAAAAAATGAGAACATTCCAAATAATTTTTCAGATGAGGTGGACAAATTAATTATATTATAGTAAATAAATTGTAAACTTACCACGCGAACTTGTGTACGTAGAAAATTAAGGGGAGGGGTTGTAATAAGAATGTAAAGGAGAGGGCATATACGTCCTTCTTTTAGGCAGGACCCCAACTAGAGTATGGTTCCAATGGAAGCGACCCTTACCAGGATTACTTGATTTAAGAACAGGAAAAAATCCAAAGAAAAGCAGCTCGATTTTTTCTGGTCGATTTCCGACGAGAGAGTAGCGTTATAAAAATGTTGCAAAGTTTGCGCTAGGAAGACTTGGGAGAAAGAAGCTGCTCGACTAAGTGGTATATTCCAAGCTGTCAGCGGAGAGATGGCGTGGAATAACATCAGTAGACGAATAAGTTTGAGTGGTGTCTTTAATAGTAGAAAAGATCACAATATGAAGATAAAGTTGGAATTCAAGAGGAAAAACAGGGGCAAATATTCGTTTATAGGAAGGGGTGTTAGGGATTTGAATAACTTACCAAGGGAGATGTTCAATAAATTTCCAGTGTCTTTGAAATCATTTAACCCTCAAACACACGCGTATGGGGTGGAATCCACCCCAGGTCATTTTATTTCCTAGTGAAATGCACAAATAACTCTCCTGTGCTCTGCCCGCTCTTATATCTTTCTGGCTGGATCCCCGCAGAAAGAGTTATTCTTATATAATCTATCTTAAAATCTCCAAATAATACAGTAATTCATATTTTACAATACAATGATATGCGGGGTGGAAAGCACCCCCACGCGTGTGTCTGCGTCCTAAAATTTGGCGCGTGTGCTTGAGGGTTAAGAAAAGGCTAGGAAGACAACAGATAGGGAATTTGCCACATGGGTGACTGCCATAAATACCGATCAGTATTGATTGACTGATTGATTGATCGATCGATCTCGATCGATCGATCGATCGATCGATTGATTGATTGATTGATTGATTGATTGATTGATTGATTGATTGATTGATTTAGGCATGTTTACAGCTAACAGGGAACTTAACTTACAACATTGTCAAGAGAGGGAATTCCTTTTAATAAAATTTACACAGTCACAATCCGGACACCAGCTGAGAAAACACCTTCTGCGACAAGCTTTTGACTCATGATGTCGTCTTCACGATACAGGTATAGCGATGAGGAGAAGTGAATCAGCTATTTCCCGTGGATTCCTCACTTGACTGAGAGATATGAGAACGCCTGGTCTTTTTGAGTCCGCTCTTACAACAGGTTCTTTAATGCTTTAAGAGTTACTTGAGGTGGTCATCTTAGACCCTACATGACATAATACTTAATAGCATAGACTAAACTATGCAGTTAGTGTTACTCCATTTGATTGCTACTAATGTTGTGGTCATTAACAACGACTATGCACCAAGCGTGTAAATCTTTTCAGATCACGCGTGGTATTATATTATCTATAGGAGTGAAAGTATCGGAATACACTGAGATTTGAACTAGAAAATATTAATCGGTCTACTACAAGTAACTGTGCCACCATTCCTCTCGAAATCCTCCGAAGATAAACGACATTCAGGATATCTAGAATTATCGGTCACTTCTCCTTTTAGGTGGTGTTTTGGAAAAATTACTGTGTCACAGAGTATAAACAACACCGTATGAAAGGAATACGTCATAAGAGAGACGAATTCAGAACGAGTTCCATTGATAACATTCACTACAAAGCCCTAAATGATGCCTGTCAAATTTCTAACATAACAGGACAACGCCAGATTATTGGCAATATGATGGGCTATTTATTCTGGGCGTCGACCTGGAAAGATCTTTTGCCCCTAATTTATACCATATGGTATGGACCTGCGTGTATTCGGAAATTTAGGAAGTGTAAGGTGTTGCATGTGAGGAAAGGAACATTGAGGGCGACACAAACACCGGGTCCCAAGGCCAGGGGTATTAATCATTTACAATTAAAAGCTCCTGAACCGGCCGGGAATCGAACCCGGGATCGCCGTGTTGCGCCCTAGACCGCGGGGCCGGACAACCATATGTTGGACTAACGACCATTTTCTTTAATGGCGTGTGGCCCCCAAAGGTGCCTGGTGCAGATCTTTCGAGTTGACGCCGTGAAGGCACCCACATGTCTATGAGGACATGTGATGAACTATAATGCTAAAAAGACGGCACACACACACACCCCCAGCCCCCAAGCCATTGGAATTAACCAATGAAGGTTAAAATGAAGGTTAAAATCCCCGACCCGGCCGGAAATCGAACCCGGTATCCCCTGGGTCAAAGACCAGCACGCTAACTATTTAGCCATGGAGCCAGTCACTAAGGATCTTTAAAGAGTAAGACAAAAACATTTTATTATGAAATACCATAACAATGGACGAGTATATTCACACAACTTCTGATGCTGTTCCTTCTCCGCAACAGCCTTTGTGTCAGGAAGTAAACATGCATATGTATTAGACTTCTCAGGTTGTATTATTATTATTATTATTATTATTATTATTATTATTATTATTATTATTATTATTATTATTATTATTCGCAAAATAATGGGTTCAAAGATTGTGGCCAGAGAGTATATGTTGCGACGAAGGGAAGAACATTACCGTGACAATGAAAGCCTAACTGTGTCCATGAGAAAACGGAGACTTAAATTCTATGGGCATTTATTTAGAATGGATGAGAACAGACTATCGAAAAGGATTTTCACAATACTAGACAGCAGGCCTAAATAGCCGGACAAATGGTTAAGGGAGGTGAGAAAGGATCTCAAACAGGTGGGACTAAATTCAGAAGACATCTCAAATCGAGCTAAGGTTAGGTCGGTGATCAACAAATTCCAGGGATTCCATGACGAACCAAAACAACCGTCGCTGAACGGAGGAAAGAAGACAGTCTGTCAGAGAAATGATGCTAAAGTTTTGGGCTGTGAAGAAGGCTTCCAGAAACATGTAACTCTTACATAAGTGGTCTCTAATGGCAGTAAATGAATATATATAGGTATTATTATTATTATTATTATTATTATTATTATTATTATTATTATTATTATTATTATTATTAATTTTTGTAGGTTGCTTTACGTCGCACCGACACAGATAGGTCTTGTGGCGACGATAGGACAGGAAAGGGCTAGAAGTGGGAAGGAAGCGTCCGTGGCCTTAATTAAGGTTCAGCCCCAGCATTTGTCTGGTGTGAAAATAGGAAACCACGTGAAACCATCTTGAGGGCTGCCGACAGTGGGGTTCGAACCTACTATCTCCCGAATACTGGATACTGGCCGCACTTAAGCAACTGTAGCTATCGACCTCGGTATATTATTATTATTATTATTATTATTATTATTATTATTATTATTATTATTATTTTCTTCTTGTTTTCGAATAGGTCTACTATGGACCACGTTAAGTATCATTCATTTACGGTTCTTCCTCTTTCGATCGGCCCAGTACTTCTTCATCCTTTCGGAGTGGGCTTCTTTACGTTCTCGTGACCAGTTGTTGCCGGTCCGTTTTTTGCTACTTTGATCTTTGAATCCCTTAATTTTGTTGATTATTATTATTATTATTATTATTATTATTATTATTATTATTATTATTATTATTATTATTATTATTATTATTATTATTCTAGAATTGAGTCATGTGAAGAACATGAATTCTCAGAAGAGACAGTTTACTTCTGGAGAAGAAAATCCTTCGTGATTGTACAAACAAGGTAACACTTGACTTCTGACCACCGTGTTTTCAAAGCAACAAGTGTTATATGATCGATCCCACCCGCAGGTTACTCGATTCGAGAGCTTCCTGAACTTACAGATTCTTCCGTCAGATGCCAGGAGACGTCGTTAGTGAGCGTGCTTTCAGCTCATGCCAGTAGATGTCAGATGTGTATCCTTTGTTGTACGATCTTCTCCGTTAGCAGTACGTTATATCCACATGATTTGGGCTGCTCAAGTCGCTCATAAATCACGACCTATTAGAATTTTACGCCTCATTAACGAACCTTGATGACCAGTTTTTAAGTATACGTTCGCTGTGTAGCACAAATTCTCCCTGTTGTTTCTCTTAATAGGAGGCATTTTGTATTACTATGGGAAGAGTGATTTAACTTAGGAGGACGGGGAAATTGAAATTCCATTCTTTATCTTGAATTCAATCCTAGCATATACTGGAATGGCATCCCTTCTAACATATCACTCCAAGTTCTACTCACACAGCAATATGAATTTGAATTGGTTTCCATTGCACTGGGAATTAATACTTTCCAGTTCAGTGCGTCGATCTTGAATCTGAATTTCATTCAGAGGAATTGTATCAGTCCTTTACCAGAACACGTTTATTTAGTGTGGACTCAGCCATACAAATATGTGAAATTTGGTTATTTTCCTACATATTTCTTTCCCTTGTTCTTCTTTTGGCATTTTGTTATCGTATGCTTCGAACGAGGTGTAGACCTTTTTCTTTTCGTTTTCTATAAGAGAAGATAATTACGTTTGGATCATATTCCTGTCATAGCTCTCTGTAGTATTTAATTTCGATTTTTAGACCACTGTAAACATCCGTCGGCAACGGCTGAGTTGCTTTGTAAACGGTTGTCGAGATACCAGTTACTATGGATATCTCGGATATACTCGGCTATATTCTTAGTTATAGTCCTCTTTGTGCCCAGTAGGCTGGGGCTAATTAATTAATTAATTCTGTTGGATTTACGTTCCACTAACTACTTTTACGGCTTTCGTAGACGCGAGGTGCCGGAATTTAGTCCCGCAGGAGTTCTTTTACGTGCCATTAAATATACCGACACGAGGCTGACGTATTCGAGCACCTTCAAATACCACCGGACTGAGCCAGGATCGAACCTGCCAAGTTGGAGTAAGAAGACCAGCGCCTTAACCGTCTGAGCAATCCAGCCCGGCAAATATTCAACCGGTGGTCCCTAAACCCTTAGAAGTGGATTTACCACTGCGACTATGTGTAAGCAAGACTCGCAAATCAGTAGTGTAGCCAGGATCGGCCGATGGAGGGGTTTTATAGTTAAAAATGATGGTAGAACACAATGAAGGTGCTTGCATGACTTTTAATTACAAGGGCATTGATATAAATGAATTACAAGTCTGTTGGTTCTACAATTTTCTCTGAATGTTTATTTAGTTTCTTGTTTATTGTCAGTTTCTGTTAATTTTCTTTTTGTTAAAATTCCATAGGGCGAGGGGGGAGGGTCTCATCCCCAGTAACTCCGCCACCCCCCCCCCCCCCCCCCCCGTGGCTACGCTCCTGAGTGGCACTCTACTTCTCAGGAATCTACTGAGCATGCTCACAATGTTTAAGCAAGCCTCGAACGTATGGGAGTGACGTGTCCTATCTCCATTTGACAGGCTAGGGACTCTTTGGGAGCAACTTGGTGTACGAAATGGAAATCAACGATGTCAATGGGGAATGTGGAAGAAAGCACGTAGAACTGGCTGAGTCAACAAAGAGGTTCCGCCCGGATGTGTTGGGATTTAATGATGTTCGGATGAGAGCAGATGACGAAGAATTGATATGAAATTGCAAGATGTTCTTATCAGGAGTTAAAAGAGCAAGGGCAGGATGAGGAGTGGGGTTATTCATAAGGAAAATCGACCGAGGTGGCCGTGCGGTTAGGATCGCGCAGCTGTGAGGTAGCATTACGGAGATTATGGGTTCGAACCCTACTGTAGGCAATCATAAAGATGGGTTTTCGTGGTCTCACATTTTGACACCAGGCAAATGCTCGGTCTGTGCCTTAATTAAGGCTCGGTCGCTTAATTCCCCACTCCTTATCCCATCGTCGCCATAAGACTTATCTGTGTCGGTCCGACGTGAAGAAAGTTGTAAAAAAAATATTAAAAAACAAAAATCGTTATGAAAACGTTATCATGCAACATAGTTTCTGTTAGGCACGTACATGAACGAATGGTGTGGTTTGAGTTGGTGGTTGCAGGGATTAGGATGAAAATCGTTCCAGCAGATGAGGATGAAGTAGACAACGAATCACTCAGTGACATTAACAGCAAGTATAGGATAATGTTACTGGTCAATTTCTATGCAGAAATCGGAGATGGAACTGACGGATATGAGAAGGCAATACATGATGTGGGGGAAAGTATGGAGGCTAATAGGAACAGGAAACATTCACTGGACTTCAGTGAATTATTTCCTTAAGCATGAGTATATTCACCCCTACACTTTTACGTTACTGTTGATCAGTTTTATGGGTTTAGGATATTATAGGTCATCGCATTTTGTTTTCTCCAGTTTGGTAATGTCAGAATATTCGAGGCCAAGTATTTCACCTATTTCCTCCCCCCCCCCAACCTTTATAATTCTTTTTTAATATCATTCTTCAAGTGATCGTTCCTTCACGTCTTTGTTCCTGCTTCGATATTCATCTTAATTATTTTCCTGATCAACAACCATCACTATCACCAATCAGTTTGTTACCATGACTAATTAAAAAAAAATTTCCACGTTAGAGATGATCGCCGTCGATAATAATAATGTTATTGGCTTCACGTCCCACTAACTACTTTTACGGTTTTCGGAGACGCTGAGGTGCCGGAACTCAGTCCCGCAGGAGTTATTTTCCTTGCCAGTAAATCTACCGCCACAAGGCTGACGTATTTGAGCACCTTGAAATATCACTAGATTGAGCCAGGATCGAACCTGCCAATTTGGGGTCAGAAGGCCATTGCCTCAACCGTCTGAACCACTCAGCTCAGCTTTCCTGCATAACCATTAAAGTTACGAGGAAAATGGAAATTATAGAGTTCAACAAATTTTAACCCTTTTTCGCTCTCAGAAGTGAAAAACATATCATTTTTAACAATGCGTACATATAATATTGTTTACCGTTGCGTAAACTTGTCAATGATTGTGAATGGGTTATATTATGAACAGTGAGACAAATTATGAATGAAGAAGTCTTCCACTTTCATCTTTGTATGCGATTTTAGTTAATTCGCATATGTTGATTTCGAATCTAATGCTTGCTTTTCTCTATCACCTAGCAGTTATTTTAGTGGACGTGTTGAACTTCCCGCAACATACTGCATGGGCTATATAGTTCGCTGTTACTCACTTGCGGTTTTATATTATTTTGTTATTATATTTGGTGTAATTATTCAAAGCAAATCAGTCATAATCCAAAATACACAAGAACAGAAATATCTTAAGTATTCTAAAATTGTATTTATGTTGCAATTAAGACCTTATGTAGTTAAAATTCTTACCTTCTTATAATTTTTCCTCGAATACTTGCGCCTATGAGATGGCTCCGAAACATCTATGATAAGTTGCCAGCAGTAATCGGCAAGCATATTGGACACTGATTTGTCTTTCCACTTCTAACACCGGTAATACCCGATGGACCCTTTCCCCATGTTCATCACTGAGCTCACCAACGTTCGGTGCGATTGGAGGAAGTGAGTCTTAAGGGAGATGTTGCATCTCAGTGTCTTGTTAAGCCCATAACAAATATTCCACCATATGTCTGTAATTGTCTGCTTTATAGTTTCACAGAAAATTCACACAAACCGATTTAAAAGCAAGCTAGGATTTTTTCAACAGGCATGGGAGTCTCCTCGAATACAGAATCATGTAAGAGATCGCGTCTCTGTGGCCGTATAAATATACCTTCCTTTATTTTTGCTTCACTCAACCTTTGAAATTTTCCCCTTAAATATTGAAATGCCCTTCCTAACATGTCTATCGCCTTAGCAAAGTTAATAAAATCCAGTTTTATATGCAATGGGATAACAATTATTTAGGTGACAACAAGTGGCATGTTTTAACAATTTTTTGTCCTAATACTGTATTTTATCTTGATGACCACTCCCTAATTTCATAATGATTATACGCTTATCTCGACTGTACCACTCAGAGAGAAAACAACAAAATCCTGGCTGCATTCCTGTTAGCATAACTATCACTTTTAGATCTGCACAAATCTGCCACCCGTGTTCTGTATAGTTCATAGCCTTAAAAGTTGTCTCCATACTATCATATGTCTTTTTCATATTACCGGTATTGGAATAGGCTACTGAGGGATTTAATATTCCCTTAGATTAACAAAACCAAGAGGTATAATAAGGAACACAGGGAGACAATGGCGCCTTCCGCTCCCGAAGAAAGTAATAGGGTGCGATACAAATATCTCAACACTGTTAGGTGATACGAAAAAACTGATACCATTTTCGTGATCAGCGTCCAAAAACACGGTAATTGATATATTTTGTGTCTGAGAGCAATTCATTGTTGTACTGTGTTATCTTTTCCTATTTTGTGTCTGAGAGAAATTCACTGTTGTACTGTGTTTTCTTTTCCTTGCAGATAGCTGGATCTTAAGTACATGTGCTGGGCTTTATTTTGTGAGAGAACTATTTGCCCATTATTTTGGTTTTTGTTGGAGAAGACTAGCGCAAGCCCAGTAAACACATGCCATTTTGAACCGGTTAATTATTGAAGAATGAGGGGAAGGATGGGTTACAATTGAGTATCTGAGATATAACTTATTCATATCAAATTGGTTCTGTAGTTTGGGTATCATTGAGCGAGAAAGAAACCGACATCATGTTTCTAAGCCAATACGCTGTTTTTAGCAACAGTATAATATGTTTAAGCAAATATCTTGAAATGAAACACAGTCATGTGACAGTTTTCTCTGAGACAGTCTGTGCAAAATTTCATGAAATTCTGGCCGGCAGTTTGGATGTGATGTCGATTCGGAAGGCAGGAAAGTAGACTGACAAACATCAATTTAATTTTTAGCTGTAGAGATAATGCTTAAAGTTTTGAGTGGTAGAGTTGATACCGTGAGATTGTTAACAGCCTCAGGTTACGTGAAAGAAAATATCTCTTTAATCACGACCGAACAACATCGAGGATCGACAAGAGTAAGTTTCGAGAGTGTTTTGTATAGCACAAGTATGATTAGAGTTTTACGTGAGTTAATTCTAAGTCGAAAGCCACAGGACCTGCAGTATTTCTGCAATTAGAACCACTTAATATGAATTTTAGTTTTACTTCCACTGAGCGGGGTTTCAATCACGAAGTCACTTAACTATTATGATGACAGCGTTCTACTTGCTGGATAATAAATCAAGAGTCTGGTAAGACCCCAATTAGAGTATGGTTCCAGTGTATGGGCCCCACTCCAGGAATATTTGATTATAGAACTGGAAAAGATCCAAAGGAAAGAAGCACGATTTGTTCTGAGTGATTTCTGACAAATGAGTCGTGTTACGAAAATATTCCAAACTTTGGACTGGGAAGACTTGGGAGTAAGGAGGCGATATGCTCGACTATGTGGTATATTTCTATCTGTTAGTGTAGAGATGGCGTGGAATGACATCAGTAGACAAATAATATTGAGCGGAGCTTTCAAAAGTAGGCAATATTGTAACATGAAGATAAAGTTGGAATTCAAGACGGAACATTGGGGCAAACATTCATTTATAGCACGACGAGCAGGGATTGGAATAATTTATCAAGGTAAATATTCGATACATTTCTAAATTCTTGAAAAACATTTTAAGGAAAATCTAGCTAAACAACTGATAGGGAATTTGCCACCTGGCGACAGCCCTATATGCACATCATTCATGATTGATTGAGTGTATGGAAAACTGCGTGTTATTGTGGGGTGGGTGAGTGTTTTGTGATGGATGAGTTTCAGGAATTTTGGGGACGGCACAAAAACACAATCCGCGAGCCAGGTAAATTAACGATTTACAATTAAAATCCCTCGGCCCAACCATGAATCGAACCCAGGGATTCGAGAACCGAAGGCCAAGATGCTGACCACTCAGCCACGAAGTAGAACAACTCACTGTTGATACCTATTACGTCGCACAAGGTTATTTTTGTTACCGGTACTGAATTTTCTAATGTTAATTTCCTTGCTAAATCTCAAAAGAAGAATTTCGTTCCGGTACAATACATTAATTCAATCAGTAATTAATGCAATTTAAGCTACACAGTGTTATTCTAGATAACCTAATAAATTCATTACATAAGTTTAAGGATAAATATTCTTATTCTGACAGGAGATATTGCAATTAAGGAACCTTCGAACCTGTTTTTCTGACAACTAACTTTTGTATATTATTTTTTGTTTGTAAACCCGTGAATGTAAGGTGGTTCGGCATAGCAGCTGACTTCATAATTATTGAGTCATGCCATATAAAATAAGTGAATAATAATAATAATAATAATAATAATAATAATAATAATAATAATAATAATAATAATAATAATAATAATAATAATAATAAGGTAATATTAATCACAACAACCTGGGCCCAATGTCTGGGAAGCCAGGCTCTGCCTGTCACAAGTCAGGACAAAGTGTGAGTGATAGAGGAGTAACCTTGGTTCAGCTGATCCGGCTGGTAGTCCCATGTAAGGGTGTCTTGCCAAGGTTACGGTGAATACCTCAACGGTAGTGAAGGCGGAGAGAGTCGGTCTCGGTACGGCGGAACTGGCGGAAGAGGCATACCATCCTGCAAAATTCTAACAAAAATAGGCAAATTAAAACAACTCACCAACGTCCTGAAAAAAATTGACTTAAAAATCACCGCACTCCAAGAGACACGATTCACGGATGAAGGACACTTTGATACAGAGAATTTCAGAATCTACAAGGGATAACCTGGCATAAAAGTTAGAGACAAACTACGTCTCCTCGGAACCGGATTTACCGTACACCATTCCGTACTTGACTCAGTCATTTACTTTTCTTCTCCAAACGAAAGTCTCTCTGCTTTCCGTTAAAACAGCTATTACAGCTTACACATTGATCAACGTGAACGCTCCCACAAATCAGCACAAGACTGGCCCTGAAACTGTGGAATATTTCTGGGAAACTTTAGAAGAATCAACGAACAAAATACCAAGGCATCATGTGAAAATCTTATTAGGCGATTTTAACGCACAGCTAGGTAAAGAAAAAATTCAGAGAGATCACAAGGCCCCATATAAAGCACAAGCGTACCAACAAGAACGGTGAAAACTTAATTGACTTTTAGAAAAATTTCGAACTTAAAATCAATTTCAGAGGCCTTCTCAAAAATTAGCAACATGAGGATCTTCGACAGGGTGAATACCAAATTGACCATGTCGCTATTTCAAAGAAAAGCACAAACGAAATTCTTAAATCGGACCATTATCTTCTCCAAATAAAGATGAAATTCCAACTCAATAGAAGACAAAAAGGTCCACCTAAAATATTAAACCAGATCCAGAGTAACTGAAACTCAATAAAGAATAAATATTCATGCAAATTAATCAGGAGAAATCAACAGACTGGCAGAAAATAACAAAGAAAATTCAGGAAGTCATGAAACTAGGTCAACCCCCTTGCACCAGGAAACATTGTTGGTGGAACACAATTTGATATCAGGCAATTGACAACTGCATAACTACTTGGAAGAAGTTTAGCAGTCACAAGACAGAGGAAAACTGGGAGAAAGACAAGCGATGTTCGAAACGGTATTCGTGAGTTTTGATCAACTGAACACACATGGGGGCGATGGATAGTATTCTGACCGGTGTTAGGAACCCATCAACAGTGTGTCTTCATGAGCCTCATGTTTCCCCCAATTCAGCATCTACCTAGGATACATAACATGTTCTGAATGTATATCTATTTCAGCCACGTTGTGTCCCGTCAATAATGAGTAGCTCAGCTGGTAATAATCAATAACATATAGGGGGAAATGATGTTTGATTTAACGTTTGTAACCCAATCGGGAGTTATCCAGCACTTTCAAAACTTTTCCTGATGATCCACAGAAATTCCAATCGGTGAATATTTTTAAACGACTCACATTTGCAGAAGAAGAACTAGGGGACGTGAACAAGGAATTTCTCCTCGATACTCAATAGAACGATAGAACCAATACGATTCACTACTTCAGCGAATTCGAGGACTAATAACCTATCCGAATGGTAGTATAATCGATTACAACTTAGTGTGGTACGCCAACACTTAAGTCATTATTACCGAACTGTAAAAGGAATACGTAGACACTGAAGTAATACTAAACCAATTACAACTTGGGCAAACAGTAAGGAAAAAATCCAATGCCGCCGTCAAAAAATTACAGTCATACCTTTCAAACATTTTTCCCAAATTCCAACAACATGAAGTGTACCTAAGAGCTGTTGGACATAGTATAACACATTATTGAATCTGGAACAAGCGTCCTTGCAAATATTTTACTCGGTAATCCATATTTGACGGGTTCAACAGTTTTAGAAACTAAATTTATTGGCAAGAATGGATTGGAAAATGTGTCTACTAATCAGAGATATGCTATCGTTGTTGAAATAGTCCTGCGGGATCTAGGAAAACTTCCCCACCAGTCGCATTATGCATTTCAGGTAGAACATCTAGGTTGAATTGAAGAAGATAATAGTTTTTGGGACCTGCGGTATTTTGAGGAAAGTACTGAAGGGAGAAAGTCAGATAATGTACAATATTTCGCTCGGCTTGGATATTAATCCCCCGTAACGTAACTGAACACAGAGGAAACATGAGAATACCAGGGTGATGATTTAATGATAATAATAATAATAATAATACTAATAATAATAATAATTATAATAATAATCATCATCATCGTCATCTACATACCTAAAGTCGTAATGCTCACGTGCCCTGGCATTCACTATATGAGGAAAATTTCCTTACATTTATTTGCTTCAACGTGATATTGATGGTCTAAAGGACTTTCTCTTTGGGGTCAGTTTGTCTGATGATCGTCTATCTGTTCGTGTTCCTAAAATTGGAACACTTCTGGACATATTTTAATCAAATTAGGTATTTTGAATATACTCATTTAGGATTGTGTTATCGGGTGCATATTACGTCAAGGTCATCACATGGATTTCGAGTTTATAAAAAAAGACTTTTTTTCAGATGTCTCCGTTAATATTAGGTTTATGAAATGGCTGTATAACAAACGCTAAAAACTATGTTATTTTTGTTATCGTTAAGTCAAATACGTATTTACCTGCAATGGTTAATAACGGAGATGCTTAAGAAAAATTGGATTTTTCCCCAAGTCATCTGGGACACTTGGTGCATGTCATTTCAAGTTAGGTTAACGGGAAGAACTAAAGAGCAATTTTATTCTTTTCGATAGGGTAGATAATAAGGAAGGTATCATCAACAATGGTTTTTGGGTGTCTTCAGACACAGCACCATACCAGTGTTCAGACAAACAACAATATGCAACTGAGAACCACGGAGAATTTCGCAAAAATTCAGACTAGGAACTGTACTGTACAATACATTAGGAAATTGTCCTCATTATATATTGACTTTGATCATCTTTATCGTACTTCAAGTTACTGCCACGTGGTCCCGAAGAAAGATATATTTGACATGTCGTATTAAACGTGTGACAAGAGGCATGTAATTTCGCATAAATTCATGAAGGAAACATGTAATCCATTGCAAATTCCCGCTCAAAGAACGGGTGCAAACGCTAGTTTATGATAACAATGGGTAAATGCTGACTAAAAGTCATATGGAAATTTCATTTGATTTAAATACATTTGCCATTGAAACACTAAAACAATGATATGAAATGGCGTATGGCTTTTAGTGCCGGGAGTGTTCGAGGACAGGTTCGGCTCGCCAGATGCAGGTCTTTAGGTTTGACACCCGTAGGCGACCTGCGCGTCGTGATGAGGATGAAGTAATGATGAAGACGACACATACACCCAGCCCCCGCGCCGGCGAAATTAACCAATTAAGTTTAAAATTCCCGACCCTGCACAGAATCGAACCCCGGACCCCTGAGACCAAAGGCCAGCACTCTAACCATTTGGCCATGGAGCCAGACCATTGAAACACTAATATTCCAGTTCTATTGGAATTATAATAATTGAGGTTATACAGGTTTATTTCAAATTTGCAAGATGGAATTACTTGATTTAAGTCCATTCACTACTTCAGCGACTTCGAGGACTAATAACCTTTCCGAAGGGTAGTATAATCTATTGCAATTTGTTGTGGTACCCCATCATCTAATTCCTTATTACTTCTTTACCGAACTGTAAAAGGAATACGTGGACACTAAATTCTCTACGCAATATTCTAATTACTTCGAACCGGTTTCCAGTGCCTTAATCGTATATTTTGCATAACTTCACCATGATATTATAGGATATCTACGTTGACCTAAGACTCAAAAAATGTGAAATAGGACTAGCCGTGAACATTGTGTGAACATTTCCGGAATGTCTCAGGATTTTAATTTAGAGAAGGTTCAAGCCTATCGCAAATGGAAATAACAAGAAGGGAGTAGTAGTAAGAAATGAAGAAAGCCCCAAAATATTTCAAACTCAGCGTAAAATGGCCTACGTGCAATATAAGAAATCCGAGGCAGGCGAGCCGCAAGACACAACTGAGTGTATCTACTGCTCCCAGCTAATCTATGGAGAGTCTGGAAGGCACTCAAGATGATGATGATTGTAAATAGTGAGTTTTTACAAATTTTTCTGATGGAGGGTGCAGGCAAAACCGATCTAAAGCAAAATTCTGCGGATTCACTTATATCTAAGACCTACCTACCACTACGCCCAAAAGTCTTGTGGCACTGGTTCCGACACAGTCCCTACGCACTTTTATGCCCTTTCTGATGGACTGGAACCCGTGACTTGGAACGTTCAAATGAAAGAAATGTCATGAATAAACTTAATCTCTTTCATTTATTTAATACACGTTTCAGAAGCATCAACCGAATTTGAATAGAGAACACAGTGATAAAATTCCAGCGTCTAGCACCCGTCTTGTTCTCCACTTTATTTTCTTTGTATTTTAAGATTGAAAGCACAAAGCTACGGTTTTGTGAAGCAATCTATATTTTATTCTTCCTCTCATATACTTGAGCCTCGAAAGCGACGAGACAGTACTTTTTCTATCAGTTCCCTTTTGCAGTAGAACATTTCCGTGGTATGCCACTGTCAATCAATCTCCTACTAAGCTGAAACCCGTCGTACAATACTTCTCGCTTTTCGCTCGGAGGCAGGCGTTTGGTTTGGTTTGCTCTTTCTGTGGTTGGCGCGGCGACGTGACGCAAAGCGGTTAGGACAGGAATGTCAGATGCTGTGCCAACATGAGAAATTCACGTCTGGATTATTGATCATTCATAATGATCGTCAGTGTAGTCTACTAGGTTGGCTTTGTTTGTATTCCAACTTGATCATACCATAAGTAAGCCATTAGAGAAAAACGACGTATGTGGGTGTCAGTTCTGTTAAGAGTGATACTTCACCTGTTTTTGTTAAAAGCTTGCATTCCTTGACATAGTGTTCCCAGTAAAAAAAGAGGGCGTGATAGTCGTGTGGTATCTTCAATAACTTCTCACCATGGCGGGCGATGTCCTACCGACACAGATAGGTCTTATGGTGACGATGGGATAGGAAAGGCCTAGGAGTGGAAAGTAAGTGGCCGTGGCCTTACTTAAGGTACAGCCCCAGCATTTGCTCGGTGTAAAAAGGAAAAACCACGGAAAACCATCTTCAGGGGTGTTAACATGGCTCAGCCGCTTGCTCGGTCGGGCGATGCTTGAGTCTTAGGTCAAGCATATGGGATTTTGAAAACAAAAGATTTCCCTACAGTTTGGTCTCCATATAACATTGGTGGTTCCACGGGTGTGACCACGATATCAGCAGTTACGTTCCACAGAATTGTGAGCACAGTAAACAAATGTAAGAATAAACACGCATTCCCATTTGAAAGACATATGTTACTTGAGACACCCTGTACACGTTAGTCTTTTTAAAAATATTTGCATAATACCAGAAACATATATCATTAATAATTTCCATATTTAAAATATTCAATGAAATAACATTTTGAAAGTTATAAGAGACATTCCATAATTATTGTTCACCCTGTATAAAAGCGAAAGCACTGACTGACTCCCTCATCATTAATTTCCAAAATTCCCACGAAGTTAATACATACACCGATTCCTGACCTTGTATTTTTGAAATTTGGCACAGGTGCTCCTTGTAAGGAAATTAGGAAAAGTAAGGATGCGCCATTCCGATGTTTCATGATAAAGGGTAGGGGTGAAATGAAATGGCGTATGGCTTTTAGTGCCGGGAGTGTCCGAGGACATGTTCGGCTCGCCAGATGCAGGTCTTTTGATTTGACACCCGTAGGTGACCTGCGCGTCGTGATGAGGATGAAATGATGATGAAGACGACACATACACCCAGCCCCCGTGCCAGCGAAATTAACCAATTAAGGTTAAAATTCCCGACCCTGCCGGGAATCGAACCCGGGACCCCTGTGACCGAAGGCCAGCACGCTAACCATTTAGCCATGGAGCCGGACAGGGTAGGGGTAATTACCCAAAACACAATATCACTAAATCGCACACTTTCCGCGAAGCTACAGGGCTGCAGTTTGGCGCAGGTCTTACTTATAACGTAATTAAGAAATGTGAAGATGTTTCATTCCAATGTTTTGTGATATTGCTTCATAAACTGGGTGTTCCAGTGATGCTTCTCTGACACGTAAATTCACCACAGCTTTGCAACGGAACACGGCTTCAAGCAAAGTCTTTGCAACCAAACGTTGTTAATTCGCAATTTTAACAGGGAATGCTGTGAAATAAACAGTATTTATGTCAAGTATTCTGATTATTCTATCTGATTATCCTGTTGTATGTAAACGTCTCTAGTTCGCTGTTAAGGTTTGCTTCGCCGTGACTATAGATATATCACAGAGGAAAATCGCTGAGAAAGGCTGACATCAATATACGAAAAACCTTTTTTGCACGTAAACAATTTCATGTGGCCTGTTCGAGGGATAGCAAACGATGTAATCTAGTGTTCTATTATGTTGTTTTCTACAGCTTTCGTACCCTGATGGGGCTCGAAGGGTACGCCCTCTTCCAGGCAAGTCCAACCTTGTACTACTACTATTAAAACGTTTTCATTTATCCCCTGAAGGGGGAGGCGGGTGTCTTAAACGGTAACACCGTCTCTCAGGCCGGGATTTATTATGGTGAAGGAGAAGGGGAGGGGTTTGGTGGCCGTGGCCTATACTAGGAACTGTCCCGGCATTCACCTTAGTGCAGGAGAATGGAAAACCACGGAAACCAATTCTCAGGACAGCCGACGGTTGGGGCCAGCAGTGAGATCCAGCCCCCAAACCTTGTAATTTTTAAGGGGCATTCAATGTTTTATGCCGAAATGTATTATAAACGGAAATAATCCCATTCATTCCCGTTTTTCTAAATTATTTTAGTTCTGAATTGCAAGTACCCAAGGATTTCGTCCGGCAGTAAGCAAGGGAGCCTGCCGAAAATAAAACTCCCCAGGCAGTGGTCAAGAGGACCTGCTGAAAACAGAACTCCCGATGGGAAACTATGCATAATCACCTCCTTGCGATGTTTCTCGAGTAGCTCTATGAACCATGGTTTTAAGTTTCAGACAATAGGCAGCGGGACCTGCCGAAACTAGAACTCCCCATGAGATACGATACATATTCACCTCCTCTGGGTGTTTGCCGGGTAGTGCTGAGAATCATGTTATTAAGCTTTAAAACCAAATTACTCATTTTCGTCCAAAAGTAAAATAGAAGCCTATTATCCCATGCGAAGAAGGGGCATTCAGCTATTCTGATATGAACCTAAGTAACGGTTGAAACTTTATCATAATCAAGAATGGAGTTTACATGCAGCGTTCAGAATTACTTTTCCAACGAAACTATTAGCCAGGGCATCACGTGTTTACTTGTTATGTAAGTACTTTGAGTTTGCAATCAAGGGAGTTATCCCGTCGAGCACGGTACAGATAGGTTGTTTAGAGTGCAAACCAGTACTTTCATCCACTATTAGTTTAACTCTAACGATAGTTACACATTTCTATTGTGTAAAAGTGTGTTAAATTTGAAGGAGGGAGAGGAAGGTTTGCAATTAAATGAAAGAAAACCTGATAGATGTACTCATTTTGGAACATGTAAATGTTCTATGACTACAACCATGGACACGCTAATTAATATGGAAGCAAGAGAGAGATGAAATATGACAAGGAAGGTGATCAGGGGGTAAGTTATGATTGGAAAGTTCGGTAAAAGAATTGCTGCGAACAAAGTTCATATCCGATTTCAATTAACCATGGCATCAGTGTAGGTGTAATCTTGGGAACTGCTGGTAGTTAATAAAACAAAAATAATTCCTACCATATTCTGGTGCTCAGACGTTTGATCCAAAGTAATTTCCTACAATTTTAAAATTCAGCCACAAAGTACATTTGTCCTATCTTCTGCCCATCTAAATATTCTTATGTTCCATGACGTCGTGTCTAGTGTATTCTTGTCTGCAAGACTATAGGAAAGAAACGGCAATCTATGGTGTGGAAGCATACTGGGAGCCATCGTCCCAAGACGCAATGAAAGGGGTCATGCGGGGTAAGAAGTTTACCACCAATGAAGAATTTCATGCAATTTTCCACCAGTGGCGCTGGGATACCCCCAAAGAATGGTTTGGTACGCAAATATAAAAGCTGCCAGAACAATGACAAAAGTGCATAAACATTGGCGGGCAATGCCTGTAATATAACCCGTATTCGTTTGTTCAGTAAAAGGTTCCTGTGAATACGAAATAATTGTAGTACCAATCATTTCTGAATACCCCAAGTAAACTGATGTCAAGAAAGTTAAATGTAGCTTCAGTGACGTAAAACAATACCACTTACAATAACTTAGTTTGAGAAGTAATTTAAATAATAACCGTAGGATAGAATAACGTTATACAAAATATAATTGGGTGGTAAATGGATAAAAATGGCACTGGACACGTGCTCCTTCTGAATAAAGTAACGCTGAATGAAACGCCCATGGATGAAAAAGTATTTGACGGAAGGGTATGGGACATAAGATACTAGGCCAAACATTTGGGAACATAAATTATTTATAGAGATAATAACTTTTTAAATGAGTGAGGAATGTACTGTAGTTTTCAAATCTGCTCAATGCAGTTCAACGCTTTTGCTTCTTATTAAAAACCACTCTTTGTGCCATGAATTAGTTCGTTAAATGAATCGTTATTGATGATAGACATCTACCTTTCAGAAATCAATTTTCGTAATATGAAGTTTATAGTGTAAGGCACAATTCAGTTCAAATGTATTGCTCAAGTCGGGAAGTTCCTTGATACATTTAAAAAATAGCATCTCCAACTTCCTCCTGAAATATCCAAACTTACCATGCACACATTTCTTCTTAACTTATTTGAAAATCGCTTCCTGCTCGTTGCATATTTGGAACATACTAAGTAAGAAGTAGCAGTCTAAGGAGCCTTTTGATAACAGGTGTGTAGCACACAAGCACTTCAATGAGAAGTGTATCCAGGTGTCACTGTTTACAAACAGTCAGTGAAGAGACGGCAAGGAATGACACTAGTAGACGAATAAGCTTGAGCATAGCTTTGAAAAGTAGGAAAGATCATAATATGAAGATAAAGTTTGAGTTTAAGAGGGCACATTGGGGAAAATGTTCATGTATAGGACGAGGTGTAAGGGATTGGAATAAATTATCATGGGAAATGTTCGATAGATTTCGAAGTTCTTTGAATACGTTTATGAGAATGCTCGGTAAGCAATTGATAAGGAATC
Source organism: Anabrus simplex (assembly GCF_040414725.1). Taxonomy (NCBI): domain Eukaryota; kingdom Metazoa; phylum Arthropoda; class Insecta; order Orthoptera; family Tettigoniidae; genus Anabrus; species Anabrus simplex. The sequence continues at coordinate 366,224,524 of NC_090265.1, forward strand.
TGCCACCTGGACGACAGCCCTTAAGGCAGATCATTGATGATTGATTGACTGATTGAAGCAGTACGTTTTGTTCTTTCTAGTTTCTGAACACTCCGAATCTTTAGTCCTAGATTAGCTTTACAGCTGTATCTTCATGATATCGTCCTCTATGTTCGTCAGATACTCTCCAGAGAGTTCTAGGCTTGAATTCCAGGTGTTTAATTCCGTAGAGCACCATCGGGCCATTGATCCACTAACATGTTCAGTACATTTCATATAAAGTTTTACACGAATGTGTAGCGTTTTGCCTTTCCTTTTATAGAATAACGCAATATTCTGGGAATATAATTTTACTCATCCATATTCGAAACTCAAATATACACTCGTCTAATCATGAGGGAACTTCACATATTGACACAATACTATGACTGCACACGGAAAGCTCAAACATAATGTAGACGAGATAAAAATTCTCAAAATTGGAAACAAAGTCCTGTAGTTTCATTTATATTGTGATTAATTTCTTTATTATCATTTAGCTTTCAAACTCAGGCGGTCCTCTTAAAATTCAACCAGTATTACAGAGCTGAACATAATCAATCTAGGTTAAACTGAAGAGGATGAGAATGTAATAATAATAATAATAATAATAATAATAATAATAATAATAATAATAATAATAATAATAATACCCGTGTGGGGATTTACCGGTTACCTCAATCGGGCGCGTCCCGTTGGAATTGAGGAAGCTCGCTGGCTCTGCCGCCAGCAGAGTCAGAGGGTAGTAGGGAAATAAAATACCACCGTGAAAAAAAAACTGGTCCCTTGCCAGGGTTACGGCGAAGACTGGTAAATGACCAGAAGCCAGATAACATCTTGAGGTAACCTCTAGGGCTAACAACCCTAGTTGTAAGAGGATGGGTACCCGTCGAAAGCAAAGTCAAGTCAAAAAGCATGATGGCTCACCATTTCAAGAAACATACCCCAGGGGGTAAATCTTCGGATAAATCCCTCGTCGTGAACGCCACGGCGCACAAGTCTCGTTCGGATTCTGGGGGAGACTCGACATCATGCAAGAGACGAGTCAGAGCGTCTCGGTGTACCCCGAAGGGTCAAAAACTCATGCCAAAATCTAAAACCTTTCTAGCAACTTTCAACATAAATTCACTTACACAAACTGGCAAGCTGAAAACCCTCCCCAAAACTCTTCACGAAAATCAGATATCCATAATGGCCCTACAGGAAACAAGGTACCCAAATGAAGAGACTTTTGAATCCGAAGGCTACCGATTTTTTAAGAACAAAGCGCAAAGACGAATCCTCAATGGAGCTGTGATGCTTGGAACCGCGTTTGCTGTTAGAACCAAGGTCCTTAAATTGGTTGCAAATTTCAAACCTGTGAATGACAGATTGTCTATACTCACAATTAAATGCGCGAACAAAACCTACGCCCTAGTTAACGCACATGCTCCTACAAACGATAAGAACAAGTCTGATCCAGACGAAGTTGATAATTTCTGGGACCTACTGGATGAAAAATTAAACAAAATCCCCAAACACCATGTCAAGCTTCTTTTGGGTGACTTCAATGCCCAACTAGGTCGTGAACAGATGTACAAGAAAGTTATAGGAAATTACCCTGCTCACAAAAGAACCAATCCCAACGGCAAAAGACTGGTGTCCATTTGCGAAAATCACAACCTGCAGGTCATGTCGACCCATTTTCGCCATCTACCCAGAAACAAATGACTTGGCGTTCTCCCGTCCAAACTCTCAGAGAGTTCCAAATTGATCATGTAGCAATCTCCAGGAGAAACAGCCCTGAGATTATGAATGTCAAGGTAAAGAAAGGCATCAATGTAGCCTCAGATCAATTCACGCAAACACAAGGAAGACAACCAAACAGATCACACGCTTCGACAATGATAAACTTCGGCAAAGGGTCGAGGAGTTCCAGGAGAAGGCTAGACCAAATGACTGTGACTTTAACACCGCCAAAAGTCTCCTTGTTGAGGCCGCCAAAGACGTTTCAGAAATTAAGAGAAGCAAAAAGCGTGCCTGGTGGAATAGTACCTGCGAATCAGTCCTCCATGAAAGACTCAATGCGTGGAAACAGTACTACTCTACGAAATCAGAAAATGATGGGGAAACCTACAAAACCCAACGTGCCCAAGCAGCTAGGGTGTTCAGAACTGAGAAACGTAAATACGAAAAATCTCTCATTGAAAAGATAGAACAAAACTTTAGGAAGAATGAAAGCAGAGAGTATTACAGAGCCTTCAAATGCAAACTCACTGGCTATAAACCACCATCTCTATGCTTTGAGCGAAAGGATGGCACACTGCCGACGTCAAATGAAGAAAATTGCAGCATTCTGGCAGGTTACTTCAAGAATTTACTTAATTGCTCTAAACCGCAAAGCCCCATCGAGACCAAGGAACCCTTACTCAGGTACCCAGATTCCAGACCACCCGACAGAGATGAAATCAAGCGCCACATTGCCCGACTCAAATATAACAAAGCGCCGGGGGAAGACTCAGTAGTAGCAGAACTATGGAAATATGCCCCAGAGGAATTAGTTGATGTCTTGCAAAAGCAAATAGAAGAAATTTGGAACAAGGAGACCCTACCCGAAGATTGGAAAATAGCTTTGATCCATCCATTACACAAAAAAGGTAGCATGAAGAACATCAACAACTACAGAGGAATATCTTTGCTACCCGTGACTTACAAAATTCTATCATTTGCCATCCTGGAGCGTTTGGAAGCACAAGTCGAACATCAAATAGGTGAATACCAAGGAGGGCTCAGAAAAGATCGCTCAACAGCTGAACAGATCCAAAATCTCAAAACCATCATCAGATATTGTACACTAAGGTCCAAGCAGTATGTGTCTGTCTTTGTGGACTTTAAGAAAGCGTACGACTCCATTGACCGGGAAGTCCTGCTAAACATCTTAAATGAATATGGAATTGATTTGAAACTTCTGGCATTAATTAGAGCCACCCTGACCGATACAAAATCCAAGGTGAAGTTCCACGGATGTCTCTCGCATTCCTTTGACATCAAAACAGGAGTCCGACAAGGTGATGGGCTATCCCCGATACTCTTCAACTGTGTTCTTGAAAAGATCATCAGAACCTGGCGGGTGAGATCACAGGAAACCAACTACAGTCCATTGAGAATAAGAACCAAATCCAAGGGGATCGCAACAGACTGCTTAGCATTTGCCGATGATATTGCTGTTCTCTCAAACGACATAGAAACCGCTAGAGCTCAAGTTGAAATTTTAAAGGAAATTGCCGAACAAACTGGTTTGCAGATATCGTTTGAGAAAACAGAAGTAATGACTAACATCAAAGAGGCTCCACCAAAACTCCATACAAAATACGGGGACATCACCCGAGTAGACAAATTCAAATACCTGGGTGAGATCATCATGAAAAATGGACTGGACAAAGAAGCACTTCAGGAGCGAGTACGCAAACTGGAAATAGACTATCAAACATCCCGTACAATCTACAACAAAAAATGCCTTTCCCAAAACACCAAGATACGTCACTATGAAACAGTTCTGAAGCCAGTAGTTCTATATGCAGCCGAAACCCTGTCTCTAAATGCCAACAAAGGACTCCTTGAAGAACTGGAGAAAAGAGAACGCAAAATTGTGAGAGGAATCTTGGGATCAAAGTACAGGAATGGAATCCACCAAAAGAGATCCAACAAGGAAGTCTACAGCAAAATAGAGAAAATTACCGACACAATCAGAAAAAGACGGGCACGATTTTACGGTCATCTGAAGAGAATGGACGGAAGAAAGTTAACTAAAGAAATCTTTCACTTTTTTTATTCAAACCCCAAAACCACAATTCCCTGGTTTAGAAATACCAAAGAAGACCTGCAAATGCTACATATCTCAGCTGAAGACGCCCTTAACAGAGATCTCTTCCGCAAGAAAATATTGACGAAGGGGCTAAACCGAGACGAGCAACCGAAGAGAAGACACGGTGCCCCTTGGACAGAGGAGCGTAAGCAGGCCCACTCACAAAGAATGAGGGAAATTTGGGCTTTAAAGAAGGCCAAGTTCAGTGTCAAATGCAACAAGACTTAACGTGATCCTTGATGGCCCCAGCGAATTATATAATAATAATAATAATAATAATAATAATAATAATAATAATAATAATAATAATAATAATAATAATAATAATAATAATACAATAATAATATCTTCAAAACTCTAAGGGAACAAGGACTCAACCACAAAATCACTATGTTGTTGCAAGCCACCCTGCGAAACACTACTTCCAAAGTAAAATTTAGAGGACAACACTCGGAGAGCTTCCCGATCGAAACAAGGGTGAAGCTAGGAGACGGGATCTCATGCATATTATGAAACTGTGTCCTGGTGAAGATCTTCAGGGAATGGACCAGGTCCCTACGAGTGGACAGTGTATTAAGAACGGGGATAAAAGCAGACACCTAAGGATCCCTTGCCTTGTCTTTGCTGATGACCTGACCTTACTAGCAAACGGCATACAAGATGCTACTACGCAAATCCAAACACTACGCTCAATGGCGACTAAAACAGGTCTGCTGATCAATATCGGTAAGACCGAGTTCATTACTAATATCAAAGAAGCCCCTAGAACAATGACAGTCAGTGGTACCAATCATATCCCAGAGCATTCTCGAGGAATGTAGGACACTTCCAATTTCCGTTGGAATGATTATATAAAGACATGTGCCAGAGTAAACTCGAAGGAAGACATGGAAAAACAGGAGGATGTGTATGTGCAGGAGTGAACGTTCCCAGGCTGAAGAAGAAGAAGCAGCAGCAGCATCAGAAGAAGAAGAGTCGTTATTCCGTAATATTTTCCAGATGCCTAGTAGTATCTCCATCTGATGCCTACAGATCTCTTCTCGAAATTAAATCATCTGTAAGTGTTAAACGTGTTTCAGAAATGTGTATTTGTTCAATTTTCGGAGATTCGGTACCAGATATAATGTAGTGATGCTGCAAACGGATGTATTAGTGAAATTGGATATCTTCATATACTGGCCTTCATCTCTGTTCTTTTTCCATTTGATACAAAATTCCAACCCAGGATCAGGTCAGTATTAAAAAAAGACGCAAACAGATGTACGAAGCTTTTAAAACATTGCTGGGATCTCCATAGCACGTGTCTATTAAGATATTCATCGGTTCTTGGACTTATATTTTCACTGTATCGGGTAATGGTATGGAATGTAAAGGTTTATAAAGAAGATTCTAAAGAAGTTTTGTTCTGTAAAACCAACCGTAAGAGTTACATCGGTTTTATGGTTTGGACTCCACATCTGAATCCCCCTCTTGCTGCATTATTTTGACTGCTAATATCCTATTGTCCCTTAGCCTAAATTAAATGCCAAATTTCGTAAATGGTCCCCTCCTATACGTTTTCCCGTGATGCTGTAACAGACAACCAGGTACAAATTAAATTGAATTCCACGTAGGCTAAAAAGGCATAAAAATGCAGACAGGAAGACGATCTATATATTTGATGGATCAGCAACTGGAGGATATTATTCCTATCTCTATTACATTTAGTTTCGAAAAGACACTAACACCTCGGGTCCATGGCGATTTAAACAGTACAACTCAACTTTGATTTTAATTAGAAATTAGCTGAAAGATGTCAAAAGTCAGACCTCTTTGAATACCGCTGTTTGTTGAAAGATCCAATAGGTGAAGAGTCGTGGAAGCGAAAATGCAGCATACACAGTTCAGGCCACTCAAGCTTTGTGGGACCATGGAAATTGCATTCCATTGTTGTCCAGCGGTTAATGACGGTACGTAACCACAAATGTTTCGTAAAGAGAAGCATATAGCTCCCATCAGGCAATCAACTGCACATTTTTTTCATTTCCTTACCTATTTGCTTTGGTGAGGGCTGGAAAACACTGAATTGAAAAGTATAATAATAATAATAATTTCGTGTGGCTATTTCTAGCCGAGTGCAGCCCTCGTAAGGCAGACCCTCCAATGAGGATGGGTGACATCTGCCATGTGTAGGTAACTGCGTGTTATTGTGGTGGAGTATTGTGTTATGTGTAGTGTGTTAGTTGCAGGGATGTTGGGGACAGCACAAACACCCAGTCCCAGAGCCACTGGAATTAACCAATTAAGGTTAAAATCCACGACCCGCCCGGGAATAGTACCCTGGACCCTCTGAACCGAAGGCCAGTACGCTCACCATTTAGCCAACGAGTTGGGCAATTGAAAAGTAAAAACGGTATTCTCAGATCAGATGAGTTTGGGAGTATTAAAACCAGAATATGAAACGTTTTGGTGGGGTAGATCTATTTCTTTTCTAGCGGTTTAACGTTGTACTAACACATATTATAGATTTTCGGCGACGATGGTGTAGGAACGAGTTAGGACTATGAAAGTTGTACCCGTAGCCTTAATTGAACTAGGATTCGATTTCAGACTGATCAACCGCAAGTGCTTAATTTCTATGGTTCGGGAACTGGATGTTTGTGTTGTCACTAGAGTTATCTGTTATTCACATACAATTATTATCTGTCCAAGGGGAAATGAGGGTACACATTATTATTCAGTAATGCTGTATTTTGATTGAAGGAACATTAACGCTGGCTATTTTACAAAGATATATATATATATATATTGTTTGCTTATACGGTCCTCTAACTACAGTCACGATGTTTGGGGATGCCTATATACCTGTTGTCCCGTAGAAATCCTGTTGCGTGCTGTTAAATCTACCGACACGAGGGTGGTGTATTAGATCATCTTCAAAGAAGAATCGAGTCGGGCTCAAGAGCTTTACTATCTGAGCAACTCATCTCAGCATTCTACAAATAAATGCAGGTGCAGGTCTGTATGAGCTAACAGAGAAACATTCTGTTCACGAAAAACTGAACAAATGTAGTTTTCTTCGATGTTTATTATTATTATTATTATTATTATTATTATTATTATTATTATTATTACTTTTTTGCTATATTTTTGCTATTTGCTTTACGTCGCACCGACAGAGATAGGTATTATGGCGACGATGAGATAGGAAAGGCCTAGGAATGGGAAGGAAGCGGCCATGGCCTTAATTAAGGTACAGCCCCAGAATTTGCCTGGTGTGAAAATGGGAAACCACGGAAAACCATCTTCAGGGCTGCTGAAAGTGGGGTTCGAACCCACTATCTCGCAAATACTGGATACTGGCCGCACTTAAGCGACTGCAGCTATCGAGCTCTGTATTATTATTATTATTATTATTATTATTATTATTATTATTATTATTATTATTATTATTATTATCCGTACAGGTCATGAAGTCCCTTAGACAAGTGGAAGGTAAAGGCTTCCGCTATCCATAACCTCAGGACAAAGTGGAATAGAATGGTTAGCTCTATTCATGGTCACTTTCGCCCCAGTAAGTGACCTGGTTTTACTGCTGGCTAAATGACACAGTGCATCTTCAGAAAGTGGAAGTCTCGTTTCTAAAAAATCGCCTTCATGACGACGAATCGAACCCATATCCTTCCGGGTGAACCGGTGCATGGTTATACCGCCTCGGCTAGGCGGCCACTTCTTATCGATGACATCTGACAAATAATGTACATTTCTGGTATGGAGAGCAAATTATTATTAATTGTGCCTAAGTTAGGTACGGAGTTAGCTGAACTTAAGAAACGTACCATTCCAGGATATTCTTTCAGTTTGCAAACCATCAAATTTATTAATTTGCAGATGATAATTCTTAAGCAGGTAACTTAATTTTTCTTATTTTTACATTTTCAAGTGGTTATTAGGAATGAAAGGAATTAATATTCCGCGAGAAATAAATTAAATGTAGGTACTCTTTAGAAGTTGTGCATGTGTTTCTAATCCTTCAGAACTAGTTATCGCCTTCACAGCCAGTGATATCTTCGCATCAAAGTGCTTTGTTCTTCTCAACTAGCTTGGAAAGTTCTTGCACGTCAGTAACTCCCTGAGTTACAACACTCACAGAGCTCGTGTCAAAGTGAAACAAACAATGGTTCACAATCAGCAGCGCAGTTTAAAAAAGAAACTGAGGTTTTTCAGTTAAAAAGTACACATTTTGCTTAATGAATTGGAGAAAGAAAAGCAAAAGAGGAGTTCATGTTCTATAGACTGAGTTTATATCGGAATATTGCTAACTAAAAATATTAAAACTTAAATATTCATGTACAGTTCTCAGATAGTTCCTATTAACCTTATATTTTTAATTCTTATAACTACACTCACCATCTCCACTAACTGTCACAGTGACGCGCAATGAAGAAATACACTACTTGATTCGGTAAATTTTAAAATTATGTTGGCTATGCTATAATTAAAGTTTTAGGCATAATATGCCATCTCCTATGATGTTGACGATAATAATAATAATAATAATAATAATAATAATAATAATAATAATAATAACTAGTTGATACCCGGCGTGCGCTGATAAACCTCAATAAATGAAGGGCGTTTTTAATTAATTCTAATTTATGCAATTTTCTATTAACATTTTTCTTCATTATGTTTGGCTGTTTTGTAATTTATATGTTTCTTATTACATTTATAATTTCACTTCAAAACAAATATATTAATTACTGTGAATATGTTCTATTTATTAGATTCCTATGTCTATTAATTTGATCAAACTATTTCTATATGCTTACATACTGTAGATGGTGATTTATTTGCACGATGCATTATGTTTATTGAAACGCGAGTGGATGCATGTCATACTTTGTTTTTCCATTTGGTGCGAAAGTTAACGGATTCCTTGGGAATGAGATGCCTAGTTACATGAAAGTATATCTTGAACATGGCATGTTGGATTGCTATTTCCAAATAACAGGCAATGAGTTGTCTAGTTACATGAACCTCCTAGCAAGGATGTTACGTCATATAACCTGGCGGCGTGTTCCCATCCTCCTATATAGCAGGGCTGACCACAACGAGGCTCGCGAGCCGCATGCGGCTCTTGAGTCAGTCTCGTGCGGCTCTTGACACCAACTTTAGAGTAAAACTAGCTGATGTACCCGTGCTTCGCTACGGGATTCTCAGAAAGACTGACTTGGTGGTTTTCCTAACTGAATTCAACATAGGTCATTACAAAAACGTCAGTAGGAATGTAGCGACTGAAAGCAATGTTATCACATAAAGTACTCGATCAAATGAAAAACCGCACACTTCCTCAATTTCAACGAACAGTACTACGGTGCCGATCTAAGAGTCCAAAGTTCCAGAGCTGGAACAACCAGGTCACAGACTGCCGTGAACACTCCTCTGTCATTATTCCGTTAAATATGCACACTACTCATTCCAATCAGTGGCTCAGAGTAGGGATTGTATAGCTCGAATATTATGATGAACCAGTGTGTTACGTACCAGATATATCAGAAAATCTATGAACCAGAGGAATGGCATGCTAAAGAAGAAAGTTATCTTACACCCCAGCTACTTCCCACCAATATGCAGGCAGGCTGTTACAGTCGGTACGACCAGGCGAGTTGGCCGTGTGGTTAGGGGCGCGCAGCTGTGGGCTTGCATCCGGGAGATAGTGGATTCGAACCCCACTGCCGGAAACCCTTAAGATGGTATTCGGGAGATAGTGGGTTCGAGCCATACTGTCGGCAGCCCAGACGATGGTTTTCCGTGGTTTCCCATTTTCACACCAGGCAAATGCCGAGACTGTACCTTAATTAAAGCCACGGTCGCTTCCTTCCACTTCCTAGACCTTTCCTATCCCATCGTCGCCATAAGACATATCTGTATCGGTGTGACGTCAAGCAAATAAAAAAAAACCTCGGTACGCTGCAGTAATCCTATCAATCGGGGATGAGAGGAACCAGAAGACAAAAAACACATCACAACAAACAATGGTCAATGTAATGTTATTGTTGATAAAGTTTATGAGCTTTCTATATTGCAGGCCTTCACATTAGTTTTCTTTCGACTCTGTGATATTAGGGTGTCTTACAAAATTATTTATATCGTAGACTGTAGTTCCTTATTCTCAGACTTTACATACCGATTTTCACTAAATTCTGTTTAACCATTTTCTCGTGACTCGGCGCTGATATGGACTTAGTAACAAAAGTCCAAATTCATGAATATCTCCGATTATATGCGGTACGGGAACAATGTATAAGGCATAAGTGATCGGAAATTTAATGACTTCTTACATAACTCCTACTAACTTACGACATAACTAAAGTTATGTTAGTTATGTAGTATTTATCGATACGACCACTAATAACATAAATAACTTATTTGAGAATTACATTTTAGACCTTCCCCTAAACTACCATTTCACTCAGTGTGAATAATTTGTAGCCTAGATTGCAGTGGTTCATCATCCGACATTACATACCGATTTTCATTAAATTCTCTTCAGCCGTTTTTCTATTGATGCGTGTACAATCATACATACATACAAAAAGACAGACAGAAATTACGGAAAAGTAAAAAATGCATTTCCTTGTTACTGTGGACATGACAGATACAGAAATACCATTCATTTCAAATTCTGAGCAATGTACAGGCAAAACACTTATTTTATATATAGATTACATTTCAGGCCTTCCCCTAAACTACCATTTTACTCAGTGTGAATAACATTATTGATAGCCTAGATTATAGCGACCTATTCCCCGACTTTGCATACCAATTTTCGTGAAGATACGACCACTAATAAAATAAATATTTGACAATTGAATTTTAGGCCTTCCCCTAAACTACCATTTTTCTCAGCGTGTATAGCCTATATTGTAGCGACTTATTTTCCATCCTTGTCTAGCGATTTTCATTAAGACACGACCACTAATGACAAATATTTGAGATTAAATTCAGGTCTTCCCCTAAACTAATATTTCACTCAGCGTGATTAAAATAATTTATAGCCTAGATTGTAGCGGTTCATCGCCCGACTTTACATTCCGATTTTTATAAAATTCTCTTCAGCCGTTTTCTCTGATGCGTGTACAGACAGACAGACAGACAGACAGACAGACAGACAGACAGACAGACAGACAGACAGACAGACAGACAGACAGACAGACAGACAGACAGACAGACAGACAGACAGACAGACAGACAGACATTACGGAAAAGTAAAAAATGCATACAGAAATACCATTCTTTTCAAATTCTGAGCAATGTACAGACAAAACTCTTATTTTATATATTGAACCCATGACCTTTGTGCCCTAAGAACATTATGCATAAATTAACAATCATTTAAAAGTTGGATTCTTGATACCATGGATTTGACACGTGACGAGGGGGTGATTACCTTCTGTCCCACGCTCTGGGATACGTGACGTCAGCCACACGTGTCGATGGCGGAAGAATCTTCAAGTCATTTTTGTGAACTATTTCAAAGCGCGTGTACATGGCGTGACCCAAGCCAAGTCAAAAAAATATAGTGCCTATCAAAGGAGGTCAATCATCTCACAAATCGAACCCGTATACATTTTAAATGTCCATGAACACTACCGCCAGAAATGTAGTAAGCATGTAGTCACTTTCAAAACTCTTGAAATTACAGTTTAGGTAAGTCAGAAAATCTATAGAAATTTTCTTGGCGGCAAAGGGAGATATCCGAAGAGAGGGGGTAACTGCTATAAATATGAAGGGACGCCATGACGAAGTCTCCTTCTCCGGCATTTGTGATACAAAGCGGACGAAAAATTGTTGAGCTGCTCTGCGAAATCCAACCACCGAAAGTAGACTGAGTTCAACTGCAGATTTTAGCCATTGTGGCTAGGTCTTGTCTCCATGAGGAGATAGTTTTCTTGAGTGAAATAATTGTACCAGATAGGACGGTCAAAGTACTGAATAAATTTTAATGTGATTAAGTAATTCGTGTGCGGAAATAATTATAGTCCATCGTGTGCGCTCAGCAAACAAGTGAAGGGTATTTTCTTTTTTTTATGCTTTATTCCAGGGAACCTGAAGAAAATTAATAATGAACTGTGAAGCCATGAATGTAAAAATGGCTAAATAAAATGCCAGGGTCGTAGGTGAGCCCTATGACGAACAATGGTGTGACTACTGTACATGAGGTAGGTGACTTTCCATCTTACTACCTCTTATTTCTTGTCTCATGATCTCTAAAAGTGTATTTGAATGGGGTTATACGACGCAGTGGTCACCCCTACTAAGTTTTGTAAATGTGAGAATACGACTAAAAGAGTAATTTGTTTCATTTTCCACTTGGATAAATTTCTGAAGTCTTGCGAGTGCCGTATAATGTTGTAAAAAGTTATTGAATGGGGTTGCGAAGTGATATCACGTCCAATGTAGATCGTCATCCGTGTGAGTGTACTGCCTATATTTTGGGATGCCAAATTAAGATGTTCATTCGACGTAAAATTTTTCCTGTCTGCAATTTGACGTTAATAATAATAATCCATGGTTACTCATTTTCAATCGAGTGGAAGCGCGCTGTCGGGTGAGAATCTAGGGTGATGAATTTGGTCACAGAGAGAAACGTTTTTCTAGGCCCATTTTAAACTGTGTCTGACTGACAATAAAGATCTAGTAGAATGTTTCAGTCATTTTCTCGTAAAAATCAAGTTATTAAATACGATATCATTTATGCGAAGTTATTCATGATTAATGCATTGTGCGATATTAGACGTCGAGATTTCTAGTGAGGATTTTATTCCAGTTCTTTGTCGATGATAATTGTAGAGCTGGGAAACAGAGGTTAGTTTTGTTGATATGAGATTTGTGAATCAGGTTGGACCTGTCATTGAAGCCGGGACATGGAAGCCCGAGGAATGTTTTATATGAGTTGAGATGAGATGTGCGAATCAGGTTAGAGTCCTGTCAATGAAGCCGGGACACGATAGCCCGAGGTATATTTTATAATGTTGGGAATGGAAAGAAATTCATAGAAATCCATAGCGGTATTAATTGGCGACGCGTATAAGTAGTGTGGGCATCTTGAAGCTTAATCTGTGCATTTTGTTGGTTACAATATCGTATTTGTTTAATTATGTCGGCGGAGTTTAAAAGGGAGCATTTTGAGAAGTCAATCAGGTAGAACGAACCGGGTGTTTCACATCACTGACAAGCGAACTTCGGAGTGAGAGGCCTCAGCTGATAGGGGGAAAACAGCGGGGATATATCGGGACACGCGTGGAATTGAGATTGTACTGTATTCTCGGCCGGGGAAAACGTTAAAATGCTGGATTTAGTTGAAATTCATAGCCGGTAATGATCTGAGTATTGTGAAATACTGTAAAATTTGTTTAATTGGGGACGTATTGAACATTTGAAATCACGAACTTTGAGTATAAGGAACAGAGTAACCAAATTCAGGGTTGTCGAAAATATAGAGCGATGGTTGTGATGACTGGTTTGTCTGTGAGGGGTGTGCAAAATTCATAAATGGTAATGACGAGAGATGACATCGTAATTATATGGCGAGTTGTTTGGTTTGTACGTAGATTATTAGGATATCCAAGTGTTAATAACGGTTAGGACTAGATTAGATTTTAAAAGTGTGAGATCAGGAGACAAGATATATAACTGGACATGAATTATGTAACCATTCTTTTCCAGCCAGACAAACATCACAAGATTGAATTCACATCACAGCTGCGTAGGAATTTCTGAAGAAACCAGAGTCCGCGGAGATCAAATTTACTGTTCTTTAACATTTCGTTAAATCATTTAAATTTATTTAATTATTAAATTCAGTGAAACCGCATTTGAAATAACTTTAATCAAGCGAATAACTTGGAGATGCATTCTGGAAATTTTAGTTTGTTTTTCTGGGGGAATATTTAAATATAAAATAACGATTAAAGGGACATATCCGAAGGAAATGGATTTTACTGCCACAAAGTTTGTGAGCATTGCTATTGTTGTAATTATTGAACTTTGATTGATTGAGCAGTGAATGTGCTGGGGATAGTAGAGTGGAAACTTTGGTCATCAACCGATGTAACTTAATTGTGTTTAGCCTTCAGCCTAGAAACTTGGATGGTCAGGGGGTCATCAACCTCAGTGACTTAGATTAGGGCCATATGCCATTGTAGCATCATTTCCTTGCGGTCATCATCCACAATGGCTTTAAAGTAACTTAGAAGATTAGATGTCGGTCCATGACATAGACGCAGGTCACATCGATTCAATTAAGGGTCCATGCCGTAGAACCACTGTGTGGCACACACCGATTGGACGGCCTTAATTATACCCAGAGTCCAGAGTTCGTGTTACGAGGGCTGGACCATAACGAATCACTATTATGGTACATGTGGTCTCACATGGAAGCCGAATTTAAGGATTTCCAGACTTTCCTTTGTTAAATGATTAATAATTGAGACAATGGTTTCTAGTATGAATGCCCGTCAGGCAGTTACGTTAAAGTCTCACACCAGTGTTCTGACGTTTATGTAAAAATGATTGTGGTGTCCAGTGGACACAATAGACTTCTATGATACCGTTGACATATCAGATTGCTTCAGAATTTTCCTGAATAAATAGGAATCTTTTAAACAGACCTTTCATTCCAGTAGATAGATTAGAATTACTGAACCCTACCTTCACCTCAGCAAGTGACGAAGAACCCGGTACGACCCAAGAGACAGATCTCATGAACTTTCCTGATAGGTAAGAAAGGTAGGTATCCCTCAATATGGACCAAAGGGCTCAATATATAGATTAAATGATATGATTAATGGAATTTAACGACATTTCGCGGCCGGCGGCAGTCAGTATCAGCTATGTGCGGCTTAACGTTATTAGCGCTGTAGGTCAGTGGTGAGAGATGGGAGGTGGAGATAGTTCCGGGGCTTTCCGTTAGATAGTGCTTTGAGCGGGAGTGTGTGTCAGTGAGTCAGTGTCGTGAGCTGAAGCCAGTCACTTTCACGTGCAGGCAGTAGTGAGTGCCCCGATACTTTTCTGTGTGCTGTTGTGTGCTGTTTCAGTACAGTTGCGATGGTGCCTAAGAAGCGTAAATATGAAGAGGAGAATCGAGCTTTAAGTACCGACTGGGAGGAAGAATTCGTTTTTTGTAGAAAGAAACGGTAAGCCAATGTGTCTTTTGTGTCAAATAACTTTGTCACAATTCAAGGCCAGTAATCTAAAACGCCATCATGACACTAACCACAGCGATTTCAAGGAAGATTTTCCTGTTGGCTCTCAGTTAAGGAAAGCCAAACTGAAACCCCTAAAGGAAAAACTTCATGGTCAGAGTAGGGTTATGTCAATTTTTACCAAGGAAGCAGATTTGACAACCGAAGCTGGCTTCATCTTGGCTTTTAATATTGCAAAAGAAAAAAAGCCTTACACAGAGGGGGAGTTTATTAAGAAGAACATGGTACAAGTTATTTCTGTTTTAGAACCCGAAAATAAGAAACTGCAGAAAGTGATCAACGAAATGTCCGCTGCTAGACACACAATAGAGAGGCGAGTTTCTGTTATTAGTGCGGAAATTTTAAATAATTTACAAAAAAAAATCCAAGCGAGTGCTCAGCAGTAAGTCTGGCTCTGGACGAGTCTACTGATACCAAAGATAAACCAAAACTAGCCATATTTGTGAGGTATGTGTCAAAGCACTTGCAAATGGTGGAAAAACTTTTAGACCGGGTTACTTTGAAGGATACTACTTGTGGTTGTGACGTTAAAGAAGGCCTGGATGGTGTTTTACAGGAAAACTCAGTGCCTATGGGTAATATTGTCAGCACTGCTACCGATGGTGCACCATCTATGACTGGCACGAAACACGGGTTTATTGGGCTTTTAAATGCTGACACATCATTTTCTGATTTCCTACCTGTACATTGTATATTTCACAGAAAACATTTAGTAGCAAAATATTTTCAGTACCCGCATATTGTGCAGGTAGTTCTAAAAATTGCGAATTGTATTCGCTAATGTAGCAAAACACACCGACAGTTCAAATCTTTTATAGAAGATATGAACAGATGAGCTAACTGATGACGTATCTTGGTACTGCTTAGTGAGATGGCTATCAATAAGCAATATTCTTGGCAGAATTTTAATTACTTGATCCAACAGTTTATGGAAGAAAAAGGAAAACATTCCCTGAACGTAATGATGACTCCCAGTGGTTGTTAGATTTGGCTTTTTTACAGATGTGGACCAGCATATAAAACGCTAAACATATCTTCACAAGGAAGAGAAAAACTTATTTATGATTTGGCCCAGACTGTATTTAGCCTTCATAGCAAGTTAAAGCTTTTTGGGAAAGACCTTCATACTAAAACATTTTCTCACTTCAAATGTTTGAAGAAAATTACTGAAAGCCTTCCTGACGTTCAGGTGGAAACTGAAGATTACATGAGTAAAATTTGTCTGGCTTTGCTGAAGAAATCAATGGCAGATTTAATGATTTGAGATCACTTAAACCATTTTTATTCCTGGAAAATCTCTTTGTTGTTGATGTTGTGGGCGATGGCAGTCCTGTTTCATCACCAATAACAAAGGATACAGCAGCTGTAGAGTTGGAGCTACAAGAACTGCAAGAGGACGAAGGAATAAAAGGACTCAAACGAAGTGGCTTTTCTACCATAGAATTTTGGAAGTATGTTCCAGAAGAAAAATACGACTAACAAAAGAGCATGCCAAGAGACTTATCTCAGTCTTTGGGACTACTTATGTGTGTGAATCACTGTACTCAACGCTTAAATTCATTAAATCTAAATATCGATCTGAACCAACTGATGGACATTTAAGTGAACTTGTGAAAACTGCGCTTACCAATTATCAGCCAGATTTCAAAAAACTAAGAGCAAAAATGAACACTCGAAAAAGCACTTTTCAAAAGTAAAATCCCATTTCTTGATGTGTACCTGAAAAATAATGTTCTGTGTAGTGTATAAAATAAATGTTCCTTCATTTGTTATAAAATGAAGAACGTGTCTTCATTTTATAAACCATTTTCTAAACGTGCTCCAAATTTTGTCTCCTAAATTTGCGGCTCCCAGTGTTAAGGTTAATGGCCACCCCTGTAATATAGGCTACAGCATTTTTTTACCGGACTATCCTGAAATAGTGTAAGTCCGTCAAGGTCGATCAAAATCTTGGTGCAGCTTTGTAATTAAATGAATTACATAAAATAAATATATTTCCGTTGACTTTTCAAGAAATGAAAGACTTTTCTTGTATCATTGAGACGATTTGGAAGATTTCGGTACAAACCGCATCTTTTAACTTCCTTTGGTTTAAGAGCTTGGGTTTCATGAAACTTAGAAGTTAGCGTTTTATATGAAATAATAATAATAATAATAATAATAATAATAATAATAATAATAATAATAATAATAATAATAATTTAATAAAGTGATAAGGTTGGGAGATGAGAATTATACTCCACTCAATCTCAGTCAAGCTGACGTTCACCTCAAAGTACCAACTGAAGGAAATTACAACCTCATGGAGGCAGAAAAGCTTGCATGGAAAATTTGCTGCTGAACTTACCGAGGTTAATGTCTACAAATAATGGCCGAACAAGTGGCCTACAGAGAGATAAATAATCTAAAACTGACGGATACATGGTTACTATCACGGATCAAGTTGCGGCTACAAGAAATTACAGTGAAGTATGTGATGAAGGATCGTAACGTAACCATTGTGCAGTAGGGGAGGCCGGGCGAAAGAAGAGCCTGGGCAAAGCCAATAAGTACAATTTATGGAAAATTACGCTAGGTGTCGCTGAGTTGCTTCTGCAGGAAGTTCTGCAATCTGCTGGAGACATAAGAATCAGTGGTACAAAGACTGTAGTGGTAAACAGAGTGAGACTGGAAGTGTTAGAAGATTTTTGCAACATTTCTTAAAATTTTATCAAAGTGAGAAACACGCCGTTATTCATAGATATTTATAACTATTTTGAAAGTGATTACATTATATTTTAGTGTTCTTCCCAACCATTTATGGACACACTTTGCTTGCTTTTTTCTACATTATATTTAAGCGTTCAGTCACGATTTCCTTAATGGAGCACAGCTGGGCAAAGTGGATAGGGCAAACCGAATATTTATTCACTTTACCCGGGCAGGTTAATGTTGTTGAATACTTTGTCCATAATTACTTTAGAGTGAATAATAGTTTATCTCGATAGAAATACCGAAGTATTTATTTATTTATTTATTTATTTATTTATTTATTTATTTTACCACGCAGATCAGTGTAAGCTGTTAGGTCCAGTAGTATTGTAACCTGTTCAAAGCAGATTAATTTTAACAATTACTAAATAACATGAAAAAATTAACATATCAATCGTATCAATAATAATCTGAATATTGTAAATTTTTTTCAGATGGCTTACAATTACAAACGAACCAGTGATGAGGGCAGCTGGTCCGAAAGAACGATGAAGAAACCTCTGGAGGAATGTAGGACAAATCCTGTTAACTCCAAAATACGGTCTGACTTTTTCTACGCTGTGCCGGCACTACAAATCCGGCTCTAGCAAGAAGCAGTTAGGCAAATATAGAATAGTTTTCAGTGAACGACAAGAACTCGAACCGGTTGACTATTTGAGAGAAATGGACAGTCTCTTCTATGGACTTACATGATGGGAATTTTTCGAAAGTGGCATATGATTTTTCCGATAGAAATAAAATCCCTTGTCCAAGATGCTGGAGTTTACTGGCTGAAGGGGCTTCAAAGTCGACATCCCGAAATTGTATTGCGGTCATCAGAACCAACATCAGTTGCGGGTTTAATCGTCCTCAAGTTAATCGATTCTACAGTATTCTATGGGAAAAAATAAAAAAACCCATTATAATCGCAATTACTCTGTTCAATATGGACATTGTGATATAAAATTTAGATTTCACTTAAAGGAACTGAGTAAGAATTATTAATTTTCAGTGTATTGAATGTGTTCTTATTTGCTCTGTCTTTTCTTTTTGTGAAATTAGCTAAAACTGTGAACACTATGAAAACTATTGAAAACAAATTTTTGATTTCCATTTGTATGCAAAAATCAAATATATCTTTTCTTAGTAATAACATTCCCACTTTTATACAATTTATTTCGTTATCCACTTTTCCCGCATGTGATTATTTACTTTGCCCGGCTATGTGAGCAAAGTGAATAATTTTCTAGAATTATTTAATACTGAATTTTAACTATGAATAGCTTAGTAATTGATTCTGTTTCTTACATCAAATAAATGGAAAGATAACAAGGAACAATTATAGTAAAGATCATGTCATTGTCGTACGTAATTACAGAAATAAATTGATATAAGATTAGTTTATTCACTTTGGCCGGTCTTCCCCTATGTACGAAGAAACACAAGACGGATGTTTAGTACTGGTATTCACAGACTAAGAGGAAAGACGCGATCTTGTTGGTAAGATTTTACGTTGTGTGCTTGCCTTCAAGCATGGTTTGGACACAGCGACAGTGCAACCGTGCTACACGTACAAGCTGGCTAACTTATCAGAAAACAACAGATGTAAACTGTACTGCATCTCGACTGACAGAAACGTAGCATACAACAGAACATATATCACTATATGGAACGGCACTGCCAAACATGTTTGGATGGTGTATTTTTCAATGCCCTGTCGTTCAAATATTCAGTCAACTTATCAAACGAAGACGCAGAAATATCTAGTGCTAGCACAGTTAGGTGACGATGAGACCAAGTAACGATAATACCTGTAACTGGAGCAACAGGACTGGTGCATAACAACCTGAAACAATCCCTGAATAAGCTTCAGCCTCTTATCTATCTGATCGGAGACAAACAAAACTCTCAGAACCTGCATAATTATGCACAGATTTCTCAATGAAAATTAAGTGAAAATGTAGAAAATAATCTAAAATAATATTGCGCTTGATATTTATTTACCCGTGAAATTATAATGAAGTACCAGGCAGGTGGCCATCCTGACATCAATCCTAAGTCGAGGTATGTATTCATCATTGCGTGCTTCTGTTGTGATTGGTCATGTGACTTGCTATGCGAAGATGAAGAGATCTATAAGACGAATATAAACAATTTCCCCGGGCCAGAGGGATAAACCATATCCAGTAGAAATTTCCACTCCGAACATAGAGGAAAATAACGTTATTAGTTGCTATAGATTTAAGGGACGCCTAGAAGGAGGAATTTTGTATCGCAGGAGTTCTCTGACGTGCCAGAAGCTAGTGATATGAGTTATTGTATTCATATTTTCTGGAATATACTTCTTTCGGTACTAAAGGACGGACTAGATTACTGCACCAATGAGTTCAGTGACTAGAAATAAAACGAAAAACTGGATCAGAAAGGGGAGGCAGGTTGAACAGAAGTTAGTGAAATGGAGATGAGGCAAAGGGAAATTGCAAGGGAACAAATGAAGGCATCATTGTGTAAGAAAGCGGTAAGAGAAAAAGAGAATAGGCCTAGCTCTTCGCAGAATACGTTGCTCCATAATGCGAAGGAGTGGTTACAACTGTGTCATTCTGGTATGGGCCCAGAACATTCTGCGAACGAGAGGAGTAAATCACGGTAAAAGCCACTTTGATTGTTATTGGCTACTGAGATTAGATTTCAGCTCTCCATCTCCTGGTTCATATCACGCTCGGCATAATTATTCCATATCCCTAGCTCCAAACCAATTGATAATGGCCCACATGCGGTAATATAATCATGATACCTGGAGCATTAACGGATGGATAGGTCAAGGCCGATAACACCTGTGCAGATGTGCAGATCATCACTGAAATACGGTGCTTCATACAAAGGGAAGGAAACTGCATATCCAACCTTGCCAAAAACTCTCATAAGACTGCACGCACTGTTAACGCAAATACATACAGTGTTTTCATAATTTCGATAGGATCCCCCCATTAAGAGTATGTTGTCTTTCATGGGCTTTATAACATGGAGAGGGAAAATAAAATATCTATTGAGCTGGCTACGTGGATAGGTCACATACCTGGGAGTTTACATTCCGGAAATAGTGGGTTCAAACACCACTGTCGGTTTTCCATTTTCATATTAGGCAAGTGCAGCGGTTGTACCTTTTTCTTTTTTTTTTGTTGCTATTTGCTTTACGTCGCACCGACACAGATAGGTCTGATGGCGACGATGGGATAGGAAAGGCCTAGGAGTGGGAATGAAGCGGCCGTGGCCTTCATTAAGGTACAGCTCCAGCATTTGCCTGTGTGAAAACGGGAATCCACGGAAAAACCATCTTCAGGGCTGCCGGCAGTGGGGTTCGAACCTACTATCTCCCGAATACTGGATACTGCCCATGTACCTTAATTAAGGCTACGGCAGTTTTCTTCCCATTTCTAGTCATATCCTACCCCATCGTCACCATAAAACCTGTGAGTGTAAGTGAGATGTAAAACAAATAGCAATGTACAGTATATGTAATAAAAAAGGATACAATAATGTTCAACAGGGTTATACTAGCTAATATCAATACTTTATTAGAAAAATCAGTGGTTACACGTTCACTGAAATTGAATCAGAAATGATCCATCAATAGTCTATACCAGTTGGGAATGCTTAAATTCCTATTACAAATGACACTCTTTTAAAAATGTTCGTTTGCTATAACTAATATCATAGACCTCATGACCACGGGTAGAGTGAAAAGCAGAATTTATTGGACTTCCAGCTAACACATCTACGCTTATGTTGGCTAACAGCTCTTTGTCGGAGAAATATCGTCATCATTTCTCCATCACGCAGATATTAATTTTTTGAACTCCGTTACCCTTAGCATATGCTTCCTGCTCAACTCCTGATTTTTTTTTTGCTAGGGGCTTTACGTCGCACCGACACAGATAGGTCTTATGGCGACGATGGGATAGGAAAGGCTTAGGAGTTGGAGGGAAGCGGCCGTGGCCTTAATTAAGGTACAGCCCCAGCATTTGCCTGGTGTGAAAATGGGAAACCACGGAATACCATTTTCAGGGCTCCCGATAGTGGGAATCGAACCTACTACCTCCCGGATGCAAGCTCACAGCCGCGCGCCTCTACGCGCACGGCCAACTCGCCCGGTCAACTCCTGATTAATTTATTCACTATGAACAGCTGTAGCGAGTGAACACTGCAAAACAGTGTAACATATAATTATGTCGTGCGAAATATATTTACATTTGCAGTGTTGAAGGAATGTTCCTACGTGATGCCTTATATCTACAAATTGTGTCGTTGAATAAGAACACAGGTAAATCAGGATTGCCAGTTCCCCACTCACGCCACGGATTTGAGGGAGCATTACCACCTCCAGTTTCATTAACACTCTGTTCATTCTGTTCAATCTGTTCACCTTCAGTTATATTATTCACTATTAAATCCAAATCAATTGTTGCTTTATAAACGTCACTAGCATTGTCCACTAACTGTTCTAAAATATCAACTTCCATGAGCGAAGATAAAGCAGATGTCATGTTTACATTCAATCTTTATCATCAGTAAACGTTCATAAGCATTCAAAATAACAGAGGCTACAAAGTCATAATGATACCCGCGAAATATAGTAAATAGGGAAAAATGTTCTCTCGAAGACCGTTTGATAGCTCTACAATATTGGAATACAGCACAGTTGTCACACGAATGCTGCAAGTACAAGCTATTGTCATATCGAGTGGGACTCGACATGGAAGGGCAAGTCGAATATTTTAATGTCGATTCCCACTCGACATGAAAATCCACAGCCTGTTTCCAGCCATTAGACTGGGTCAGGAATGAAATGAATGAAGCCCCTATCTAGCGGCTAAGATAGGAATTGTGCCGGCTGCCGAAGCCTCTCGCACTCCTCTGGGGCAATGATTAATGAAAGACAGATGAAATGATATGATATTGGAGAGTGTTGCTGGAATGAAATATGATAAGGAAAGCAGGAGTACCTCGAGAAAAGTCTGTCCCGCCTCCGCTTTGTCCAGCACAAATCTCACATGGAGTGACAGGGATTTGAACCACGGAACCCAGCGCCCCGCTCGACAATGAAGTGAAAAAGGTTAAAACATTTAGCAGACTATTTGGTGGACAAATTTGTGAACTTCGATCATAAAACACTGTTTTGCCAACAGTCTCTCGGTGCCACGATCAATAGATCCAAAGTGATGCGCCACGAAATTCAAGAGAGCAGCTACAAGAATTGGCAAATGGTAGGTGTTAGTAAGTTCAAGGTATTTCCAAAGAACTACAGCAATGTTTCATTGGAATAAGGATGTTCTTCCTCAGAGTGGGCAACAGCAGTTAAATTGAACCCGAATAATACCAGTTTTCGTGTTTTGTATACCCGGTGTTAGCAGAAACGACTCCCTGTCACAGGAGTGGCAGAAAGACAGAAACCCCTTCTCATGTAATCTGGAACTGCCCTTATAACCACAAGGTTAAACATGGACTAAAAGAACTTACAGACAAGAAGAGATTTTTCGAGCCAAGAAAGGATTTTACCGCTATGAAGAGGTGCTTGCTGCTTATAGTGATGGATTTCGCCGGTTCAGTAACATCGTGACAATGAACACATTTAATTCCTTAGCCATTATTTTTGACCCAAATATTCGGTGTGAGAACAATGAACTGGTTAAGTATACTTTGTTTGAAAGAGAGAAGCAAGCCACATGAGGTCAGTCTGCAGAATATTTTATCATCAATTTCTTCCATCAGCATGGATCCCAGAAATTCGATTTATACAGCATTCTTTTCAGATAAAGAAGAAAAGTCATTATTAACGATAATATTATTGGTTTTACGCTCCACTGACTAATTGTACCGCCTTTGAAGACGCCGAGGTTACAGAATTTTGTCCCGCTGGATTCCCTTTACGCGCCAGCAAATTTATCGACACGGGGCTGGCGTGCTTGATCATCTTCAAATACCAGCGAACTGAGCCGGGCTCGAAATTGCCAACTTGGTCTAAGAAGGTCGCTCAGCCCGACAATATTTCAGAATTATTCTTCTCCTTTTATAAATAATTCATGCTAACCACTCTCCACACAGTTATATTAATGCTAGCAAGCTTGGTGATTATTGATATCGCGATTACAAGGAATTTCAGGAATCCCATATCATGTTTTTTGCTAGTTGCTTTACGTCGCACCGACACAGATAGGTCTTATGGCGACGATGGGACAGGAAAGGGCTAGGAGTGGGAAGGAAGCGGCCGTGGCCTTAATTAAGGTACAGCCCCAGCATTTGCCTGGTGTGAAAATGGGAAACCACGGAAAACCATTTTCAGGCCTGCCGACAGTGGGATTCGAACCTACTATCTCCCGAATACTGGATACTGGCCGCACTTAAGCGACTGCAGCTATCGAGCTCGGTTTTTATGGGATTAGAACGTCGGCCACCTCTGTAACAAGTCTGTAATATACTGATACTGATGATGACGAATCTTAAAATAAAGAAAGTTGAGGTCCAATTGAACAGCCGTACGTGGTTTATATCTTGCATTGTCCGATGTACTCCAACGTATTGGATAACCATTTGTTTCACACATTGTCCCTTCAGATGTGTACCCTCCGCATTGGCCTACACTTCCTCG
This sequence comes from Anabrus simplex, assembly GCF_040414725.1. Taxonomy (NCBI): domain Eukaryota; kingdom Metazoa; phylum Arthropoda; class Insecta; order Orthoptera; family Tettigoniidae; genus Anabrus; species Anabrus simplex. The sequence goes on from NC_090265.1 coordinate 366,249,011, forward strand.
AGAACGCAAGAAGATCTCCTCCAACACAATTTCGTCGGTACTTTAGTCGTGTGAAGAATATTTGCAAGAATGGACTTGAGTATTCTTACCTCCAAATACCCACCGCAAGAGAGTTCCCAGAGGCTTCATGTGTAAAAATATGCATGGAAACAAAGTGGTTCATGTGTGGTATATCCTGCTCAATTCTAATCAAATCTCGGGAGAGTTTGATCTCCCTTGGAACACCTTGTCCTTGTTGAACAGGATACACGCGAGTTGTAGATGATGCACTTGCTTGCTACATAAACGGGCCTTCTACAATTCTCGTGGTTGTGACTGCGAAGCTCCTTTCCAGGTCATAGATCACACATTGTCTGGATGTTCATTCCGTTCCAAACGGGATCACGGAAGGACTTCGTAGATGTTTCTGGATCATTAGCACGGTAGCTGAACGTATTATGTGTCAAGTTATGAAACTGTTACACATGCAGAAATTGGAACAGCTTTATTTCTTTTTAATATTTTTATGAAAACTTGCTAAAATAAATTAGCTCATGGTAAGTTCTTTTCGAGAACTTTATTACATTCTACTGTTTATATTATATGTTATAACATATGCTAAATGAAAGAATAAATAAATAAAGCGGGGAATAGTTAACTCGGAACCTGTTGGTAACCTATTAGAAATTCAACTTCTACTTCATAGTCATCAATTACACAAATTAAATGTTCGTGGCGTGTGTGATCCATGAAAAATATAAAAGGGGTAATCAAGATCAGTGAGATTGTCTTGAATAAATAACTCGACTGACGATCTTAAATTGATATTGTCATTTCATTTTAGGAACTCTTCTATCATCAGCTGCATGCAGTTGTTATTTTTCTGAGATCCACGGAATAACCAGTGTTGTAATCCGAATTTCATAACAGATTTACCTATTTGTGATTAATTCATGGGAAAGGGGGTAGAAGTCGTCCTGAAAACGAAATATCTCAGCATTCTCATAACATAAAACGTTATTAAACAGTTTTAAGGATCGACAATGGTGTATTCAAATTCACCGACCTTTCAGATCCCCAATCCAAACACTTCAGCTGGCTAACTTTCTGATCACTATTATTATTATTGTAATATTATTCACAATATTTCACAATATTAAAAATTGTATTGAGTACCGCTTTGGCACCAAGTACTGAGCCCATAATTCTACATTGCAGAATGAACCGCCGCACGGCTATGTAGGGACAGCTTGCGAGAGTGGGAAACGCGCATCCATATTTGTAAATAGCTAGCCTGATGTTCCTTGCTTGTTACTCACAGCAGGAGGTGACCCAAAACATTGAGCGAGAACGGAACATTTCGGAAGACCTCGGGAAGTAAAAAAAGAATTGGCTAATAACTCTTATTGGAAGAGATTTCGCAATGTCATTAGAAAGGAAGTAATTAACAAGAATTCTTGGAATCATTTCATTAAGCTCACATCACAGAGAGAAATACACTTAATTATGACCATAGGAAAGTCGTCTGTCTATTGAGAGAGAGGGAATGGCACGAGGGGAGGTCATCGAGTCAGAATACGTGGGAAAGTCACCCCCGGAATTAATTAATTGCGCCCGCGAAAGTAGTGGGAGAAATCAACGAATTATACTGTAGTGATCGAAAACAGCCGAAATTTCTAGTATGAGTTTCAGAAAAATCGGTCTAGCGGATACAAGATGGGATGATTGCAAAATAGCAGGGGCTGCGTTGTCACGCGTCCTTAGATTGCCTATAAATACTCACTCTGACCACGAAAGAAGCACTCAGCATTCATTGGTCCGAGAGAGTGAACCTGCGACAATCGACACTAAGAAGAGAACTTACAAAATTTGAAAGTGTTAGAAGACAGACTCTTAAATCTCAAAAGCCAGTTAGCTTCAGAGATAGAAACTTTATAAGGTATTTGATATCAAAACATTTTATTTACGACATTCATGCTGGTAGGTGGGAATATCATAGTGGCTATTTGTAGGATTCATGAACTTCTGCGAGGGATACAGCGTAGTCCGAGATAGCTCTTTTAAATGGTTACAAACACTGCTCCTTTGACAATCTGTAAGGGAGAACCATTGGTTTCTTGTGAGAGATAGTCTCATCGTCTACATTTGGCAAACACCTGGGAAGGGGTAGGAGGTTTCTACGATTTCCGTCAGTTGACTGGTCGAGAACGGAACGTTGTGGTCCATTTTGGATTATATGCATAATAAAATTTGTTGTTATGATAGTGCAGGCTCAAGAAAATTACTTTATGTTGCATCAATACATGTGCAGAGTCAATGTAATTGATAAGTTAGTATTTAAATGAAGAACACAAACTATCATTGTGAGGCACTAAGTCGAAGGTTGCTGGCTTGCTAAATGCAGTCAAAATTACGCCACATCAATCAGCACAATTACAGGTCTGTCATTCCCAATATAATGTCTTAGTAATTAGAAATACAAATGCTTGTACTCATAAATTAGTTAGTAAATCATGACACCGCGTTGTATATATGGCTTGTGTAGAATAAAGTGTGTTACGATGATGATTTTGTGTCATGTCCACATAAAGTGTGCCAGGAAACACTGTAGGTGCGATTTTATGTCATGTGTCGCCGTGAGGCGTAAAACTGTGTTAAATTTCTTAAAATGAAAAATTAAATATTACAATAAAAATCAGTTATAACTTATATGTTCACTCCGGTAAAAGCTGTAGTAATGATTTGATTTGTTTATGTATTTGTCATCAACAGATTTAGTAATTCTCCAATTACAGATGATATAATAATTCAAATAATAACACTATTAATAGCACTTACTGCTACTACTAATTATAACTAAGCAATATATAAAATGTAGATGTTTACAAAACACACATGGAAGAATAAAAACATGAAAACAGAAAAGTGTTCCTACATTTGAAATGACCGAAGGAAGGAAGTATGACTTTCAGTTAGCAAATGCGTAGAACAAGATACAAGGAACACTCTGTGTATGAAACGTCCAGAAGATGTCTGCGAATTTCACTAGCTGACGAGTGAAATACATCCATCAGCCCGCTAATTTCGTTCTGGGATCTTAGGGCCTGCATAAACCAAGAGTTCCTGTGTGATTCCGTTCTGCACCTGGGTAAGTGAAAGGTGACAGCCTGTCGGGTGTTGCGGGAAGGAACATGAATTGGTAGCAACCGGAGTAAATTAGGACAGTCAAGGAAATTACCGACACATTTGTGTATGAAACGTGCGTTGACATACCTGCGCGTAGTTCTAAGAAATAACAATTATAAGTTTGTTAAAGTCAAATAAAAATAATAACACTAGGAGTAAACTGAAATACAGTCATGCACTTAACAACCAGAATAATTTGAAAGATTACAGATAGGAAGTTCATATTCACAGGACATATGAAGTAGGATCTGAAGAAATGATTAACATTTTTAACCATGTCGGCCCTCAGGTTCAAGGTCCATATCGATATCTCGGTGCACTACCACCGCCTGGTAAAATGTGCCTGCGGCTCTCGTTTTCGCTATAAACCGAAGGTAATGTATCAGTGTGACTTGGACAGACGTGCAGGATGCTTCGCAGACATATGCGAGAACCGTACCGTCAAATTAAGTTTGAAAAAGGGCTCATTATTGGCATGAGGGGACGGGATGCATTCATAAGGGAAATTGCTGCTCTTGTGGAAACAAGTATGCCGGCAGTGCAACGGGTGTATACGGATGGTTCACAGAAGACCGTAGAACACGACGGGACGGGTCTGGTCGTACCACCCAGACCACTCCCGAGAAAATTGACACCTCATCCGAATGGCATTGCAGGACAGATCTGCGTCCTCCTCAGCTCTGGCGCAACAGTGGAACAGTGTAACACATCGTACACTATCAGGAGTGACAGTCCGTCGCCGTTTATTAAGGCGTGGGTTACTGGCGTGTGATCCACTTCTCCGCCTACGTTTGACTAATGTGCATAAACATGCTAGACAGCAGTGGTGTATGGAACGACGTCAATGGGGACAGGAATGACAGCAGGTAGTGTTTTCCGACGAATCCAGGTTCTGTTTGTTTGAAAATGATGGCCGCGTTTTGGTTCGCCGCAGATAGGGGGAGAGGCATCACATTGACTGCATTAGCAGAAGACATACAGCGCACACTCAAGGCCTTATGGTGTGGGGTGCTATGGTGTGCAACCACAAATCACAGTTGGTAGAGTGTCCAGTGCACTGTGACCAGTTTGACCTACATGAATGACATCCTGTGACCCGTAGCCATACCCTTTCTGTACGACGCCCCAGTCGCCATATTTCAGCAGGACAATGCGCGACCACATATTTCTGTACGAACACGTGCCTTCTTGTTGTCACAGGATGCCAGACTGTTGCCCTGGCCCACCCGATCACGGGACTTGTCACCAATCGAAAATGTGTGGGATATGGTGAAACGACGGATGCAGCGCTCTGACCCAATGCCAACCACCAAAGATGAACTGTGGAACCAGGTGAATGCAGCATGGATGGCTATACCCCAGGACGCCATTTGAGCTTTATACGCGTCGATGCCATCACGCATGGAACAAGTTATCAGTGTCTATGGAGGACCCAGTACCTACCAGGCAACAGGACGCAAGCTGAACCTAGGTGACTGAAATGCTAATCGTTTCTGCAGAACGTACTAATGAACATGCCCTGCGAATATGAACATCCTATCTCTAGTCTTTCAAGGTGTTCTATTTTTTATGAACATGAGTGTCATAATAATATTCACTCCAGAAGTAATTTGACATAATAATATTCCATTCAGCAATTGTGTGAGTGAGGTTTATAGTTTCATACTGAAATCCAGTGAAGTGAGAATTTTGGCATTTGGAAATTTAATTTCGTGACACCATGTATTGGAGAGAGAGAATCACGGCATGCTGTTTTGCTCCTGGGGTCTAGGAAAATTTTGAGAAGCTACTTTGGGATCATTATCAAATTGTTTGGTTATGAGGTAACTTGTACTTAAAATGTTATCTAGCAAGAAGAAATCGATCGAAGTGAGGAATGAAATGTTTATGAGAATAATTAGGAAGAAAGTTTGAGGGAGAGGAAGCCCTGAATTTTATGTGGGTGAAGTTCTAAGCAGGATGCCGAAGAGAAAAAGCCCTGTAGTTTGATGGAGAGGAATTCTTGTGACATGGTGTATATGTTGATGTGACATATTTCCGAGACAGGCTGTATAAGAGTAGCGACATCTTGTAGCGATCCTGAATTACGTTAAACGGAGCGATTGAAAGATGTAAGGGTTGTTAGATCCAAGTGAGTACAAATAATGTCCGGCTTCATGGCTAAATGGTTAGTGTGCTGGCCTTTGGCCACAGGGGTCCCGGGTTCGATTCCAGGCAGGGTCGGGAATTTTAACCTAAATTGGTTAATTCCGCTGGCTCTGAGGCTGGGTGTATGTGTCGTCTTCATCATTTCATCCTCATCACGACGCGCAGGTCGCCTACGAGAGTCAAATCGAAAGACCTGCATCTGGCGAGCCGAACTTGTCCTCGGACACTCCCGGCACTAACAGCCATACGCCATTTCATTTCAGTACAAATGATATTGTCCCATGATTTTTATTTTACGTAAGACTGTAGACAACGTCAGTTAAGTCAAGTTGACGATTCTATTTGATACCAGCGAAGTGCATTTTGTTATAGACGACCTCAGGACATTCTTACACACGGTCGAAGCAATACTTAGCTATTTTTGAAATATAATTTTATTCGGTATCTTTGCGAGGCGAAAACATTGCGAATTGGAAACATTGCGGTTGAAAGAATGAGTTTATCAGATTGAGAGTTAACTCTATGTATGTTGATGAAAGTTTACTTCACTGGAGAGTTTAGAACGACACATGTTTAGAGTGTTGACAATGCCCGTTGTTTGGAGCCTCACACTCTAGGGTATGCCGGAAATATCGTGGTGGTTGTGATTATTGTTTTCAGTAATATCACAAGAGATTTGAGTTTACTTTTATTTAACGAACGTCACTGTATGTGTTTAAATTTTTATGAGTGATAGAGTGAACTATTCAAACCCGTTATTTAATTTCGATTTCACACTTTATCGTAGGAAATGGACATAGTTAATAGTGTTCCAGATGCGAGTTCATTTCTGTAGCGGATTTTACTTCATGTGTGTGAATTTCAATGAGAATTAGATTGAAATATTCGGACATTGTTTTAAAATTTCGATTTCGCCCGACAGTATCAGTGATGTGTACATACCAGAGTGTTTGCTCAACGATAGGTTCGGGATGCCGCATGTACATGGTTACACTTAGAGGTGTGTAGACACTGTAGCGTTGGCTCAACGATAGGATCAGTACGCCGTTTGAACATAGTCAAGTTATAGGTTAGGAATATACATGAATCGACTTGAACGATGATAGTGTCTGCAGTAGTGGATGTAGGTATAGAAGATATTAGCAGGTACTATCTAAGGCCACGTTTCGGCATAACCTTGACTAGCTGGAAAGTGCTTCCATCATAGCGTTGCATCAGTATTGGCTTAAATTGAAGTGTTCTCCCACGTGGAAATCTGGCTAATGGAGACTGGTCCCTACTAAGCCGCGTGTGATCAAGCTCGATGAACTTTCGTTTTCTATTTTACATTGATTTCCTTTTACTTCGAGATTTATTGTTCGGGTGTATGGTATACTACGATAGTGTAATATGTTGACACTCAGTTCTTTTGTATTAAGGAATTTACACTACGAATGCAGTTTCAATTCATCAGCTGTTATTATATTTTATTTTATTTGGCGTTATTTACATTACTTAGGTGCGACGTTGGTCTACGGGTCACTTGTAGTTTAGTTTAAGGGGACAAGTGTATGTAGACAGATTTGTACTTGTAGTTGCAATTATGTAAAATTGGAAATATTTCATGTTTTTTAAATATTGTGGACTTGTACTTTAACTAATTTAACGACGTAACTGTTACATAACCTGAATGTACACTGACTGAGCAAATGTCATGGGATAGCGGAGCACTTATGCGCAGGTGTGTTGTCTGCGCAACACACGCACCCTGTGCCAGCGGCAGTTGTATAGGAGACCTTGTGAGCAGTGGCTGTGCATCTGACAGGTGTAACATGGAACGTCGTCGTGAGCTGACACCGTTCGAACGGGGTATGGTGGTCGGTGCCCGAAGGATGGGAAGTGCTATTTCGGAAGTGGTGCGGGAATTCGGCTTCACACGATCAACCGTGTCCAGGGTGTATCGTGAATGGCTGAATGCGGGTGTCACCGTCCACAACAGACGAACGACCGGCCGTCCAGCCAACCTCGATGACCGTGACCGGCGACATCTGAGACGGATTGTCAATAGTGACAGACGACCGAGTTCGATAGCTGTAGTCGCTTAAGTGCGGCCAGTATCCAGTAATCAGGAGATAGTGTGTTCGAGCCCCACTGTCGGCAGCCCTGAAGATGGTTTTCCATGGTTTCCCATTTTCACACCAGGAAAATGCCGGGGCTGTACCTTAATTAAGGCCACGGCCGCTTCCTTCCAATTCCTAGGCCTTTCCTATCCCATCGTCGCCATAAGACATATCTGTGTCGGTGCGACGTAAAGCAAAAAAAAAGTGACAGGCGGGCAACCGTGCAACAAATCACTGCTCAATTCAACACAGGCCGTACTAGACACGTCTCCCAGTGGACAATCCGTAGGAACATGGGTTTTATGGGGTATGGGAGCCGGCGCCGCACACGGGTGCCACTGTTAACCCAACGTCATCGGGCACAACGACGTGCATTTTTTTCCAGTCACCAGGGATGGACACTGGAACAATAGCGTAACGTGATATGGTCGGACGAATCACGATTTCAACTGCACCATGGAGATGGGAGGCACCGTGTATGACGCAGACCACATGAAGCGATGGATCCCGCCTGCCTCGAAGGTGTGGTCCGGGGCGCTGGTGTCTCTGTTATGGTCTTGGGTGCATTTTCCTTCCATGGAATGGGCCCCCTAGTTGTTATAGAAGAGACTTGAATGGTACGCGGTATGTTGAGCTGCTCGGAGACCATCTCCACCCATTTTTGTCCTTCCAGCGCCCAGACGGTTCTGCTGTGTTTCAAGACGATAACGCGCCGCCACATCGCTCCCACGTCACCCGGGAATGGTTCCAGGAATATGCAGTGGAGGTCTAACGACTGCCATGGCCACCCAGGAGCCCCGATATGAACCCTATCGAGCATATCTGGGATGTCTGGAACGCAGGCTCCGTGCCATGGATCCTGCACTCACGAACAGACCAGCATTGGCGGCCGCTCTCCAAACGATTTGGTGTCAGCTGCGTCCAGAGGACTACCAAGGACTTGTCGACTCACTTCCACGGTGTCTCACTGCAGTTCACAGGGCCAGAGGAGGCCCCACACGCTTTTAGGTAACAATCCCATGACATTTGCTAAGTCAGTGTATGTTTTGTAAGGAGACTCTTCGAGTGATTTACTACTTTTATTGAACTTAAGTGTTTGGCGTTTCTTCCTAACGCATAGTGAGTTAATGTTTCCTGCATTTCGCGGTTTCGTTCCTTCAGAACGGATCAAGTGGTTTTGGTTCATTCTGAACATCTGTTCGGGCTGATACATAATTCGGCATCGGAATTTATCTATAACTTAAGGGTGTCACGAGATGACAACACATGGTGTAATTTTATTTTAGATTGTGATAATCGCTGTTAAGCTATAACAAACACCATGCTTTCAAATAATATTTCGCAAGCTATCCAGAGGCACAGATAGTTTATTTGTTTCGATTAAGGACCCATTCGGGGGATGTTACGGTATCCGAAAATATATTCGACTGGTGGATAACCTTAATAAAATGTCATCATCATCATCATCATCATCATCATCATCATCATCTGTTTACCCTCCAGGTTCGGCTTTTCCCTCGGACACAGCGAGGGATACCACCTCTACCGCCTCAAGGGCAGTGTCCTGGAGCTTCAGACTCTTGGTCGGGATACAACTGGGGAGAATGACCAGTACCTCGCCCAGGCGGCCTCACCTGCTATGCTGAACAGGGGCCTTGTGGAGGGATGGGAAGATTGGAAGGGATAGGCAAGGAAGAGGGAAGGAAGCGGCCGTGGCCTTATGTTAGGTACCATCCCGGCATTCGCTTGGAGGAGAAGTGGGAAACCACGGAAAACCACTTCCAGGATGGCTGAGGTGGGAATCGAACCCACCTCTACTCAGTTGACCTCCCGAGGCTGAGTGGACCCCGTTCCAGCCCTCGTACCACTTTTCAAATTTCGTGGCAGAGCCGGGAATCGAACCCGGGCCTCCGGGGGTGGCAGCTAATCACGCTAACCACTACACCACAAAGGCAGACCTTAATAAAATGTAAATCTGGAATTCTATTTGTTGAAGGTCAGATTTTCCGTGGATCATGTTGATTAACTCACAGTTATCATTGGGGTTAATGTTGTCCGATTTTCAAGTTTCCTGTTCCTTTTCTGGTTTCGCCATCCACAAATTTCATATGGGGTTTTTTAACTTCGGAGGACACTAATGTAAATAATTTCAATATACTTTCTCTGTTCAAGTTATGAAATGTGACTGATATATATCATTTCGGGATAAATTTAATTAGTTTTCTTGTTATTCAGTAAATATGATTGTCGTGATTTCGTTCAATACATTTTTGTAAGCAAATTTTTGCTCCTAATTTGAAGAAGTTATACTCTCCTCTGAACGCTGTCGATGGGTCAGTGAAGTGACTGAAAAGAATCCTACATGACTCCAAGATCTATGAATCAGTTTTGTTCTACCCAAGCAACCGAGGCAGACGACCGACGATGAAGTGGTAGGCTCAAGGGTTCAGTACAAGGAAGATGCACTATATATATACGAAGCATGTTTTTTAAGTAAGTGCTGTTCTTAAATACGACCGCTGCAGCGCTTCTGTCGTCGTTCGGCGCTTGCGCGCTCAGTACGTACTTGTGTAGGCTAGCCACAAACGCCATTATATTTTTTAAACGACTTGCTTTACGTCGCACCGACACAGATAGGTCTTATGTCGACGATGGGATATGAAAGGCCTGGGAGTGGGAACGAATCGGCCGTGGCCTTAATTAAGGTATAGCATTTGCCTGGTGTAAAATGGGAAACCACAGAAAACCATCTTCAGGGCTGCCGACAGTGGAGCTCGAACCCATTATCTCCCGGATGCAAGCTCACAGCCACACTCCCCGAACCGCTTGGTCAGCTTGCCCAGTAAACGCCATTACATAATCATCATTCCTCCGTATTTTCGTTTGTTTGTGCGTACTGAAAATACCTCTGACAACTTTTCCACTAAGTGTGATGCACGCGCTGTGATTCGTTTTCTAAAAAAAAAAAAAAAAATAGATTTGCAAGCCGTTGAAATTCATCGGCAGATTATTAGTGAAGTGTATGGAGAACACACTATGAGCGAAGGAATGGTAAGAAACTGGGATATAGCATTTAAAGAAGGCCGTACTAATGTGCACGACGGGAAGCGTGGTGGGCGACCATCTGACATCACTGAAGACTTAGAGCTTAAAGTTGATGCAAAGGTTCGAGGAAACAGACACTTAACGATGTCGCCATTAAGGGCTGGTTTACACGGGTAGAGTAGCGAGGCGAGTAGAGTAGTTAGTAGAGTAGCCACGTTACTCTACCGCTGTCTGGTAGAGTTGACACTCGTATCGTTCATACGGGGTAGAGTCATACAGTAGAGTAGAGTACAGTAGTAGCACCATGTCAAGACGTAAGCACAGCGTAAGGAAGTGTTTAAAGACATTTACAAACATATTACTGCAAGAGGTTAGTGAAGCGTTAGAAGAAGAAGTAAATGAGGAAAAAAGATAATGGGTAAGAGGCTGGCTTAGTAGGAGAGATACACTCGGGGCATCGGCATTAATTCTGAGAGAACTTGGCAATTTGGAGAAATATGGGGGGACAAACTCGACACAGTTGGCCAAGAACATGAGGGATCGTCTCAGGAATCATTTTGTTAATGAAGGAGCAGTTCCCTGGCAGTACAAGCATGTATTTTAATCCAGGAACACAAACGATTGAATTTTTATGACTTTATTAATTATTACAAGTTGTCCATTTCATGACCGTATCGATGTTTAAAGAAGAAGTAAGTATAAATAACCACCTAATCGATACTTTATTAATGCCTCAGGCAAAATTGAATAAAATTAAAACTTACAGGACATGTTTCGACCACTTAGTGGTCCTCTTCAGCTGTATAAATAAAGAACTGAAAAGAAAAACATTGACAATAAGCACAAATAAACGTTCTTTGGAGACTCCTTTGATAAAAATGGAGGTCATCAGAATAGGTCATCTTGCCTCCAAACAAGAACGAGAGGAGGTGTACCGCCCGGTACAATTATTATTATTATTATTATTATTATTATTATTAGTAGTAGTAGTAGTAGTAGTAGTAGTAGTAGTAGTAGTAGCAGTAGGAGTAGTATCTATACATTAAATAACATGGAAATAAAGCGTTTCCGGAACCATGTCCATTTAACATACTTCTTCGTCTGCACGTGAAGAATGTGTCCTGAAAGACTGGCCATAGCTTATTGTAACACCCTGTGTGTGTGTATATGTATACGAGGGTCGAGTCATAAGTCTTGCGAACAGGTACTCTGGTTTTCTCTGTCAATTTTCATTCCAGCAACACTCTCCAATATAATTTCATTTTATCTGTCAGTCATTAATCATTGTCCAAGAGGAGTGCGACAGGCTTCGGCAGCCGGCAAAGTTCCTATCCTCGCCGTTAAATGGGGGCTTAATTGGTTCGGTTTCTGAGCCGGTCAAATGACTGGAAACAGGCTGTGGACTATTTTCGTTACTAAAAATAGCTTTAGCATATCCGTCCATCCGTTCTGCTGCTCCATTTCTCTTCTATTCTCTGCGGAATCACCTGCCGGTAGATCATGAGACATTGATAGGTGTCTAAGTTCGGTCAACTTTGAGTAATCATAAAATCAAATCATTAAACGATCACTCCAATAATTGCAGGCGAAGGATTACCCTAACCTGCAATATATTCTTTGATTATTACCTGTAGAGCGAGACACGCAATATTCCTAGCTAGGCACTCTTTGATCCTCTCTAACCTTTCCCAGCTTCCAAATATATTCAGCAGATGGCAGAACATTCCTAATAACTAACATGCTGCTAAGAGAAAAAAGTCTATGTGCAAACAGACCCCATCATGACATACGCCTTAGACATTATCTGCGAACACATATCGAAGAAGAACTTAGCTTATTAGAAAGAATGAAGGCCATGTGTTTGAAAAAATGTTCTCTGCCTGGCAAAAAATGCTCCATCTAGACTAACGTATGAGTTCGCAAGACAACTGTTCTGTATAGAAGAACTGCGATTAAAAATACCATTCCTTCTACGACACAATACCAAGCTTTACATCAAGAACTACAGGAAAAAAGCGAATGTATGGATATATTTTTACTAAACAGACGGCGTGATGTCGTCAGAATGGATGATTTCTGACTATGAACTGCGGCATACCATAACACGCTTCTTGTTAAGTGTTCATAAAACCATTGAAAAAGACAATATTACTACAACGGACATATCAAGACCGGTTATCCGAGCTATTTATAACGAGTGCTGTGGAGCATCACAGGTCTTCTAGTTATTATTATTATTGTTGATCGGCTGAGTAGCGGGTTCGATCCTGGTTAAATCCGGTGTGAGTTGAAAATGCTCAAATACGTCAGCCTCGTGTCAGCATATTTCCTGGCATGAAAAAATAATCCTGCGGGGCGGAAGTCTGGCACCTTGGCATCTCCGAAAATCGGAAAAGTAGTTAGTGGGACGTAAACAGCATTATTATTATTATTATTATTATTATTATTATTATTGTACCGGGCGGTACACCTCCACGCCGCTAATTTAAAATGTGCGCCAGTTGAAACTCCTCTGCTGGAGGAAGTCTGAACTTTATTGACGGTATTAATTTTCTACTTTCACAGAAGATGTCACTACCTGTAAATTTCGGAGTTTTAGAACTGTGTCATTTTTGATGTGTTTTTGTTCTGCTTGAAGTAAGAAGTGTGAACTTTCTCTTCTAGAGGACACTACTGAAGAACTACAATAGTGCACCCTAGTGCGAAGAAAAATAACTGTTCCTTGGAGAAAATTTTATTTCAAAAGTTTGTTCTTTGTTAAATTCCTTTCTGTTATTGTTTAAGTTGGCTGTATACCCCTCTCTTTCCCCTTGTTTTGCATTTAACCAATCCCGAATTTCCGTTATTAATTTCTGACCAATCATAGGTATCTTCCCCCAACTTGAATATGTTGCTGTATCCTACCCAATAAAAAGTTTGTGGGAGGGTGTTTTCATTCCCCTAACACCTAGAACCTTCCGCGAGAGTATATAAACTGCTGATTTTAGGGTCTCTGCGCCACTTCTGTTCCATCTTTCTGTGTGTAAAGTACATAGCAGGGGGCGGGAAGCGCCTCTTTCTTCGGCAGCGGTCAACAATAAGGTAATGGCTAATTAATAACTTCTCTCTTTGCTAGCTCAGCAGTTTAACTCTCGGGGCGGGTCCGAAGTTTTTCCATTATGTAATCTTCCGTAAAATGTAAAGAAACTGGTATCTATCCTATCTTTTAAACTGCATATCGGGATAGAGAGTGCTTAACCCTCTCGAGCTCCCAATCATATTGTTTTGAGGTGAACTTATTTTCTCAACCTATTCTTCGTTAACGTAAAACAAATTGTTCTTTTCTAAAGTCACCTCTGTAGTATGGGATTAGCCCTTGCATTAGTGGCCTAGAGCCGGATTAGGTTTTAAAAACAAGTGTATTAGGAGTGCAGATCGCCTCCTCTCAAATTGTTATTTTAGAGGTCATGTAATTACCCCTTTTCATTTAATAGACCTCAGTAGGTTGGGTATTTTACCCCTGTGTCTATGTCCAGTGAGGACAACTTGAAGGTGGAGTTCGGTGTGGCCTTTGAGAGGCTTAAAGTTGAGAGCGAGTGGCTCTTTTGTAAATTGAGTGTTGTATGCCTCGTGGAGGCTTTTCAGTGTAATTTGGAGCTAGGGCTCCTAGGCATGAATGGGGTTTTCTGCCCCTCTGTTGAAACTTGTGTTTGGGGTAAAACTGAGCTGATTGCCCAAGCATTGTGTTTTCAGGGCTCGAAGCCCAAATCCTGTAAATATTGTAACTACCCTTTGACTTGCTACTTTGTACCTGCCATGCTTGTTATTTCTTTGTTTTTGAAAAGAAAATATAACCTTGTTAAATTTTAAATTAATTTTACTTTCGTAGTTTGAGACCCGTTCACACCCGCACCTTCTTTCACGCATAACTACCACAAAAACACGGTAACAATTATTATTATTATTATTATTATTATTATTATTATTATTATTATTATTATTATTATTCAACCAACGCTTTTACCACAGTGGTGGGTGAGGGACAATGTCCTACATTTAATTTAATGTTGGCCTCTTTTTACGATTGAATTCTCTTCCCCACCCGACTCTACGGGGAGGAATGTATTTGGTATTGCGTGGTGGTTGCTACTGCGCTGTTTTGTAAGTGTACGAAGAGCAGTGTATTTAAACAAATTCAAACACCCAGTCCCCTAGAAAGAATAATTAATCAGATGAGAGTAACTTCCTGACCTCACAGTAAATCGAACCCGGAACTCTTTCAAACGTTGCCTTGTCGCTGACCACTCAGCCAAGGAACCGTACAACATCGTCATCATCATTATTATTATTATTATTATTATTATTATTATTATTATTATTATTATTATTATTATTAATCTGTTTACCTTCCAGGGTCGGTTTCTCCCTCGGACTCAGCGAGGGATCCCACCTCTACCACCTCAAGGGCAGTGCCCTGGAGCGTGTGACTTTCAGTCAGGGGGTACAACTGGGGAGAAGGACAAGTACCTCGCACAGGCGGCCTCACCTGCTATGCTTAACAGGGGCCTTGCAGGGGTATGGGGAGATTGAAAGGGAATCGAACCTCCCGCTACTCAGTTGACCTCCCGAGGCTGAGTGGACCCCGTTCTAGCCCTCGTACCACTGTTCAAATTTCGTGGCAGATCCGGGAATCGAACCCGGGCCTCTGGGGGTGGCAGCTAATCACGCTAACCACTACACTACAGAGGCGGGCATTATTATTATTATTATTATTATTATTATTATTATTATTATTATTATTATTATTATTATTATTATTTAGCTATTACATAACTAAACTGCAACTGCAATTAATCCTTGGAATGAAGTTCTTCAATCTCATTCTACACACGACTGGTATGTGTATATATGAGATTCGTGCTCGCCTCTTCCTCGTTCGCATTAATGGCGCGTGATTTAGTCATAATTTAAACAGACGATATTTGCCGATTAGAATGGTTTATGATGAATTTAGCGTGGCCGACAGGGAACATTCGTTACAACTGACATCCAGTGAATCGATAGCCGGACTACTAGCTGTGACTATCTACACCAGCTTTAAAAATGTTATGTCCTCTGTTCCACGACTTTTCAGGATAGTGGTTGTTGTCCATTCTTCTTAAAATCCAGGTAATCATTCCTTGTATTTCGGTGTGTAAATTATAGGAGAACGCTAAAGGAACGTGACTACAGGAAATTGAGATTTCATTACTGTAATTATGTTCAATGAGTAATCACAAGGACCGAAATATGGTGGTGGTGATAATACTGTAGTTTTATGAGGAAATACAACTGGACAACCATCCTCTTTTAAGTCTACCGAGCATGTTGGCTTCGCGTTTGGGCCACGTAGCTTTGAGATTGTATTCGGGAGATGGTGGGGTTGAATTTCATAACCGGGTGAGTTGGCCGTGCGGTTAAGGGCTCACAGCTGTAAGCTTGCATCCGAAAGATAGTGGGTTCGAACCCCACTGTCTGCAGCCCTGAAGATGGTTTTCCGTGATTTCCCATTTTCACACGAGGCAAATGCTAGGGTTGTACCTTGATTAAGACCACGGACGTTTCCTTCCCACTTCTAGGCCTTTCGTATCCCATCGTCGCCATAAGACCTATCTGTGTCGGAGCGACGTAAACCAAATAATAATAATAAGAATAACAATAAAAATAGTATCTCCTTCGTTTCCTTCTTAATCTGTTTACCCTCCAGGGTTGGTTTCTCCCTCGGACTCAGCGAGGGATCCCACCTCTACCGCATCAAGGGCAGGTCCTGGAGCGTGAGTCATTGGGTCGGGGGATACAACAGGGGAGGATGACCAGTACCTCGCCGACTTGGCCTCGCCTGCAATGCTGAACAGGGGCCTTGTGGGGTGATGGGATGATGGGAAGATTGGAAGGGATAGAGGGAAGAAGGAAGTTAGGTACCATCCCGGCATTTGCCTGAGGGAGAAGTGGGGAAACAACGTAAAACCACTTCGAGGATGGCTGAGGTGGGGATCGAACACACCTCAACTCATTTGAGCTCTCGAGGCTGAGTGGACCCCATTCCAGCCCTAGTACCGCTTTTCAAATTTCGTGGCAGAGCCGGGAATCGAACCCGCGCCTCCGGGGGTGGCAGGTAATCACACTAACCACTACACCGCAGAGGCGGACAATTGTAATAATAAATAAAATAGGATTTCATCATCGGCAACCCTGAAGATGTTTTTAATTTTATCATTTTACACCAGGCAAATACTTGGGCTGTACCTTAATTAAAGCCCCAATCGCATTGTTCGCAGTCCTAGCTCTGTCCTTTCTCACCTGTCTGAGGCGGTGCGACGTAAGGCAAACAGAAGTATGAGACTTGCAAAATCGTATCTTGGAAATGGAATTTACTCTCCAGAGCCAGATGAATATTCAAATGAGAATAGGTTGCACACTTGGTATTATTGTCAAGAATGCCATGTTGAGTACCTCAGGCGGTGAAGCCTTCTGAGCTAATGTTAGTTCGATCCCAGCTCAGTTCAATGATATTTGAAGGTGCTATAATACGTGTCTCGTGTCGGTAGGGCACCTGGCCCAGGCCCGACCGAGTGCTGAATATATAATCTAACTTCACTAATATATCATCGGATGGGAATCTTATGGATGAGGAACTTCGAAAAATCAAACCCGGACATCGAAGTCCCATCCTCCCTACTTTCAACTAGCATAACGGCTACGCTCGAGAGCATACTGTTCTGTTCGTTAAATCGAAAATAGGCATTTAATCTAAATATATTGAAAGTAGGAATACGCTAATCTACTAAGTTATAAGAATGGATTGTTCCCAATTCAAAACCACAATTTAAATTACTGAGAGAGGCATATGAAAATATTTACACACACACGATAAATGTAATATTATTGCCAGCATGGCATTTTTAAAACATATTACACTGAACTTTATCATATGGGTAATGCAGTTAGACGCCTTTATCAGTTCTTTGATCACTCCTGAATCTCATTCTGGCATTCCCAAATCACCTCATTAACACTGCATGTATATACTTTCATTATTAATCGCCAGGGACCTGTCCCTTTACATTGACACAGATACCCATGGGTATCCACTATAGGCCTACCGGGTTTCGGCCGCGCCTGACGTTTTATGCTGTTAGGAATCCCACAGAACGTCACTGGTGTCGTTATGGTCTACTCTCCTTTGCCGCACACCAAGCAATAATCGCCTTTAATCACTCACTGCACCATTACCTTTGCAAAAATCATATACACCAGCCGAGTTGGCCGTACGGTTAGGGACGCGCAGCTGTGAGCTTGCATTCGGGAGAGAGTTGGTTCGAATCCCACTGTCGGCAGCCTTGAAGATGGATTTCTGTGGTTTCCCATGTTCACAGCAGGCAAATGCTGGGGCTGTATCTTAATGCCACGGCCGCTTTCTTCCAGCTCCTAGGCCTTTCCTAACCCATCATCGCCACAAGACCTATTTGTGTCGGTGCGACGTAAAACCAATAGCAAAGAAAGAGCATGTACCGTATGCGACAGGCATTTATACAATGCATCAAACTGTCATACGGTTATGTAAAAGGTACCTGCCAGTTATGAGCTTTCAGTAGGGTATGAAACGAACGCTAAAAGCGATGGCGTACTGATAGAAAACGTGTGTGAATTTGTGAAGCGGAAGTAGTAGTCTATCTAGTAGGTTTTCTAGAAACCTACTCGCTGAAGTCACCGTTGTGTTATAGGTTAAATGCGGTGCTGTTAATACGGCTGCATTTGGTAGTTGAGTTCGAATCCCACTTGAGCCTGTAAATTTTATTCGCATTTTGTACTTCGAGACACATCCACAGAGCCAATGTATCCGAATGCCCTCAAGTCGTGGGTTATTTAAATAATTTATTTATTTACTTTCTTCTTCTTTATCTGTTTATCCTTCAGTGTCTGTTTTTCCCTCGGACTCAGCGAGGGGCACATCCTCTGGCATAAATGGTACTTGGTCTTGAAGGTACCGGGCTCCTGTCAAATGATCCTCAAATGAATATGGTCCAATTAGGTGATCACCCAGTATACCACACCAGACTGAACATAAAACATATCACTCAGTCGCGCATCTCTCTAAGATAATCGGTTCGCACCTCGGGTCAACTTCCCTTTCTCCAGTCGTCAGCATCCATAAATTAAAAGGGATAGTAACTGTATTCATGCATTAAATTTATGAAGCCTCTGACAATCTAATCTGACAACGTTCATTTATTATGTTGGTTGCCTCTGACAACTGCACATACGTTAATTACAGTACAATAACTGGTTCTCTATCTTCAGTAAATCAATACGTCATGATGACTTTTAGCAGTGTTACCCGTTCTTTATAAACATATTAATTTATCCTGCAATAATACTACTTGTCTGCATTCCCTTATTGAATACTGGGATTAGTATTTCACACATCCACACACCGCACTGTAACTTCACATAAAGAACTGTATCTGCACTGTGATTGCGTATCGGGTTGACGTAGAGTAAACAGATTAAGAAAGAAAGAAAAAAAGAATATTCAGTACAGTGTGTAATGGAAAAACATTGTATGCGGTTTGTGCAAGCACCCGACAGACATTTAACGGGACAAGCAGCTAAGGGTCGAGCACTCGCACCCTCTTGAAATTCCTTCCGAGGTCATAAATCTCTCAATTCGAGGATACCATGGGCTCCCAACGCAAATGAATAGACACATACAATTTCATCCAGACACACGCACGTAATTCTTAATTCAATTATCTCGTGTCACTGGGCATATGACCTTTTACGGGCACTCTTCAAATATCATTTCATCTCTATGCCTCATCCGATTTCAATATCGGTTCATCTTATTGTTATTATTATTGTCAAATCTATCGCCTTGCACATTTTCACATGTAATAGTCCCACCCTCCATTTTCACACACGTGTACCTAGTATCCACGTTATTCACACACGTTATTCCCTTTCTCCAATCGTCAGCATCCATAAACTAAAAGGGAGAGTAACTGTATTCATGCATTAAAGTTGTGAAGCCTCTGACAATCTATATTCAAAAATTTGAGAAAAAACATATCAGCCGATTGAAATTGGAAGGGCTTATGAAGTCCGCCAAATTATCTAAGTCCACCCTTACGGTTGCTTAGCTCAAACACCTAACAAACTATGGGACCTTATACTTTTGTGATTAACCAATAATCACAGAAGACAAGAAAATAAAACTAATAAAGGAAGCTTTACACCATTGAAACACGCGTATTGTGTCACCTACACGTTATGAGAAAAATCAAAATGCATGTTGCTAGATACTATTTACAAAGTTAACTTTTACATCTTAATGCGACACGGCCGATTTTAATGCTAAGATATCATGGGAATGTACTTATCATTTTGATGTGTAACCTGCTGTCATCTGGTGGTATCCATATGGATTTAGTTTTCCATAACTGCCGTCTCGCTAGCAGAAAGTCCTAGGTTCATCTCGTTCCGTACTGAATCTATGAGGTCTTGATCTGCTACCTCCAACTGCTGGACGTTCTGGGTTGTCTTCAAACAGGAATTTCGCAGGCACACAGGCGCGATCTCGGAGTGGTAAATCCTGGGTTCAGAGAGCACTCACATACAGGCGAAAGAATTAGGAATCGGTTACTTGAAGCACTGTTTACATCACTTCAAATAATATGACACTGACAGATCCACTCATAGACTCGAAATGGACTACCCATAAAACTCCGGCTGGCACAATACTGAGTATAGATGGTTGTCGGGATTGGCCTTATATGGAAGACACGAGTCACCGGCTATCGAGAGGAAAACTCCTGGCACATTGGAAAAATCGCTCCGCTAATAATTTTCTCTCAGAGTCGAATAGATATTCATTTTATAGATCTTGACGTCCTCTATTTACTGATCTATTTTCGTTTAAATCGCATTACAGGTTTACTGGTATTCTCTGAAGCGTCATCTTACATTTTAGCGCGCGAAGGAGTGGTGGATGGGGAATTCCCTATCTGTGTTGAGATAAGTACTATAACCATCCAGCTTTCATCACCACATGACTGTCTAAAGCGCGCCATTAAGAATGCACTCAATAAGTCATTCATCGTCTTACATTTTCAAATACTGCAACTTATGCTGAGTTCATTGATTACTTACTTGTAAATTTCTTAGGCTTGTGATGAATTTTTATTATTATTATTACTTGACGCGCGAAATTTGTGGGTTGGTATCCAGGAATATGCAGGGAAATTGGTGAGAATATCCAGTTCTCAAGTTAGAACCCTGTAGCTTTAACTCCGCCTCCTGACGTAGGCATCAGTTAAGCGTAGCGTCCTATCTAAACCCGCTTCCACACTAGAGAGCGCAATTCCAAGGCCACGCTGTACTGAGTGCCCTCGCTCTCTTTACGCGTACTTACAGCTTCTGCCCTTGAGTTCGCGCAGCGTTGTTCGTATCCCGGACAGGGCATAAAATGCTGTTACAACCAAATATTTAATAGAATGATGCGGAAAAAGGCACTTATGTATCGCTAGGCTTCTTGAACCTGTCTATTAGCAGGGTATTGAACGGTTTCAGTAGATTTGTCGGCACGTGGAAGGACTTCTGTGGGACAAAATTTGGCACCCCGGTGTCTCCGGAAAGAGTAAATGCAGTTAGTGAGACGTAGAACAAGTAACACTAAACTATTGTTTATTGTCAAGAATAATACGGGATTATAATACATGCTTTAACTGAAATGAAAATGAAAATATACAGCCTGTTTCCAATCATTTGACCGGGTCAGGAATGGAATGAATGAAACCCCCATCTAGTGGTGGCTACCGAAGCCTGTCATACTCCTCTGGGGCAATGATTAATGTCTAACGGATGAAATGAAATTATATTGGAGAGTGTTGCTGTAATAATGAAACATGACAGGGAAAACCGGAGAACCCGGAGAAAAACCTGTCCCGCCTCCGCTTTGTCCAGCACAATCTCGCATGGAGTGAGCGAGATTTTTCTTTTTGTTACTTGCTTTACGTCGCACCGACACAGATAGGTCTTATGACGACTATGGGATTGGACAGGTCTAGGAGTGGGAAGGAAACAGCCGTAGCCTTAATTAAGGTACATCCCCAGCATTTGCCTGATGTGAAAATTGGAAAACACGGAAAACCATCTTCAGGGGTGCAGACAGTGGGGTTCGAACCCACTATCTCCCGGATGCAAGTTCACAGCTACGCGCCCCTAACCACACGGCCAACTCGCCCGGTGATTAAGATTTGAACCACGGAACCCAGCAGTGAGAGGCCGGCGCACTGCCGCCGAAGCCACGGAGGCTCTATGCCTTAACTGTTAGTTGTAACCCATGTCGATGAATGAGAGCTTTCAATTAATAGTAATTTAAGAATATAAATGATGATGATGATGATGATGATGATGATGATGATGATGATGATGATGATATTGTCAATGAAGGCAGAGTGGTAGAAGTAAAAAGTTATAAGACAAAAGTATACATTCTAGTTGTATTCAGAAGGATTAGTTTAATCTATCTAGGGTGTCTCGTTAGGAAATGTGCACTACCAGTAGTATATATCTAATGTGTAATTAATTACAAATGGTTTACTAACGCACAGAAGACAGAGGCAGCGGCATGTGAATCTGTTTAAGCCCATTTCAATGCGGGCGGTGGAAGAGACAGCCCCCCTGGCCCTCATTTTAATGATCTCTGTTCATTGTTTACCGTGGGTTCCCTCTGTGTTAATAGCGCTGCATTTCTATGACGTCATAACACCGTAACGAGGACTTGCACACCTGCAGAACAACTCACATTCTTAAGCTTGGGAAATACTAGATACAATTTAAAGCCCGGTGCTGTAACTATGAGCATCATATTAATTGTCTAGGTTAGAACACAGCGCAGTTGCATTCATCAATTCGCTTAGGTATTCTCCAAGTTTGCTCGTCATTATAATGAGACAACTGTCACCATGTTTTTTCTTCTATCTTAATCTGTTTACCCTCCAGGGTTGGCTTTTCCCTCGGACTCAGCGAGGGATCCCAGCTCTACCGCCTCAAGGGCAGTGTCCTGGAGCGTGAGGCATTGGCTCTGGGGATACAACTGGGGAGGATGACCAGTACCTAGCCCAGGCTGCCTCACCTGCTATGCTGAACAGGGGCCTTGTGGGGGGATAGGAAGATTGGATGGGACAGGCAAGGAAGAGGGAAGGAAGCGGCCGTGGCCTTAAGTGAGGTACCATCCCGGCATTTGCCTGGAGAAGAAGTGGGAAACCACGGAAAACCACTTCCAGGATGGCTGAGGTGGGAATCGATCCCACCTCTACTCAGCTGACCTCCCGAGGCTGAGTGGACCCCGTTCCAGCCCTCGTACCACTTTTCAAATTTCGTGGCAGAGCCGGGAATCGAACCCGGACCTCCGGGGGTGGCAGCTAATCACGCTAACCACTACACCACAGAGGCGGACGTCATCATTTTTAATTTTGAAATAATTCAAAACTCGTGTGATTATAATCTGCAGAAAATATTTAAATCTCATTTTTCATAGCTACTAACACTCAGTATTTACAGTACTACTTCGAATTCAGGAAATTTTTTCGCAAGCATAACATCACCAACGTTATTTTGACACTGGGTGGGTAAGCTATGGAAAAGGGGTTACAAATGAAGTATCTGCAATCTGTGTCAAATGTGAAGCTGTTTCCTTTGCGGTCGTCTTTATGAAGTAAAAACATTTGAACTTGGTGTAAGTGATAACGATTAACGCTTACGTCTGTGTCTGTTTTAGCCTCGAAAGGTTACTCAGAACTGTTCAACCAAGCGACTGCTATGTTGTCGCGTTATCCCACCAACTCAGTGTGTTGCACTCCACGGAATATTCACACGCCTGAGCCACTCAGCCCGGCATTTATTCAGCAACAAATGAAAATGATTGATGGAATTGCCAAGAAAACTTCCACTGATTTTGTTGTTGTAGAGCGAAAACAGATTCAATCTATCTCCATTTTTCGTCGTGACTGCTACAGTGGTTATAAAGAAGCGAACGAGTGTATGATACAGCTTATGTTCAACGTGAGCATTTGCCAGTCAGTGTGGACAAAGACAAGGGCAGATAAACCGAAAGAGTTGTTCGCGTGGTTTGCGTCACATATCTATGAGCTTGCATTTGGAAGATGCTTGGTTCGAACCCCACTGTCGGCAGTACTGAAGATGGTTTTTCGTTGATTCCTAGCTTCATACCAGGCAAATACAAGGGTTGTACCTTAATTAAGGTAACGGTCGCTTCCTTCCATATCATAATCCATCGTCACCATAAGACATGTCTGCATCCGTGCGACGTCAAACCCACAGCTAGAGAAAAACGGATTAAGGATAAAGAAAGAAAGGGAGAAGAAAGAACGAGTAAAAAGAAAAATAAGGCAATTGCGTGCCTCGAAACAGAGAGGCCTGTGTGTAAGTCAGGGATGCTGAGAGATACACACCAGGAAATTACCAACAGCTGTAAAGACTGCTAAACTTAAAGGGCCATTTTCTTTTTAAACAAGAGTACAAGTGGGGAGGAGGAGCAGTACCTCGCTCAGGCGGCCTCACCTCCTATTCTGAACAGGGGCCTTGGTAGGGGATGAGAAGATTGGAAGGGATAGACAAGGAAGAGGGAAGGAAGCGGCCGTTGCCTTAAGTTAGGTACCATTCCGGCATTTTCCTGGAGGAGAAGTGGGAAACCACCGAGCAAGTGGCCGTGCGGTTAGGGTCACGCAGCTGTGAGCTTGCATTCGGGAGACAGTGGGTTATTATTATTATTATTATTATTATTATTATTATTATTATTATTATTATTATTATTATTATTATTATTATTATTATTATTATTCTGTTCTGCAGGTATAACATCAGAAACGGCTCATCCAGCAGTACTGTATGTAGAATGGCAGAAACAGCAGGGGTATGTTTACTCTTATATAATTATGGGGACTGTAGATAAGAGGCAAGGGAGGAGGAAAACATTACCATATATTTAAACATTTCTTTCAAGATGGGATACTAAGTCTGAAGCTTTAACCGTGCTATGATCAGCTCTTCGAGCTACTGGTAGGAGGTGAATAGAAAGACGCCCAACAACCTTCTGAACGGCCTTTTTTTTCTTTTTACATAGAGATTGTCAAAACTGTTACAGCACAGGGCAAAGGAATATTGAAATACATAATATTAAAAAAAGTAACATACGAAAGATCGCAGCATTCGTTATGATATGAGGCAAATATATTTCCGTGTGCTCAGCAGATTTAATGAAAGATATTAAAATATGCTGACCTTTGTCTTTAGACGATACAGAAGGAAGAGGTAATTGCTCTTGAAATCAACCATTGCACATCCATATTAATTTGGCTACATACCAAGGATTAATTTTAAAATTTAAATAGTTTTTACTGTATGGCTCTTAAATCTGGCGCAGCTCTTGATGAGGATGAGCTGTGTGTGTGATATGATACAAACTGCGTTCAGGATAATGTAATGTAGTGTCGTGTGGCGCAGGTATGAAATGGACAGCACAAACATCCACTCTTCAAGCCAAGGGAATTAACCTGTCACGGTTAAAATTCCACAGCCCGGCACATAATCGCACTGGCTGCTGTGGCTTTCCCGTGTGGGTCATGGTGGTAAAATACATTCACGATATCCCGTACCTGACGCAAAAAACGACTAAAATGGGAATCTCAGGGACTCAGGTAACGTAGGTTGGTAATCATAGGATTCCTATGCGAGTCTGGTGTTGCTTCCACTTAATTATGCTACGCTCCTCACTTTAAACTTTCTAATCTCACCGTTCATTGCCAACTCTCATTCTTTTCTGACCCCGACGGTATTAGATGTATGAGGCTGTCCTTATGTCCTTACTTCTCTTTCACTGATATGATCATTTTTCGAAGAGTCGAACCCCTTTCTGTTTCACTTATAATTAGTGTTAAGAGGGAACTGTTGCGTAGCTGTATTTACCATTCAAACAATAGCAGTCACCACCATCACCACGCCCCGTGACCTAAAGTAGGCCGTGCTAATCGGTGTCTTGAAAAATGCGCCCAACCATATAAGCGGCAACTGAAGGCTACTTCGATTAGGTGATTTTGAAGTATATTGGATTATATCGTCATCAATATTATTGAGCTAAAAGTAAGCTATACCATAACATACTGTAATTAGATATTTTTACATTTTACTGTTCACACTTCTATTGACAGTAACATTATAAGGGGTTCTAGAGTAACGAATTTCGACTAGCCACCTCGCTTCTCCACCTAATGAAGCACCTGAATACTTATTTTTTTAAGTCGCAGCGACACGGATAGGTCTTACGGCAATGGGATAGGAAAGGCCTAGGAGTGGAAAGGACGCGGCCGTGGCCTTCAATCAATCAATCAATCAATCAATCAATCAATCAATCAATCAATCAATCAATCAATCAATCAATCAATCAATCAATCAATCAATCAATCAATCAATCAATCAATCAATCAATCAATCAATCAATCAATCAATCAATCACTACTGATCTGCATTTAGGGCGGTCGCCCAGGTGGCAGATTCCCTATCTGTTGTTTTCCTAGCCTTTGCTTAAATGATTTCAATGACATTGGAAATTTATTGACCATCTCCCTTGGTAAGTTATTCCAATCCCTAACTCCCCTTTCTATAAATGAATATTTGCCGCAAATTGTCCTCTTGTATTACAACTTTATCTTCATATTGTGATCTTTTCTACTTTTAAAGAAGCCACTCAAACGTATTCGTCTACTGAAGTGAAGTGGCGTATGGCTTTTAGTGCCGGGAGTGTCCGAGGACAAGTTCGGCTCGCCAGATGCAGGTCTTTTCATTTGACACCCGTAGGTGACCTGCGCGTCTTGATGAAGATGAAATGATGATGAAGACAACACATACACCCAGCTCCCGTCCCGGAGAAATTAACCAGTCATGGTTTAAATTACCGACCCAGCCGGGAATCGAACTCGGGACCCCTGTGACCAAAGGCCAACACACTAACCATTCAGCCATGGAGCCGGACATTCCACGCCATTTCTCCGCTGACAGTTCGGAATTAAGGTACAGCCCCAGCATTTTCCTGGTGTGAAAATGGGAAACCACGGTAAACCATCTCCAGGGCTGCCAATAGAGGGGTTCGAACCCACTATCTCCCGGATGCAAGCTCACAGCTGCGCACCCCTAACCGCACGGTCAAGTCGACCGGTCTGAATAGCTACTTGTAAACGGGCAACATCTGGGAACTCCATACTGATAGTCAGTTGCATTCAGAATTTCTCCTTTATTCCTTAATACTCATCAACATCAATTTGATTTCTCTTTCGAACAGATTTGGCGAGTTGGAACCAAGCTCAGTCCCGTGATTTTTGAAGTTGCTCAAGTATGACAGCTTCGTGTCGATAAATTTAATGGCATACTGAATAACTCTTGCGGGACAACATTCTGGCAACTCGACGTCCCCGAAAACCATAAACG
Organism: Anabrus simplex; assembly: GCF_040414725.1. NCBI lineage: Eukaryota > Metazoa > Arthropoda > Insecta > Orthoptera > Tettigoniidae > Anabrus > Anabrus simplex. Next base: position 366,275,989 of record NC_090265.1, read on the forward strand.
TAGTTAGTGGGACGTAAAACCAATAACATTACTATATTTGAAGCAGTGTCATATCCGTCGGTGCGCGTAGCCGCTGTGGCGCGCACTTGGCTTACCTTGATTAGTTAACAATACTTCCATATCAAGACACAAGCCTGTACTATAGCGTATATCTCAAGAAACAGGACACGGGTGTTAAGAGGAAGGAGCAGGTTCGTTGCGATTCATTGCCATAGCGGTGGGTCAAGATTTCTCGGAAATAAATTGATTTTAATAACATGGTTGAGGGAGAAAAGAAATGATCAGCTGTGCTTTATTTTGACTTTGCGACCATTACATTTCTTACAACATTTTCCTGTAATTTACCCTCACACTTTATTCAGGACAGGAATTTAAACAGTACATTAATGTACTCTACACGCGTTAAAAATGCTGGAAAATCATTCTTGTAAACTCAGTAATATAATTTGTCAACTGAGCCATAACAAATGGCTTCATTCTATGAATATGACTCCTGCTGTTGTCAGTTTAGTTAGACAACGGTTTAGTCTTCGAATTGCTGTGTTGTTCAATGATGGCATCTGTGTTTTCACGACTTGAGTTGACATGCTAACTCTTCCGTATACCGGCAGGTGGCGGCCTCGCGCTACATGTGCTGTGGAAGGTTCTCCTTTCTACCAAGTATGTAATTTTTCTCCTTGACAAAACTGTTGTTGATTACTTATCGGGAAATGTGCCCGATGCGTTTTTACGCGGCGTTATTGTCTTATAAACTTGTTTTCAAACGCTTTAAAGATGCTGGTATTACCTCTCGCACGTTTGAGACATTGATTTCTGTTCTTATCTTTGGGACACTGAAGTTATTTTTGATCTCTTGGTACCTTCATGATGGATGATTATCTTGTTTCTGCGTTCTGGATTGTGTTTGATCAGCGGCGTCTCACTCTCTATATACTGCCTGCACTGTGCCGCGAGAATTGCGTGTACAGTACTTGCCGCACCCAAAGCACAAATTGGTTAAATGAGAGTACGTTCGTCCGTAACACCAACGTAAAATGAAAAGTATTTCTCTTAATCCTCTTACCATCCAGCGTTGGTTTTTCCCTCGGATTCAGCGAGGGATCCCACCTCTACCGCCTGAAGGGCAGTGTCCTGGAGCTTCAGACTCTGGGTCGGGGATACAACTGGGGAGGATGACCAGTAACTCACCTGCTATGCTGAACAGGGGCCCTGGTGGGGAATGGGAAGATTGGAAAGGATACACAAGGAAGAGGGAAGGAAACGACCGTGGCCTTAAGTTAGGCACCATCCCGGCATTTGCCTGGAGAAGTGGGAAACCACGGAAAACCACTTCCAGGATGGCTGTGGTGGGAATCGAACCCACCTCTACTCAGTTGACCTCCCAAGGCTGAGTAGACCCCGTTCCAGCCCTCGTACCACCTTTCAAATTTCGTGGCAGAGCCGGGAATCGAACTCGGACCTCCGGGGGTGGCAGCTAATCACACTAACCACTACACCACAGAGGCGCACAAAATGAAAATTAATCCTTAAAATGTTACTAACTGAGAAGATAATGCACATAAAGAAACTAACATTTCACATTTGAGGTTGTCTTAAGATATAGAAACGTAAAATGTATATAAATTTACTATTTACAGTAGATATTTTAGGATCATCCCACTGCTGCATGGTAAATACAAATTTCAGAATTTTCTAGATACGAGTAACGGAGAACCTGTTCAGTCCTTTTCTTATTGTTATTTACCAGCAGTGGACGCAAAAAAAAATTCTATCACTATTTTGCTGACTTTTGCTCATGACCAAATTTCAGGATACGTTTTATAGCACATAACCGGCACGTGCGTCCGTCATGTCATTATATCCACTATCCAATCTCACTGCACTAAAAAGCTTCTATTGCGTTTCCAGAAAAACATCTACATAAAAGAAGCCATTTTGTAACAGATAGGACACACATTCCACTATAGATTACACAGTTACCGAGACAGCATCTGCCATCAGACACTTCAGTTTTTCACTTTTGATTCCAACTGAATTATTTTAACGTACACGATGAAATCATCATTCAAATATTGTAGTATTTTATCTGCTGGTGAATAGAAATGCACACAATCTAGATTGCTTTTCCGAATGTGCCGAGTTCTGTCAATGACGTCGTGAAATGTGAAACATTTGCAAATTGACTCCATGAAGCGCACCATCCAGTCCCCCATCTTAAAAGTCTAAACTTGTGTTTATAAACGGGCATTATTTTCTTTCATGCAGCGAATAGCGGCAGTAACCGTCGGGAAAATATTTGTACAGCGGAACAGTTATCGTTTCCATATTCATCTGTTCGATTTTTTCTTTTTTCGTAATACCGAGCAGGCTTGAATGTCAAGTCTCTCTGGAAGTGATAAATTCTTTCACATGTTTGGAGGTGATGACACCATTGCTGTCATTTCTCTGTCTATGAACTGTGATCTAATATTTTTAACACATGGTAATAGTCAAAACTGAAAAGAATTTTACGACTAGGATCACATGGATGAGTCACAGAGGTTTTCAATTTCCCCTATCCAAAATGTTTAAACATAGACGATTAAGATGCCAGATACCATACCACCTGGACTACATTTACGGAATGAAAAGCATACTACTCAACACACGATCGACCCCTCGACCTTCTGCATGCTAACCCAAAACTCTACCCACTGCACCAACTGCACAGCGGGCCCAACATGTGCTGAGAGAGGTAGTTACCCTAAATGTGGTTACAATGTTGCCAGGTTGCCACTCTTCAACGTTCTTTTTCTGCCGGATATACTCTCAGGATGAACTTTTGTGAGATACTTTTTTTATTGCTGGCATCTGAGGAACCGGGCTGCGACGCCCGAGTGTCGCCGAAACCGTTGGGCGCAGGCAACCGTTGTTTAATACGCTTGTAAAACAACATGTCCGCCTCTGGAATGTAATGGTTAGTGTGATTAGCTGCCACCCCTGGAGGCCCGGATTCGATTCCCGGCTCAGTCACGAAATTTGAAAAGTGGTACGAGGGCTGGGACGGGGTCCACACAGCCTCGGGAGGTCAACTGAGTAGAGGTGGTTTGGATTCCCACCTCAGCCATCCTCGAAGTGGTTTTCCGTGGTTTTCCACTTCTCCTTCAGGCAAATACCGAGATGGTACCTAACTTAAGGCCACGGCCGTTTACTTCCCTCTTCCTTATCTATCCTTTCCAATCTTCCCATCCCCCCACAAGGCCCCTGTTCAGCATAGCAGGTGAGGCCGCCTAGGCGAGGTACTGGTCATCCTCCCCAGTTGTATCCCCGACTCAATGTCTCACGCTCCAGGACACTGCCCTTGAGGCGGTAGAGGTGGGATCCCTCGCTGAGTCCGAAGGAAAAACCAACCCTGGAGGGTAAACAGATTAAGAACGGAAGTAAAAAATACAAACCGATATAAAGTAATTGAATTCATTTACATATTTCATAGTCATACAGCATAACCATACGATATATGAAGATTACAACGCAACCAAGAACATAATTTTCCAAGCACCGTGAGCCGAGAAAAAGTTGTCTTACAAAACTGATAACAGCCGGGCTGAGTGGCTCAGACGGTTAAGGCGCTGGCCTTCTAACCCCAACTTGGCAGGTTCTATCCTGGCTCAGTCCGGTGGTATTTGAAGGTGCTCCAATACGACAGCCCCGTGTCGGTAGATTTACTGGCACGTAAAAGAACTCCTGCGGGACTAAATTCCGGCACCTCGGCGTCTCCGAAAACCTTAAAAAGTAGTTAGCGGGACGTAAAACAAATAACATTATTATTACTAAACTGATAACAGCTTTTTTCCTTGGAAATATAACATTCTGAAATTTATGAACAATATAGACTATAAAAAATTCCATTGTATGTTGTGTTAAAATTTGGATTCGATCAGATACCGTGTTTTTTAAAAGTACTTTCTTAAACTTGATGGTTAAAACATTTAAAAACGGACACTTCCTGCGTTCCATCTGCCATAAAAAAGATTAAATTATACATTTAAAATTCCAAACGTACATGACTAACATAAAACGAGGAAAATAATGGAGTTACTGTATTTTTTATATACCTGAATACTTGAATGAACACAATAGTTTGGTCCACAGTAGTGATATAACTTTATTCACCGAGCAGATGGCTATGCGGCTTGGGTCATCTAGGCATCAACTTGAATTAGGGAGATAGTGGGAGCCCTGAAGATGGTTTTTTGTGGTTTTCCATTTTCGCACCAGGCAAATGCTGGGGTTGTACCTTAGTTAAGGCCACGGTCGCTTCCTTCCCACGCTTAGCCCTTTCCTCTCTTATCGTTGCCATAAGACTATCTGTGTAAAAAATGAGAATAATAACTTGCAGGGTACACAGCGTACCTGTAAAATTTACTGATAGCTTATCCAGAGAACGAGAGAACTGTCAATATGTTTACATTTAAGCGATGTAACATGAAGACAAGTTAATTTCATATCTACTCCCCAATGGAAAGTCTTAAAAATCTACTATATAACATCGAAATTACAAATAATTATATCTGAATAGCAATATAATTTACAAATTCATAACGAAATAATCTTAAATTACCTTACTTTCTGCGATCTACTAATGGAATAATGCTCGTAGTTCTATTCGTTCTTTAAACTGTGACACTATTAAGCCGTGAATAATACTTATGTCCTTAGTTGTTCGTAAAAGTTTGGTTCTCAACTTCAGGATCGTCGTTGTGGGTCTATCTGTCATTACAGAGTTGGATTTGAAGTCATACTATATTTTAGTATTAGTTTGAAATGAGAAATGTTATGGCATCTGAATATCCATTGGATTTTAATTTCATGACTGAGTGGAGTGTAATTAGAATAACTAACTATTAATTCGAAAATGCTCGACTAACTGTACAGTATCTTACAACACTCAAGCCATTGAATCTGGGGTACCACTGTCTATTCCCGCTTTCGGTGACGTCATGCGCATCAGTCAACAGCAGAATGGCTCTCCGGAATGGTCTACGTGACCTGTGAGTTACACCGGAAAACCCTATCGTCAAGAAATTCAACGACTGCGGACGGCAGTTTTGTATACTTACCGTTTGTGAAACTTGAAACGCCACTTATCCGGCAACAGTAGATCCCCACTGCAACTGCAGCTAGTATTTTCTTGCAACAGTTTCGTTCGACAACGGTTTTGTTCCGGAAACAGTTACGACAAAGCGGTTGCGTTGTATCTGCCCCAGCTCTACATGGAACTTCATCCTACAAGCTGACATCCGGCACCTGTACGACACAATGCATGCACGTTTGCATGCCTGCTTCAACAGTCAGGCGATTACACCAGTTATTAATGGACCAGCATGACACATTTGCGATGGCTTGTTTCGCGCGGATATAGACCTGTAGTCTTCTACCTTTAATCAATTAAATATATTACTTCGACTAATTTTTTGCCAAAATTTTCGTATTCTACATTCCTTATTTCATGGTGTTTGGATATTTTTTCCGCTAGTGTATATATCGTGTGCCTTTTGAATCCATTTATTAGAGTATTTGACTTGTAAATTGCTCTTGCTTGAGGCCTTAGGTTAATGTGCGTGATCACCATTTTTCCTTCGGTTGTGGCTCATTTTGCAGATGTGCAAGTGCAGAATTAGAGGGAGACCAAGACGACGATGGTTAGGCTCAGCTTCTAATGATTTAAAGATAAGAGGTATAGAACTAAATCGGGCCACAGCACTAGTTGCAAATAGAGGATTGTGGGGACGTTTAGTAAATTCATAGAGGCTTGCAGACTGAACGCCGAAAGGCATAACGGTCTATAATGATAATGTACAATGATATATGTGTACCGGCTGGTACACCTCTACGCCGCACATTTAAATTTTCCGCCTTAAAGTACTCCTCTACAGGAGAAACTGAACTTTAACAACTATATCAACTCGTAAGTTCCTCAGATGTCACTACCGTACATTTTGTGATTACGAAGTTGTCAATACTGTGTGGAGTTTAACTTCTTTTGTCTTCTATTGATCAAGAAGTGTGGACATTCTCTGATAGATGTCTCTACAAAAAACTATGACCATGCACCCTGGTGCGAAGTGGAAGAACTTTATTTGAAGAAATTTTGTATTCATAAGTTTGTTCGTTACTAAATTTCGTTCTTTCATTTGTGGGTTGGCAATATAAATCTTTTCTTTCCGCCAGTTTTGAACTTAGCCAATCCAGAATTTCTGTAATTAATTTTTGATCAATCGTGTCTTTCTTCTTCGGTTTGGATGTGTAACTGTAAGCTACCCAATAAACGCCTGTGGGAGTGTCTTAATTATTCATGAAAGGTCTCGAATCTTCCCCGAGAGTATAAAAGCTGCTGATTTTCCTGTCTCTGGGCCACTCGAACAACATCTAGCCTAGTGTATGGAAGTGTAGCAGGAGGCGGGAAGCGCCTCTTTCATCCGGCATCAGCTCTTCAACAAGGTAATGGCCACTAACAATCTTTATTTCTTGCTAGCTCTGCAGTTTAAACCGCGGGGAAGGTCCGAAACCTTTATTATGTAACCTATCTTGAAAACATGTAATTTGCCGTCGCTTTTGTAAAACTTCACATATCTTTAACTGTAAATCGGGCTTTACACTCTCGAGCTCCCCTTCATTTTTGCCTTGAGGTGACTAAGTTTTGGAAACCTTTTCTTCCTTAATGTATTAAATTTTCTTACACGAGTCACATCCATAGTTTGGGAATAGCCCCTGGTTCATCGGCCTAGTGCCTCTTAGGTTTTAAAAGATTTCATGTAGGAGTGCAAGTACTCGCCTCCATTCTACTTGGTGTTGAGGGCCATTAACTTATCCTATTATTTTTCTACTAAGGCCCATTAGGTTGGGTAAAAGATACCCCTGTTTCTTTGTAAGTGTGCCTTGAGGGCAGTTAATAGTAAAGTCCGTTGTGGCCTTTGATAGGTTTGAAAAATTGAGAGCGGGTCAGCTCTTTCTTGTATTTGGATATGTGCCTCTAGGAGGCCTGACAGTGCTAGGTGGGAGCAAGTACTCCAGGTTATTAGGGGTTTTCTGCCCTTTGATAAATATGTGGTTGTGAGCTGAGAGCTCAGGAATTGTAAAAAGTGGGGCTTGAAGCCCAGATCGTTAAAGTGTCTCTAAATCTTGGCTTTCCTGGTCTTGTACCTGATTTGTTAACTTGTTGTTATTCGTTGAATGTTCAAATTCTATGTCAAAATTTGTAAAGTTTTGCTATTTTTGAAAATATAACCTTTAGTTCAATTGTAATCAATTTCTCTGCTTTGTAGTTAGACCCAATCCAGCCCGCCCCTTCTTTCACCTCTGCTGTTCCACGGGTATCCCGTAACAATATGTATGTTGTAGGTTTCCCGTAGTGCAAAGTCTTAAACATCCTGTAGCGATTGAATCCCGCCTGGTAGCCGTGATGTTAACAACTTATGGTCTCACGCCGTGGTTTACCTGTTCGAATTCCGTTGATGGGAAAAGTTTTCGCCATCAGACTGTTGACTAACACGGTAGGAGAGGTGGTGAGATGCAAATTCTAATTACTAGATTGCGTGTCAAAAGCCTGAATTCAATTCGAGACCTCTCCGCAGTGTTCGTACGTAGTGTAATCATATAACGCTGTTCGTCCGTCGAATGGCGATTATAAGCCTTGAGCAGACCCCTTGGTGTTATTCGACAGGAGTAGTTTATGTGACGAGACCAGTGTTCACCCTCTGCATCATTACTATCATCATCCCACATCCAGGCGCGCAGGTGGCCCATGGCCGTTAAATAGACAGACTTGCACCAGTAGAGCCAAACATATCTCCTCGGACAATTCCGGCCCTAAAAGCCATACGATAAATAAATAAATAAATAAATAAATAAATAAATAAATAAATAAATAAATAAATAAATAAATAAATAAATAAATAAATAAATAAATAAATAAATAAATAAATATGATTGATGTTTGTTGTTTAAAGGGGCCTAACATCGAGGTCATCGGCCCCAATAACTAAATAAATAAATAAATACTCAGCTCAAATTCCCGAATTTATGTGTAAAGTAATGAAGGTGAAAAGCTATCTTTCGGACTAATTGGTTTATGATATCTGTTAATTAATACGTAGCTGTAAAAAGGCGCGTTCTGCTTTACGTTTACGAGAACTATACGAGTACGAAAGGCATGCTCCAGATCAAATGCGGATTGTGCGAAAATTGTGTCCCCCACTCCGTAATGAGCTCCAATAATTTTGAAGATACTTCTGTTTTTTTCTGGTTTTTGTTATTAGTTTGAAGTCGGACCGGGCCAGGCAGGTCTTATGGCTATGATGGGATAGGACAAGACTAGAATTGGATATAAGGCGGCTGTGCCCTTAATTAAGGTACAGCCCAACCATTTGCCTGGTGTGAAAATGGAAAACCACGGAAAACCATGTTCAAAACTGCCGACAGTGGGGTTCGAACCTACTATCTCCCGAAAGCAAGGTAACGGTTGCACACCCCGAACTGTCCTGCCAACTCGCTCAGTATAATTCCTCTTTACTAACACCACCCCTGAGTGTGGGGGTAGTAGAATACATCCATGATATCCCTTGCTTGTCGTAAAAGGCCACTACGAGGGAGACCAATAGTAATGATGTAATGTGACATTAACTACAATTTTAGGTTTTCGGAGACACCGGTGTGCCGGCATTTTGTCCAACAAGAGATTTTTTACCTGCGAGTAAATCTACCGACATGGGGCTGACGTATTTGAGGATCTTCAAATACCATCGGACTGAGCCAGGATCGAACCTGCCAGGTTAGGCTCAGAAAGTCAGCATTCTTCCGCCTGAGCTATTCAGACCGGCAAGAGGGACATCATTGAGGCTATCAATCTGAGAGCGTGATTTGGTGATCACGAATCCCCCAGCTGAGTCTGGCACTGTTTACAATTATTTATGCTAGGATCCTCTCTTTCCTTCTGACCTACCCTGGTTAACCCTTGCTCTCTACCGACCTCCACAGTTAGCATTTCACTTCTTTTCTTCGAGGGTGAGACCTCTTTCACTTTTCCTTTGACTAGTTATAGGAGAATTGCCCAATTGTGCTTTCTTTTAAAACATTAATCCCCACCACTTTCACCTTCACCACCACCACTGCCCGGTTTTAATTTAATTTTGTGTGCCTATTTGTAGCCGGGTGCGCCCTTGTAAGGCAGACCCTCCGATGAGGGTGGGCGGCATCTGCCGTATGTAGGTAACTGCGTGTTATTGTGGTGGAGGATAGTGTTATGTGACTTTTAGGGATGTTGGGGACAGCACAAAGACCCAGTCCCCGAGCCAAGGGAATTAATCATTTAAGGTTAAAATGGATATCCCATTACCCATTGTTTAAATCTATGCCTTTGTGAACTCTGGATCCAAGTAGAGCCTGGAGTGAATAAAAGATAACTGACATACTCTTCTTTGTAGTCTGACTCATTATTTATTTTAATTTGGACATCAGTCTCATTAGCTTCGGAGAGTGAAATATGACTCATAACCTGAGTCGTTGCTGCGCGAATAGGGTAAATGTTACTGTATCTTCCAATCGCATAACATCTTCTTCTTGAACCCACGCGCGGTTTCTTGTTCGTGTCTATGCCACTGTGAAGTCGAAAGAATTGATTATTACGTTTTTCAATGACAAATTACAAATGGAAAATAACAAATTATAACAGCGAGTTAATGTAAACGAAGGAAGTGAAATACAAGCAAAATATACAAAAGTTGTTAAGCGTAAATGGGTTGATCAAATTCTAAATGCTCTTAACAACTCGGTTGAGTTTGCGAAGTCTTAGTTTTAAAGAATGAGTAATGGGATATCAAAGCTAGTACTGTAAAATGTAATTTGATTACTCAGTGATATATTGCTTGCTGTTAAAGAAATATTCTAACATGACAGTTCTAAATTAAACATCAAGGAATATTTTTCTTCTCATAATTCAATAAAAATATTGTCTAAATGTAATACTATAGTGTATTATCAATTTACAAATCATTCGCTTGCTTTTGAATGGAATACTTTCTTAAATCATTGATTTAAGACGGGAATCTAAATCCGAATTCATCTCTTTGATTCAGTTTTGGAGACATGGAAATAAGAAATTGGGGTATTACTGTTGTAGATCCCATTAAGAAAATAAATGTGGAACTTCATCCACTTGGAATTTCGTGGCATAAACTATTCGAGCGATCTGGAATGTTATTTTGAGTGTCAAATAAATGTAACATTTATTTCTCAGATTTGTTCGTGCTGATGGGAAAATTGGATAAATGTTAAGCTTTTTAAGAGGCTTCCTAACCGAGGCGGTAAAGGCATGCTGGGTTTTACCGGAATGACGTGGGTTCGAGTTCCCGTCAGGAAGTCGAATTATTTAGGAAAGAACATTTCCACTCCTGAAGAGGCACGTGCCCACGAGGTTCACTCATACTTCACATAAAATGAGTGCCAGGTTAAATTTCTGGGGGGAAAGGCAGCCAGGAGTGGAACTTAACTACTTGAACTTTACCTTCCATTCCTCCAAGGGCCTTCATGACCTTTGTGAAGATGACTGTGCTTTGCAAGAATTCCGGATTATTTCACATTTCAGTGGTATCGGATTTCACCTTACTGCCAGTAATATTTTACGTAAAGTGAAGCTGTGTGGAGCGTTACCCAGCACTAAACCATTCAAGCTCACTCTTGGTCGTAAATACTGCGTGTGCCTTATTGATTACCTCCAGAAATTCATTTGTTTGGTAAATACTTATCAACTCGAATTATATTTGTGACTTGAGAACAGTTTGCATCGTTTGAGATAATTCCAGTGATTTTGTACATAACATTAGTTGGTCAACGATGCATTGGAATGAAGGAACTTCAGTGCTAAATTAAACAACGAATTATATTATATTTCAGCCCCAGTTATCGCTCTCGCACAACTCGCAAGTACTGTCACAAGAATAATGGAAATATAAACCATTTTTCATTGCCATATTTGTGAGCATAAAAATTTCAAATCTCACTGTTATATTTGTTAAAATTCATTACATAAAGTAAAATATCAGTTCACGATACGGTGCCTGTTACAAACTTCCATTCCGGGTATGATGGATGTATGGCAGCTTTAAAGATGGTATTCTGATATTTTGAATGGGGTTCATATTGTAGCTCTGAAATTTAAAACATATCTGCTGTGGATTGAGTGGCTGTAAACGTATCCAGATATAACGGGTGAGTCATCTAAAATTACCACTCGCGAATATTTCCGATACGGACGTACAATAAATTCGCTGCTTTTACACAATGAAGTTATAGACAAGGAGGTACAAGCGTAGTATATACAAAGCTTTAAAAATGAACATGGAATGGTTATCTAGCATGAACACTGTTTTATAAGAATTAACATTGTTTATCTGTTTACAAACATGGAGGGCTAATTGCCTCCAGTTTCAGTGTACCTACACAATGACCGCATACATTTTTCAACCTATATTTTCCCAATAAACTGGAAATGATAATAATAATATAGACAAAGCGCGGTTTGGGTCACATTGCTGCCAGCTTGAATTCTGGAGATAGTGGGTTCGAACCCTGAAAATGGTTTTCTGTAGTTTCCCATTTTTGCACAAGGCTGCACCGAATTAAGGCCACGGTCATTTCCTTCCTGTCCCACTGTCGCGATTAGATGATGGTGCGACGTAAAGCAAATTATAAAACTTTAATAATGGTATCCGGCTCCTAGATCAAATGATCAGATTAGTGACTTTCGGTTCATAAGGCCCCAGGTTCGATCCTAGGTGGGTCGGGGATTTCAGCCAATTTTGGAAAATTCCTCTAGACCGGGGGCTGGCTACATGTTATGATGTCTCCGATAACCGTAAAAGTAGTTAGTTTGGACGTGAAGCAAATAAGATTATTATTGTTACATGCCATATCATAATGCATATATTATATTATATACAACATAAGTCTGTACAGAGTTCTCCTTCCCATTGTTTACATACAACATATCACAATACCAACCATTACAGGAACATGAACGAATATATCTTCCCATATTAGTGCCGAACCCAGGTAATTGGGGAAATGGACAGGAAAGAACAATATAATCATGTACCGAATGGGTACTCAATACCAATTGCAATATTGTGAAATTACTTTGCATAAAATTAATAATAATAATAATAATAATAATAATTGTACCGGCCGGTACACCTCCACTCCGCTAATTTAAAATGTGCGCCTGTTGAAACTCCTCTGCTGGAGGAAGTCTGAACTTTATTGACAGTATTAATTTTTTACCTTCTCAGAAGATGTCACCACGTGGAAAATTTTGAGTTTTTGAACTGTGTCATTTTTGATGTGTTTTTGTTTCGCTTGAAGTAAGAAGTGTGAACTTTCTCTTCTAGAGGACACTACTGAAGATCTACAATAGTGCAACCTAGTGCGGAGTCAAAGAACTATTTTTTTGGAGAAAATTTAATTTCAAGAGTTTGTTCTTTGTTAAATTTCTTTCTATCATTGTTTAAGTTGGCAATATTTACCCCTTTCTTCCCCTTGTTATGAATGTATCCAATCCCGAATTTCTTCAATTAATTTCTATCCAATCAGATGTATCTTCCCCCAACTTGAATCTGTTGCGGGGTCCTATCCAATAAAGAGTTTGTGGGAGGGTGTTTTCTTTCCCCTAACGCCTAGAAACTTCCGCGAGAGGATATAAACTGCTGATTTTTGGGTCTCTCGGCCACTTCTGTTCCATCTTTCAGTGTGTTAAGTACATAGCAGGGGGCGGGAAGCGCCTCTTTCTTCTCCAGCCGTTCAACACAAGGTAATGGCCGATTAATAACTTCTTTCTTTGCTAGCTCAGCAGTTTAACTTTCGGGGCGGGTTCTAAGCGTTCAACCATGTAACCTTTTCCTAAAATGTAACTACTCTTTTCATATATTCTCTTTTAAAACGACATATTGGGATAGAGAGCGCTAACCCTCTCGAGCTCCCACTCACATTGTCTTGAGGTGAACTTATTTTCTCAACCTATTTTTCGTTAATGTAAAACAAATTGTTCTTTTCTTAAGTCACCTCTTTAGCATGGGATTAGCCCTTGTATTAACGGCCTAGTGCCAAGTAGGTCTTAATCAAAGTGTATTAGGAGTGCAAGTTCGCCTCCTCTCAAATTGTTATTTTAGAGGTCATTTAATTAACCTGCTTTTCTTTTAATAGACCTCAGTAGATTGGGTATTTTACCCCTGTGTTTATGTCCGTTGAGGACAACTTGAAGGTGGAGTTTGGTGTGGCCTGGGAGAGGCTTAAATTTTGAGAGCGAGTGGCTCTTTTGAAAATTCTGGGTTGTATGCCTCATGGAGGTTTTTCAGTGTAATTTGGAGCAAGGGCTCCTAGGTATGAATGGGGTTTTCTCCCCCTCTGTTAAAACTTGTGTTTGAGGTAAAACTGAGCTGATTGCCCAAGCATTGTGAAGTCAGGGCGCGAAGCCCAAATTCTGTAAATATTGTAACTAACCCCTTTTGAATTGCTACTTTGTACCTGCCATGCTTGTTATTTCTTTGTTTTCGAAAAGAAAATATAACCTTGTTAATTTTTAAATTAATTTTACATTGCACTATAATTTCGTAGCTTGAAACCCATTCACACCCACACCTTCTTTCACCTCTACCTGCCACGGAAAAGTCCGTAACAAGTGGTAGCAGAGCGTGGTTGAATGGGTCTCAATTTAGCCCCTTTTGACGGCTACACATTGTTTTGATCCGAACTCTAACCATTTTCTCAGTTGCTGGAATTTTTTGACCTTTTCTAAATTGGTCTGTCATCATGCCCGGCCCTCGCGATGTTCACCTTCTTAACTATTTGCGCAAGGAGGAGTTGATCTATGAATTAACTATCAGAAATGTGCAATCTGGAGGCACGGTTGCAATAGACACTAACAAGCTTAGAGAGTCCCTTGATTTGCCCATTTCCATCCCCAATTTGGGAGAGAAAGAAATTGACGACTCTCTTTCCACGATCACGGAGAATATTACTGGGCTAGCTTCTGTAGTTAGTTTTTTTGATGAAAATGATCCGTCTCCTAATCAAATTAAGCGTGTGCAAGGTAGGCTATATCATTTTTCGAATAGGGTTAACGATCTGTTGTCTCTAAAACTGAATGACGTTCAGAGGAAGGAAGCTAGTACGCTCCTGGAAAATATTTCCGAATTATCTAGTAAGGTCACTCAATTGTTAACTGGGGAAGTTCCTCCCAAATCTGATCAACCCACCATAGTAAATGCAGGTAGTGAGGAAGCGCCTCCCAAGGGAGAAGTTAATAGAATAACCGTTGCTGCTCAAACTATCCCTGCCCCATTGGACAACGAATCCGAACGTCGTGCATCATTGAGTAACATCCGTTCTGAATTAACTTCCTTACCATTGAAACCTTTACCTACTATGTCACCCGGGTTTAGTAGCTTGCCTCATCCATTGGCAATGTTGCTCAGAGGTATATCTAAGTTTTCCGTTAATACCACCAGTGATGTAATTTCATTTTTAAGATTTCTAGTGGAATTTCAGGATCATGCCCTTGTTTTTTCTCTTTCTCCATGTCAAATCTTGCAAATTATCTATCCGTATGCTATTGGTATTCTCTCTGATAAAATCGTAAGAGCCATTGCCGAGCAATCATCTATTGAGGATTTCCACGCCCATTTGCTAGCTAACTTCATCCCTGCTAGGGCCAGGTCCTCCCTTATTCAGAAGTACTATTATCGTGTACAGCGCTTGGATGAAAACTTGGCTGATTTCATACAGGACATTAAGTTTTATACTAGGGTGTTTGCCCTTCATTTTCCTGAAGATCAGATTGTACAGGCTATTGTAGAGGGAATTTCACCTCCCTATAGGTCATATTTGTGTTTCGCGGCGTGCCCGCAAACTGTCTCGGAACTTGAAGCATTGGCCGTCTCAGCGGAAGGAGTTAGATACGCCGATTCTTTGCGTGTCGCGAAAGAACCCCCGCCTTCCATTAGTAATACTCGGCCTCCACCTCGCCGATCAGTCACCCCCCGTAAATGTTATGCTTGCGGGTCGCCTGACCATCTGCGCAATAAGTGTCCTCTGATCAAAACTAGTAGGGCAAATAATGGAGCGGGTCCGTCACAAGGCTGTTTTAAATGTGGGGCTTTCTCACATATCGCAAAGAATTGTCCCAATTCGAATAGCACCCCCTCCTGCTCAACTTCTGGTGTAACTTCCAACAACAATCAAAAGTGACTAGTGGCTGCGGCTGAGTCAACTAATTCTGCTTCCCAAGGCTCAGCCCCTGGCAAAAAGGTCGAGAATTCAGGGAACGATAAGTCTTCGAATACATCTTTTGAATGCCCCAAAGAGTGTCTTAGGATTGCGGCGGATACCCCCGCACCTGTTCCTTTTCTTAAGATTGAGTTAAATAACGAGCCTATAACAGCTCTCTTAGATTCAGGCAGTGTTTGTTCGATTATTTCGGCTGAATGGTATTCTAAATTGAAAGCTGTTTGTAAACTACCTGACTACGTCTCATCTCCTATTCAATATGTTTCGGCTAATTCATCTCCATTAGAAATTCTAGGTTCCGTACTGGTCAAAATTCGTATTTTTAAATTTACTTGGAAAATTAAATTGTTTGTGGCTAAGCACCTGTCTTGCCCCATCATACTAGGAGCGGACTTTATTTCTCACACTGGTCTTGTGCTCGATCTTCAGAGTAAGTCGTGCACATTCAAATTTGCGTCCAATTGTAAAATTCCCTTGTTAAAGTGTAATTCTGTGTCATGTTCATCTATTTCGCCTACCCAGGATGAGATGTTGTTAGACCTTAGACATCTACCTGAGGAGCAGGCTGATAGTATTCGTAAACTGTGTCAGTCGTTTCCCGAGGTGTTCTCTGATACTCTTGGTGTTACTGACCTTATTGAATACAAAATTGAGGTCACGGATTCGATTCCTGTCCGTTTTCCACCTTATAGGCTATCTCCACCTAAAATGAAGGCTCTGAAAGAAATTATCGATCAGATGTTGAAGGATGGTATTATTAGGCCCTCTAAGTCGGCGTATTCATCGCCTATTTTTCTAGTCCCGAAACCCCAAGGAGGCTTCAGGCCTGTCATTGATTACAGGGCTCTCAATCGGAAGGTGGTGTTGCAATCTGTGCCCCTTCCTGACCTTCATTCTTGTTTTTCATGGTTTCGTAAGGCCAAGTTCTTCCCCATCTTGGACTTAAATCAGGCCTACAATCAAATTCCCCTTGCCGAAGAGTCTAAACACCTTACAGCGTTTGCCACGGACTGGAATTTATACGAATACAACCGCGTGCCTTTCGGGCTCCCCACGGGGGCAGCTGTGCTCACTAGGCTACTAGATAGGGTCTTCTCCGACATCAAATTCGAGTACTTATATCACTATTTAGATGATGTCGTCGTATTTTCAGAGACTTTTGAAGAACATCTAGATCATTTGCGAGAAGTTCTCGATCGCCTTCGTAAGGCTGGGTTAACTGTTAAGTTGTCCAAGGTTGCCTTTGCTAAGCCCTCTATGTCATTCCTAGGGCATATTGTGTCACCCGATGGTGTAGCAGTCGATCATTCTAGAACACAGGCCATCCGTGATTTTAAACCTCCCAAGGACATTAAAGGTATCGCCAGGTTCATTGGTATGGTGAATTTCTTCAGGAAGTTCATTCCTAACTTTGCTAATAGAGCGGCGCCTTTAAACCTTCTTCGTAGGAAAGGCATCAAATTCGAGTGGGGACCTTCTCAACAAGCCGCTTTTGAAGACCTTAAATTAGCACTTTGTAATGCCCCTGTACTTGCTATGCCTGATTTCTCGAAGAAATTCATCGTCCAAACCGACGCGTCGTCGTCAGCAGTAGCTGCAGTCCTTCTTCAAGAGACTGAACTAGGGAGGCGACCTATCGCCTATGCCTCTAGGACCTTGTCGGCTCAAGAAGCCAAGTATTCCATCTATGAGCTGGAAGGTTTGGCAGTCTTATTCGCCTTAGAAAAGTTCCGTCTCTATCTGGAACACGTCAAATTCGACCTGGAGACAGATAATCAAGCATTAAGCTGGGTCTTAGGTAGGCCGCGTCGTACTGGTCGTATAGCCCGTTGGGCCATCCGTATTTCTGCCTTCCAATTCAATGTCAGGCATATCCGAGGTACCGAAAATGTTGTCGCTGATGGACTCAGCCGTATGTTTTCAGACGACGTTGAGAACCATGAACAGGTCGACAGTTCATCACCTCCCGAGTCCATGCTATCTGAGGTTAATGCCATCCTAACAGATGCTCCCATGCTTTTTAGGGATATTGAGAAATACCAACGTGAAGATCCGACGCTGGCTCCGATAATGGAAACCCTTTCTTCTGGGGA
The DNA here is from genome assembly GCF_040414725.1 of Anabrus simplex. Taxonomy (NCBI): domain Eukaryota; kingdom Metazoa; phylum Arthropoda; class Insecta; order Orthoptera; family Tettigoniidae; genus Anabrus; species Anabrus simplex. Next base: position 366,293,397 of record NC_090265.1, read on the forward strand.
ACATGTTGTCCCTTATGTTCTGAGGAATGGTGTTCTATGTTGCCCATCGAGGCATGATAGGATGATGAAAGTTGTCGTTCCAGCTGTTCTTGTACCTATGATCTTCAAGTATTATCATGAGACCCCATTAGGAGGGCATCTTGGAATCTTTAAAACTCGTGAGAAGATTCGTGAAATGTTCATCTGGAAAGGTATGGACGGTGAAATCCGGGAACTTGTAAAAGCTTGTAAATCTTGTTTGCTCAGTAAACCCACCATGTCCACCAAGGTAGGCCTTTTGTCTTCGCATCAAGCGTCGCGCCCCATGGAACGTCTGTATATCGATTATGTAGGACCCTTCCCCCAGTCAAAGGGTAATGCTAACAAGTTCATCTTTGTGTGCGTAGATGGTTTTACCAGATTTTCTTGGTTATTTCCGACTAAGCTGGCTACCGCTCAGTCTACCATTACCTGCTTAAATTCTATTTTTGCTTCTTTTGGTCCATGTCAATATATTGTATCTGATAATGCTAAGGCTTTTACATCTAATTTATTTCGTAAATTCTGTTTTGACTTATCAATCTCTCATGTAACTACTTCTGCTTATTACCCTCAACCATCTCTGGCTGAAAGGGTTAACCGTAATCTCAGGTCAGCACTTATTGCCTATCATCATGAAGATCATTCCAGGTGGGACATGTCCCTGCATTGGATAGCTTTTGCTTTGAATTCGGCGGTTCATGAATCTCACAAGTTTACTCCAGCTTCTTTGATGTTCAAGTTTGTTCCCAACTCGCCGCTCTCTAACCTCTGGTCTCTGAATGACATTCTACCCGAGACAATGGATCCGGATAACATTAAAGATCTTTGGAAGAAGGCTAAAGCCAATCTTAAAGTGTCTCATGAAAAGGTTAGGGAAAGGTATGATCGTGGACGGAGACCCACCCCTTTGAAGGTAGGTGACCAGGTGATGGTCAAGAATTTTGTTCCCGCGGGCAAACTTGCCCCCAGATTTCATGGGCCATGCATCATTCTCGATTTTCTTACGCCGGTTACCTTGTTAGTAAGCAATCCAGCCACCGAGAGGATATTTAGGGTTCACCTGTCACAGGTGAAACCAGTGTAAATTTTGTGTCAACTTGCTTCATATAATTTGATAGGAATATGAAGGTTATATTTTTTTTTGAGTTCCACTCTTAAGGCATTCTGCTCCTTCTATTTTATTTTATATGTAAGCATTTCTTGTAAACCTCCCCGATTGTTAAACTGCCTTCCTGTCCTTACCTCGGCCATTACCACGCTCCCGTCTCCTGCTTCAATACACACAGTGGCTTGACTTATGCCATGGATATTTGCACGCCGCTGGCCCCTCAACCTCTCCACAAGCCTGTACCCTCAAAAAAGATGATGGTCCAACACAATTCTGCCGCCAAGCTTTAATGTTTCAGTGCCCCAGCAGCCGCGCGGCGCCGTGCAGCAACTGGAGCTGAGGACGGGCCCCCTCGGCCCTAGCGAGGACGACGTGTGCACGGCGAGCCGGAGCTCTCCTCCCGGCCAAGGCTGATGTGCGGCGCACGACCTGCTACTTGCCCGCAGCCTGTATATGTTCACCGCGGGCGCGGCGTACTTCAACACCTCTGCTCCCCTCATAGTGCGGGCGAGCGGTATCTCAGGGTACTTGAGGGGTCCGAGCGGCCTCCTTTGGACGCAAGCCGCAACGGCCGGTCTGGCAATCCCACTTCATCACCATCTACTACATGAACAGATACCATAAGTAATGACTACACTTGGGAATTCAACTGCAATATTTGGTGGACTTTGAAATTTTTTTTCCTTCACTTTCAAGTATAAAAAGTTATCTTCAGGAATTCAACTACTACAAACAGAAAGACTTTGCCTCACCTGCAACAACTAAATTTTGGAATTTCTCAAATACTTCTGTAATTTATTTTAATATCAACATCAAAACTGGGACCTTATTTTCAAACAAAGTTTATGTTCTTCTGTGTCATCCCTGGAGGAACTTTTGGGGGGGGGGAGGTCTGTACCGGGCGGTACACCTCCACTCCGCTAATTTAAAATGTGCGCCTGTTGAAACTCCTCTGCTGGAGGAAGTCTGAACTTTATTGACAGTATTAATTTTTTACCTTCTCAGAAGATGTCACCACGTGGAAAATTTTGAGTTTTTGAACTGTGTCATTTTTGATGTGTTTTTGTTTCGCTTGAAGTAAGAAGTGTGAACTTTCTCTTCTAGAGGACACTACTGAAGATCTACAATAGTGCAACCTAGTGCGGAGTCAAAGAACTATTTTTTTGGAGAAAATTTAATTTCAAGAGTTTGTTCTTTGTTAAATTTCTTTCTATCATTGTTTAAGTTGGCAATATTTACCCCTTTCTTCCCCTTGTTATGAATGTATCCAATCCCGAATTTCTTCAATTAATTTCTATCCAATCAGATGTATCTTCCCCCAACTTGAATCTGTTGCGGGGTCCTATCCAATAAAGAGTTTGTGGGAGGGTGTTTTCTTTCCCCTAACGCCTAGAAACTTCCGCGAGAGGATATAAACTGCTGATTTTTGGGTCTCTCGGCCACTTCTGTTCCATCTTTCAGTGTGTTAAGTACATAGCAGGGGGCGGGAAGCGCCTCTTTCTTCTCCAGCCGTTCAACACAAGGTAATGGCCGATTAATAACTTCTTTCTTTGCTAGCTCAGCAGTTTAACTTTCGGGGCGGGTTCTAAGCGTTCAACCATGTAACCTTTTCCTAAAATGTAACTACTCTTTTCATATATTCTCTTTTAAAACGACATATTGGGATAGAGAGCGCTAACCCTCTCGAGCTCCCACTCACATTGTCTTGAGGTGAACTTATTTTCTCAACCTATTTTTCGTTAATGTAAAACAAATTGTTCTTTTCTTAAGTCACCTCTTTAGCATGGGATTAGCCCTTGTATTAACGGCCTAGTGCCAAGTAGGTCTTAATCAAAGTGTATTAGGAGTGCAAGTTCGCCTCCTCTCAAATTGTTATTTTAGAGGTCATTTAATTAACCTGCTTTTCTTTTAATAGACCTCAGTAGATTGGGTATTTTACCCCTGTGTTTATGTCCGTTGAGGACAACTTGAAGGTGGAGTTTGGTGTGGCCTGGGAGAGGCTTAAATTTTGAGAGCGAGTGGCTCTTTTGAAAATTCTGGGTTGTATGCCTCATGGAGGTTTTTCAGTGTAATTTGGAGCAAGGGCTCCTAGGTATGAATGGGGTTTTCTCCCCCTCTGTTAAAACTTGTGTTTGAGGTAAAACTGAGCTGATTGCCCAAGCATTGTGAAGTCAGGGCGCGAAGCCCAAATTCTGTAAATATTGTAACTAACCCCTTTTGAATTGCTACTTTGTACCTGCCATGCTTGTTATTTCTTTGTTTTCGAAAAGAAAATATAACCTTGTTAATTTTTAAATTAATTTTACATTGCACTATAATTTCGTAGCTTGAAACCCATTCACACCCGCACCTTCTTTCACCTCTACCTGCCACGGAAAAGTCCGTAACAATAATAATAATAATAATAATAATAATAATAATAATAATAATAATAATAATAATAATAATAATAATAATAATAAAAATAATAATAATAATAATAATAATAATAATAATAGAGCTCTCGCTGGCGAGATGTAGTGTTTACAGTGCGCGACGTCTTCTGGTATGGGCTAGAGCAATTTGTTACTTTCATTGACCTGTCTCAGTCTCACCCTTGGCTTTCACAATGTGAAAGTGACTGAGGTATGAGCGATGCTAGTAATACCATTCCTTATGCAGCCAGTCCCTGTTATCATTGGTGTGAAAATGTCACCCATAGGGTCGGTTGGTGCATGCGTTTCAGTGGGCTTGGCAGACTGATATGCAATAAGAACTTCTGGCTCGGTGAGGAAAGCAACGGGAAACTACCTCACTCCTCATTTCCCTAGTATGCCTCTTCAGTGACGCCTAGGCTGTCTGTGATAGCCTTTGGTGGAGCTGTGGAGGATCAGACCAGCCTTCGGGCTGAATACCCAACATACATACAACAACAACAACAATAATAATAATTGTACCGGTTGGTACACCTATACGCCGCACATTTGAATTTTCTCCCTTGAAGTACTCCTCTACAGCTGAAACTCTGAACTTTAAAACTGAATTAATTCAATCGTTTATCTGAAGATATCACTGTGTTAATTTCGAATTTTTTTGTGTACTAATTATCAGGAAGTGTGGACATTCTCTCACAGATGTCTCTACCAAAAACTATGATCATGCACCCTGGTGCGAAGTGAAGGAACTTTTCTTGAAGATATTTTGTATTCATAAGTTGTTGTCTTTACTAAATTTCGTTCTTTCGCTGGTGGGTTGGCAATATTAATCCTTTCATTCCGCCTGTTTTGAATTTACCCAATCAGTAATGTCTGCAATTAATTTCCCTCCAATCACAGGTTTCTTCTTCATTTTTGACTTGTAACTTTTAGCCGACCAATAAACGCATGTGGGTGTGTCTTAATTATGCATGAAAGGTCTCGAATCTTCCACGAGGGTATAAAAGCTGCTGATTTTCTGGTCTCTCGGCCACTCGTACAACATCTAGCTTAGTGTATGGAAGAATAGCAGGAGGCGGGAAGCGCCTCTTTCATCAATCAGCAGCCCTTCAAAAAGGTAATGGCCGTTTAACATCTTTATTTTCTTGCTAGCTCAGCAGTTTAATCCTCGAGGAAGGTCCGAAACCGTTGTGTTGTAACCTATACCATTTCGATGTAAAATTTTCATGTTACTTTAACTGTAAATCGGGGATATAGAGTGCTTTACCCTCTCGAGCTCCCTTTCATTTTGATTTGAGGTTACTACGTTTTAATAACCGATTTTCTTCTCCTTCCTAATGTATTAACATTTTCTTATACGAGTCACCTCCCTAGTGTGGGAATAGCCCCTGTTGAATCGGCCTAGCGCCACTTAGGTTTTAACAAGCTTTCATGTAGGAGTGCAAGTACTCGCCTCCATTCAGCTTTGTATTTTGGGCCATTAACTTAACCCGTTTTTATTTTCCGTCCTGCGAAGGCCCAGGAGATTGGGTACGAGATACCCCTGTTCCATTATTATAAGTTGTGCCTTCATGGCAGTTAAGTGTAATAGTCTGTTATGGCCTTTAATAGGCTTGGACGATTGAGAGCGGGTCAGCTCTTTCTGGTATTTTGAAAGGTGCCTCTAGGAGGCTTGACAATACGAGGTGGGAGCAAGTGCTCCATGTAATTAGGGGTTTTCTGCCCTTTGGTAATTTGTGGTTGTGAGCTGAGAGCTCAAGGATTGTGAAATTGGGGCTCGAAGCCCAGGATTTGTAAAGACACCTTAACTTGTGTTTTCGCTTGTAAAATTATTATTGTACCTGAATATTCATTGTTATTTCACCTAGTGAAAAATTGTTAAATCTTGTTATCTGTTGAAAATATAACCTTTATTTCAATTTTAAATTCATCTTTCAGATTTGTAGTTAGACCCATTCCAGCCCGCAGCTTCTTTCACATCTGCTGTTCCACAGATACCTCGGAACATTAATAATAATAATAATAACCGGATGAAGTGGCTCAGACGGAAATGGCTGTAAGTGGCAAGTTCCATCCCATCTGTCAAGTAAATATTGTTTTCAACAACTGTGATGAGTGACAGCTCGAACAGCTTTTCTTTACAATTTAGAATCAATAATGTGATAGTCCTTTTCGCCCTTTTCCTATTCGAAAGTTGTACTTTGACTCCTCCATGTGTTATGTGGTTTCTGAGAAATGTTTTAAATCACCCTATTAAGTGGAAAACATACCTCTTACACGTGAGCCGAGGGGATAGGAGAGAGGGAAGTGCTCAGGCGGTACCAATACTCAAACCTCGAACTACAGGAATTATGTTATCTCGGTTAAAAGAAACCACTGCCCGACCGAGAATCGAAGCCGGGACACCTCGCAAAATAGACTAGGGCGGTATTACTCAGCAAAGAAACCAGTATTCTAATAACTGGGTTACTTCAAACAGAACTCGTGCATTGACTGGATATCTTGGGTGCTTTCCTACGAGACTGTATAGCTCTTTGATTTGAACTTCGTTTTTAAACTGTCCGTATGTGTTGGTTCTGCAATCGCATCACGTTAACCGTAACCAATCATATGCACAAACATAACTGAGCTCATTTTTCTTACTTGACCTACGTGCTTTTTCAAGTTTAAGAAATAAACTAAACGAACTTTATTTGAGAACTGTACCTGTTGCGTAGCAATGCGATACATTTAGGAGAGACAGATCACAACCTGCGTTCCCAGATAGCCAAAAATATTACCTCATTCTCGATTTCAAGAATTCTATCTTTTATTTCGGTTATATTTACGACAAGATTGGCACATCAGGCTAACAAAGACCAAGATAAGGATACCAGTCATGCACAATATTACCACTTTACAGGAGGCCTCTGAATAAAACAATATCGAATATGAAATCACACTGGGAGTAGCAGCTGAATATCGAAAACGGATTTAATACGTTGTTGTTGTTGTTGTTGTTGTTGTTTGGTTCGGTTCATCAGTTCACAGGCTGGTGTGATGGTGCTCGTCATGCCACCCCATTATGTGCTACTCTGTCCAGGGCTGAGAAAACTCCCATTTAACAAGTTTAAGTTGAACTTAAGAAGTGGTTAATGCATCCTTTTCATTACACAGAGTGAAGCGAAATTCGCGCACTCGGGCATCGCAGCGCGACCCCTCACATGCCAGCAATAAAAAAAATGTCTCTCACAAAAGTTCGTCCTGCGAGTAAATCCGGGAGAAAAAGGTCGTTGAAGAGTGGCAATCTGGCAACACTGTAACCACATGTAGGGTAACTACCTCTGTCAGCACACGTTAGACGTGCTGTACAGTTGGAGCAGTGGATAGGATTTTGGTTAGCATGCGTGAGGTCGAGAAGTCGATCTTGGATTGAGGCGTAGATTTTTTATTTCGTAAATGTAGTCCAGGTGGTATGGTATCTGGCAACTTATTCGTCAACAGTGATTGCAGCGGGTCCCCTAGAAACCATTTGCACTTACATACTACGATCCTAGGAATGGACGAACATTCGTTTTCATTGGTCAACTTTGAAAGACGCCCTTTCCACGTCGTGGGCGTGAATTTATTCGCACCACTTCATCTACTAGATGCGTTACAACATGTTCAGCGTTACTAAATTTTGTACCGGGCGAGTTGGCCGTGCGCGTAGAGGCGCGCGGCTGTGAGCTTGCATCCGGGAGATAGTAGGTTCGAATCCCACTATCGGCAGCCCTGAAAATGGTTTTCCGTGGTTTCCCATTTTCACACCAGGCAAATGCTGGGGCTGTACCTTAATTAAGGCCACGGCCGCTTCCTTCCAACTCCTAGGCCTTTCCTATCCCATCGTCGCCATAAGACCTATCTGTGTCGGTGCGACGTAAAGCCCCTAGCAAAAAAAAAAAAAAAAAAAAAAAACAAAAAAACAAACAAACTAAATTTTGTAAATGTAGGATACATGTGATCTAAGAAACGGTGTCCTACTGTATTACAGTATGTTATGTCCAATGGAAATTAGAAAATTAAAAAAAGCGCCTCAACCCAGGATCGAAGTCTTGAACTAATGCATGCTAACCCAAAGCTCTATCCACTGCACCAACCGTACAGCACGACTAGTAGGTGCGGACAGATGTAGTTACCCTACATGTGGTTACAGTGTTGCCAGATTGCCACACTTCAACGACCTTTTTCTCCCGGATATACTCGCAGGTCGAACTTTTGTGAGAGTCATTTTTTTATTGCTGGCATGTGAGGAGTCGCGCTGCGACGCCCGAGTGCGCGAATTTCGCTTCATCCTGTATTCAGGAATAATTTGAATTAATATTGCTGTAGTATATATTAAGTGTGAGTAGCTCGTATCAATAAAGACGATGGATAATTTGTAATAATTGATATTTGTGATAAGTAAATTTGATGGTATTTACTCTGTTGTATGAAGAGGGAATAGGACATTTTATGTTCATTTGAGCATATTTTGGCTTACACGAGATGTATCAGAAACACAATCTGTTTTGCCTATGAATGTGCTGTTTTCGTCTTATACAGTAGAACCTCGATATTGCGAATTAATTGGGGTGCTACATTTTATTTCGATTTATCGAAATTTCGAGATATAGAGAATATCGATTCTGAGCATGTGTAGCACATAATCGAATCACATGTATCTACAGTATTTAAAAATAGACAGACAAACTCTATTTTACGGCATCACTTTAATTATAACCCTTTTATAGTAACTTTTTAGAAGACAGCATACAGTAGTGAAACAAGAAATATCATCATCATCATCATCATCATCATCATCAACATCTGTTTACCCTCCAGGTTCGGCTTTTCCCTCGGACTCAGCGAGGGATCCCACCTCTACCGCCTCAAGGGCAGTGTCCTGGAGCTTCACACTCTTGGTCGGGGATACAACTGGGGAGTATGGACAGTACCCCGCCCAGGCGGCCTCACCTGCTATGGTGAACAGGGGCCTTGTAGGGGGATGGGAAGATTGGAAGGGATAGACAAGGAAGAGGGAAGGAAGCGGCCGTGGCCTTAAGGTAGGTACCATCCCGGCATTAGCCTGGAGGTGAAGTGGGAAACCACGGAAAACCAGTTCGAGGATGGCTGAGGTGGGAATCGAACCCACCTCTACTCAGTTGACCTCCCGAGGCTGAGTGGACCCCGTTCCAGCCCTCGTACCACTTTTCAAATTTCGTGGCAGAGCCGGGAATGGAACCCGGACAACAAGAAATATACCTCCGTGAATGTCTTTGGGAAAATATATGTTAGTCTCTTCTGTTTGTTACGGTTAACCTTTCCTCCCTTCACTTGGAACTTCTCATCAATACCACGTAGCCGAGATTCGTAAGGGGCCGATGACCTTCGATGTTAGGCCCCTTAAAACAACAAGCATCATCAAAAGATTCGTAAGTGAAGTTTGTCATCCGCGACTTCGAGGGGTTGCTTTCGTACGTGACAGGTAATGTATTCACACTCGAGAAACAGCGAGGCTTCGCCGATTTTCCGATCTCTAGAAGTTTTAGTTTTTCGGTCCCCGTCATATTAACTCCCAGCATCACTGTAACCCTGTCTTTACTTGTTAACGGTTCTTCACAGACCACAAATATCGTATTGCACAGTCAATGTTGAACAAAATTCGAGTTACAGAGTACCTTTAGCTTCAATAGAGGAAATGTTTGCTTCGAGAAATCGAGAAATTCGATTTCTAGTTATAGAGAAATAAATTCACGTGTAGAATAGGACAAACGACTGGGAAATTTAAGTTACTTCGAGGTACTGAAAATTCGTATAAATGGAGGTTCGAGATAACCCCTGATAAGATCTATTGTACATATTGTATTTCCTCTTCTTTATCTGTTTACCTTCCAGGGTCGGTATTTCCTAGGGCGGTGTCCTGGAGCTTCAGACTCTGGGTCGGGGGTTACAACTGGGGAGGATGATCAGTACCTCGTCCAGGCGGTCTCACCTGCTATGCTGAACAGGGGCCTTGAGGGAGATGGGAAGGAAGAGGTGAGGAAGCGGCCGTGACCTTATGTTAGGTACCATCCCGGCATTTGCCTGGAGGAGAAGTGGGAAAACATGGAAAACCACTTCCAGGATGTTGAGGTGGGAATCGAACCCACCTCTACTCAGTTGACCTCCCGAGGCTGAGTGGACCCGGTTCCAGCCCTCGTACCACTTTTCAAATTTCGTGGCAGAGCCGGGAATCGAACCCGTGCCTCCGGGGGTGGCAGCTAATCACACTAACTACTACACCACAGAGGTGGACACATATTGTATTTAATGGTAAATAAAAGTTCATTTCCGCCCGACTGCTACATCCAATATACTGAGCAATTGGCTGCGTGGTTTGGGTCACGTACATTCGAGAAATAGCAGGTTCGAATCCCACTTTTGGCAGCCCTGAAGGATGGCTTCCCGTGTTTTCCCATTTTCGTACCAGGCAAATGCTGGGGCTGAACCTTAATTAACGCCACGGTCGCTTCGTTTCCACTCGCAGCCATTTCATATCCCATTCTCGCCGTAATACCTGTCTGTGTCGGTGTGATGTACAGAATATTGTAAAAAATCAGAACATAAACGTATTCATGTTGCACTGTTCTTGTTATCCGCACTTTCCTCAAAATCTAACTGAACAAGTTCTAGGTGTGTAAGACGTGTCCTATCAATCTACCTCTTCCTCAGGTCAACTTTCTCTAAATCCATTTGTGATTCTTGTTGGTTGTTTTTTTTTTTTTTTTTTTTTTTTTTGCTAGTTGCTTTACGTCGCACCGACACAGATAGGTCTTATAGCGACGATGGGACAGGAAAGGGCTAGGAGTGAGAAGGAAGCGGCCGTGGCCTTAATTAAGGTACAACCCCAGCATTTGCCTGGTGTGAAAATGGGAAACCACGGAAAAGCATTTTCAGGGCTGCCGACAGTGGAGTTCGAACCTACTATCTCCCGAATACTGGATACTTGCCGCACTTAAGCGACTGCAGCTATCGAGCTCGGTCATTTGAGATTCGTTAGCATACTTCTGTAACACCACATTTCGAAATCTATAATTCTCTTTCTTTCTGCTGTAGTTATTTTCCATATTTCAATTTCATACAATGCCAATGGGACTCACTAGACTGGACCACATCATTAATGATGATGTTCGGAAAAGGGCGTTAACTTTACGTCCTGAGGGCCGCAGACCACAAGGGCAATCAAAGAAGCGCTGGCTCGACACTTCGTGGGAAAACATGAATGTGTCGAAAGTCTCTCATGAAGAAGCACAAGACCGCGTCAAGTTCAATAGGAAGTGCAGTGTAATTAAGCGGGGTAAATGCTAAAAACGAGAAGAAGAAAATTTTCTTATAATGCCACTCTCAATAAAATTCTTCAGAAACATCTCTCTAATATAGGCTGATGTTGATGTGAGTAAATATATTTTCTTAAAAGACGTCTTATTTCCTGGTGCTAGTCCGTATTATGTCCTCCTTAATTTTGCTATCATTAGTTATTTTACTGCCTAAGTGAACACATTCATCTATCTTCTTGAAAACATAATTTTTTTGATGTAATATCTTATTTCCTGCATTACCTGACATCTTTCCGCTACTTTTGTTTTCTAATTTTTAAAAGCGGGCAAGCAAGCAATCTTGCAGTTTTCATTATTGAATTTGTGAGAATTTCAACGAAATAACCTGGTTTTCGTCAAATCCGAATAGGAAGGGGCATAAAAAACTAAAACTGCCCACATTTGTCGTTTCTGCAATCGTATCATGTCAACCGTAACCAATCATGTGCACAAAAATAACTGATTTCAATTTTCATGCTTTGGCCTACGTTCTTCTTCAAGTTTAAGCAATATACTAAAGGAACTTTATGTGACAACTGTACCTGTCGCTGAAAGCATCAAGGAAGATGGAGTTATTTGCATATGTAAGCAATGCCATTCGAGTTTAACGAATTCAATTTTGTTCGCCGCACCCAAAGAATCACCACAGACCGAGCCACTGTGAATATTGATCCCACATCCAACATAGGAGCAGAGTTACCAGATTGTTTCTGAAAATATTTTCCTAATTTTCTGTGTTCATATTCTTTCTTAATCTGCTTACCCTCCAGGGTCGGCTTTTCCCTCCGACCCAGCGAGGGATCTCACCTCTACCGCCTCAAGGGCAGTGTCCGGGAGCTTCAGCCTCTTGGCCGGGGGATACAGCTGGGGAGGATGACAAGTACATCGCCCAGGCGGCCTCACCTCCTATGCTGAACAGGGGCCTTGCGGGGGTATGGGGAGATGGGAAGGAATAGACAAGGAAGAGGGAAGGAAGCGGTCGTGGCCTTAAGTTGGGTACCATCCCGGCATTTTATGGAGGAGAAGCGGGAAACCACAGAAAACCACTTCCAGGACGGCTGAGGTGGGAATCGAACCCACCTCTACTCAGTTGACCTCCCGAGGCTGAGTGGACCCCGTTCCAGTCCTCGTACCACTTTTCAAATTTCGTGGCAGAGCCGGGAATCGAACCCGGGCCTCCGGGGGTGGCAGCTAATCACAATAAGCACTACACCACAGAGGCGGACTTTTGTGTTCATATACTGAAGTTAATTAGAAGCACTTTTATATCGATATAGAATAAAAGGTCCAATAAAGGCATTCACTTCGTAAATTTTTAGATTTTGAATGAAAATATTTTTAAAATAAAGTTTATTTAGTAAAACTACTAGACTATTTGAAAATTAATTTTCTGTATATACCTCTTCTTTTTCCAACAAGTACTTACTGTTCAGAACAGTATATAAAATTTTTCTTCTTTTTATTCAACTACCTTCTTGCCATTTTAGACAACAAATAATTTATATATGACATCATTCTTCAACCGCTATAAACTAACAGAAAATCAAAGGATTAGACAAGTTTGAATTGTTTTCTTGTGCATCCCAGGTGCCGCACCTACGAAATGGAGTGCTCCGATAGATTTAATCGAACAGAAGATCCAAGAATTAGATAAAACAGAATAGCCACCCCGCGCAGCCATATTGTCGTACCTTTTGACCATGCGTCGTTGCAAGCGGTTTGATGAATGCAAAGACGTCCAAAGACGACAATGCAAATTCTTTTCGCCTCCAAATACACATTTTTGTATTGCGAGTCAATTCTGATGCTGCCAGACAAATGAATGTCTTCGAAAATGATGTCTTGTTACTATAATAATAATAATAATAATAATAATAATAATAATAATAATAATAATAATAATAATAATAATAATAATAATAATAATAATAATATAATAATTTTATATGTTTTTGATGCCTTTGCTGGCAGGACCTAGTGTTTACAGTGCACTATGTCTTCTGGTATGGGCTAGAGCAATTTTGTTACTTTCATTGATCTTTCTCTGTCTTATCCTTGGCCTTGAAAATAATGAAAGTGACTGAGGTATGAGCGATGCTAGTAATGGCATTCCTTCTGCAGCCAGTCCCTGCTATGAATGGTGTGAAACTATTGCTCATAGAGTCGGTTGGCGCATGCATTTCAGTGGGCTTGGCAGACTGATATGTAATTGCAACTTCTGGCTTGGTGAGGAAAGCAACGTGAAACTACCTCGCTCCTCATTTCCCTAGTACGCCTCTTCAGTAATGCCTAGGCCATCTATGACAGCTGATGGCGGTGTTGTTGAGGATCCAACCAGCCTTAGAGCTGAAGACTGAACATACATACATGTTGTTTTGAACAATAAAGTACTTGGAAGAAAATAATTTATCAGCTAATGCATTGTGAAATTTGCGTCTAATGTTGTTTGAGTCATCAGTCCATAGACTGGTTTGATGCAGCTCTCCATGCCACCCTATCTTGTGCTAACCTTTTCATTTCTACGTAACTATTGCATCCTACATCTGCTCTAATCTGTTTGTCATATTCATACCTTGGTCTACCCCTACCGTTCTTGCCACCTACACTTCCTTCAAAAACCAACTGAACAAGTCCTGGGTGTCTTAAGATGTGTCCTATCATTCTATCTCTTCTTCTCGTCAAATTTAGCCAAATCGATCTCCTCTCACCAATTCGATTCAGTATCTCTTCATTCGTGATTCGATCTATACATCTCACCTTCAGCATTCTTCTGTAACATCACATTTCAAAAGCTTCTATTCTCTTTCTTTCTGAGCTAGTTATCGTCCATGTTTCACTTCCATACATACATACATACATACATACATACATACATACATACATACATACATATCTTTATTGCCCACCCTAGTGTACACCATCGGCTTACAGGCAATAAAGACAGACAGAGCGAAACAAAGGAAAACAAGCAATAATAACAACTACATATCTCTTAAAACTACTTAACTACATTTACTACCTCTACATCTACTCAGTATCATCCCACACGTACGCGGATAGCCAGCACACATGCAGGACGATACCGCACTACTAACTACCCAAAGCCCAACCCCTGACTACCACCTAAAAAAAAATAATTAGACTGGTCGCTGCAACAGCCCTGGCATGGAACACACGCCCACCAACCCGTCTACAGCAGCCACCAGCCTTGCCACGTGAGAACTGGTATCGTATCTCACCGACCCTCGCTGACAAACACTGTGTTCCTTTCCTTATCATGTGTTACAAGCCACCCTGGCTGAAACCAGACCCAACAGGTGGCCTGCAACACACTTTCGCTATGTACGTCACACATACTCTTGTCCCTTGTCAGCACACTACCTTCCCTATCCTTTTCATTTCCGTGCGGACATGCTCAAGTCTATCTTCTTTGGAGTGGGGTCAAGTCCCCCACCCCTCCCTCTTCCCTTGATACGTCACCCTCACCTCTCACGCACTACTCCCGCTATTTACATCTCACCTTATAAAAACTTAAGACTTAAACATCAGCTAACAACCATTTAAAATCCCTCATCAACGCACCTAAAACAATTAACACTTTTTTTTTTACACAGACAAACTTTTTTCATTCGAAGTCCATTAGTTCACTCAGTCTTCTCCACCTACCGCACCACACTTCATATATCAAACCGACTCACCTTATTAAGCTTCAGACTTAAACATCAACTAACAATCATTTTATATCGCACTTAAAACAATTTGACTTTTTTTTTAACATTTCACTTACACACAAACAAACAGTTTCCATTCCAAATCCATTAGTTCACTCCGTCTTCTCAGTCTACAACACCTCAATTACATCAAACTGTTAGATCCCATTTCTTCCATCCTATTAAACTTAATACATAAACATCAAGAATCCCTCAATTTTTACACCCCTCATCAAGGCATCTACACCATTTAAATTCTTTTTAAAAGAATTTTTTTTTGACCTACTTTCATAATTTCCATACTGCCAACATTTTCTCCTTAACTACTTTCCCACTTAATCTATCACAATTCTATCATATATACCTTCTTTATACTCCCTCCTCACACAAATACACTTAAACAATCCATTTTTTTTTCACTCCTCATTTACACACCAACAGACAGTACTCCATTCCAAGTCCATTAGTTCACTCAGTCAACTCGCTTTTTTTTTTTTTTTTTCCCACCTAAGCTTTACACTACCCTCAAACCTACTCAACCTCCCTTTTTCTCAACGCTTACCTAATTTTCTCAGGCTTTCCCTTTGCCCCAGGCGGATCACCTTTCCACAGGGCAAGGTGTTCTCCCCCTTTCCCCTAACACTACAGCCCCCTCTTCTGATATCATGATTACCATGATACCCTTCCCGCATTTGCTCAGGGCGGATATCCATTCCTCTGAGCAGAATGCCTTCCCCCTTTCTCCCTCAGCACGAACCACATTATCTGCACAACCCCTGTTACTCCCTCAATTTCTTTATAAATATAGCTCTGGCCACATTTAAGAATTTCGCTATATTCGTTCCTTTCTCCCACTCTCTACATAACCAAGATGTTATCTTATAGCTTTCCCCTACCATATGCAGCTCCTTCTTACTTAGTAGTTTGATCTTTATCTCCGCCAAAGGTCGGCATTGATTAAAAATATGCAGGTCCTCCCACTTCTCTCCACATAACACACATCTATCCCTATTCTCACTACCAACCCACCCCCTATTCCTCGGAAGACCCAATACCCACCAATACAAACCTCTCTTATCCCTTCTACCCTCAAACTCCGTTTTCGGGTTTATTACTTCCACCAATTTATTTAATACTGATAAAGAGACTCTCTCTCTACATTCCTCTATTAAGCTCTGTCTTTCAATATCTAGTAGTCTTCCCTTTATCCTTTCCCATACCCATTTATTCCTACCATCCCCCCAGACCTCTCCATATACCCCCAATCCAATCTTTTGTAACCATTTTTTGCACTTATTCACCCAGTAACCTTCATTCGTCATACCTTTCTGAAAATTAAACGTTTCTTGTACTAACGCCCCACCCTTCCCTTCCTCCAATCTCATCCAGTACTTGAACACCCTCTTAGCAATTTCAACCTCTATCGATTCTTTACAGACTAATCTGGCCCCGGCATTGGCTATACAATTCGGTAGGTCCATCATGATCTTGCTAAATTTCGCCACCACCTGGTTTAGTTCACTCCTGCCTTCCTCCATTCCCCATACTTCAACCCCAAATAGCATTTTGCCCATTACCAGTGATTTAAACACCGTTTTCTGAATTTTGTATTTAACGTCTGGAAATTTCTTTTCTAATACTCCTACTACAGCAAGTGCTCCTCTTCCTTTAAGTTTTGCCTTCTTACACTGATTTTTCCAAGAAGCATTCTTACTAATTATTACACCTAGGTACTCAATTTTCCCCCCTGGTTTAATTTCTTCCTGCTCAAGCCTCCAGACTTCCTTATTCTTTCTCCCACCCCTTTTCCTACACACCATTATCTGAGTCTTTCTTACATTTACTCTGAGAGACCATTTCCTAGTATATTCAACTAACTTGTCCAACCCTTTTTGCAAGCCATTTGCCGTCAAAGCCAAAATCAATAGGTCATCCGCGAATAGCAACCCCGGAACCTCCATTTTCCCTACCCAAGGGCATTGCCATGCGTCTCCACCATGACCCTCTAAAATATTATTTATAAATAATATAAATAATATCGGGGATAGCTTACAACCCTGTCTCACCCCGCTTTTTGACTCAAAACACTTACTCAACCTTCCATCCTGCAATTTAATCATCACAAACACTTCCTCATAAATAGTTTCAATTGCCACCCTCATTTTTTTCGACATTCCAACCTCCCCTAATCTCAAAAATAGCGCCTCCCTACTGACCGTATCAAAGGCTTTTTCTAAATCAATCGCTGCTATAAATAATTTACGCCCTGCTATCCTCACATACTTTGTAATCAAAGTGTCCAGAATCCAAACATTATCAACTGTATTACATCCTTTCCTAAATCCATTTTGGAACTCAGATATCCTACCGTACTGTTCCGCCCAATTTGTTATCCTATTCGCCAAAACCCCTGTGTACACCTTTGATAGCGAGTCTAGGAGTGTAATTCCTCTATAGTTGTTTGGATCACTACTAGCTCCTTTATTTTTATAAATAGGGCATAATACCCCCTTCCTCCATTCTCTAGGAAATTTCCCCGTTTCCAGCAACCTATTAAAGAATTTCACAATCCCTCTCAACATCGGTTCATTTGCCCCTACCTCTTTCCATACACTATTGGAAATACCATTCACACCTCCTGCAGCCTTGGGTCTAGCATTTTTTAATACTGTAATTACCTCCTGCCTTGTTATCTCCCCATCCAATATTGTAATGCCTACTTCCAGTTCCCTTCCAATTTGTGACTTGTCTATTTCTCTACCCAATTTCCTCTCCCCTTCTAAAAGCCTTTTAAAATGCCTAACCCACTCGTTTTCTCCTATTTTATCCCCCTTCCCCTCCGGTTTCGTTCTTCTAATCTTGTTTATTGACTCCCAAATTCTCTCAAATTTCTTCTCTCTACAATATATATTTATTTTTTCAGCTTCCGCCTCCTTCCATCCTCTTTTCTTCTCATTCAATACCTCCTTATATTCCCTTCTCAATTTACAATATTCCTTCCTTTTTTCTTGCACACCCTCCTTCCTAAACTCCGCTAGGGCTCTCATTACAACCTCACGTTTTCTCGTACAGTCTTCATCAAACCATCCATTCATTTTATTCTTTTTTCCCTCTACCCTTCTCCTCACTTTCTTCCCCACCCTCCATACAGGGAGTTCAATTAATTTTTGCACGTTATCCATATCATTCCCTTCTACCGCCCTTTCAATTCCTACCCTTAATATATCTCCCTCCTCTTTCAAATGCCGTCTTAATTTCTCTTTAGTATTATCATCCCATACATACTTCCATCCTCCATTCCTATACCTCTCCTTACTTTCCTCCATCTTTCCCTTTTCATCAGCGACCAACGTTCTCAATTTTATTTTGATAGGCATATGTTCTGTCAACCCATATTCTAACACCTCAAAACTTATTATTCTCCTTAACGCTATCTCTGAGCTTATTCCTATGTCCACCACACTCCCTCCATTTGTTGTAATATACGTCAAATCTCCCACACTATCCCCCTTCATCCACCCATTTAAAATAAATAAATATTCTAGAGCACATAACTCTAATAACCTTTCTCCATAACTATTTACAACATTATCCTTACTCTTCCTTTGCAGTACCCCGTCTACTTTTACTTCTTTCTCGTATACCGGTACTCTATTGCTCACTCTCGCATTCCAATCCCCCAATAAAATCATCCCATCTTCTACATACATTCCTTTAATTGTGTTTATTTCTTCAATCAGTTCGTCAAAAAAATGTTTATTTGCATACACTGAATCGCTCGGATGGTTATAAAGCAGTGCCAGACAAATTGCTTCCGCTGCCCCCTTCCCCATTTTTACTCTCAACCACACTACCCCTTCTACCCTAGTCTGTAACGTCTCCACCCATTCAGCTATCTCATTTCTTATTAAAACTACTATGCCCCCTGGGTTTCGGCCCCTCTTCCCTATTTTTTTCCTTAACACGTTAACTACTCTATAACCGTCCCATGTAATTTCAACCCCCTTCCCTAACCACGTCTCTACTAGAGCAATAATCTCAAAATCTTTCACTAAATCCACAATTTCCTTATTCCCTAACTTCCCCATCAACCCCTCAATATTCAGCATCCCTATCACCATATCTAGTTATTTATTTCCTCCCCCTCCCTCCCTATACTTCTGCATTTCACCACTTCCCCCCTTACTTCTCGTAATTCTTCCTTTTGGCTCCACCCCACCCCTCTCATTCTTCTCACCCCCATCCTTCCCCTTTTCCGTGCCAGAGCCTTTTTTCCCACCCCATAGATCTTTTAAGCTTAAGGATCTCGCCTTATTTAACGCCTGCTTTCTCTCCAGGTTTATTTCTGCATTATTCCTATTCGGGGAGGTTGAGTCACTACCCTGACTCCTTTCCCTTCCCGTCACCTCTTCACTACCTGTATCCACTTCACTTCGGTCTAGTGTCCTACTTGTTGATTCACCCCTTCCTGGGCTGTTCTGACTCACCAAGGACTCTGCTGTCTTCGCTACCTGCCCGCTGACACCGCAGTCCCCTCTTCTCTCTTCCTTCTCCGTACTGATGTCGCCCTGCTCTCGATTTCTGCAACTCATTTCCTCCTCACAATTTTCCATCCTCAGCAGTTCCTCCTGTGTCCACGATCGCGACCAATTTCTGCCTGAAGTAACCAGACACCTCCCCACTATCTTGACTCGCAATCCCTGCGCTCTAGCACGCCACATATGCCGCTTATAGACATCCGACCGCATCCTGTCTTCTTTCTCTATCTCAGCCTTCAAATAAATGTTCGATCCTTTCAAATTTCCAGCATTCCTCAGAAGTATATCAGCCATCAGGGTTGATATTAATCTTAACTTCACCGGCCTATGTCCCTTGTTCCTTCCCACTCTATATATATCATCTATATCAACTTCAGAAAAGTTTATCTTCATTTTGTTCGAAACTATGTCCACCACTTTCAATACTAATTCCACTTTTGATTCTGTTCCTTCCTCAGGTACACCATACACAAACACATTTTTTCTTGCTGATTCGTTCCTCGCTAACCTCACTTCTCTCTTCATTGCTGTTAATTCCTCTTCCAATACCACCACCTTCTTTTTCAAGCTCCCTACCTCATCTTCTATCTCCGCTAACTTGTCATTTACACCTCCAATTTCTTCTTTTATAAAACTTTTTAAGTCCTTCATCTCCTTCATTTGGGTTGCCTGGTGTTCCTGCATCATTTCCTTAATTTCTTCTCCTTTGCTTGCTTCCTTCACCACTCTCTTGATCTCTTCAAGCTCCTCCCAGCCGAACGGTCCCTGGTTTGGACCCGGATTTTTTTCTATACCTCCTACCACCAGCAGCGTCGCAATAACCGTCGCACACAACATAATCTCCAACAGTCCTTTATAACCACTATTTCCTCTTCCTCTCTCAACTCCACCTTCCTTCCAACACTGCCTTGCACCATGCCATCTTCCAATTCTTAGCCTGTATTGCTGTAGCGTTATTCCCATATTGCGCACCTCAGCTCATTCACACGTCCGCACTTCCCGATGTCTCGCTCGTGACTGTTTCACTTCCATACAATGCCACGCTCCACACAAAAGTCTTCAAAAACATCTTTCTAATTCCGATATCAATGTTTGAAGTGAGCAAATTTCTTTTCTTAAGAAAGCTCTTCCTTGCTTGTGCTAGTCTGCATTTCATGTCCTCCTTACTTCTGCCATCGTTGGTTATTTTACTACCCAAGTAACAATATTCATCTACTTCCTTTAAGACTTCGTTTCCTAATCTAATATTTCCTACATCATCTGCCTTCATTCGACTGCACTCCATTACTTTTGTTTTGGACTTATTTATTTTCATCTTGTACTCCTTACCTAAGACTTCATCCATACCATTCAGCAACTTCTCGAGATCTTCTGCAGTCTCAGATAAAATAACAATATCATCCGCAAATCTCAAGGTTTTGATTTCCTCTCCTTGGACTGTGATTCCCTTTCCAAATTTCTCTTTGATTTCCTTTACTGCCTGTTCTATGTAAACATTGAAAAGGAGAGGGGACAAACTGCAGCCTTGCCTCACTCCTTTCTGGATTGCTGCTTTTTCAAAGCTCTCGATTCTTATCACTGCAGACTGATTTTTATACAGGTTGTAGATAATTCTTCGTTCTCGGTATCTGATCCCTATCATCTTCAGAATCATAAATAGCCTGGTCCAATAAACATTATCGAATGCCTTTTCTAGATCTACGAATGCCATGTACGTGGGCTTGTCCTTCTTGATTCGATCCTCTAAGATCAGACGTAAAGTCAGGATTGCTTCACGTGTTCCTACATTTCTCCTGAAGCCAAATTGATCTTCCCCCAACTCAGCTTCAACTTGTTCTTCCATTCTTCTGTAAATAATACGTGTTAAAATTTTGCAGGCATGAGATACTAAACTAATAGTGCGGTAGTTTTCACACCTGTCAGCACCGGCTTTCTTGGGAATAGGTATAACAACATTCTGCCGAAAATCGGATGGGACTTCTCCTGTCTCATACATCTTGCACACTAAATGAAATAACCTTACCATGCTGGTTTCTCCTAAGGCAGTCAGTAATTCAGAGGGAATATCATCAATTCCAGGTGCCTTGTTCCTATTTAGGTCACTCACAGCTCTGTCAAACTCTGACCTCAAAATTGGGTCTCCCATTTCATCAGCATCAACAGCCCCTTCATGTTCCAGAACGAAATTATCTACATCGTTACCTTGATACAACTGTTGGATATGCTCCTGCCATCTTTCTGCTTTGTCTTCTTTCCCTAGAAGTGGCTTTCAATCTGAGCTCTTAATATTCATGCACCTAGATTTCCTTTCTCCAAAGGTTTCCTTGATTTTCCTGTATGCAGCATCTACCTTTCCCAGGACCATACAGCCTTCGACATCCTTGCACTTCTCGTTCAGCCATTCTTCCTCAGCTACCTTGCACTTTCTATCCACTTCATTCTTTAATCGCCTGTATTCTTTTCTGCACTCTTCATTTCTAGCATTCTTGTATTTTCGTCGTTCTTCAATCAGGTCTAGTATCTTCTGAGTTATCCACTGATTCTTAGTTGATCTTTTCTTCCTTCCTAACATTTCTTCACCAGCCCTACTGACTTCATTTTTCATGACTCTCCACTCTTCCTCTACTGTGTTTCCTTCGGCCTTTTCATTTAGTCCTTGTGCAACATGTTCCTTGAAACAATCCATCACACTCTTTTCTTTCAACTTGTCTAGATCCCATCTTTTTGCTTTCTTTCCTTTCTTCAATTTCTTCAACTTCAGATGGCATTTCATGACCAACAAGTTGTGGTCAGAGTCCACGTCTGCTCCTGGGAAAGTTTAGCAATCCAACACCTGGTTTCTGAATCTCTGCCTAATCATAATGAAGTCTATTTGATACCTTCCAGTGTCTCCAGGTCTCGTCCTCGTATACAGCCGTCGTTTGTGGTGTTTGAACCAAGTATTGGCGAGGACTAAATTATGGTCAGTGCAGAATTCAACCAGCCGACTTCCTCTTTCGTTCCTTTGTCCCAATCCAAATTCTCCTACTGTGCTACCTTCTCTTCCTTGGCCTACCACTGCGTTCCAGTCTCCCATCACAATTAGATTCTCGTCACCTTTGACATATTGTATTAAATCTTCTATCTCCTCATATATTCTTTCAATTTCTTCATCATCCGCTGAACTAGTAGGCATATAGACCTGCACTATTGTGGTGGGCATTGGTTTGGTGTCTATCTTGGCGACAATAATTCTTTCACTATGCTGGTCGTAGTAGCTTATCCGCTGCCCTATTTTCTTATTCATTATTAAACCAACTCCTGCATTACCCCTGTTTGATTTCGTGTTGATAATTCGGTAGTCGCCTGACCAAAAATCCTGTTCTTCCTGCCAACGTACTTCACTTATACCAACTACATCTAACTTTAGCCTATCCATCTCCCTTTTCAGATTCTCTAACCTACCACAACGATTCAAACTTCTAACATTCGACGCTCCGACTCGCAGAATGTCAGTATCCATCTTCCTGATGATCGCCCCCTCTCGTGTAGTCCCCACCCGGAGATCCGAATGGGGGACTAGTTTACCTCCGGAATATTTTACCCGGGAGGAAGCCATCATCAGTTCATCATTCATACAGAGAGAGCTGCATGTCCTCGGGAGGTGGTTACGGCTGTAGTTTCCCGTTGCTTTCAGCCGTGTAGCAGTATCAACACAGCTAAGCCATGTTGAGTATTATTACAAGGCCGTATCAGTCAATCATCTAGACTGCCGCCCTTGCAACTACCGAAAGGCTGCTACCCCCCTTTCGATGAACCATTCGTTAGTCTGGTCTCTCAACAGATACCCATCCGATATGGTTGCACCTGCGGCTCGGCTATCTGCATCATTGGGACACGCAAGCCTCCCCACCGCGGCAAGGTCACATGGTTCGTAGTTACATTAATTAGGCTAGTAGAAAATATCAAACCGTAACAAAACATAATTTCATATCAGGTAATTCTTTACTTCAGTTTGTATTATCTCTCACTGTTCTATGCTGCCTGTCTTTACTCTTCACCTTGTGACCTTTCAGTCTGCTGTCACTTTACTGAATACAGTAACCGACCAATAACGTCACTATCGGACGGGGTCGTACATCATCGACTTTTCGGAAGTCTTCTGGACCGGCCGAATTGGCCTTGCAGTTAGAGGCGCACAGCTGTGAGTTTGCATCCGGGAGATAGTGGGTTCGAACCCCACTGTCGACAGCCTTGAAGATGGTTTTCCGTGGTTTCCCATTTTCACACCAGGCAAATGCTTTGGCTGCACCTTCATTATGGCCACAGCCGGTTCCTTCCCACTCCTAGGCCTTTTCTATCCCATCGTCCCATAAACCTATCTGTGTCGGTACGACGTAAAGCAAGTTGTGAAGAATGAAAAGGAAGTCTCCTGGTGAGCAAGTATTTACAAAGAGAACAGCTGCCGAACAAAAGATCGATATGGGATAGTGGCGTCAGTCTCGATAAACAATTAAATTTGCGTCCTGATGCACCACGTTTGAAAGTGGCAGGGTTTGGACCACGTAGTTAATTAATATTTCTGCAACAAAGAGCGGTAATGTCGGGAGTGCTTTGATGTCAAGTTCTTCTGACAGAGCACTGACGCGCTCATTGGTCTGAAATAATGAGTTAGAAAATGAGAGCCGGTAACATCCCACGCTTGCTGTTATTTAGTCTCGTCATTCAAACAAGGATTTGAGACCTAACAGAGGACGACTCGTTAATATGACAATGATGGTAGGACAAAACATGGCACTAATCATGGTTATGAATTACTTCTAACTTGCATCGTTTTATTTTATGCATATAGAAAAGGATTCCACTGTGTCCTCCTTATTTTAATGGTTAGCACTATAGCTACAATCCTCGGAGCCTGGGTTCGATTCCCGGACCTGTCGGACATTTACAATCACTATGAGAGTTAGTAAGTGGTTGAAACAGTTCAAGAAGTTATTATATTAATAAAACCACCTTTTGAATACACAATAGTCCTTTATATTTAGGATAAAATCATTTAACAACAAGTAGGACATGTTTCGCTCAATCTTAGTGAGCATCATCAGCTATGGTCATTGATTTATACAAACATTCAATCACTACATACTATAGTAACATTTCATGTCATTCATTCCACTTAAATTTTAAGCAATTTTAATGATCAATATTTGTTTTAATAGACATAATATAATCTTATTGATTATTTTTAAATTGTAAAAATTCGTATTTTATCAATGTATGTTAGACGTTTTTTCGTTATATATACCAGGTTCAGGCCCCTGACCACCATGGATTATGTTATCTATAGCTGATGATGCTCACTAAGATTGAGCGAAACATGTCCTACTTGTAATTAAATGATTTTATCCTAAATATAAAGGACTATTGTGTATTGGAAGGGTCGTTTTATTAATAAGGTAGGTGAAGCAAATAAGGCCCACTTACAGATAGATAGCCGTTTGCTCTTAAAGTAACAGAGATACAAGAATTTGTTTCAAATAAAAATGTTCCTTGATGTATCTTTTCACCAGATATCACAAATAAATAATTGTAAATATATCCGTGGTTCCCACATAGCACAATTACGTAATTAATGTAATTGGGCCTTATTTCCTGCTCTAACATGTAATAAGGCCCGCAGTGGAAGAGTACCTTAACCTCAGCTCTTTGGGCAATTACGACGTGAAATTGGAAGAGGAAATGGCATGTTTTGTAGATAAGAAGTGTTAAAAGACATTTTCATTAATTCAAAAATATTTTGTTGAAATTTTGAACTTGAAAATATAATATGAAACATTTCACCATGCTAAGTTAAGGAGACCTGAATTTTCTTCTTTAAAATTTACAGGAAGCATGATTTCCTCTCATCTTACTTCGAAAAACCAAGCTAATGTTCTTTTAAAAATTAATCATAACCACTAAATATAAAATTCTTGAAATTTAAATCACACAAACATTCAAAAAACACTTAATTTTCAGACAGTCATTTTTTACTTCTCATTTCCCTTATTTAGAAAACTAAGTTAATTTACTTTAAGATTCTTTGATATTTTGAAAACGAAGTCTGAAAACTCAAACTTATGAGCAGTCAGGACAAAAATAATCTTCCTTGTCGTTTATAGTCAGTCCAACACACATTCCATGCTCCCAAACTCGGCAAGTTTTGCAAGCTCGCATGTCCGCCACGTATTCTTCCTGGCATGCACCACAAAACCAGCTTATATCTGGGGTTGTTTTTAATATAAAACTGAAAGCTTCCAAGAGAACTGCTGCTCGGCTTGTAGCCTACAGATGGAGAGGTCATGTGGTCAGCATAAGGCTTCCCTTGGTTTTTTGACCGATGCTGCTACTTACAATTGTTCTCACGACGCTGGGATAACGCCATTCCAGATCTCCTGGCCTCCTGGCTTTTATCATTTACGTGCCAATACTGGGAATCGAATCCAGGCCAAGGAGCTAGCATGCTACCCTGAGATCACCGCGGTAGTCTTTAATACAAAAGTCATGTGTATGAACATGTCTTCAACTACAAATTCAGATCAATACCAATGTGTACACTGGATAAAAATATAAAATTGTTCGCTTATTTAAAATAATTTTAGTCTATTTAGTATATTTGTGAAACTTTACGACCTAAAATAACATTGGGTTAGCACATTTTTGTATTAAATTGAAACTAAATCTTTCGTAGCATCTGCAGGAAATAAGGTTCACGCTTTGCAACATGTGGGCCTTATTTCCTGCATCGTGACCTTAAGGGTTTTACGATTGCACCATCTTGTGTTCCTAACCAAATTCAATAAAATATACACCGTTTCATTACTTATTTAATGCACTAGTAGATACATATATTATTTTAATGCTATCCTAGCACTAACATTCCCTTTTTTTACTTCCATTCCAAACAAAGTTATAAAAATGAGATCGACTCACCTTCCCGCGTCTTGACTCTGGCCTAGCAACCAAATACTGAGGAGGGCCGAGTTCTCACTTTCTCCAACAGGTAGCAGGCATAGACAATAAGCAGACGTACAGGTTCACTACCGACTAAACAAGCGGAAAATACGAAAATCAAACAGTGGGCCTTAATACCTGCTGGGCCTTATTACCGCAACCTACCTTATAATAACTTCTTATTCTGAAATCCAATACGGTTTTACAATGAGATTTATAACTTGTAATGAAACAGTTCATCCAGCTCACTACCCTTGCACTAGCAGGTATGGCACTACCGTCCTAGTCTTTTCTCGATTGAATCCAGTTTCGCGTTATGTCGTTCCAATGGTCATCTGAGTATGGAGAAGACGAGATGAACGATTTCATCCGACAGCGGTACAGTACTATACCGTTTCGCATGGAGGTAGATCTCTCATGGTGTGGGCAGGCATAATATATTGGCATGGAAACCGATCTTCTGAAGAGTCTCAATGGATTCTTAGTTGCTCGACGGTACATTGACGAGATTTTAGTGCCACATGTTATTCCTCACGTGAGGAAATTTGAAGAAAGGGCAGTATTCATACAAGATAATCCTACAGCACATAATGTTATCATTATTCGGAGATTCCTGCAAAAGCACCACGGACAACGAATGGAGTGGCCACCCAGAAGTCCCGACATGAATCTGGTCGAACAGGTCTGAGACAAACTAGAGCAACGCATCCGAGTGAGAAATCCGCCAACCCAAATACTACAAGCCGTTTTGGAGAGAGGAGTGGAGACGTCTGCCTCAACTGAACATGCGGCTCTTTGACAGAAGCATGAGAAGGCGCTTTGAAGCTGATATTCATGCAAGGGGTGTCGATTTTCTGTACTAAGACGCTTGCCATGTAGCCAGTTTTGTTGTATGACCAGGGACCACTTTCTTTATGACACATTGTGAACTGCTTCGTGAACTGAGTGTCCAAGGAACGTTTCTCATTTCAATTCTTAATTACTGCCAAGAAGAACGTTTTCATTGCGTGTCTGTTTTCATTTCAACGTGTACCATGGAAGTATGAGCATATAAACAAGTGACCAAATTTCTATTTTCTACGAAAAAATGGCTATTATCATTCAGTTTAAGACGCCCTAACCCATCTTCCTACCAAGCTTCATTACATTCGATCTAGTCCTATCTAGTCTGACAGTGATTTTCCACTTATGACATTCTCATAGGGCTTTGTAGTTTCCAGCATTTTTTAAAATTTCATAGAAGTAAGACGTGATTCAGTGTAAACTCTAAAGAATGAAATTTTATTGCCAACCCAAGAAATTATACTGACTACGAATGACTGTTGGAAGCAACTGAACTAGTCACCATTAAGGCATCGTGGCTGACTGGTCACCATCTACACATACAGTATATTCTACATCTTGATGCCTCAGATTACCGGATGATATTCCTGGGGATTTAATTGTGAAAGATTAATTAATTTGGCTGGGAGACTGAGTGTTTGTTCTTCCCAAATATTCTTAAATTCACAAACACAAACACCCAGTCCCCGGGCAAGAAGAATTAATCAGAGGCGATTAAAATCCCCGATCCGGCCGGGAATCGAACTTGGGACCCTCTGAGACAAAGGACTCAACACTGACCATTCAGCCAATAAGTTGGACACTAACCTTAATATATTATTATTATTATTATTATTATTATTATTATTATTATTAATTCTACAACACACCATTATCATATCCACCTCTACAATGATTTTTTTTAACAATCTTCCCATATACAAGTACTATGGTCTGTTGACTTTGGTGCATCAAGCCATTTAATTGATACATTAAATTAGTAAATAATAATAATAATAATAATAATAATAATAATAATAATAATAATACGTTTCCACATTACAAATATATTCCTTTTTTAATTTCAGTTTACGCTCCATAGACTACGTAAAGTTGGAGTGAATATCTTAAATACGGAGCATACTGACGTTCCTCCGAAGTTACGTACGGGAACCAGAGCAATGTGAGAACCGGAGTCCGAACATTCCCCTTGTTAATAGTCGTGCTGAATTTAGTTTTGTTTCTTTTTTTTTTTTTTTTTTCAGATTTCTTCCAGTCATACCAATTTTAAATACATCCAGAGATATTTCGTTAGCAAATTCTCATTGTTACCTGTCGTATGCGAAAACACGCTATTATTAAATCCACCCCTACAATGACGTTTAACAATCTTCCCATGTGTAAGTACAGTTGTCTGTTAACTTTGGTGTATTCACCCATTCTATAAAGCAACAACGTTGTCACGCTTGTTTAAAAGTAAATATGACTTAAACTCTTAGGTTAATTACACAAATGGGAATTCAACCTAAACTCCGAATATGAAATTCCTCGGTGATTTTGATATAGTGCAGTATATATTTTGTAAAATTCGCTTATTATAGTAAAATTGAGCCAAACAAACAATGTATACTTCAATTTAGAAGCAAAGTTTTACCCGTAGTGAAAGTCATTCTCCACAATTACATGAAATTCTTCTCTTATTAGCCTATGCCATCCGCAGGTATGAATCCAATAGAGCGTTAATGTAAAATATCTTTTAAAAGTTATATTTTCATAGCGTCCAAATTCATCTGCTACTCACTGGGAGCTCAGCGATACCGCGATATTGAAATAGGGTTCTTTACAACAAGAGGTACTTGATGACCTAACATAGAGCATGCCTGCTACGGTACAAGAACTCATTCGTGCACTAGCAGGACATACTTATTACTAAGTTAACCACATTCATGCTATATTTTACGTAAAATGTTGTCTTTAAGTTTTAATAGTGTATACATAAATGTAAGATTTTTAATAGTTAGAAAGTAAATCATATTTTTCTCAGAGTTAAAAATGATACTAAATAGATACAAAATCTCAATTAAAGTTAGATCGAAGGATAAGACTAATTCGATGGTAGTATTTTTAGTAGCTCTCATTAAAAGGTATGATATAAAATATCAAGAAAACTATTAACGTAAGAACTTATTAATCAGCAGCAAATTTTTAAACTCCTCAGCATTGTTGTTAATCTTCATCTTCACGTGTGAGATTTTTATGTAAGCACAGACTATGAATAGGCTATCTAAATTTTCTT
The DNA here is from genome assembly GCF_040414725.1 of Anabrus simplex. Lineage (NCBI taxonomy): Eukaryota > Metazoa > Arthropoda > Insecta > Orthoptera > Tettigoniidae > Anabrus > Anabrus simplex. Next base: position 366,322,633 of record NC_090265.1, read on the forward strand.
CCGTCAGAGAAATTCCACAAGAAATCAGATTCCAGCTGAGGACTGGGACACTTCACGTTATTGAGACATTGGATGAATGAACTCTTATATTAATAGCATTCATTACTAACTGACATAATATTGGCATATAGAAGATAGCATTTCCAAAGTCGTAATACTGACGAAGATTCTATTTCACCTACAGAGTACTAAGTATAAAATGCTGCTTCACAAATATGCCACGGATGGAGATCTTACGGATGAAGAACTTCGGAGAATCAAACCCGGGCATCGAAGTCCCGTCCTCCCAACTTTCATTCAGAAGAACGGCTGCGTTTGAGAGCATATGGGTCATGGTTATGACCGGTGAAAATAAAATGGACAAGTAATATACATGTCTGGAAAGTAGGGCACTATAGTAAGAGGATTACATTAATCTAAGAAATGATAAGAATGGACTTTTACCAAATTAAAAAAAAACAATTTTATTCACTAAGAGATCATTGCTGAAATACATTATACACACGAGATATGCCATAAAATTGCCTGCGTGGCAATTTTTCAGTTACAATGCACTTACTTTAGCGAATGGGTAATGCCATTTAACGTCTTTATCAGTTCGTTATTCACTCTTTAATTGCATTCTAATATTTCCAAGCCGAAATCACTCAACACTGCACATATTAAACTTTTATTACCGAATAGTAGGGACCTTTCCCTTTCACGTTGATCCTGATATAATTTGGATATCCATTATATTGTGACATAACAACATAAATTACTTGAAGACGGTGGCATTCCTGTTGAGTTTATTTATATAGTATAATAGTCATCGTAATGTTTAAAGCACCTATCAAGTACATTCCACCTACACCAACAAATTATCTAGTCACGTCATTGCGTGTTACTAAAGGTTCCTATAATATTACATTAAATATTACCACACTACCGAATATACGTGTCTCTTCGAGGTGATAAGCTTATTGCTAATATTTACAATGCGGGCATTACACCCTTTCACCCTCCACTATGAGGGCATAAATCACTCGTCTAGAGGAGATGCCCTAGCTACAAACAGCTGAGCAGATACACACAATTCCATCCAGAATAAACGATTAAATTGAGCTATCGCATGTTTGTCGTGTACATTACCCTCGATGGGCATTATTCACATACCATTCACTTTATTCCAATGCCTCAACAAATTTCATTTACTGGCCTATCTATTGTTATTATCATTTTTCCTGTCCTGCACATCTTCGCATATTATTTCTATTGCCCTCAGTTTGAAACACATGTACATAATATCCACACTATTCAAATACCTTCTAGAATATATGGAGATGACTTTTACCAACAGGGAATTAAGGTACAATATTTCACAAACTTGCGTATCTTTCTAGGTCATTTGTACGCACTTCAAGCCATCGTTTTCTTTCTTCATTTATCAGCACCCTTAAACTAAAGGGGGATGTCTATAGTCATGCAAAATTTCAATTGTGAAGCACCAGACAATAAATGATCGGAATTTAACAAGATCCTAGCAGCGGATTTAAATTGGAAATATTATGGAAGTCAGCCGAATTATTTAAATAATTCGTCTTTTTAGTGCTTCACTAAATGCATAAAAATCCTATAGGGCGTTATACACTAGTTCATGCAGATTCCCGGGGATAAATTTTGTGATTAAGCAATAATCACACAGAAGACCAGAAAAATAAAGTTAATACAAATCTGCACCCGTTTGAAACTCACACATCTCGCTACCCACACATTATACTGTACATGACAAAATGCATGCTACTGCATTTATCTACAAAGTTAAATCAACATATTACTGTGACCTTGACGGATTTTCATTCTAAGATATCATTGGAATGTACTTATCATTTCGGTGTGTAACCTGCTGCCATTTGGAGATACCCATATGGATTTAGTTATCCATGACCGTCATCTCGCTGATAGAAGGCTCCATCTGGCTCCATGTTGACTCCATGATGAACTGGAAACAGCTACTTCCAAGCCGTTGAAAGTCCCACGCTCTTCTTCCACTCAGGAATACAGCTGGCACATAGGCGCGATCTCGTAGTTGTAGGTACTGAATCTACTGTGACACTCACATACATGTGAACACACATGTAAGTCGAATTATTCGAAGTAATGTTCATCTGACTTCAAGATAAATGTGATAAGGGTAGTGACCACTCACAGGCTTGGTTTTTGTGGTTCACGTCACAGTGCAGATTAAGTGTTTCTTTGTGCACATACCTACAGTCTTTGTGTGGTAGGTGTGTGTGTGATATCGAGAGCAATTACGTGTGATCAGTACTCCTCTTGTGATGAAGTGAATACAAGATATTATAATAAGTGAGATTCTAGATAGGATAAATAAATGAATTTCATTTAGAGACCGAGTCACGCTCTCTGTAATCGTCAGTGTATAGTGAGGCAGTAATTACGGAAAACTAAAGATCACTGTGATATGGTTAGCTCGTGTGCAGATACCGGAGGCTATAAACGCTATCAAATAAATTTAATCATATTAGCCAGGGATGAGTAGGTGAAGTGTTACGCTCATTTTGGGGGATAGGTAAACTCTGCTTAAAGTAAATACAAAAATTTTAATATTCCACCTACTCAATACTAAAAAATCATGTGATGTTTTTACAAAAACATTACAATGACGTTAAAAGGTACTAGTTTCGGTCCACTGTGGACCATCATCAGCCTAGCCAAATTACAACAGTAAAAGACATAGTGATAAAAATAGTATGGAGAAATGAGAGGATCTAAAAGGATGGGATGGTGGTGGAATGACAGATAAAAGTGAAAAAACCGTATTTGCGAATAATGATAAAAGTAACAGAAGTGTTCACAATGACAAGTAAAATCTTGTGAAGTCACAGTAAAAACTCTTGATGAGATAGTCAGGTTGGCAGTTGCTCCTCTGTTGCACGATTGACATATATAACTACGTATATGCTTCTAGAAAGTTGTAGATGTAAGTTCCACTTTTGCGTAGAGGGAAGAATTGTCCAATGAGACTAGCACCAGATTAAAATTGACAAAGTTGAACCTGTTCTATGGTGGAATTAAAGGCTTTCTGTGTTGAACAGAAGTCTCAGATCAATCGGGACCCCAATGAACCTGGGGAAAGAAATAGTATTAACGCGGGTAATCGAATGGAGAACAAGCGAGGCACCGGAAAATATAAACGATGACTCACCTTGCGCTGCGTGGAACAAACTTGCTGGATTGAATGCAACTTACGGAGTGAGCATGGCGCGGAGTAGATCAGCAGGAAAGGGGTAGGTGAATACGGAGGGGAGGAATGACGTAAGTGGTGGAGGGTGGGAGGGATGGGAAGGTTCAAGGCGGGGTGGACGGGGGAGGAAGTGAAGGTGTTTGTACTGTCGGGGGACCCTTAATTGACTTAAAGAAAGAATTTTGAATGACCAATTTGTTTTTTCTGTAATAAGTAATGAAAAGGTCAAATAAAATATTGGGTTTCTCAGTTATTTCGTTAAGGTTATAGTTGGCATTAAAGTATTGATCTAAATGAATGTAAAAGTTCTCTATTATATTGAGTAGCGGTCCTTTCTTAGCTATTTTGAGAATGTCCATGTCTGTTTCAATATTCGTGAATTTGTGATTATAGTCGACCATATGTTGGCCGATAGCTGAAAATTTGTTGTATCTGACTGCATTGAAATGTTCTAAATATCTAATGTTGAAGCTCCGGCCGGTTTGCCCCACATAAGAAATATTAGAGCATGTATTACATTTAATCCTGTAGACGCCTGATTTTGTGTACCTATTTATTTTATTAACACGTGATGTGTTATGTAAGATTTGTGTGTTGTTGTTGTTGGTTTTAAAGGCTATTTTCATACCTTTTTTCTTTAAAACGTTGGTGATCTTGTGGATTCCATTGACGTAAGTAAAGATGGAAAAAGAGTCATGTTTAGGTGGTTCTTTTTTAAGTGTGGTTTTGGGGCGAAATTTATGTTTGTTAATGATGTTTTCTATGAAATGGCTATTGAAGCCATTGAATCTGGCGATGTAGCGGATAGTATTCAATTCGGTATGAAGATCATTTTTATTCATGGGAACGTTGAATGCTCTATGTACAAGACTGTTATATGTTGCTTTTTTGTGGGGGAGGGGGTGAGCTGAGTCTTGTCGGATTGTGACGGCCGATTGGGTGGGCTTTCTGTAGATCTTGTAGGTTAGAGATTCCTGTTGTCTAGTGATTGTAATATCCAGAAAATTGATTTTTTGATCTACTTCTGACTCCAATGTGAATTTAATATGCGGATCGATGTTATTAAGTGTTTGGAGTGTGGTGTGAGCATCTTCCAAGTTCTCGTTGATAACTACTAGGACATCGTCGACGTACCTAGCCCAAAGGAGAATATTGTCGAATTTATTGTCGATTTTAGTGTTCTCGAGAAAGTCCAGATAGATTTCTGCGAGAATGCCTGATGCAGGTGAACCCATTGCCAGACCGTTTTGTTGATAAATGGTATCATTAAACGTAAAAAAGTTGTTATTTACGACTAATTTCAACAATGTAATGAAATCTTGAATTTCCAATTTACTCAAATGACTGTTTTTGTATAAGTTACTTTTGATGATGGGAATTAATTTAGAAATTGGAATGCTTGGGTACATGTTTACGATATCAAAGGAGTGAAGTGAGTAATGAGGTTGCATGTTAAATTTATTAAGTTTGTCTATTAATTCAAAGGTATTTCTAACCGATTTATTGGATGAAAAACAGTAATTTTTGTTTAGGAACTTTTGAATAAACATGTAAACATGTACCCAAGCATTCCAATTTCTAAATTAATTCCCATCATCAAAAGTAACTTATACAAAAACAGTCATTTGAGTAAATTGGAAATTCAAGATTTCATTACATTGTTGAAATTAGTCGTAAATAACAACTTTTTTACGTTTAATGATACCATCTATCAACAAAACGGTCTGGCAATGGGTTCACCTGCATCAGGCATTCTCGCAGAAATCTATCTGGACTTTCTCGAGAACACGAAAATCGACAATAAATTCGACAATATTCTCCTTTGGGCTAGGTACGTCGACGATGTCCTAGTAGTTATCAACGAGAACTTGGAAGATGCTCACACCACACTCCAAACACTTAATAACATCGATCCGCATATTAAATTCACATTGGAGTCAGAAGTAGATCAAAAAATCAATTTTATGGATATTACAATCACTAGACAACAGGAATCTCTAACCTACAAGATCTACAGAAAGCCCACCCAATCGGCCGTCACAATTCGACAAGACTCAGCTCACCCCCTCCCCCACAAAAAAGCAACATATAACAGTCTTGTACATAGAGCATTCAACGTTCCCATGAATAAAAATGATCTTCATACCGAATTGAATACTATCCGCTACATCGCCAGATTCAATGGCTTCAATAGCCATTTCATAGAAAACATCATTAACAAACATAAATTTCGCCCCAAAACCACACTTAAAAAAGAACCACCTAAACATGACTCTTTTTCCATCTTTACTTACGTCAATGGAATCCACAAGATCACCAACGTTTTAAAGAAAAAAGGTATGAAAATAGCCTTTAAAACCAACAACAACAACACACAAATCTTACATAACACATCACGTGTTAATAAAATAAATAGGTACACAAAATCAGGCGTCTACAGGATTAAATGTAATACATGCTCTAATATTTCTTATGTGGGGCAAACCGGCCGGAGCTTCAACATTAGATATTTAGAACATTTCAATGCAGTCAGATACAACAAATTTTCAGCTATCGGCCAACATATGGTCGACTATAATCACAAATTCACGAATATTGAAACAGACATGGACATTCTCAAAATAGCTAAGAAAGGACCTCTACTCAATATAATAGAGAACTTTTACATTCATTTAGATCAATACTTTAATGCCAACTATAACCTTAACGAAATAACTGAGAAACCCAATATTTTATTTGACCTTTTCATTACTTATTACAGAAAAAACAAATTGGTCATTCAAAATTCTTTCTTTAAGTCAATTAAGGGTCCCCCGACAGTACAAACACCTTCACTTCCTCCCCCGTCCACCCCGCCTTGAACCTTCCCATCCCTCCCACCCTCCACCACTTACGTCATTCCTCCCCTCCGTATTCACCTACCCCTTTCCTGCTGATCTACTCCGCGCCATGCTCACTCCGTAAGTTGCATTCAATCCAGCAAGTTTGTTCCACGCAGCGCAAGGTGAGTCATCGTTTATATTTTCCGGTGCCTCGCTTGTTCTCCATTCGATTACCCGCGTTAATACTATTTCTTTCCCCAGGTTCATTGGGGTCCCGATTGATCTGAGACTTCTGTTCAACACAGAAAGCCTTTAATTCCACCATAGAACAGGTTCAACTTTGTCAATTTTAATCTGGTGCTAGTCTCATTGGACAATTCTTCCCTCTACGCAAAAGTGGAACTTACATCTACAACTTTCTAGAAGCATATACGTAGTTATATATGTCAATCGTGCAACAGAGGAGCAACTGCCAACCTGACTATCTCATCAAGAGTTTTTACTGTGACTTCACAAGATTTTACTTGTCATTGTGAACACTTCTGTTACTTTTATCATTATTCGCAAATACGGTTTTTTCACTTTTATCTGTCATTCCACCACCATCCCATCCTTTTAGATCCTCTCATTTCTCCATACTATTTTTATCACTATGTCTTTTACTGTTGTAATTTGGCTAGGCTGATGATGGTCCACAGTGGACCGAAACTAGTACCTTTTAACGTCATTGTAATGTTTTTGTAAAAACATCACATGATTTTTTAGTATTGAGTAGGTGGAATATTAAAATTTTTGTATTTACTTTAAGCATAGTCTCAGCTCAATACGGAACCTAACAATGAAGTTTATTACTTTTAATACGTAAACTCTCCATCATCGCTATCTGTTATGAAAGGGGCACGAGTGGCTATCTTCAGGGATATTAATCGCTACTCGTGGTAGTCCATCTCGAACTGTGGATACTGGGTTCACGGGGCACTCACATACATGTGAACACAGATGTGAGTGAAGTCATTTAAAGTAATGTTTATCTGACTTCAAGACAAATGCAGTAATTGTAGTAACCACTCATATGCTCGAGACGGACTACAACAAGTAGCGATTAAGTTCCTTGAAGATCGCCACTCATGCCCCGTTTATTACATATAGCGACAATTGATCATTTGCCTATACCTAAAAAGAGAGTCACTCTTTAATTACTCATTCCTGCCTAAGATGAATATATTTATTTAGTAGCTTTTATAGCATCTGATACCTTCACACGGGATAACTGTAGCATACTGATCTTTAGCTCTCCATACTCACTGTCTTACTGCACACTGACTATTACAGATAGCTTGACCGGGTATCTGAATGAAAATCCTTCGTTTAACCTGTATAAAATATCACAATAATATCTTGTATTCACTCTGTCACAGGAGTAGAACTAATCACCGTTGTTGGTGTATCACACACACCTATCACATAATGGCTGTAGAAAGAAACACTGAATCTGTACTGTGACATGAACCGCACGAGGAATGATATAGATAAGAATGAGATGTGCAGGGTTGAAGCGCCTTATATAGTCGACTAGTGAATTTCGCTAGGGAGAGGGAACGCTCCTCCCACTTTGACATATTCACTCCGCTAATAGTCATCTTCCATAGTCGAATGGATACTCAATTTGTAGCTCTTTACACCTCTATCTGATGAACTATTTTCATTCAGATTGGGTCGCAGGCTTCCTGGTAATTACGAATGCGTTCTTTGGATATTTTAGGCGCGCTGGGTGTGGTTAGTGGGAACTCCCCACTCTGCGCTAATAAACCCCCAAAGGCCATCTAGCCTTCGTCACGGTGATGCTGCCTCAAGTGCTGTCATTACGAATACGTCGAGAAGTAAATCATATTTTTACATCATTTAATACTGTAAATTATGCGGAGTTCACTGATCCATATTATGTAGTTTTTCTGGGCTTGTGATGAATTATTATTAAAAAGCCCACGAAATTTGTGGGTTGGTATCCAGGAAATAGGGAGGGAAGTGGTGGTAATATGCAGTTCTTAAGTTGAAACCCTGTAATTAACCACGCTTTCTGACACTGGCAACTTTTTAAGTCTAGCGTTATATCGCTGGCTCTCTTGCACATTAGAGTGGGTAATACCAAGGTCACGCGGTATTCAGAGCTTCTCGCTCTCCATACGAAGGTCACGCGGGATTCAGAGCTTCTCGCTCTCCATACGTTCTTAATTAGGGCTCCCGCCTCCGAACTCGCGCAGCGTCGTTCGTGTCCCGGACTTGGAGTAAAATGCTATTTACACTCAAATATATCACAAAATGTTGCGGAAAACAGCCCATATATATTATTAAGCTTCCTGACATATCTTATATCATGCTATTGAACGGTTTCACTACATAGTATAAATTAAAGTCCTCTCTGTCTATCTGTCTGTCTGTCTGTCTGTCTGTCTGCCTGTTAGTGACGGCTAATCTCGAGAACTACTGGGTGAATTTTGATTCGGTTTTCAGCATTCTATAAATCACTCCTATAAAATGGTTTATATGTACAGAAGAAACATTCATGTATGTCCAAAGGAAACTGAGCAATACAGATTTCAGTAAAGCAAGTCGAACTGCCATTCACGAGAATATTTAGCTTACGATGGCTAAACCGTTGAAGTTATACCTATACTATATGAGTAAGAATTGTTCAGCAAAAAAAAAAAAAAATCTACAAAATATTCCGGAACAGTATATATATCTATCTTTTAAACGTAGCCCACTGTAAGGGATTTTTTGTTATATTTTGTGGTAAAAAAGCAGGGTCAAATTTAGAAACTGATTTCTAAATTAATACTGTAATACTTATCAAAGTAAATTATTTATTCATCTCAAGTAACTAATGTACATTAACGTTTAATTTATAGCTTGTAATTTTCATTTACACTTTAGGATACATCGTCTTTTTCGTTTTTCCGTGCAATCTTCATTCTGAAATATGGATAAAAATTTAAGTGAAGCAAGTTGAAGAAAAAACGAACGTTCATGCGAGTTTTTATCTTACGCTGGTGAAACTGTTGAGAATATATTTATACTGTAAGAACTGTTCAGTATGAAAAAATCTACAAACAAGTCCGGAAAAGCATAGGTCCTACATCTAACACATAGCCCACTATAACTCTTTATGTTACAGTTAAGGAAGTTTTATTGAAATTTAAAACTAACATTTTAAAATTAATCCATTAATCCATATCAAACCAATTGTTCGTTCACGTTAATTAAATAACATAGGTTAAGATATAATTTATACTACGCAATTTTAATCTATACCTTCGGAGATATCGTCGCTTTTATTTGTTCGAGCAATCTCCGTTCTGAAATAAAATTCCGAGCGAGTGAGTAGACTGCGAGGCAGTGGGCGAACTTCACACCCAAGGTATCAACGGATTGGGCCAGCAGCTAACGATCGAGTTAAGACTTCAGATAAGAGTGGGTATTTCGCGAGGTTTGCTATTAATTAATTCAGCTCGCCTTTTCTGTATTCCATCTGTGAATATTTCGTTCCACAGTCTGTTTGCAGTTTCCGTGGTAATTTAATGCACCTCGACTTTCGTCATTCAGTTTGTGAAAATTTCGTTCCGCAGACTGCACAGTCGAGTTGATATTGGGGGAGGGGAATGTGTTTGGAGTTTCGTAGTTAATATAATATACCTAGGAGTAGTATAATTGGACAGTTCTGATGCCACCGCCACCGCGGGCTCCCAGAGGCCACCTCCACCGCCACCACAGCCAGAGGCCTCCCAGATGCCTCCTCCACCGCCACCACAGCCAGAGGCCTCCCAGAGGCCTCCTCCACCACCACCACAGCCAGAGGCCTCCCAGAGGTCTCCTCCACCACCCGCGGGAAATTTGAATTTGTAAACAAAGCCACGTGCTTTTTGACAGCTATCATCGACAACAACGCATCGCTAACCTCAGTACTGCCATCTTGACGGGCCTAAACCTCAGTAGCACCAACTTAACCTAACTAGCGCGAGATTTTAATAGGTAAACAAATCCACGTGTTTTTTGACAGCCACGTGCTTTTTGACAGACAACAACGTATCGCAAACCTCAGTGCAGTCATCTTGACGAACCTAAACCTCAGTGCTACCAACTTAACCTCACTGGCGCGAGATTTGAATTTGTAAACAAATCCACGTGCTTTTTGACAGCTGTCATCCGCCATCTTTAAACTACAGAGCACCGTGCTGCCCTCTTTATCGCAGTAGCTGCAAAATCGTCACCTATCATCGGCAGTGCTGTCATCTTGGCGGGCCTAAACCTCTTTAGCTACTTACTTACCTTTGAAATGTGGTGGCGGATAATTTGAAAAATGCTTTTTGACAGCAGCCATCTTTAATCTAGAGAGCACCGTGCTGCCCTCTTAAACAAACTCACGTGCTTTTTTCTGACAGCTATCATCCGCCATCTTGCATCACGAACCTCAGTGCTGCACTCTTTAGCTAGATACCTTTGAAATGTGGTGGCGGCAATTTAAAAAATTCTACATTCTCTTGTTTGGAAACAAACCCATGCGCTTTTTTGACAGCTATCATCCGCCATCTTTAATCCAGAGAGCACCGTGCTGCCCTCTTTAGCTACTTACCTTTGAAATGTGGTGGCGGCAAATTCCACGTGCTCTTGTTTGGAAACAAGCTCACGTGCTTTTTTCTGACAGCTGTCATCCGCCATCTTGCATCACAAACCTCAGTGCTGCAGTCTTTAGCTAGATACCTTTGAAATGTGGTGGCTGCAATTTGAAAAATTCTATGTGCTCTTGCTTGCAAACAAAGCCACGTGCTTTTTTGACAACTGTTATCCGCCATCTTTAATCAATAGAGCACTGTGCTGCTATCATGCGGGCAATTTCGTCAGCTGTCATCCGCCATCTTTCATCCACAGAACACCGTGCTTCCCTCTTTATGACATGTAGTAGCGGGCAATTTGAAAAGTTCTGTTAGCTGTCATCCGCCATCTTTAATCAAGAGAGCCCCGTGCTGCCATCTTTAGCTAGATACCTTTGAAATGTGGTGGCGGCAAATTGAAAAATTCCACGTGCTCTTGTTTAGCAAACAAACTCACGCGCTTTTTGTCAGCTGTCATCCGCCACCTTACATCGCAAACCTCAGTGCTACACTCTTTAGGTACATACCTTTGAAATATGGTGGCGGATAATTTAAAAATAAAAATTCTACAGCAGCCATCTCTCGACGCTAATTGCATAAGGTGGTGGCTATACATGACTCCTTAAGGGTGCTTACGCAAGATGGCTGCTATACACAGATTCTTATGAGACGCCCTTGGGATGCTTGCGCAAGATGGCAGTTATACATGGCTCCTTATGAGATGCCCTAGGGATGCTTGCGCAAGATAGCGGCTGCTCTTATGGGACGGCTTAAGGGTCCTTGCACAAGATGGCTTGAGACGCCCTAAGGATGCTTGCGCAAGATGGCGGACACAAGATGGCGGCTATACACAACTCCTTATGAGACGCTTTAAGGGTGCTTGTGCAAGATGGCTGCCGCTCTTATGAAGAAAGCTAGCTTAGAGGCTAACGTGTCGTGATAGTTCGATTCATTAAATTTGGGGCTTAAATACAAAATGTTAAATATCTCGAAAACGGTGCACCGTAGAGCTAAACGGACAAAACACCCAGGTTCGCAGTGTGAGGAACATGATAGCATAAGAAAAACATAGTCTATCAACGGTTCGGTTCCTACTTAGGCCCGTCAAGATGGCAGTACTGAGGTTAGCGATGCGTTGTTGTCGATGATAGCTGTCAAAAAGCACGTGGCTTTGTTTACAAATTCAAATTTCCCGCGGGTGGTGGAGGAGACCTCTGGGAGGCCTCTGGCTGTGGTGGTGGTGGAGGAGGCCTCTGGGAGGCCTCTGGCTGTGGTGGCGGTGGAGGAGGCATCTGGGAGGCCTCTGGCTGTGGTGGCGGTGGAGGTGGCCTCTGGGAGCCCGCGGTGGCGGTGGCGGCAGAACTGTCCAATTATACTACTCCTAGGCTTTAAAAGAAATCCCTCCGTGAACATTTCATTATATATGCTACAATACAATAATTAACAGTTTTCCAGTGATTTATCGTCATCGATATAAAATCTATAATAACCCATCATTCTGAGACGGAAAGCGAATATAGGTCGTAGAACACCGCATTCGAAAGGAGGTGTATTTATCACGTAACAATGAAACTGACCAACAGGGAGATCTCTATTGTCACATGACAGACAAAGAATTACTTCACTGTCCATGCTCAAGTATATTACTCAGTACACACAGTAGTCGATAGTAAAGATGCTGTTCATTACCCTACAAAATGTCTAAATACTTTACATAATTTAGGTTCACTACCATACAAACTGATTTTGAAAGTTAGGGAGTCTATTATATTGTTACGTAATCTACATCCGCTAAGAGATTATGGAATGGGACGGGCTTGGTACGGTAGTGGAAACTTTGTATCACTGTTTATATGAAGCTACTATTTTAACTGGCTGTGGCACAACATAAGCTGTTTTAATAGCGAGAATCCCGTGGTTACGTGGTTTGGTCACGTAGCTTTAGAGCCAACATTCGGGAGATAGTGAGCTCGAACCCCACTGTCGGAAGTTCTGAAGATGGCCTTCCGTGGCTTCTCATTTTCACATAAGACAAATGTTGGGGCTGTACTTTAAGGCCATGGTCATTTTCTTTCACGTCTTAGCCTTTCCTATCCCATCATCGACATAGGACTTATCTGTGTAAGTGCGACTTGGAGCAAAAACCTAAACAAAAATATTTTCGTATTAACCGAGTGATAGGCTCTGCGGTTTGTCACCTAGCTGTCACGTGCAGTTCTTCTGATATAAATTCATGAGCAGAGCGTATTTTAACTTTTTAATCGATTTTAATAATAATAATAATAATAATAATAATAATAATAATAATAATAATAATAATCTTACTGGCTTTGCGTCCCATTAACTACTTTTACAGTTTTCGGAGAGCCAAGGTGTAGGAATTTATTCCCACAGGAGTTCTTTTACAGCGAGTAAATCTACCAACACGTGGCTGACGTATTTGAGCACGTTCAAATTCTACCGGACTGAACCAGGATCGAACCTGCCAACTTGCGGTCACAAAGACAGCGCCTCAACCGTCTGAGCCACTCAGCCCGTCTTCATACATCTTTGCTTTTGCTTTAATATAATGCTGAAATTTTCTTGTCATGTTTTGTTGAAGTTGACAGCTGGCATTTTTGTAAACTAGAGCACAGCGTGTTTAATTGAAAAAATTAAAGTGTATTTCCTTGCTGAAAGTTTGTCCCATTTATAGATTCCGAATACCTGTGCATTTGGTTTGCTTAATATTAACTTAAGGCACTTTTATTTTTAAAAATTATTTAATTTTATAGTTCGTTCGCCTCTGTGGTGTAGTGATTAGTGTGATTAGTGTGATTAGCTGCCACCCTCGGTGGCCCGTGTTCGATTCACGGTTCTGCCACGAAATTTGAAAAGTGATACGAGGGCTGGAACGGGCTCCACTCAGCCTCGGAACGTCAACTGAGTAGAGGGGGTTCGATTCCCTCCATAGCTATCCTCGAAGTGGTTTTCCATGGTTTCCCAATTCTCCTCCAAGAAAATGCCGGGGTGGTGGCTAAGTAGAAGAGCAAAGCCGGTTCTGGACACTAGCGTCAGATTTTGACAGCTGTCAAGATGAGAGGATCTAACCACGTGGGTGAGGAATTTAAACAAGTGAATGTTGCTAATCTCAGAGCTGCCATCTTAACATGACCAAACGTCACTGCTGCCACCTTAACTGCGAAGGAGCACGGAATTTGAAAAAGTGAGCAAGGCTAGCCTCATAGATAGGAGTTAACCGCGAGCTGAGTCGCGCAAGAGTGCAAGGCTAACCTCAGTGAATTTTTATGCCTTATTGAATTGGAGGGAATTGGAGGGAGAGGGTAGAGAGGTAGTCCTCTTTTCCCAGTTCCCCTTACCAAAATATAGGGGATGTGTGAGTGAGAGATGTGCTCTCTCTCTCTCCCTATACGTCTACCGCCGTAGCAATGAGTCCTCTACAAAGAAAAGATTGCCACGGTAAGATGACAGGGCACGGCCGCCTCTTACGAGATAAGCGAGTGAAACTGCAACTTGCAGTTGTATTTATACCTACGTTGAGCGGGTGGAGGGATGCATAGATCAGTATGCAGTGCGCGCGCATTATGAGGCGATTGTTGCGCACTCTGGTAAAATAAATTATAAACTCATCTCGAAATTTGCGATTGTCGAAGTATGCATATCGACTGACGATTGTTGCGCACTCTGGTAAATGAAAATATAAGCTCATTTTGAAATTTTTCTGTTGTCATCGTACTGTACATGCATCGATTAACAATAGTTGTGCACTTTAGTATATGAAAATGTAAGCTCATTTTGAAATTTTTCGATTCTCGACGCGCATGCATCGATTAACAATAGTTGTGCACTCTAGTAAAAGAGAATGTAAGGTCATCTCACATGCGTGCGCATCTTAACGGGACGTAGCCACACATCACTTGCTTTTAACAGATATGTGACGCGGAATTTTGAAAAAGATAACGACACTATCTTTACTGCTGTTATCTTAACGGAACTTATCTATGTACAGGCGTGGAAATTTGAATGAACCCTAACCTCACTGCTATTATCTTGACAGGACTTAGCCACGTGCAGGAGCGGAATTTTGAATGTGGCATTTTGGACAGCTGTCAGGTCCTAACCGTGTGGGCATGGATTTTAAACAAGTAAACGTGGCTAACCTCAGTGCTGCCATCTTAACTGGTTCTAGCCTCACTGTTAGCACCTTAACCACGTGGAGGGCGCGGAATTTAAAGTCCACGTGCTTTTTGACAGCTGACAGGTCCTAACCACGTGCATTTGTTTTGAACGTGGCTAACTTTACTGCTGCCATCATGACAGCGCCAAACCTCACTGCGCGGAATTTAAATGATCTTAACAGGACTTAGCCACGCTGCCGAATATTTCTTGAACGACCCTAAACCTATAGGTCTAACCTCAGGTTAGCTGTCCTTCTCGACAAGACCCTTCTCGTTATAGTTTTCATGAAAGCTGCCCTTCTCGACAAGACCCTTCTCGATATAGTTCTACGCAAGCTGCCCTTCTCGACAATACCCTTCCCGACATAGTTTTTATGCAAGCTTCGTTTCTCGACAAGGTACGTTCCTCCTCACAGTTTTACGGACAGATGCCCTTCCCCTCGCTAAAGCTTTACGTCACCATCCGACAAGACAGAACATATGCAGATTCAATCATTTTACAGTGGACTGGAAAGCATGGTGTAGCGTTGTCCTCTTGTCCTTGTAACGCATAAGTTTTTACTTACCCTTTTTACTGAGGGAGGGAGCGGTAGGAGGAAGAGGATGAGGTAAGGAGAAGATAATACTTTTACCCTCTTCAATTTACAGACTATACATGATAACAAACGCACATCGCAAAAAAATAGAATTAATTGTAGAACAAGCAAATGCTGTATGTCTCCATCCGACAAAACAAAACATGTTAACTACAGCATCGTGTACTGAACAGAAAAAGCTTAGCTTGATTACATCATCAAGACAGAACATGATGCCAATCTGGGATAGGAGGACGGGGCACGAAGAGGAATTGTTAAGAAATATCAACACATAACCACTATAAAAAAATCTCTTTCTATTACTGTAATGGATTCGAACACTAATTACTCTAGTGAATGTACGTAAGGGCCGCCTCTGTGGTGTAGTGGTTAGCGTGATTAGCGTGATTTGAAAAGTGGTACGTGGGCTGGAACGGGGTCCACTCAGCCTCGGGAGGTCAACTGAGTAGAGGTAGGTTCGATTCCCACCTCAGCCATCCTCGAAGTGGTTTTCCGTGGTTTCCCACTTCACCTCCAGGCGAATGCCGGGATGGTACCTAACTTACGGCCCTACAAGGCCCCTGTTCACCATAGCAGGTGAGGATGCCTGGGCGAGGTACTGGTCATACTCCCCAGTTGTATCCCCGACCAAGAGTCTGAAGCTCCAGGACACTGCCCTTGAGGCGGTAGAGGAGGGATCCCTGGCTGAGTCCGAGGGAAAAGCCGAACCTGGAGGGTAAACAGATGATGATGATGATTATCTTGGTTACGACTGAATGACAGACGTAGACTCCACGCAACTACTTTGGTGCATCAAGTGCTTTCTGAAAACACTCCTCCTTACCTATCCACCAGATTTCGCTACCTTAGTTCCCTGCACCTGTTCAATACCCGGTCAGGCTGTACGCTAGAAATTCCTGTGCATCGAACCGCAACCTACAACAGATCGTTCACTATCACCGCCACGAGCTGGTGGAATGAACTCCCCAATGGCATCAGGGAAGCTAAATCTAAGACAAAATTTAAAATCCTTTGCCAGCGTCATCTTTTAAGCACTTCCAGTCTTTCTTGAGTGTGAATGGGATGCCTGAATGAGAGTGAATATGGTTGTTTATTGCAATGTGTTCCTGTATATAATTTAGTTCTACTTTACTCACCTTAGTTTAGTTAGTGATACTTTAGTTGCTTTAGTTATACTTTAGGTTGTAAAGAATTCATATGTTTAAATTTTATGTAAAATATACATTGTATATACATGAAGTGGTTAAGTGTAAGAAAGGGCCGGGAGCCCTAACTTCGCCACAATAAAGACGCTTTAATAATAATAATAATAATAATAATAATGATGATGATGAATGTACGTAAAAAATCACTATGCACACACATTTTGATCATCTGACGAATAGCATTGTGAGGTTAGCATGTGGCTTTACGTCCCCATCCGACAAACAAATAACAGCGTCCTTTCACTGCGGAGAGGATTTTTAGAATATACTTACGCTAAATGAGTTGAACGGCGCTGACCATCTTGATGATGATACATACTTTCTTCTAACGCAAGACAATACGATTTTCTGCAACTATATCTTCTGTCGATATTCATATTTGAATTTTAAAACATCAAAACAACCTGTACTTAGCATCTTCTAACGAATATTGTAATCCCGTGAATCGAACACATGAATACTATCTTACTTAGTTGTGCAACCACAACGCTGTAATTATTGTCAGCAAGGCAACTCCAAGGTAAAAGCGTCGTCAGCAGAACGATACACCTGAAGTATTAATCTTACTTTCTTCTAACGCAAGAATACGATTTTCTATATCCTTTGTCGATATTAATATTAGAATTTAAAAACATCACAACAGCCTATATTTATCATCTTCTAAACCGAGCTCGATAGCTGCAGTCGCTTGAGTGCGGCCAATATCCAGTATTCGGAGATAGTGGGTTCGAACTCCACTGTCGGCAGCCCTGAAATTGGTTTTCCGTGGTTTCCCGTTTTCACACCAGGCAAATGCTGGAGCTGTACCTTAATTAAGTCCACAGCCGCTTCCTTACTATTCCTAGGCCTTTCCTATCCCATCGTCACCATTAGACCTATCTGTGGCGGTGCGACGTAAAACAAATAGCACCATCTTCTAACGAATATTGTAATCCCGGAAATCGAACACGTGAATACTATGTTACTTAATTGTGCAACCACAACGCTGTAATTTTTGACAGGAAGGCAACTCCATGTTAAACACGTAGTCAGCGGAACGATAGACCTGCAGTATTCATCTTACTTTCTTCTGACGCAAGACAATACCATTTTCTGCGACTATATCTTTTGTGGATATTCATATTAGAATTTAAAAGCATCACAACAGCCTATACTTACCATCTTCTAACGAATATTGTAATCCCTGGAATCGAACACGTGAATACTATCTTACTTAATTGTGCAACCACAACGCTGTAAATCATTGACAGGAGGGCAACTCCAAGTCAGCGGAAAGATAGAAATAAATGATAGATGTACTTCCTCAAAAAACAATAAGCACCACTACTACTATTGATGTGATAAGCGTGCACAAACTATATGCCACTAGGAATCAAACTCCACCCCCATAGTAGGAGGCCGCTTGGTCCTACTCCTCAGCTGTATCCCCGGGCCCAAAGTCTCACGCTCCAGGACACTGCCCTTGAGGAGGTAGAGGTTGGATCCCTCGCTGAGTCCGAGGGGAAAACCGACCCTAGAGGGTAAACGGACTGAGAAAGAAAGAAAGAAAGAAAGAAAGAAAGAAAGAAAGAAAGAAAGAAAGAAAAGAAAGAAAGAATTTTATAGTCATTTACTAAATAGTCTAAATAAATAGAACTCGAGCTCCAGATTCTCTATAGCTGGAACTGTCGTTGTATTACTACTGATAACACGCTCCTTACTTTCACTCATTATTCGCAATAAAAGTTCTCAATAAAGTCGTAAAGTACAGTAAATTAAGAGACTTAAGGTGCCGTACTTACCAAGTCACGATATAAATTATTCACAGGACCACTTTAATCTCCATTTCGAAATTTTTGCCAAAGGTCATGAGTAACGATTGTTTGAAATACACATGTCCGCCTCTGTGGTGTAGTGGTTAGCGTGATTAGCTGCCACCCCCGGAGGTCCGGGTTCGATTCCCGGCTCTGCCACGAAAATTTAAAAAGTGGTACGAGGGCTGGAACGGGGTCCACTCAGCCTCTGGAGGTCAACTGAGTAGAGGTGGGTTCGATTCCCACCTCAGCCATCCTCGAAGTGGTTTTCCGTGGTTTCCCACTTCTCCTCCAGGCGAATGCCGGGATGGTACCTAACTTAAGACCACGGCCGCTTCCTTCCCTCTTCCTTGTCTATCCCTTCCAATCTTCCCATCCCTCCACAAGGCCCCTGTTCAGCATACCAGGTGAGGCCGCCTGGGCGAGGTACTGGTCATTCTCCCCAGTTGTATCCCCCGACGAAGAGTCTGAAGCTTCAGGACACTGCCCTTGAGGCGGTAGAGGTGGGATCCCTCGCTGAGTCCGAGGGAAAAGCCGAACCTGGAGGGTAAACAGATGATGATGATGATGATGATGATGAAATACATATACCAATTTCAATTTTAGCGTAGCGTAGCCAGGACTTCAGTTTTGGGGGGCGGAGATTAAGGTAGGTCTTCATCTAGAATTTTATTTTGGTAAGTGACCAAACTTCCAGAGAGTTTAGGTGGTATAGAATCTATATAAATAAAGTTCTAGGGGGTCCGCTGTCTGTCTGCGATGAGGCCTTCGGTTCCGAGAGTCCCGGGTTCGATTTCCGGCTGGGCCGGGGATTTCAAACCTATCTGATCAATTATTCTGACTCGGAGACTGGATGTTTGTGTTTGTTCCAACACTCTCCTCTTATATTTCGACAACACATCACGCTACCAACAACTATAGGAACAGGCAATAGTGATTACACCCCTCCACATAGATAAGATTTGCATTGGGAAGGGCATCCGGCCGTAAAACAGGCCAAATCCACATGTGCGACACAGTTCGTGCCCACGACCCCACAGGTGTGGAAAAAGCGGTATACGAGGAAGAAGCTTATTATCTTTAGAAGTTATCATTTCCACTCCCATAGTTTTCTTGTAGTGCTTTTTAAAGGTATAACCTTAGTTATTGCCGATAACTCTCTATTCCTAGCTACTGGAGTCTTTTTGTTCTTCTCTGGAGCATCTGTGGATTAATGAATTTGTACGCTCGTATGCTAGGGCAGAAAAGCCAGGTTAAAGGGACTAGGTCAGGAACACAAAAACATATCAAGTGTAAACATTGTCTCTCTGTGATATTCGCTAGTGCCATGAATCAAATGACTTGGTAAGTGGGGCACCTTAAGTCTCTTAATCTGCTGTACTTTACGACTTTATCCCGAACTTTTATTGCGGTGCATCGATTGAAGACTCATGTGGTGCTATGCTGTGTATTTCCGAAGCACAATAGTTTTACGTACAAAAAATCTTCAGTGTCTCAAGGTACGTACATAATAAAGTTAATAAATAATACGTCATCACATTCCACTTTTCAGTACAGACTGAATGTTAAAATCTCTACTCTTTGATCACCAACTATTTGATGATAATTATCACCTAATTAATTTTTAAGAATAGGTCATTTAGCCAAGGGCCTTAACCTCGCTCCTTGTAAATAAATAAATAAATAAATAAATAAATAAATAAATAAATAAATAAATAAATAAATAAATATTTTACCCATTTTTACAGTTCTATAATAACCACTGGCAATGGCGAACATATGGGCTCAGTTATTACCACAGATACGAAGAAATGAAATGTCGTATGGCTTTTAGTGCCGGGATATCCCAGGACGGTTTCGGCTCGCCAGGTGCAGGTCTTTCTATTTTACACCCGTAGGTGACCTGCGCGTCGTGATGAGGATGAAATGATGAAGACAACACTTACACCCAGCCCCCGTGCCATTGGAATTAACCAATTAAGGTTAAAATCCCCGACCCGGCCGGGAATCGAACCCGGGACCCTCTGAACTGAAGGCCAGTACGCTGACCGTTCAGCCAACGAGTCGGACACAGACGATGATTGATGATGACATGAAGCATCGCATCAACGTTGGACGAACCAAATGGCATTTGCTGAGAAGCGTCTCATGTGACAGGCGGATGCCTATAAGGTTCAAAAGCAATGTACAAGACTGTTGTTAGACCTGCCCTCAATTACGCCTCCGAGTGTTGGACAAGGCAATAGAGGCAAGATCAGCAAACGCATGTAACGGAAATGCGGATGTTGTGATGGTCAGTGGGTGTCACCCTCTTGGACGGAGTGCGCAATAAGTCAGTAGCGTAGCCAGGATTTCAGTTTTGGGGGGCGGGGGATTAAGGTAGGTCTTCATCTAGAATTTTATTTTGGTAAGTGACCAAACTTCCAGAGAGTTTAGGTAGTATAGAATCTATATAAATAAAGTTCTAGAGGGTCCGCTGTCTGTAATTTCGTTTGTTTTGCCAATTTATCCGATTTAGGTCAACTGAAGGCCGTATCAGTGGTCTTCAGCTTTCGTGTTTTTCTGTGTGTCCATCTGTTCCACCATTACGACGAAACGGCTGATCTGATCTCGACCAAACTTCATATATAGAGTGTACTCATCCAGGGGAAGGTTTAGATATGCATATAATTTAAAAATCACTGAATAGAATGGAGGTTTATAGGGAACCACAATAATTTTCTTCCATTTTCTTTACATGTTTATTTTCTGTGAAATCCGTGGATTGTACGTGAAACGTATGCTTTGCATGGAGTGGCCGACAGACAGACAACGAACCTACCGGTTACCATGGCAACGTCTCTGGCTGCTTGCCAGCAGGGAAGTGACATAGGCTAATGCCATTTTCTTCAAAATTCGCGTAAACTCGTGGTTGTTCCTTGCTTAGAAGGCAAAAGAGACGTCATGCTACCATTCTGCGGGATATTTTCGGAATCCCGTTGGAGGTTACAATCGTCGTCGAATAGCTCTAGAGGGGCTGGTAACATTTGTACAGTACCGCGGAGTGTAGCCCATGGTATCACGTCGTAAGGTGTTTTCTGGCATTTCACTTCTACCTCTGTTTTCCGCTTTAATTTATTGCCTCTGCCTTGCCTCTTTAGGCTTAAGTAATCACACCATAAATCATCTTCTTATCTGTTTACCTAAGATGCCTGTGCCTAAATTTCTCCTCTGTTACTCACTTATATCATCACACTTTAATGAGGGACATTTTATTTTACAATACATCCACTTGGTATTTACATATTTGTCCCATCTGGTGTTCTTAGTCGCAATCTTATTTTCTTTCAATTTCAACTTTATTAACTGTAATACATTCTTCCTTAATTATTCCGTACATATTCGAGTGTTAATCCAGAAACCTGGACACTCTTCCTTTTGAGGGAAAATTCCAAGGTGTTCAAATGTATAGGCTAACGTTTTGGCCCCAGAACATATCGAAATATGGAGGCAATTTAAATGACGGTTCAGAGATTCGTTCGGGATAATTGGTGGATAACGGTAAATCGTATGAAAAAGCAGAAAGCACAATAACGTTTCAATTGGGAGAGATCTACAACTTTGGTCCTATGACTTGTCGTATCTCGATCATTTATACGTTAGATAAAGCTGGATTTCTGAATTTTAATTTTGTACTTTTTACACGCATGTCTTATCGTTTGGCACACTTATCATCAAATGCGATACGATCATTGACATGACCAGTAGTCATATGTTAGACAAATTTTATGATTCTAGCTGCTGCATAAGTATACAAAAAATAAAGTAGCCTAATGTGAAAACTATACCAAAATTTCACCCTATTTAATGTTTCTAACTCAATCTAACCCATAAATATAGGAGATACGAGAAAATGTTATAGGACCAACCATGTAGAACACTAACAGAGGCGTCTGATGGCGGAATACGTTTGTTGATATGACGTACCGTTTATATGCAGTAAATCTAGAAATGAAGGTCTGCACTTATAAACGTGCCCATGCTTATCTATATAAATAAAGTTCTAGGGGTTCGCTGACTGTAATTTCGTTTATTTAGCCAATTCTTCATATATTTATCTGATTTAGTTCAACTAAAGACCGTATCAGTGGTTTTTAGCTTTCGTGTTTGTTTGTCTGCCTGTTCCACCATCAGGGCGGAACGACTGGATAGATCTCGACCAATCTTCCCGTATATTGTACACTCAATCAGGGGAAGGTTTAGATGTGCATATGATCACTTATTATAATGGGGATTTATAGGGAAGCCGCAACAGCTATCTTTCATTTTCTCTTTTACTTTAGATTTTGTGTAAAATCGGTGGACTATATGCGAACCGTCCCTTACACGTTACGCCCCTTTGTTGTGTACATAATTTCGCTTGGTCACTGCACACTCTTTCTTTTGAGGTAATATTCCAGGCTTTTCAAATACATTACTTTTAGGCTCCGGAAAATATCGAAATATGGAGGTAGTTTTACGACGATTCAGAGCTTCATTCCGTGGTAACTGCTTTCCAAACGGTCATTTCAAAAAGCAGATTACGCAATCTTCAACTTTGGTCCCATGCCTTATTGTCTTATTTTGATACTTACTTGGGATAGTGCAACATTTCTCGCTTACAATCAAATCTCTCCAACTTGAGTGGGACTGGCATTAGGAAACGGGGCCTGTCGTTATATTGAAAACTATCCATCACTATTGCGAATAGCAGCTGGCAAGTGAGTCTGCCGTTATTGTAGTAACTCGATTGCTATTCGCTTTACATCGCACCGATACAGATAGGTCTTATGGCGACGATGGGATAGGAAAGGCCTAGGAATGGGAAGGAAGCGGCCGTGGCCTTAATTAAGGTTCAGCCCCAGCATTTGCCTGGTGTGAAAATGGGAAACCACGGAAAACCATCTTCAGAGCTGCTGACAGTGGGGTTCGAACCCACTATCTCCCGGATGCGAGCTCACAGCTGCGCGCCCCTAATCGCACGGCCAACTCGCCCGGTGTAACTCGATTGTGAATGGCAGTAGAAGATGTGGCCTCCCGCTATCATATATATTTTCCCAATGTGCACCTTATATCGGAAAAAACGTAAGGGGTCTTTTCCGTTTTGTTTCTCGAATATCGCTATGGGACGTGAAATTTAATATAATCTTACTCACTTTGTGTTCAGTAACTTACGTAGAAATCGTATACAAGGTATGTTACCGTAGCGAAGCACGGGTAAATTTGCTAGTATCTAATAAGGAAATGAGTGTCCTTGGCTCCAAGTAAGAGTGGTAGATTCGTGAGGATCCCGGAAGCTAATAATAATATGATACATTAATAAAAGTACATTCCATAAAACTCCTGGGGTGTCTGGACTCCTTGGACCTCCTGCCCCTCCCCCATCAACCTCTTGATACACCCTTGTCTTAATCATTCAGACCTATGTGCGATTGACACAAACTGGATTATTATTATTATTATTATTATTATTATTATTATTATTATTATTATTATTATTGTACCGGGTGGTACACCTCCACGCCGCTAATTCGAACTTTGCGCCAGTTGAAACTCCTCTACGGGAGGAAGTCTGAACTTTATCTACTGTGTTAATTCTCAAGCTTCTCAGAAGATGTCCCTACTTGTAAATTTTGAAGTTTCTGAACTGGGTCGTTTTCGATGTATTTTTGTTTTGCCTGTAGTAAGAAGTGTGGACATTCTCTTCCAGATGGCACTACTGAAGGACTACAATTATGCACCCTAGTGCGAAGTGAAAGAACTGTGTTTTTGGAGAAATTTTGAATTCATAAGTTTGTTCTTTGTTAAATTTCTTTCAGTTATTGTTTAAGTTGGTAATATTAACCCTTTCTTTCCGCCAGTTTTGAATTCGACCAATAAGGAATTTCTGTAATTAATTTTCCACCAATAATGTGTTTCTTCTTCATCTAGTGTAGGGGTTTTCGTTGTTAGCCAATAAAATGATTGTGGGCGGGTGTTCTCATTCCTGCAACGCCTCGAACTTTCCACGAGGGTATATAAACTGCTGATTTTCGGGTCTCCGCGCCACTTCAGTAACATCTATCAGTGTGTAAAGTACGTAGCAGGGGGCGGGAAGCGCCTCTTTCTTCGGGCAGCAGTTCATCCACAAGGTAATGGCCGTTTAATATATTCTTTTCTTGCTAGCTCAGCAGTTTAACTCTCGGGGCAGGTCCGAAGCCTTTTACCATGTAACTTTCCCCTAAAATGTAAAGACACTTGGTATCAAATCTATCTTTTTAAACTACATATTGGGATAGAGTGTGCTTAACCCTCTCGAGCTCCCACTCATATTGCGTTGAGGTGAACTTATTTTCACAACCGTTTCTTCCTTAACGTAATGTAAATTGTCTCCTTCTATAAGTCACCTCTTTAGTATGGGATTAGCCCTTGCATTAGAGGCCTAGCGCCAAGTAGGTCTTAAATAAAGTGTAGTAGGAGTGCAAGAACGCCTCCTCTCAAGTTGGTATTTTAGAGGCCATGTAATTGACCTGTTTCTTTACTTAATAGGTCTCAGTAGGTTGGGTATTTTTACCCCTGTTTTCATGTAATTGGAGGACAGCTTGAAAGTGGAGTTTGATGTGGCCTTTGATAGGCTTGAACTTAAGAGCGGGTTGCTCTTTCTTAAAATTTGTTTCTGCGTGCCTCGAGGAGGCTTTACTGTGTAGTTGGGAGCAAGTGCTCCTGGGCATGATTGGGGTTTTCTGCCCCTTTGTAGAACCTTGTATTTGGGTAAAGTTGGGCTAATTGCACAAGAATTGTGAGTCCGGGGCTCGAAGCCCAAATTCTGTAAAAACTGTAATTGTACATTGTTAAATTGTTGATTTTCAACTGTGTTTCTGTTATTCTTGTTATTTCTTGATCTTGATAAGAAAATATAACCTTGTTAAATTTTATCTTAACTTTAATTTCGTATTTTGAGACCTGTTCACCCCCGCACCTTCTTTCACCTCTGCACATCCACAAAACTCGGTAACAATTATTATTATTATTTGCTGTTTGTTTAACGTCGCACTAACGCATCTAAGGACCGGGCGAGTTGGCCGTGCGGTTAGGGGCGCGCAGCTGTGTGCTTGCATCCGGGGCATAGTGGGTTCGGGCCCCACTGTCGTCAGCCCTGAAGATGGTTTTCCGTGGTATCCCATTTTTACACCAGGCAAATGCTGGGGCTTTACTTTAATTAAGGCCACGGCCGCTTCCTTTCTACTCCTAGCCCTTTCCTATCCCATCGTCGGATCGTCGCCATAATACCATGCGACGTAAAGCCAATAGCAAAAAGAAAAAGCGCATTTGCTGATGTGAAGATGGGAAACCATCTTGAGGGCCCCCGACGGTTGGATTCAAACCCACTATCTCCCGAATGCAAACTGGTAGTCGTACTTGGAAACACATAGGGCAGGCATTTGGTGATAATAATTGCTGAGGATATTAAGGTGGAATTCACTACATAAAAGATCTAGGCAAATATTTGTCCACAACGAAAACGTCAATTACTTAACTTTATGAATTATAGTATTAAAATTGCTACGTGGTGCAATACTGCCTACGAACTGGTACCCGGCACATACATTACACCAATAGCAAAGCTGCCTCAGTGGACTAGTGGTAGTGTGTTCGACTTATGATGTCAACTTCGCAGGCTGAGGTATTCGATTTCTGAAGGGCAGTCAAAGATCTTGGAACTCTGTTTCACAATTTATTGTTGGCATGTTAAATCTCTCTTATGGCGCGCTCAGCGTCACCGACAACAGTAAATTAACTCTGCCAAGGCAAGAATTAGGAAGGGTGTCAGACAAGGCAGCTCATTTTCACCTTACCTGTTTAATGTATTTATCGAAGAGGTCATGAAGAAGTACAAGGCCAACACAAAGGGTGTTAATATTAACGGTCGGTCAGCTGATTCATTGCATTCGTTTTCCAGACGATATCGAGGTAGTCGCAAACAAAAGGATATAACAAGTCACAAAATGCCCCTATGTTAGAAGTACGAATACCGAGCTCGATAGCTGCAGGCGCTTAAGTGCGGTCAGTATCCAGTATTCGGGAGATAGTAGGTTCGAACCCCACTGTCGGCAGCCCTGAAGATGGTTTTCCGTGGTTTCCCATTTTCCCACCAGGCAAATGCTGGGGCTGTACCTTAATTAAGGCCACGGCCGCTTCCTTCCCACTCCTAGCCCTTTCCTATCCCATCGTCGCCATAAGACCTATCTGTGTCGGTGCGACGTAAAACAACTAGCAAAAAAAAAAAAAAAAAGTACGAATATTATTACACAAGACAACAGATGAACCTTGGAGATCAAGAAGAGGATTGCGCTGGTCAAACAAGCGTTCAACAAAGGAAACTTGCTGGCAAGTAAACACCTGGACATCCAAGTCAGTAAAAGCTTTGCAAAATCTCTTGTCTGGAGCGTGGTCTTATAGGACGTGAATTTGGGATATGAACTAAGAAAGACTGGAAATACCGTATTTTATCGCGTAATTGCCCCCTTCTTTCGTGGAAAAATTTTCTTGAAAACACTAGGGAGTGGTGCTTCTAGGCATTCAGAAAGGAAGGGAAACGATGCATTACGTAAAAGTTATATTTACGGTAATACCGGTATGTGAAAACGTGGCACCTACCGGTATTTATTTTCAATTAACACAAAAGAATACCACGGTTTCTTTAGGCTACAATGAAGAGCAGCAATGCATTGTTTCATTGTTTCTTTTCTCTCACTATTCTGCGGCCTCACTTTCGTCACTACCATAACTATTTTCAGGCTCAGACAACACATCATCTTCTTCATGTTCGCTATTCCACAAGATGTCGTCCTCGGAACCGTCAATGACACAATTAATAATTCCAATTTTTGTTAAACTCTTCTTAACAATATCGACACTAATTTTCTCCCACGTCCGGATTATCCACTCGCACATCGTCGGTATTGATGGCTTCCTTATCTTGCCTCCTGGAGTCAGCTGATGAGATCCCGCCGCCATCCATTCTGAATACAGGCGTCGAAGATGTTCTTTGAAAGGTTTGTTGACGCTGACATCTAAAGGTTGAAGAATGGACGTTAAACCTCCAGGGATGATGACAGGATGGAACTTCATCAGTTTCATTTTCCCTTTTACAGCTTCCACAAGGTGATCCCGGAAACTGTCTAGGATAACAAGGGACTTCTTTTGTAATAATGCTCCTGGTCGTCTTCCCCAGACTTTCCCCAACCACTCCACCATCAAATCTGCTGTCATCCAGCCCTTTTCTTGAACTCGTAAGTGAATTCCTTGTTGGGTAGTCTCTTTTGGTAATGTCTTCCTTCTAAAGATGGCATACGGTGGAAGTTTGTTGCCGTCTGCTCTCATGCACAACATCACTGTGCATCTTAGACTCTCCGCTCCAGTCGTCTTCACAAGGACACTTTCTGAGCCAGTTGGAGCAACGGTGGTGTTGTGCGGCATATTAAAAAACACTGGCGTCTGGTCAGCGTTACCAACCTGAGAAAGTGAATAGTCATATTGCTGTCGCACTTGTATTACGTAACGATGGAACTGTATCTGTGTAGTCTCGAGGTAAACGCTGACACAAAGATGTTCTTCTCCGTAAACTGAGATTTTGCCGTCTCATAAAACGAATCACCCAACCAATGCTTGCTTTAAAATCCTTTCTGTCAATGTTGAGCGTGGAAGCTATCTCGCGAGCTTTGTTCTGAATCATTTCGTAACAGACAGCACAACCATCATTCCAAAGTTCACTGACATACGCAATTACACCATTAACAATTTCGGGATATTTCCCTGTTTTAGACCCACAAAGATTTGGAGCTTGCCTTTGCAGTCATGAGTTTATCTTTTTGTCTCCGCCAATACCGTATTGAATTAGGATCAACGGAGAAATGTTTCCTGCAGCTTTCACTCCGTTTGTATCAGCGTAAGATAACACATTTAATTTAAATTTTGCCGTGTAGTTTGAATATTTCGACATTATGACGACTTGTAACAAACTGACGTAGAAACACGTCTGCAACTTCACTGTTCAAATTTACGGTATGTTGTGATAATGGAAACATCTTAATGCCAGGTACCGCTGTGTTCATTGTTGTCCATTATCAAGTCATTTGAAGGCCGTTCCAGTAAGAACAGGAGAGGGAATTATGCGCGATATTAATAAAATCATTAAAAATGATGAAAAATCGAAGGGGAGCGAAACATACGAGGGGGGGGGGGCTTATGCGATAAAATACGGTAGCTAGAAGCTTTTGAAATCTAAATCTGGAGACGAATGCTGAGGATTATCTGGACGGGAAAGAGAACAAATGAAAGCATCCTGAATAATACCAAAGGAAATATCAAAGGAAAAGGATGACCAAGTTCCTTGGGCACACCATGAGATATGACAGCTTCGTGACCAACACTATTGAAGGAAACGTTCTGGAAAAAAGGGGCGAGGAAGACCAAGGACCAAGTATTTTCACGATCTAATGCTAAATCTATATCAATAAAGTTGTAGGGGGTCCTGTGTCTGTGATTCCGTTCATTTTGCCAATTTTTCAGATTTATTTCCGTTTTACGTCAACTCAAGACCGTATCAGTGGTTTTTAGCTTTCGTGTCTGTTTGTTTGTCCGTCTGTCCGACTGTTCCACCATCACGGCGAAACGGCTGGATAGATCGCGACCAAACTTCAGATTAAGAGTATACTCATCCAGGGAAAGGTTTAGATATGCATATAATTTAAAAATCACCGAATATATTGAGGGTATATGGGAAAACCGGAACAGTTTTCTTCAATTTTCTCTTATACTATTGATTTTCTGTAAAATCTTTGGACTATTTGTGAAGCGTCCCTTCATTTTAAACAACTTTTGTCACGTACATAATTTCGCTTACTCTTCAAATGACGGAGAAAATTACTGTTTTCTGTGGCGTTCATGCTCTGCACTGTGTGACCGAAAGACCGACAACGAACCTACCGGTTACCATGGTACGGTCTCTAGCTTCTTGCCAGCAGGGAAGTAACGAAATGCCATTTTGCGTTATCAATCCCGTAAACTCGTGGTTGTTTTTTGGGAAGAAGATGAGAGAGACGTCAAGCTGTCATTTTGCGGGGTATTTGCGGAATGCAGTTGAAGGTTACAATCGTCTTCGAATAGCTCTAAGGAGGTCTGTTAATATTTGAACAGTATAGTGGAGTGTGTCCCATTATTTCACACTGTAAGGTGTTTTCTGTCATTTGCTATAATTTTTACTGTATTTCTCTTCTACTTCTGTTTTCTGCTTTATTTTCTTGCCTCTGCCTTGCCTCTTTAGGCTTAACCCTTGGCTATTTCTAGCCGAGTGCAGCCCTTGTAAGGCAGACCCTCCGATGAGGGTAGGCGGCATCTGCCATGTGTAGGTAAAGGAACACCTACAACCTGTTTTCCATTCATTGACCGGGTCAGGGATGTAATGAATGAAGCAGATATAGGCTATTAGTACGATGGGGTCGCCACTCCCAAAGTGATTTATTAATGAATGATTGATGCTATGAAATGAGAATGGAGAGTGTTGCTGGAATGAAAGATGACAGGGAAACCGGAGTACCCGGAGAAAAACCTGTCCCGCCTCCGCTTTATCCAGCACAAATCTGACATGGAGTGACCGGGATTTGAACCACGGTATCCAGCGGTGAGAGGCCGACGCGCTGCCGTCTGAGCCACGGAGGCTCTCCATGTGTAGGTAACTGCGTGTTATTGTGGTGGAGGATAGTGTTATGTGTGGTGTGTGAGTTGCAGGGGTGTTGGGGACAGCATAAACACCCAGCCCCCAGGCCAGTGGAATTCACCAATTAAGGTTAAAATTCCCGACCGGGCCGGGAATCGAACCCGGGACCCTCTGAACCGAAGGCCAGTACGCTGACCATTCAGCCAACGAGTCGGACAGTAAATAGGTGAGAAAATACCTTCGAATTTTTTATAGTGAAGTTGCAGCACTCCTTGAAGTTGTCCTCACACGAAGTCGTGACACTTACTCTATAATTCAGACGTACAAAATCACTATTTACATGACACATCAACAATGCACAAGATCCTTCAACAAAACTGCGGACATTAAATACAGTACAGGGAAACACACACCGTAAAACCGTAAGACAACTAGAAGGAAAAGACAACGCTGCGGAGATATTGAGTTTCTAAACATGTCCCTAACTTTGCCATCCGCTTTTCATAGCCCTTTCACATCTTCATGCCGCGACTTACAAATTTCAGATAGATACAGCAAACCCAATAGAGCTTTTATCTCAAAAAGGTCTCTATGCTTGGCAAACGAAGCTGCACCACCATAGTTCGAGCACTGTTCTGTTATTTTGGCATTTCTTTGGGTGACAATCATATTCAGAATGTCCTCATGAAAATGCAATTGCCAAAAATATACAGATTCATTAGACTGAATTGTCTTTGCATCCTTTCTGAGCTGAGACAGCTTTACCTTGATTATTATGCTGTCTAGTTTTTGAGCTGCATGGAGGCAGGGTGTACCATCTGAAACCATTTTTATCATTAACACTTTTCTCTTTGGCTGATCTAATAACTTCTGACACAGGATGTAACTCTGATCCGGAATCCTGTTCATCAGCCTCTTCGGGGCATATAGGAGGAGTTCGTTGTTTTGGAAGAACTTTACTCTGGCGAGAATTACTGGGTCCTGGAAGTAAATGTGATATCTCATCAACATCTTCATCTTGTATTTCTTGTTCACTCTCAGGTTCATGTTCACTAAACACACTTTCACCATCACTAAGATCATCTACGTCTTCAACATTAAGCCACTCGCCAATCTACTTGCCACTCATTGCACGTACATTCAGTTTAACATCCAATTAGAAAATGAATTACCAAGTATGTTAAATCCGTTTAGTGAAGGACATTTCATATTTCAATACATTCATTTGGTATTTACATATTTATCCTATCGGGCTGTGCTCAGTTAAGACATTCTATGACAACTATCTTAAGTGTATTACTTCCTTAATTCCCCCGTATGTATGCGAGTGCTAATCCCGAAACCTGGACACTCTTTCCTTTGATGAAAAACTCCAAGATGTTCAAAGTATAAATATTTGGCCCCGGAAAATATCGAAATATGGAGGCAATTTTAATGATGGCGAAGACCTTAGTTTCGGGGTAACTGCTGGCTAAACGGTAGGTCATATCACAAAAGAGATTACACAATCACTGCTCAATTTGGAGAGATCTTCAACTTTGTTCGTATGACATTTTGTCGTATCTCGATAACTTACACGGTAGATAGAGCTGCATTGCTCGATTATAAACAAATCTCGAACTCGATTGTGACTGGCATTAGGAAAGAGGGCCTTCCTTTTTAATGATTACTCCCCATCTCTATTGTGAATAGCAGTTGATAAATGAGCCTGTCGTTACAGTAGAAACTCCCGAACTCGATTGTGAATGGCATTAGGAAATGTGGCCTGCCATTATCATGAAAACTATCCAACAGACACCTTACATCGCAAACAATGTATGGGATCCTCAACGTTAGTTTTTCAGATCACGCTAAGAGACATGGAATTTAATATAATCTTACTCACTGCGTGTGCAGTAATTTACGTAAAATCCGTACACAAGGTACAATACCGTAGCGAAGTTTACCTAGTCTTAGATATTCGACCTACCAGGCGAGTTGGCCGTGCGGTTAGGGGCGCGCAGCTGTAAGCTTGCATCCGGGAGATAGTGGGTTCGAACCCCACTGTCGGCAGCCCTGAAGATGGTTTTCCTTGGATTCCCATTTTCACACCAGGCTGGGGCTGTTCCTTAATTAAGGCCACGCCGCTTCCTTCCCAGTCCTAGCCCTTCCCTATTCCATCATCGCCATAAGACCTATCTGTGTCGGAGCGACGTAAAGCAACTAGCAAGGAAGGTATATGACCTACTATGAGACGAAACATGAAGCTGAAGACATGGGATTATGGTTGGATCGACAAGGCATCGCATTTAGTATTTAATAAAATAGTAACCACCTAGTAGAATTCCACTTCCGCTGCTAGAGAGCATCACAATCAGGTCAAAATTGATAAGCTGACTGCCTAGATGTCACCAATTGTCAACTCGGTAGCTGAGACAATACGTTTATTTATTTATTTATTTATTTATTTATTTATTTATTTATTTATTTATTTATTTATTTATTTATTTATTTATTATCAGTATGTTGAGTGAAACGGCAGTTTGATCTACTTAACCCTTAAATGCGTAATTTATTATATCTCTAAAATATGATTATATTATAAAACCCTACTGTCGGCAGCCCTGAAGGTCGTTTTCCGTGATTTCCCAGTTTCACACCAGGCAAATGCTGGGGCTCTACGTTAATTAAGGCCACGGCCGCTTCCTTACCACTTCTAGGCCTTTCCAATCCCATCGTCGCCATAAGACCTATCTGTTTCGATGCGACGTAAAGCGATTTGAAAAAAAAAATCATTTTCAATTCCTCGTCTTACGAAAGGCCGGAGTGCCATTGGAAACTTCCACTGAAATAGCACTTCGTAAATAATATGATATACTTATTCTGCATTCAAGGATACTTAAAATTCCAATTACTGTGCTGGGATATTTGACCTCGTAAAAGAGATTTGTACCTCATCAACAGAACTTCATCGCCAGCCGATGTCGTTAATTTGTCCTGTACTGTGAGTGGTAATCTCCACCACACTTTATACAGCCCCTAGAAATCTCTTGAGATTAATTTAGAAAATTATGTTCTATATTTATCCCTATATTTTAAGTTAAATTGTTTGACCCTTCCGTTCTGAACGATTTAACCTTCTATTCTCTTACCTATGTCCGTTATTTTTCTCTGTTAACCACTCTTCCACTACTTAATCGTCCGGCTTCATGGCTAAATAGTTAGCGTGTTGGCCTTTGGTCACAGGGGTCTCGGGTTCGATTCCTGGCAGAGTCGGGAATTTTAACCATCATTGGTTAACTTCGCTGGCATGTGGCCTGAGTGAATATATTGTCTTCGTCATTATTTCATCCTCATCACGACGCGCAGGTCACCTACGGATGTCAAATCAAAAGAATTGCACCTGGAGAGCCGAACACGTCCTCGGACACCCCCGGCACTAAAAGCCATACCGTACTACTTAGTTTCCATTTTGTTTTTGCCAGAAAGCGTTCTCGACGCTTTTCTTCCTCTATCCGTGTTAAGAGCCCTGATAGCTTCCAAACCACTGCTCCTAGTCACACTGCGGCTTACTGGTAGACAGCTCTGTCCTTACTGCCGCTCCTTCCGCGCGGGAACATTTAACTATTACCCAGCTGTGGTACAATCGATTGCCTATGGATTTATTGGAAATGTGTTCGTACCTATTCTTCCTTTCATGATTCTCCATCACTACTTCCTCATCCGGGATACTTTTCTGAAAGCACACGAATAGGTCGTGTAGTTCTTATCGTCCTACTTCCTTGACGGCCCTCTACATCTGATTTTATTGATTGTATTGCTTTTT
Organism: Anabrus simplex; assembly: GCF_040414725.1. NCBI lineage: Eukaryota > Metazoa > Arthropoda > Insecta > Orthoptera > Tettigoniidae > Anabrus > Anabrus simplex. The sequence continues at coordinate 366,356,641 of NC_090265.1, forward strand.
CTCCCAGTGACTATCTCTTAAACGATAGACGAGGGAATTGTTTTGGTTGAACCAGACAAATTTCAATGAAACTTGGTGAATGATCAACTCCTAAATAATAATAATAATAATAATAATAATAATAATAATAATAATAATAATAATAATAATAATAATAATAATAATATGATCATCATCATCTGTTTACCCTCCAGGTTCGGTTTTTCCCTCGGACTTAGCGAGGGATCCCACCTCTACCTCCTCAAGGGCAGTGTCCTGGAGCTTCAGACTCTTGGTCGGGGGATACAACTGGGGAGTATGACCAGTACCTCGCCCAGGCGTCCTCACCTGCTATGCTGAACAGGGGCCTTGTGGAGGGATGGGAAGATTGGAAGGGATAGGCAAGGAAGAGGGAAGGAAGCGGCCGTGGCCTTAAGTTAGGTACCTTCCCGGCATTCGCCTGGAGGAGAAGTGGGAAACCACGGAAAACCACTTCCAGGATGGCTGAGGTGGGAATCGAACCCACCTCTACTCAGTTGACCTCCCGAGGCTGAGTGGACCCCGTTCCAGCCCTCGTACCACTTTTCAAATTTCGTGGCATAGCCGGGAATCGAACCCGGGCCTCCAGGGGTGGCAGCTAATCACGCTAACCACTACACCACAGAGCGGACATAATAATATGATACTGGAAGAAAAAAGTGGCCTCTGTGGCTCAGGCGGCAGCGCGACGGCCTCTCACCGCTGGACACCGTGGTTCAAATCCCGGTCACTCCATGTGAGATTTGTGCTGGACAAAGCGGAGGCAGGACAGGTTTTTCTCCGGGTACTCCGGTTTTCTCTGTCATCTTTCATTGCAGCAACACTCTCCAATATGATTTCATTTCATGTGTCAGTCATTAATCATTGTCTCAGAGGAGTGCGACAGGCCTCGGCAGTCGGCACAATTCCTATTCTCGCCGCAGGACGGGGGCTTCCTTCACTCCATCCCTGACCTGGTCACTGATTGGAAAACATGTTGTAGGTTTTCACTGGAGGAAATGAACCACAGGAAGACACATCTGTGGAAATAAGAGAAGCTGCTGATATGTCGGGTGCTGATGAAACACGTCATGCTGAAGACATGTTGAAAGAGGCAATGGCGGAGTTCGTGGGTCTCAAAGTGAACTATAGACCGAAACTGACCAAAATTAGAGAAACATCAATGAGCAAAACACTTGTAAGGACTGTAAATGACATCTTAAAGCAGTATATAGAAACATCCAGTAGCACAGAAGAAAGAAATGCCCTCGTTTATTGCGCAGCAGTATCTGTGGTTAGACTGAGCAACCAAAATCTAATACCCCACTCCAAAAGCTCTTGTATGAACGCATATTCAGAATACATTCCACCATGGCAACGTCGATTTCAAAGTGATATCCAAGAGCTAAAGAGAGCATAGGTCAACTTTCCGCGTACCTCCCTAATAAAACTAAACCGAAAACTAACAGAAACTTGAGGAATGTGTTAAGGAAAATTAACACTCACAAAAAGGAACCTGAGCACATAGAAAAGGTCAAAGAATACATTTACATCCATAAACAAAAGTTGTGTGCAAAAGCAGCAAGGCTCACAAGGTACAAATGGCCTCGAGTTAGAAAATTGCAACACAACCTTTTCTCCAAGAAGGAGGGTCAGTTCTACAGAACGCTCAAGCAAAACCGACAAACTATGGTAGAATAACCTACAAGTATGCAGGATACGGAAGGCTTTTGGAAACGTATTTGGTGTGCCGACCTAGTCCACCAACATAGTCCATAGATTAAGGAACAGCAAACAGGCAATGCTTATGCAGAAATGAGTTTTGATACCATAGAAAAAGCCATGTGAGTAATGTTGCCAGGAGAACTCGAAGTTGGAAAGTACCAGGTACAGACTAAATACGAAAATTTTGGTACAAACATTTCACTTGCTTGCACAAGAAAATAGCTGAACAATTCACTTACCTCGTGCATAATCCTCAAGAGTGTCCTGAATTTCTTACGTCAGAAATCACATACCTCCTACTTAAGGAAGATGAAAATGCTAAAGATCGAGCAACTTACAGGCCAATCACTTGTCCACAAATGATCTACAAACTATTTGTATCCATACTCACTGAATAAATGTATAAACATTTACAGCAACCATAACATTCTGACTGAGTAGGAGAAAGGATGCAAAAAGTCATCACTAGGGTGCAAAGAACAGATAATCATCAACTCCGTTGTAACGCAACAGGCAATACAGTCACAAAGGAACCTGTACACAGCGTATATAGATTAACAGAAAGCATTTGACTCAGTACCCCACTCATGGTTAAAAGAAGTACTACCAAGCTCGATAGCTGCAGTCGCTTAAGTGCGGCCAGTATCCAGTATTCGGGAGATAGTAACTTCGAACTCGACTATCGGCAACCCTGAAGATGTTTTTCCGTGGTTTCCCATTTTCACACCAGGCGAATTCTAGGGCTGTACCTTAATTAAGGCCACCGCCGCTTCCTTCCCACTCCTAGCCCTTTCCTGTCCCATCGTCGCCATAAGACCTATCTGTGTCAGTGCGACGTAAAGCAACTAGCAAAAAAGAAAAAAAGAAGTACTTCGTTTGTACAAGATCAATCCTGCCGTAATTCATTTTCTTGAGGTTATTATGAACAATTGGAAGACAGTGCTCTGCACTAAGACAGAAAATAAATGTATCATATCCGACACAATTAAAATTGAACGTGGTATATTTCAGGGAGATTCGTTAAGTCCTCTGCGGTTCTGCCTTGCAATGAATACCCTACCCAATCTTCTAAAATCTATTGGTTTTGGATTTGATATTCAATAAAACAATAGGAAACGCAGAGGATGCTATGAAAGTGTATGTCCACAACAAAACGCAAATGAACGCCCTGCTGAATATAATAGACTTCTACTTATCCGATGTGGGAATGACGTTGGGAGTAAAGAATTGTGAGCTGCTAACAATTGAACGTGGTCGGAACGCTAACTCCCAACCATATGCACTTCATACCGGATCTTTAATTGAGGGAATTACACAAACAGAAACCTACAAGTCCCTTGGAATTGCTCAGAATATAACTCTAGAGCACAAGAAAATCAAACAGGAACTCATTGACAAATACAGTATATATCGAGGTTGAATCAGATTTTGCATATCTATCTAAATGCCAAAGAACAAAATTAAATCAATAAACACGTACGCTATTCCAACTTTTGTTTATTCGTTCGGGATTCTGAAATGGTCTGCTACAGAAATAGACAGCATACATAGAAAAACGAGAAATTTGCTCACCACCTATAGATTACATCATCCAAATTCATGCATGGAAATGGCCACACTTCCACGAAAATCGGGAGGCCAAAGAGTACTGGATCTTCAAGTCATTGTCCCGAACACACATAAGCTTTCATACCAACTATCACACAAATAGAACATAACATGATACACGAAAGGAAATAGTGTGTACAAAAGAACCAAAAGTATAATGGGAAAATATTGGGTGGAGAAGTAAGTTAATTCCATGCAAGAATAAATGACGCCAGACGAAGCTGCACATCCGGTATAAAGCCGAGATTTCTAAAACCAAGGGGTACAACATATTAGTCAGCTGTTCATTCGGTTGTAATGTGGGTTGTAGCTTCACCAGGCGAATATTCATAGTGCACGAAATGAATATATCAGAGAAAGGTATTAAGCACCAAACTTAATGCGAAACTGTACATGATATAAAAGGAATAGTAGGCATTAAACACCAAACACACACACAGAAGGAAAATTGCAGTTGATTAATCTAGTTCGCCAACGGCCGTAGCCGTGTTGAAACACCGGATAGCGTCAGATCTCCGAAGTTAAGCAACATTGGGCGTGGTTAATATTTGGATGATTTGCCATGTGCTGTTGTTGGAGGGTAAGAGAATGGAGGAGCGGAAAAGAACTGGCCACCCTAGAGTACGTAAACTCCGACTCAGGCATACCTCTGCGAAGATTCGGACCTGCCTTCGGGCAGAATACACCCATACCTTTAATCTAGTTAATTCGAAGCGATATGATCAGCTACAAAGCCTAAAGAAGACACGAGTACTCTAAGTGGCCGATCCTTCCATTTCCAGAACAGGGGTGAAGCCCTTGTGATCATATCCGTTAACATGGATATGTTATAGCATGTATCAATTGAGTGGTATATCAATCTTTCTTCCTTTATTTCTGTCTTTTACTTTCTACCCATTCTCCCTTCTTACTCTGCAGCTTTTCTCACTATCTGGTAGGGTAGCAGGTGCGATCTGCATCGCTTGCGCGCGCGCGCGCGCGCGCGCGCGTGTGCATGGCGTAGTTTTACGGTCCGATGACTTTCTCGACTAAATCCGGCGCTTCTGCTTTCAAACAGATCGTCATTTGAAACCGTTGTCTGGGACATAAGGACAGATTGATAAAATTAAATCGACTGGCTGCCCCAGCACTTGTACCTAACATTGCTTCATTCTTTAACTTTGGTACCTGTTGGAGTATATTTATCAATTCAACTTCGCACAAGATAGACTTTTATTAAAGATTATTTTATTATTAGTTTGTTCGTCCTCCAGAACCATATCGACGCTATGCCTTCGTTAATGTACAGTGGTTCTAATAACTGACTGGCGTTGAGTTTGTCGACGGAGAACGCAATGAAGTTGGGGGATGTGCGGTTTGGCTTCTTCACCTACAAATGGAGTAAACAGCTCAACTCAGTTTACGAGCAGTCACAGCTGAAAAGTTAACTGTAGCTGTGAGAAGATTAAGCACCCACACCAGTTAACTAAATCCTCTTTTAACCGTGAACCGAGTTCCAATGAAGTGGCAAAACAATCACTGTAAAAGATCAGCGAGATCTATATGCTGTGCCCATGTCCAGTCCTTTAATACACACTAGACACTTTTAAATATCAACATAATATAAACATTGAGATAAGAGTCGAAAAGAGCCTAAATAAAAAATATTTCTGTCCTGACAACAAAGTGATAGTGATTAAACTATCATAAACATGAATGTCGAAGTCATCATGAAAATCACATATCCTGTGCGTAATATAATCAAAGATTTTGATATTTATTATAATTATCGTATGTGTGTGGACATATAGCAGCTTAAACTAAGTCGACAGCTCCAAGCTCCAATGAAAATAAAAGCATTTTTGTCCTAAATTGTGTTTCTAATAATCTCCCCATAAATAATTAATCACCATATTATAATTAACTCAACAAATCCGTCACCTATCAAACTATTCATAACCTGTTGATTGATGACGTTAAATTGTTCCTTTCTGGGCACAAAATTGCTACTTTGAAAACATCGTAACTTCACTTGGATGAAGTAACCAAGTGAATTTCACTCAAATGGAGACGATGTCTACTAACGAGACACTAAAATGTACAGAACAGTTTGATCCTAATAGATGATGTTAATGTTGTAACTTGCTCCAATATGACAACCTGACTGCGCTGAATGAGAAGTATTGATGATTGTCTTTTTCCGTTTATCGCTTTCAGTACGCGAAAAGTCCGGCTCCATGGCTAAATTGTTAACGTGCTGGCCTTTGGACACAGGGCTCTCGGGTTCGATTCCCGACAGGGTCGGGAATTTTAACCATAATTGGTTAATTCCGCTGACATGGGGGCTGGGTATATATATCGTCTTTATCATCATTTTATCCTTATCACGACGCGCAGGTCCCTACGGGAGTCAAATGAAAAGACCTGTACCTGGCGAGCCGAACTTGTCCTCGGACACTGCCGACACTAAAAGCCATAAGCCATTTCATTTTAGTACGCGAAAACTTCAGAAAGTAAGACTTGGCTCATTTTCATGCCAATTATGACGTTAATGTTATCACGTGCGACGAAATGACAATCTCACCTCGCTGAAGGAGAGGAATTTTACCGCAAAGGAACCATCATAAGAAATTCCATCTCAGCCGAATCATACCTCTGCCATGGAAACACCTACAACGAATCATTCACTATTAACATTTTTTTAAGATGTCAATTCTTTTAACTCAGCGAAGGGCGTTCTATCTCGTGATTATTGATGGAGATAATGAGTTTCACACGCCAGAATTAAAATATTCATTCACTTAATTGAAAGATAGTATTTTTCAATTCAGGTATGGTGGTCATCATTGCATTGTTCCTGTATCCTATATCTAGTACCAGTTTCACTTCTCAAACGTATCCGTTTTCTAAATTTATCTGCGGAAGGAAACAGAAGTCGTATGTAGGTCATACGAACTCATGCTCATACATATAGCTGTGAATGTCATCGTAGCGAATATGAGAAAATCACTTCGCTGAACGAAAAGTATTTTTCTCTTAAAAAGTACAAATGTCGTCCTAGTAAGGGGTTCATTGTATTTTTGTTGTAAATAAGAGACAACAACATATAATTGGTACAAGTTTCAGCTGTTGAAACATTCTCATCTTCTCAATAACGCCGTGAAAGACAGACAGAACAGAAATTTTATGTACCGGGTTGTTCACCAGCCCCTTATCTTTTTCGGAGGTAGGTAACCCAACTAACGCGTATATCATAGTCAACCACAACACATTAGTACCTGGTCCTTCATGGCCTTAGTACAACTATACCGTTTATACAATGCTCGCGAGTATGGTGGAAATCATTAGCGGCAGTGCTATTTTTATTATTTAAACTATAATGAATGTGTAAAGCGATCACAGCTGCGAATAACACTACCTTATGTTAGGACAGTAAATATCTATAAGGACTACAACGTGCTAGCTATACACTACGGCTCGCGGTAGCTAAGGTGCCTAAATCACTCATCACTGCTGTTGTCTCAGCCAATCATTGTGGTAGTAGGTTCGATTCATATGCTAGTGCACCTTTTTTTCGATTAACTCCGTTTACAGTGACTGTAATATGACCACATGTCATCCTGTTCCAAAGAGTGAATTTTTATTTGGTCATGAGAAAGAATCACTTTTATCCAATGTTATGTAACCAGGTTGGATTACGACATGATGGTCTGTAGGTAGGAAGTGGGGTACCCTGCATATTCAGTGTAACAAGTGTTCGAAATTTTGACCACTTTGGTTTATGCAGATTTCAGCACGACGTTTTGAAGACATTCTTACACGTTGTAACATATCAAGCGTAACAGCTTGGCATGCCTCGGAGATCAGTTGACGAAGATAACCAGGATCTCCAGGCTCCTGTGCATACACTACCTGCTTTAAGTGACCCGACGGGGAGAAATCGAGTGGCGTTAGATCGGGTGATATGGCGGACCAGTGAACGGGTCCACCCCTTCCAATCCATTTATTTGGATACGAAGCATGACGATGGTTCCGGATGACTAGTGATCCGTGAAGTGGAGCCCCGTTCTGTTGAAACCATATTCTTAATCCCTCGCGCAGTGGCACGTTCTCCAGAAACTGTGGGAGGTCGTTTTGAAGATAATGAGGGTAGCGTGCTCCCGTTAGATGTCCGTCGAAGAAATATCGTCCGATGAGATAGTCACCCAACATCCCACACCAGACATTTACTCCCCACTGCATTTGAAATGGGCCCTGTCTTACCCAATGGGGATTCTCCGCGCTCTAATAATACATATTGTGCCGATTCAAGTGTTGTGAAATCGTGATTCTTCTGTAAACAGGACTCTTGACAAAAAAGCTACATTATTGGTCACCCTGCGTAATGACCATTGGCAAAATGTTACTTTGGGATCGAAATCACATCCGTGGATATGCTGGTGTAACTGCAGATGGTATGTGTGTAATTTATTGTTATGCAGTATACGCATGAGTTATGACCAGCTAATGTTAGTCTGTTGTCCAAGTATCCGAGTATAATCTGAGGGTACTATGGACAGCGGCAAAACAGCCACTTCATTTGAACCAGATTTTATAGGAGCATCTCTAACGGAAGTTACACTTCCAAGCGTCCCAACTGACAGCAATCGTTGAAGATTTGGGAACATATTAGTAGTCGGTAGTCTACTGACAGGAAAACGCTCGTGACAGAGACGTTGCGACTGGACTGCGTTCTGCCTTGTTCTCCATAAATGAGCAACATATCAACGTATTCGTCACTGGAATGCAGCGTGAGTGAATGAATCCGTGCTGTGATGTGACCTCGTAGATGTGAATTATCATTTGTGTGGGTTGAACTCGGCAGGTTGTGGATACGAATACCTTGCTGACCGTCCTGAAAATGGCTTTCCTCGGTTTCCCATTTTCACAACCAGGCAAATGGCGAGACAGTACCTTGGTAAAAGACCAAGGTCGATTTCATTCGCAAACCTTCCCCCACCCATCCTTAAGAGAAAAACGCCAAATCAAAGCACATCCCTTAAAATCATTAGAAAAAAAATGATTATTGTATCCCCGCTTAAATGGATCACATCTGTCGTTCGAGAAAATTGCCTTATGTAGGATTCGAACTACTACGCTGCCGATACTCACACACCTCGTGCTTCAGCCCTTAAGCGATTCGGGCACGAAGACAACATGCTTGATAGCTGCTAAGAGGTTTAGCCGTTCCACCTCGTAAGTTTTACATGTAATCTGACACATGCGATTCTTTTATAAATCAAAAAGTCCATAATGTATTTTTATACATACTGTATTACCTTTTACTTTACTTTCGTTGTATGCTTTGTTCGACCATACTATAACAGGCTAACTACGTGTGACTGAACTGCATGTTAATGACTAGAGCCCGGAAGTTAAGGCTTGGTATCACTTTTCTTGTTATGTTGTGTAGAATTCATATATTATATTAACAATTTAAATATAAAACGTAAAATAAAATAAATCAAGGTTTGATCAATGATGTCCACTAGGAGGAGATTGGTAGTCTGATCGATCCTAATCCCCCCTCCCTCTGTGTGTGTGTGTGTGTGTGTGTGTGTTCAATGACATTCTCAAAAGAGATTTCCGCGTTGTAAATATATCACTTTATTTAAGTATCTCGTTTTATGTCTATTTTAATATACGGTTCTGAATTGAAAATGTTTCTGATGTTTATTTGAAATGTGCAAATAATAACAGAAAGAATCCGTAATAACGCAAATAGTCAGAAAAGGCAATAAACCTTAAAATATGAAATGACAGCTAGAATAGGCACAAAAAAGGCAAAATAAAAATTGTCCCTACCATTCCCAAATACGCAGAAATACGTTTTTATATTTTTAACTCCTCTATACATTAAACCAGTTGAGAAGGGCATTTTGCCTAACTTCCAGGCACTATTAATAACATGAAATAAAGTACTGTTGTTATTCCAACTATCGATTTCCAAGTAAGCAATAGCCGATATCGATTAATATCATGCACGTAAAAATACTCAGCTGATAAGTTCATCACTCAAATACACATTAACCCCCAAAAATTCACAAACTACACAGTCAGCAACCAGTATTTAAAATAAAATAAATTCCGTTGGTGGCAATTTAGTTGATTACCTGTGTTTTAATGTGTCTTGCTTTGAGGTTTAAAACCTCAAAAGCACAGCCCTGCCTGCGCATGCCATCTGTTGCACTAGTCGGGGAACTCTCACGGGTTTTAATTCATCATGCTTGAAGGTTAACATCTCCAAACCACAGCACTGTTCCGTGCTTACAATCTGCGGAGAAGTTGTTTGGTACTATAATGAGGTTGATCGTAATGCAGACTAAAACATCTCACACTAGACTTGACTTGAACGATGCGAACGGGAAAGTTGATTGGAGATAGGGATCAGATAGGTTTGAGAAAACATACTCAGCTACTGCGAAAAGTTATCGATAATGCAACAGGGCAAGGGAACATGAGTTGCCATGCTGTGCGGGCGTAAATACATGTAAATGTGTATGTCCCTGACTTAACCACTAATACGATCATGTGTCCAAATTAACCGAGGTGACAAATGCGGCTATAGATCATTAATTCCTATTTTCAAGGCTTCACACCTTGGTGAATTTACTGGGTCAATTCCGGTCACACTGTATACACAAAAAGTACGAAATTGAAACGTGAAGTGACTGTCACGTAGCGCGTGGAGATATTGTCACTGAGCGAGAAATGGCTGTGTCGCTACCTGTGGATATGTTTCGGTTTCGTGCACCAAAGAAAATGTGGTTTACACTTACAATTACGAAACAGAGATGATCAGTGCTTCAGGGAATGGAGCTTGATTGTTTATTATTATTATTATTATTGTTATTATTATTATTATTATTATTATTATTATTATTATTATTATTATTATTATTATTATTATACTTGATAACAACAATATTTCTATGGCCTCAGCGAACGCGAACGTGTACACGCATTCAAATTCGACGTTATCTAGGCTGCCCACGCGTCATTTTGACGTTCTGTTTTGCTCTACCATATGACAGAGTAGACCGGAGTTTTAATTTGTCGGGTAAGCACCAAATGTATGGGCAGAGATTTTCCACTTGCCGACGACGTACGTCATAGTGTGGCGAATGGGCTTTCCTCCGTCAATAAAAATCCGGCTATCTCTGATGGGTTCGAATCTGCGATATTGGGATCCGGAGGCTGAACTGGTAGGCTTACACAGCGGAAGCTAAAGATGCTTCTTCTTCTGCTTTATATTATTATTAATATTATTTATTATTATTATTATTATTATTATTATTATTATTATTATTATTATTATTATTATTATTATTATTATTATTCAGCGTATGCTTAAATATATCAAATATTAGCTTCTGTTCTTTATTTCATTATTCTTTGATCGAATTTATTGACTAAAACATTTTTAACAGTGAAGTTCTTCATTCAGACATGTTCATGAGGTCACTACACAAAACGTACCTGGTGCGCTGCTATGCATTGCTGATGTTGTGTGATCTGCCGTGAGACTTCACGCTTGCCCTTTATGCGTTCTGTGACATTCAAGCTTTCCGTAACTGTCCTAAAGGCAGGAGCGTAACGAATGTTATACGGGGCAGCCTGCAAAAATTAAAATTCGGGCCCCTTCAAATAAAATGTAAAACCTATTAATACAAACTCCATCGCGCAACAGACCCGAAGGGCCATGGCGCACCAAGCGACCGCAAACCTATGAATAACTAATACAAATTCAATCACAGCAGGAAGAAGTAATGCAATGTATTGCCAATTTATGTAAACAAACGGATTATTCATTATTGTAAGATTTCAAAGAAAAATATTTAATGGGTCTTGTAATTGCATGCGAGGTAATAGTTGATGCCGTCCTGGTCAGAACATCCAAATGTTGTCATCAAATCATTAATAACAAGACAGGGAAATCAAATTAAAATTACGAATCTCCATTCCCTAACAGGTTCGCAGGACGTGCGCTTGTGACGATCGGTCTCTGATAAGCCTTCCAAAAATTATATGAACTCATACTCCGCATGTGCGAATGAGTTATGCAGTCAAATTCTATTACTTAGGAAATGCGTAAATTAATATATTGCATTACGCGACTACACGAAGCACAATACTAGTGTTTACTTGACTCACCTAATTTATCAAGTCATGTTTTAAAATCCACCAGAATTATATATTATTTTATATAATTTATATATTATTATTATTATTACTATTATTGTTATTATTCTTTTCCAAGGAGTCTGCGGGGCCCCTTAAAGGCCCGAGCCTACCTGCATTGCAGGCCCTGTAGGCCCTAACGTTGCGCCCCTGCCTAAAGGACAATGTAACAAAGAGAAACAACATAGAAATACAAATGTATAAAAATAGGTAAAAGCACACCTTGCTGAACACTCATGCTATTAGGTCTTCCTTCACTGTACCGAATCCCCCACTCGCGCTGTGAGATTGTAACTAACACATCGTAAGATGCGCTGCTTTTCACCCTACCGCATGCTCAAAGAATCGAATGAGATATTCATTAAAGGACAACGATTGCAATCAAAAGATAACGAATTGCCGCCAAAGAAAAAAAGCGTAAAAATGTTAGATTTGATGTCATAGCGCGGTTAAAGTGTTGTATTACGAAAGTGGAAATTATTTGATAGATTCTGCTATAAGTAACTTGAGGATTGAGCAAGCTTCTCTAATCTGTTAGAATGTTCCATAAAGACGTCATTCATTTCCGCAGCAATCAACTTGAGTGCTTATATCCTTGTAAATTTTGATTATCGTTAACTTGTTTTGTATCCGGAGCGTTCACGTGATACCATAAAGTTAAGTCTCATTTACGACAGTGGAGGCTATAATTCTCGGTAACTGCAGCTATAACGCTTAGTGAAACAATGACTGAATTGTAAACTCTTCCCAGGTGTCCAATTACAGGATGAAAGGAGGAAAGACTGTCCGTTTTTTAACACTTTTGAGACGCAGAATGCGGCCACAAAGCTCCGACTTAATTGCAGCACCCTGTTCTATTTGATATTTTTCTTGATCTGCGGTTGACATGTTTAGAAACTCTGACGTATTAGGATCTATCATAGTAATTAACTCATCACGTGATCGTCCTGGGTTCGATTCATGACACTGCCAGGAACTCAGGCCGTAAATTGAGTGAATTCATTCGTAGTCAACAGTATTATGTTAAGCAGCACTGAATTTTCACTCTATGCCAGAAAACAAGTGATTTTCTATTGTTTTCCCCTCTGCAATTACAGGTGAATATGTTAAAGAACTTGTACGGTACACTGTGTACTGTGCATCTTACAGGCACAAGTCGAAATCCAGATACGCCTAGTCGAATCCTTGGCTACTTTTTGGCTGTAGGTCAGTCGGGATCTCTTTCCTTTCCCCACACATGGTAGGGTCGTGGGTGTGAACTGTGTTTCATATGTGGATTTGTCCCTGTGTGGAGGGATGTGTTCACTATTGCGTGTTTCTATGGTGGTGGTTAGTGTGGTGTGTTGGTGTTAATATTAAGAGGAGTGTATCGAGACAAACACAAATGATCAATCCCCGAGTAGTAGGAATTAACCAGTCAAGATTAATATCTCCTACACGACTCTCTGAACAGATTACCCCAACGCTGACCATTCAGCCTACGAGCCGGACTCTTAGGTCAGACAGGATATAGTGTTGAAAATAAAGAGGATTGTAGGGAGGTATGCCTAGGCATATCGCGATTGTACTGAGAGAATAGGTAAATCTATATAAATAAAATCGTAAGGACCAACTGTCTGTTCATTGATCATTTTAGCGAAATTTTCCTTCACTTATTCCTTTCCGATGTAATAATGACCATCTGCATAATTTTCAGCTTTGTTGTCTGTTTGTCTGTTTGTCTATAACTTAAAAACTACTGGATATATTTCCACCAAACTTCATATTTAGAATCCATCCGTCCTTGGGTTTTAGGGCCAATATTGTTTCTAAATCCCTGAACTGACTGGGGGTTTATACGATATCCAAACCGAGATTTTGCACTCCCACAAAATGTACTCAACCAAAACTTAATGTAAATCTACCTGCCTTAATGGAAATCAATTTCTTAACATTTCTTTTTCATATGCATCATTTCGATGTGAGGATTAATAAGGGAGATATTGTCATCAACGGACCGTTTTCGGTACAAGTCCTAGCGGACTTAACTCAAGAGCGGGTGCGTGTAAAGCTTATTGCTTATAACTTGAAAACTACTGAAGATATTTCAACGAAACTTTATATTTAGCATCCACCTGTCCAAAGGTAGGTTTTAAGGTCCATACCATTTCAAATTCCGGGAATGGACTTGGGGTATATAGGGAAGTGAGACGGTGATTTTACCTCCCCACAATATATACAAAACCAGCCTGACTGTAAATCGACCAAACATGATGTAAATTCTTTTCTAAAACTATTTTCTCATGGGCATTTTTTTCGACAGGAGGATTAATAAGGGAGATACATGAACGGTCGGTTTTGCGGGCTAAGTCCAGTGGACTATAAAATAAAATTCTAACGACCGTGTGTCTGTTCATTGGCTACTTTGGCGAAATCTTCATACACCTACCCGTTTAAGGGGTAATAATGACCATCTGCACTTTTTTAAACTTTAGTTTCCTGACAGGCCTAAGTTCCCACCCCCCTCGCCCAAAATCAAGATTGTGGGACAATCTGCCAGACGAGGTAGAAAATTGAAATTAGGCAAAATTATACATTTTAGGTGGTAACCGACAGAAAACTTCTCTAAATTTTTCACCTTTCATCCCCGAAGAATATCGAAATATGGAGGCAATTTTAATGACGGCGCCGACCTTCGTTTCGAGGTATTTCGCGGCTAAACGACAGGTCCTATCACAAAACGGATGGCTCAACTTCCGTTCAGTGTGGAGTGATCTACAGTACAACGTTGGTCCTATGACGTTTCGTCGTATCTCTATTCCTTATGTTAGATTTGTCTCTATTTCTCGATAATACCTACATTTTTCTCTTTATACACGTATAATTCGTAGTTATAATCACATAGGAAATGTAGAATCATCTAATTCTACACGAATATTGGCCCGCCCAGTATTCATACGTGAGCAAAATTCTATGTTATCGTCGCCATAAGACCTATCCTGTGTCGGGGCGACGTAAAGCTAATAGCAAAGAAAAAAATCTATGTTTATAGCTGTCATATTAGTAACCAAAACCTTACCAAAATTTCACACTATTCAACGTTTCTAACTCAATTTTACCCACAAATAGATGACACAGGAGAAAATATCTCAAGACCAGCCATATAGACCGCTAAATGAGGCGTCTTATGGTACAATTCGTTTGTCGATATGGTGCATCGTTTAGCAGCAGTTAATCTGTAAATGAAGGTTTGCAATATTGTAAACATGCATATACTTCATATCTCGATCTATATATATTCATTGAAGTCGATTTGTGGCGATGTAGAAAAGGTGTGTTTGCCAATATAAGTAATATTTTACAAATCGATAGTGACTATTAGCAGGAGGTCGTCTGCTGTTGTAATCATTACTCTCCACATCGACTTTGACTGGCAGTGGGAATGGGATCCTTCTCTAACTCCTTTGTAACTGGCATTAGTAAGGAGAGACTACCACTGTAATTAATAATTCCCGTCTCGATTTGACTGGCAGAAGTCAAGGGAGCATGCAGTTTTGTTCAAAACTCCACTAACCGATTGTGTTTGGGAGTAGGCAAGTGTGCCCGCCATTGTAAACAAATTTACCCATCTAAAATATGACTGGCATTAGGCATAGTGGCCTGCTATTATATTGGGAACTCACCAACTCGGTGTGACTGACATTAAGAAGAGGGGCCTGTCATAATAATGATAACACTACAACACAATTTTGACTGGCTTATTCCTCTATTAATCACATTGGTTGAATAATTGCCGCTATAGCAATTAACACCTATATCTGATGAAGAAATTAGTTAAATAATCCAAATTGCCACCGGCTATTATAACAGAAACTCCTCAACAGTAATCTGTCTGGAAGTAAGAAAGGAGGCCTGCCATTGCAATGAAAACTCCCCAAATTGATTGTGACCTCGCTTTAGGTAATGGGGCCTGCCATTACAATGAAAATTTCCCTACGCGATTATGAATGACATTAGGCAAGTGCGCTTGCCGTTATCATCAGGACTTCGCAACTTGCACTTTAAATTGGCAACAACGTATCGGAACCTCCCCCTGCAGTTTGTGGATAACGCTAAGCTACATGCAATTTAAAGACATCTTATTCACAGCATGTACAGTCATTTACTTCGATATCCGTATACAATGTAAAATGCCGTAGCGATGCACGGGTACATTTGCTAGTCTTGAGTAAATTGACTGACGCACTTAAATGACGTGTCTAAGTAAAGTTACTTCTGTAAGAACAGCCAGTTTCACTCACAAGGGAAGGGCGCTTTCCGGGGAATCACGAATCTTACGTGAATTTCGCACACACGTTAAATGAGCCAACAATAATATAATGGCCAAAACATTTCTTTCGGAAATTAACTTATGCGACCTACAGAAAGTTCGCATGTTTGATTTGGTGTGCTTAGCTACGCGCGACTGCGGCACGTGCCGGGTTCATTCGTTGAGGGATCACGCCCCTGATCTTTTCAGTTCCGTTAGTAAATGTGTAGCACGTAGCGGCGTTAACAAAATAATTTAATTCCTGCATTGATTGTGGGTCAATAAAGGCTGTTATAGTGAAAATAAAGGTTAATCGGTTAACTTTACACACAAAAGCAAGTTACTCCTTATAGATTCTGCAACAATGATGCTCGTGGCAGAAATGTTGAAAGCAAAAGGCTGGTCCACACCAACCACTCCTAACGAAGCGAGGATAAGAGCTCAATATCACATGTTCGATATTATTCTTCCAACGCAAAAAACAAAAACAAAAAAAACAAAAACAAAAAAAAAAAAACCACTTGCCTATATTGATTACCATTATACAAACAACCACTTGTCCCATACAACAACTGTAAGTGTAACATACGTAGCGTGGCCTCAAATCAGCTGTTGGGCAGTGCGAGTTGTGGATAGGCTCTGGAGCAGCAGCCAAAGAAGTACTTTGGCTATTGTGATATTATTGACTCATTTAACGTGTGTGCAAAATGTACGTAAGATCGGCGATTCCCGGTACGCCCCCTTCCCTTGTCAGTACCATTTTGGTGGACAAGGATATCCCTGTTGTACGTTTATCGTATCAATATAAGTGTAAACGTAAATGTGCTCATTGTAGTTCGAAATGTCGTAGTTTACTCTCTTGTTGCAACAAGTAGGCAAAGCCGTATTGATTCAGGCTGCTTAATGTTGTGATTGATATAAAAACTAACCCATTGGCACTACAATCCTGAAGGGCCTTGGCCTATCAAGCGACTGCTGCTCAGCCCGGAAGCCTGCATATTGCGAGGTATCGTTTGGTCAGCACGAAGAATCCTCTCGGCCGTTATTCTTGGTTTCCTAGACCGGGCCCCCTATCTCACCGTCAGATAGCTCCTCAATTCTAATCACGTAGGCTGAGTGGACTGGCATGGCCCCATTTTTAATTACTGGTACTTTCCTTATTAACCTCAATTCAAATTACTTGTATATTGACATTTTATGAATATATTTTTCTTGACATAGTATAATACACATACAGAGTATAATTCCTTTTTTCAGAATTTTTAAATGACAGGTGTGCCAGGAATAGACTGTCCAGTATGATGGACACTAGTACTTGTGTGAAATGGAAAATTAATGTTTCCTTTTCGGAATGAAGTATTAAGTAAAAAAAAATACCCTCAAGATACTTGTACATTCATTGTGATATTTAGCCTACAAAAAACAATATACTAAGAAAATATTTACATACCTTGCCTTATTGATGACAAGTTACGAGTTTCAATTTTTCTTCTTCCTTCAGACATATTCCTAAATATACTGAGGTCAACACGTTGAGTGTGTATGTATGTGTGTGTGTGTGTGTGTGTGTGTGTGTGGATTTGCCCCAGTTTTACAGGCATATGAACATCCTGACTCCAAACCTTTGTGGAGGTATAAACTCACTATTGAATGTTTGTCTGGAGCATGGTAGTGTGGTATGGTTTATATAGATGAAGATGTGTATTAAAACGAAAAAAGATCCTAGCTAGGCGAACTAACCATTTGCGCTTAAATTTCCCGACCTGGCTGAGAACTGAACCCTGAACCTTTGAACGGAAGGCCACTACGCTGATCATTCAGCCAATAAGACGGGCAATTTCATAATTAAATTGATATATTAAATCATTTGATTAGTGGGCAGAACTTACACAGGAGAATAGGATAGTTCGAAATATGAACTGTAAAATGAAATGCAGTAATGCTGTAGAACTCAATTTTTCGAACAAATTCCGAGAAATGTGACATAAAGACAACGTTCGTATCACTATTTCCATTCGAGTTCTTACATTTAAAAATTGGTTTAGTAGTATTAAAATTAATCCGTACAAGTAGTGAGTTTTTCAATCAATCCAAATAGACGAAAACGAATTTTTACGCATTTTTAAAAACTGGCAACTCTTTCATTTCAGCAGTGTTTCTATATTCAAACTAATGGTTACGCAATCCATTACAAGTTTGATAGTAGGTAAATGAACTGACACCTTCGTTAATGAAACATCACTTCGATTTTACTTTCATATTACTAGCAATTATTGTGAATATCCTGAATTATTATTCAGATATTTTAACTAGGCCTACTCAAACGTTTGTTATATTCTCTGAAATTTACTGGATCTAACTATACACCAGAATTGTCCTCCCCCTTGTATGAATGGTCAGTGTAGTGGCCTTCGTTTCGTAAAGCTCAGATTTCAATTCCCGAATGGGCCGAGGATTTTAGCAGCGTTTGACTAATTCCTCCAGCTCGGGGACTGGGTGTACGTAATCGTCTTAATACACAACTTCATCTATACGTAACACAGAAACACGCAATAGTGAATACATCATTCTACAAATGTTTGGCGTCTCAAAAGGCTTTCGGCCATAAAACTGTGCTGAATCGACATTAATTTCGACCCCGGATAAATGGTAAGAAACCAGGAAATCAGAAGTACAAAATTACTGACATGTACTCGGCTAAGACGAAATTGATTATGACGGCCAGGTCTCCTCACCTCCGTTAACTAGTTAGCGATACAGTACACTAACCAGTATGGGATATATTCTGCTTCTCCTATCAGATATCGTCGAGTAAAATGCACTCTCTGACATTAACGGTAAGGAACAGGACCTAATACAGAGGATGCTGTTCAGCATATTACATTGAATTAGTTTTAAAACAACTGCCTAGCGCAGCTGATGAGGCGCTCACCTTCTATGCTCAGGATCAGGTGATCGAATCAAAGATTAGTCGGTTAACTGTAAAGAGTGCTTAAATACAAGAGAAGCAAGTTAGTTGGCTAAGTGGCACGTATTGAAAATAAAATAAAATAAAATAAAAAATAAAATAAAATAAAAAATAAAATAAAATAAAATAAAATAAAATAAAATAAAATAAAATAAAATAAAATAAAATAAATGGCCTCGTAAATCACCTAAGGGCTATGGCCTGCTGCAATTCAGGGACAATGCTCAGTTTAACGCACCAGGTGAGCAGGTCCTGAAGGGGATTATTATATAGGTTATTTCCTGGTTTATTTCGTGAGAACGTATTCATGTTGTACACTAGTGTAGTCTCACCTTTTAGTGCACGCAATTGCGTCTTTCGAGTCAACAATTCTTGAAAAATTTCCCAGAGGAAAGGGGCGAGTGGAGATTCCTTCTTTGTGAAAGCGTACCCCTGTGCATCTCGTTCTTGCATAGCTTCTCCTCAGAATGTTTGTAGAGGTGTCTTTTAAGTTCTTCAGCTCCCCACGTGAAAATCCTCTATTAAATATATTACACGTATTATGTGGCTTTTAATACATATTCGGAGGGGGTGGGTTCAAACTCCACAACAGGAACCTGAAAAATGTTTCACATTTGTACACTAAACAAATGTCGAACCTGTAACGGTATCTTAATTAACGTAACCCAGCTGTAGCGTCACCGAAAACTTGTGTATGTTAGAGAGACGTTAAACTGCTAACATAACAATAAATAAAAAAGATTTGTGTCCGTACAATTACTGCCCACTTCAGGGAAACATTCGCTAGAATAAATATTAAATATATATTATTACAAAATTATTATAATTTAGGTAACTTGATTGTTAAACAAGGAACATAAAGAAGTACTCTTGGCTATTTTAAACGGGATGCCACACAATTAACTTAACGCATTATGAAGGTAGAAGTCCTGAAATAAATTCTGTCTCGTTGGAGAACAACTCTTCGTTCACCGTGTATCCCCCGAGCAAATCAGACTCTGAACTACATACAATTTTAAATACATTTTTATCTAAATAATGAATCTCCATGGAATAGCCAGTAGTGGACAGGCAAAAGCTAAAAAAGCTCTACACATCGAGTATTGTGTACCTTCTTCCAACCATACAAATGGTCCTTTGTACTTGTAACTGCGTAAGGATGAGATTTGGAACCACCTATAACAGAAAGGAAGCTATATAACTAACGAAGTACTATACCATGCACTTGTTTACTTATTTACTAGAATTTACCCGCGGCTCCAACCGCATCGACCAGGCTTGGCGAATCTAGGCGATTTGAGCTTAGTAAGAATCTCTAAGTGGAACGCAAAGTTATACCACTTTTAGCTGTTGCACTGAAATGGGTTTTAATGAAGTGTGAACGGGCTGAGTGACTCGGACGGTTGAGACGCTGGCCTTCTGATACCAACTTCGTAGGTTCGATCCTGGATCAGGCCGGTGGTCATTGAAGGTGCTCAAATACGTTAGCCTTGTGTCGGTAGATTTACTGGCACGTAAAAAACTCCTGCGGGACTAAATTCAGGCACCTAAGTGTCTCCGAAAACAGTAAAAGTAGTTAGTGGTACGTAAAGTCAATAACATTATTAATGAGGTATGGGTAAATCTTTACTGTTAGGGGTCAGATAAAAACTTCCAGTGCTGATTAATGAAAAATATACACAGCTGCTCAAGGATTTAGCTTTCTAAGGTCATGTGGGAAGATTGTCTCCCAACAGACTAACCAACCGTCTGGCAAAATAAAAAGTTCGTACCATATGCCTAACGGAGACTGAGAAGGACATAAAGGAAATGGGGCTGACACACTTACAAAACAGACAGGCTGCGAGACAGATCCGAAGAAAGTCCATAGTTTTCAGGAAAAAGCACTAAAGAATAAGAAAACTGAAGAAGAAGAAAGTTGACCCCAAGTGGGTGAGGAAAGCAATGGGAAACTACCTCACTCCTCATTTCCCTAGTACACCTCTTCAGTGACGCCTAGGCTATTTATGACAGCTGTTGGCGGAGCTGTGGAGGATCAAGCCAGTCTTCGAGCTGAATACCCAACATACGATAATAATAATAATAATAATAATAATAATAATAATAATAATAATAATAATAAGACGAAGAACAAAAGGAATAAGAATAAGAATAAGAATATGCAGCTGTACTTGTTTGAATTTGTTTACATATCACTCAACGAAGAATGGTCACATTTTTGCAAATAATTAATTAATTTGTTTATTTATTTACTTATTTATTTTTGACTTTGGCAGTGGCAAAATTAGGGCTCGTGGCCCTCCCTTACACTTAACCACGTAAATTACAGGATAATATAGAATTTGGAATGATGTTGATTGCATTTCATTAGTATTATCTCGTCTGTACTTGCATGGGAATGATGGTTCTTCCCCTATCATAGTTTCAAAATAGAGATTCGCCAAGTAACTTGGTTCACATGGACAAGATTTGGAAGGATGTATCTGTTTAATTGAGGGCTTCTTTATAGGAATATTATACACTTGGAACACAGGCCAGGGGTGCACTGTGGTCCCGTGGACTCTTTCGTAGAGTATTTTATACTGGATAATTCTTACAGTCACTTTGGGAGTGGCGACCCCATCGTACTAAGAGCCCATATATGATTCATTCATTACATCCCTGACCCGGTCAATGACTGGAAAACAGGTTGTAGGTTTTCATTTTCAATTCTTACAGTGACAGTTTGAGGACATCTGCTGTTTTTTTCTGTTAACAAAAATATTAACACTGTTACTATGGGCGACCTTTTATAGCTAGGTACGTGGTCTCGGGAACTATTATGTGAAACATTTTATGCTCCAAAGCAGACCTTCTCATGAGGGTGGGCGGCGTCTGCGGTGAATGAGAAGTTGGACGCTGATGTAACAACATCTATAATATCAGGTTACATATATTGCGAGCTTCGTGTAACGAAATAATGAGCTGATATTAGGGCGTATAACTGTGGAAATAAAGATAAGATCCGAATTGTTGAGGTACCGATTTGATTGGAAATGTGAGGAAAGAGAGAATGTATGACCCTTAAGTACGCGGTGTGGGAGCGGACTTTAAAACGTGTGACGATTTCGAGGTATATGATTTGGTTTGTCTATACTAATATTAAAAAGAGGAAAAATTTGTTTGTTTGTAACGAATAGGCTCAAAAACTACTGAACCGATTTTAAAAATTACTTCACCTGTAGAAAGCTACACTGCGAGTGAGTAGCATGGGCTGTATTTTATTTTCAAAACAATTCGAGGTGGGGGTGGGGTTACGGGGGGGGAGATATAAAAATAATAGGCTAATATAGGCAAAATATCGAATTTGTCGTATAAGGACGAGACAAAGCTCAATTTAATCCTCTTGACGCAAAGAACAAAACTCGGTAAGCCCTACGGGCCCGAAAACCATGTTTTAAGGCCCTAAAACCAACCGTTACGGAGATATTGGCACCACACTACCCTCTTCTAGGAATCGGATAAAGTAATGAACTGCCGTAACCATGGCAACGTCAGCTCCAGGATTCTAGAGCTGCGAAATTATCTACAAAAGAATACGAAAACTTAACATGTTACAGACATGAAAATTGATATTTGGAATCCCCTTTAAAATAAGAACACAAATATTCGTTTTCACAAAATCCACTTAAGGGGGCGGGAGATGTGTGAAAAGAAGTGAGGAAGGAGTTGAATTATTTATATGAGGATACATATATCTCAAAAAATGAATGTGTTACAGACTAAGTACTTGGAATCTCTTTAAAAATGAACACCCTCTTTTTGGAAAATTCACTCAAGTCGATGAAAAGAATAAAAAAGCGTGTGAATTTTTAAAAATGAGTATCTTCTTCTTCTATAGCTTTACCCACACCTGTGAGGTTGCGGCTACGAACTGTGTCGCACATGAGGATTTGATCCTGTTTTACGGCTGGATGCCCTTCCCGACGGCAACCGTATGTATAGGGATGTAATCTATACTTCTATACTAATATTATAAAGAGGAAATTTTTCATATTTGTTTATAACGGATAGACTCAAAAACTTCTGAATCGATTTTAAAAATTACTTCACCTATAAGAGCTACATTGCCAGTGAGTAACATGGGCTGTATTTTATTTTCAAAACAATTCGAGGGGGGGGGGCGACGGCGGGAGATATAAAAATATTAATAGGCTAATATAAGCGAAATCGAATTTGTCGTACAAGGACGAGACAAAGCTCATTTTAAGCCCCTTGACGCAAAGAACAAAACTCGGTAAAACCTTCGGGCCCGAAGACAATGTATTAAGGCCCTAAAACCAACCGTTATGGAGATATTGGATCCACACTCTCCCTGCCCTAGGAATTGGATAAAGAAACGAACGGCCGTAACCATGGCAACGTCAGCTCCAGGATTCTACAACAGCTAGATTATGCATGTACGTTTGGGCATAGCTGCCAACCAAAATTGATACACGTATGACTTACTATCTGAAAAAAATGAACTGTTGTGTAAGACGCTCATACGACTCCTTTGGGCGTGGATAGAAAGGAAGTGAAGTATAAAAAGAATAGCCCCGGAGATCTCCTTAGTACAGCGACCAGTGGTTGCCGACGGACCTCCGTTTTTACGTACTGGCTTAGGTTTCAGCATTTTGCGGAGTCTGTTTCCTATAGTCTAAACTATTTTCTATCAAATAAAGGAGTAGTAGGATCATTGATGTTATTAGTGCCGATATTTTGGTCCACTTTTACGATCATTGTAACCATGAAAACCTATATACTGTACACAATTGTCAAGATGACTTGAAAAAAATTCTCAACATTTATACTCAGGTACATTATATGATGTGCGACATGAGAATTACAATTCTCGATAATTATAGTAGTTTCTTTTATGTATCGCGTATTTCCTTGATCATTTTTAATAGTTACGAAATGTCGGATCAAACAAATACATTCAATAATATTTATATTTGTGGTACTATCTAGCGGAAGTATACTTACACCAAACCTGCAGCTTTGTGAAGGGAGCAGGTATATCTAGGTGGGAATGAAGGAAACACATGGTAGCAAAAGATCTTAGAGGTCGATGCTAATTAGGAACAAATATTAGAGGCCCCATGAAGAAAAGAAGAAGAAGATACACTATAATTCCAAACATGACAAATAATTCCTACGTTCTTAAGTAAATTCACCAGTGATATAAATATCTAATGAAGTCAGTCACACCGATAGTATGAGTAACTAAAGCCAGTTTCTGATAACCCGTACGAAGAACGGGTACTTCTGCTAGTGATTAATAACTCCGAAACATACGAATATGGCTGATATGTATAAGGATACAGAATGTATGCTGTACATTTTCATTACCAAATACCATGAATCCCGAAGAAAAACACCCAGCCAACATTTGAATTTGGAAAATATCTTGGAAAATCGGTGATTTGGTCGCCTCAGTATTAATTCCGTCCATTAGAAATCCTACTGTAAGCTCGAGATGATGGTACCACAACGATTACACTACGACCCTTAGGAGAAAGTTATGCCGTGATCGAAAATGTTAGAATTATTTAATTTGTTTCATATCGACTTCTGAATGTAAATTCCTACACATGAAGAGCTTATCATTAAATAGAGATTCTTCGATCAATATAAAGCAATCACAATAGTACCTAGGTCATGAAGGATTACTTCTGTTACCCCAAAGTTTTCTCTTCACATTAATAAGAAAAAAAAATCTATAATCTCACAATTTAAAGATCCCGTTGTGTTTTTTGTATGTTTTCATTTCCCCACAATATATTCTCTGCAATTTATAGCCATATAGTTTTACATAGTCAAGCTCATCTTTTTGAAGCCAATGTTCAGTTATACATATAACCTTTGCAGAATTTTGAGCTAACAAAAGTACAGTTGAATCTAATTTATTTCTTAAGCACTAGTTGATCCAGGATTAATACTAGCAATAGGTTCTAATCGGCTCATACTTACAAAATCATCGCAAACATTTTCTTGAATTTCAGAACTGAGCCGACATATTGAACAGTTGGCTCTCTCACCTAGTTCCACTGATCATTATTATTAGGCCTAAATTGCAGAGGCATTGCATATTTCTTAGCAAGTAATTTTCTAACTGCCACCTATGGCACAATATTGCCTATTCTATGTTTATCGAACTTATTGAGATACAAACTATGAGATGTGTAACAATTCCTTTCAAACTTTTCAACATTTATTATATGAGTATTCCTAAAATGTTCACATAATCGTTGGGATACCCTTATTAACGCTACTTATTTCTTAAATTATACCTGAATTTGGAAGTTCATGCCTATGCAGAATATTAGCCATAACCGCACTGGTGTAAGTTCGCTTCCCTATATTATTTTTCAGTTCAATCAGGAAATTTTGACTATCGTTTTGTGCCACGCAGTTTGTTCCTCCCATTATCACAGCAACATCACTGTCTGCCAAGTCTGATGTTCTACGTAGTACAGTCATTAAGTTCTGAGACTGACCGCATGATGGCACTGTGGTGCACTATAGCGCATAGGTGGCGCCGTGGTATGGCACCATGTCAGTTATTCTCTCGTCCCTACAAAAGACAGTTCAGTGCATGCACTGGAAGCAGACGTACGGTCGTTGTTGTGACGGTGATTTGAATGCGCCAGTCGGACCTTGACATGTTACACATTGAGTAACGGGCAAACATCAAGTTCTACCAGAAATTAGGCAAAAACCGCTGCCGAAACGTTTTAAATGATGCAGCAGGTTTACGGTGAGGACGCATTGAGTCGCAGTGTTGTGTTTAGGTGGCACCGACGTTTTGTGCAAGGACTGGACAGTTTGGAAGAGATGTGCTTACTGGTCGGCCATAAACTGTTCGAACGGAACGCAAGATCCAAGAAGTTGCAACGTTGGTGCCTGCTAACCCATCCCAATCGGTAGACGATCTCGCAGCAGCAATAGGGGTCAGCCATGCTACTTACCACAAAATTCTGACGGATGACCTCAACATGTCTCGTGTTACCCAGCACAGTGTGCCACGAATTCTGTCGCAAGACCAATGTGATGCTTCCAGCAGCTATACCAACGTCCAGCAGCTATACCAACGTTGGCAAACGTGCATAACAACCAACGGCGACTATTTTGAGGGTGAATGTGGTTCTGTGTATGTTTACGCCGTGTAATGCGGCATCCTGTGCAACATACAGAGCCGTGTCGGTGCCTATCCTCCAGGCGTCCAGTCTCAGAACTTAATGACTGTTCTACGTATGTCCTTCATAACAGTGTGAATCAGAGCTCCAGGATACAAAACAGCTGATTCTCGTACATCCTGGTTATTGGCAAACAATACTACCCCACGAGCTTGACTGTCATCTAATTTTTTTTTGAACATCTTCTTCAGTCGCTTCGGGTTTGGTTTACGAGTCTTAGTTGTTTAACTTTGAGCACATTACCTCCAGATGGAGCCAATATCGCTGTCTTCTACACAACTTATTACCTCCCAGCACAGGAAATCTATGACTAGTAGAAATTAGGAAATTTCAATGGTTGAAGTATGCACATACTGACGATAGTTCACTCCTTTTTCCACCCGTGTCCATTCGTCGTCACCTGGAATTCTTCTATCTTGCGACCTCTTCTAAAGAATATTCTACTTTTCAATTCCTCATTCTCTAGATTGAGTACTTGCATATCATGTTATAAAGTAGCCAATATTGTCAAAATATTTCTACTTTTCATATCTTGTGTGCTTTCATTCACTATACTGTCAACTGAAATGGAAAGCTACATAGGCCTAATTTCAGGGATGACTTCATCCGCATGCTCCCGCTTCCGCTCGCAAAATGGACACGAATAATCAAGATTTTCACCTTTGTCTACTTTTATCACACATAAAATGATAACATTTTCTGCAAATAATGAATACCACACAATTTCTCATAACTTGTTTTCACTCAAAACACTTGTTTTCCGCATTTAAATCGAACAGTTGTAGAGAGGAAGCACACACAGTATTACTATCCGGCGCTATCTTGGATATGAAGTAGCCCGACTCCATCTAGGCTACCTGTTCGTCAGTTTCGACGTTCCGTTTTATGCTACCGGATGGCAGAGTGTTATAAACCGGTTCTCTCTTGGATGACCTATGGCTGAGTTTTTACTTAATTTTGCCGGGTAAACACCAGATGTGTCACCAGGGATCTTCTACATGGATATATCTTACACAAGAACCTCGTTTATCTGGATTAAGTGGGACCGGAAGTGATCCGGATTATAAAATATCCGGAGAATCCGAAAAACTAAAAAACAAATAAAAGCAAAGCAAAGCAAAGCAAAGCAAAGTCATCTGCGTACAGGCCATGAAGGCCCTTGGAGGGGTGGAAGGTAAAGGCTTCCACTATTCGCATCCTCAACACTTGATGGGGTAGAGTGGTTAGCTCTACACCCAGCCGCCTTTGCCCCCAGGAACTAACCTGGTACTCATTTTTGGTGTAGGCTGAGTGAACCTCAGGGATGTATGCACCTCCGGAAGTGGAAATCTCGAAGAAAAAAATACAGTACATATTATCAAATCTATTAACATAAATTGTACAGTAATGCCTTTTCTTCAGTTGTACAAAAGAATATAAGAACACTTTTCTCACTTTTACGACTCTTATGCACTAAAATAATGTGCAAATTTTTTCTGTTTTACATTTGTATAGCGTTTGCGCTCAGCACGATCACGAAGACGTTTTGCTAACAATAGTTCTGCCGGTGTGGTTTCAGTCAAGGTTTCTATATAGGCCATCACTTTGTCCAGTTCCATTGTTGCCTCTGCATGTGTCATTGTTTCTTCTGATGGAGCTCCGGTTTCATTTTCGAATTCACCGTCAGTGAATTAGTAGTGAGTTGCATTAAGAAGAGCGTGGGTTCAAATCCCACCTCGGCCGTCCTGAGAATGGTTTTCCACGGTTTCCCATTCTCAATTCTAGGCGAACGCCGGGACGGTACATTTGATAGACTGCAGTGGCCGAATTACTTCCAATTCCTGTCTTTAACTATCCTTGGTGGAAAAGATATCCAAGGAGAGTCGACACCGTAAAAGAAATACTGTAAAAGCAAAAATATTTGTTTATTATTTTCGATCCGGATACACCGCAGATTCGGATTAATGAGGGCCGGATAAACGATGTTCTTGTGTATACGGAAAAACTTCCTCAAAGCGATCAAGAGATCAACTTTTTCCAAATTAGACAAGTTTTCCGCATTACGTAAAACATCAGGGTTTTTTTGCGTTAAACCGGTAAACAGTAATCATAGATACCTGTATCTGTCCACGCATGATGCTTGGCCATCCAGACTGACGTACCGGTACGTACTACTACAGTGCACTGATTTGTTAATTGTTATTTTTACTGCTCTTTATTATTACATACAGAATGATACACAGTATATCATTTTGGCACTATTACAACGCAATATTAAAATAGCCTCCGTGGCTCAGACGGCAGCGCGTCGGCCCCTCACCGCTGGATACCGTGGTTCAAATCCCGGTCACTCCATGCGAAATTTGTGCTGGACAAAGCAGAGGCGGGACAGGTTTTTATTCGAGTACTCCGGTTTTCCCTGTCATCTTTCATTCCAGCAACACTCTCCATTCTCATTTCATAGCATTTATCACTCATTAATAAATCACTTTGGGAGTGGCGACCCCATCGTACTAATAGCCTATATCTGCTTCATTCATTACATCCCTGACCCGGTCAATGACTGGAAAACAGGTTGTAGGTTTTCATTTTCACAACGCAATATTATACTATTTTAGAATACTGGGTATACGCTCCTTAAAATTGTAATCATAAAACAACATTTCTTCCACAGATCAAACAAAGAAACTTGTTTCCTCTTCTTACGAATCATTATCTTTTTGAATGCTGTCCTGAGCTGAGTACATTAGTTCAAGAAGAGTGGAAGAGTAACGTATAATGGAAAATTGATTTACGTTACATAAGCACTGTGTGTTTGTTTGTGGGTTCGGATCTTGTTTTGATCTTCAGCTTGTTGCTCGTCTCCTTCTCCTTCTGTCGCCTCCTCTTTCTAGGCCTTTCTCACTTCATCACTTCGAATGAAGTTCCCTGCCTCTCTGGGAACGTTTCTCGCTTGACACAAGTTGGATATTGCCGATGCATTTTTAAGCACTTTATTCGTTCCACCATCCGTATTATCACTCTCTCCAAACACGTGCGATGGCATTAATCATACCAGCACCACAAATTCAGAAATATTGTAGGTATCTAGATAAATTCCGCATTGTACAAGTAGATTTGAAATAATTCATTCATTTTTCATTTCCGTTTCACGTTTAAGAGATTCCGCATTATACAAAAGTACAGTGGCGCGCACTGATTCCCAGCTAACCCAGCGCTGCTGGGGTAAAGAATTTTGTACGTACTTTTTCTTATTATTTCTAATAACTTTCCTTTATCACGTTAAAAACTGCAAACAGCTAAGTTAATGCAAGTACAGATGTCTTGATAAGCCGTTCGCTTTCCTCAGTCCAGGTGAGCTGGATTTCTTTACCGGCACGAAAGAGAGCTACCCCAGCGAAATTCACGTCGCTTGGTTGACGCATGAACTTCAAGTCCAGCGTTGCCAACCGTACGATCTGCATCGTACATGTACGATAATTCGATGCTGTGTACTATCGTACGATCCAACCCGCGGATCGTACGTCTCTTGTATGATCCTATGACGTATCGTAAAATTTATCTTGTTTTCCCTTAAAATGCGTAGAGTTTTGTTCCTTCTTTTATTCGTGCAAGTTATGTTCTATCATAGATGACAAGTTCGAAAGAGATAGAGAGACTTTTCGAATAGTGAAATTCCCAAAGAGAATTTACCAAGAATGGGCTCTTTCCTTTCTGAGTTACTTCACGTTCTTGTGCCTGTACTGTATACAGTGGATCATAGCATTCGCCTTCATCAGATTGACGATGTCTGGAGAAACTTACCCTTTCCAAATGTCAATGATGATATTGAAGCTTGCTCTGAAGTAGATTCGGTCTAGAAAGTCAAGAATAACGGCCGAGAGGATTCGTCGAGCTGACCATACGACACCTCGTAACCTGCAGGTCTTCGGGCTGAGCAGCGGTCGCTTGGTAGGCCAAGACTATTCAAGCGCTGTAGTGCCATGGGGTTTGATTTGGTTTCTGAAGTAGATTAATTTTGGGCTAAATTGCAGAAGGTAGAAAACACGTTTGGTGAATGCGAGTTTCCCGCACTTCCAAAATTTGCACTCTCTGTTTTGTCACTTCCTCAACCGAAGGCTGATTGTGAAAGAATATTCAGCAAAATTAACCTCATTAAAGTCAAAAACAGGAATAGGTGCGTGTAAAGATTTCAGACAGTCCGAGAACATGCTCAGAAGGATGACTAAAGCAGAGGTGTATAATCAACCAGCAAGCTCAAGTACCGGTACTTCAGAACTTTCTGCTGTGAATGTGCCTAGAGGTTCCAGAAGATGACCACAATGACGATGATGACCATTTCCAGCTGTGAGGTAAGAACCTTCAGTGACTTTATGTCTCATGTTGACTACTACTTTAAAAATTGCTCAATTCTTGAATAGTTAAATAAAAATTATTTTCGTGTGCTTGATACTGTATCTCACATATTAGCACACTGACTTATATTTATTTTCCATCCTAACCTATTTAAATGTGGACTTGCAGCAGAGGGACACCTAGCTATCGTGTTATAGGTAATCCGCGGGACGTACAGTTTAACGTGTGGCCCGAACCTGAGGTAAATTTCATATTATTAACCAGGAATCGAACCAGTCAGCCTTCTGAGAAGCAAACTGCTGCATACTTGAGCCTGTAACGAGACTAAATAGAGAATATTTTAATGTTTTAAGTCTATGATCCCCTCTCTTGAAAACATATGATCTTTTGGGGGTTATTATACGATCCTGACCATCTCAGAGGTTGACAACGCTGTCCTTCTCTTGAGCTGGCGACGTGATAGCTGTTGGCCTCGCTCAAGCATCTTACGGCGACAGAGCAGCTAGCTTGGGTACATGTTACTTGTAACAGTTAACACTCGAAGTGTTCAGCGCAACACACGAGAGGCTACAAGAAAACAAACAGGGATAGCTACATGCACATAGTCTTGTTATAGAAATAGCCATTTTATGAAACCAATTGTAATGATAGTAATTATTTTATTTTTCGATTTCGGCAAACAATACATTGAGAGCACATGTAGAGTAGTTTTCTGATGGACGCGGAAAAATATTTAGGTTACCCAGCATGAATACAAATCCAAGCGCGATGTAACAGAATTTTGTATTTGGTTGCTCTGTACGAGTGGTTTTCCCTGTAATGACGATACTCGTATATCGTGAATTTCTGTAGCGTTCCTCTTGGATTATAGGTGAAGTTTTGGGGAATTCTGTGGCATTCTTCGTGAATATAACGTCGTGAGGAATATTTCCCTCGTTTATC
This sequence comes from Anabrus simplex, assembly GCF_040414725.1. Classification (NCBI taxonomy): domain Eukaryota; kingdom Metazoa; phylum Arthropoda; class Insecta; order Orthoptera; family Tettigoniidae; genus Anabrus; species Anabrus simplex. The sequence continues at coordinate 366,387,923 of NC_090265.1, forward strand.
CTTGCTGTACTTACGCTCAGTAAACGAGTGAAAGGTCCACCTCTGTGTTGTAGTAGTTAGCGTGATTACCTGCCAGCCCCGGAGGCCCAGGTTCGATTCCCGGATCTGCCACGAAATTTGGAAAGTGGTACGAGGGCTGGAAAAGGGTCCACTCAACCTCGGGAGGTCAACTGAGTAGAGAAGGGTTCGATTCCCACCTCGGCCATCCTCGAAGTGGTTTTCCGTGGTTTCCCACTTCTCCTCCAGGCAAATGCCGGGATGGTACCTAACTTAAGACCACGGCCGCTTCCTTCCCTCTTCCTTGTCTCCAGGACACTGTCCTTGAGGCGGTAGAGGTGGGGTCCCTCTCAGAGTCCGAGGGTAAAACCAACCCTCGAGGGTAAACAGATTAAGAAAGAAAGAAAGAAAGAAAGAAAGAAAGAAAGGAAACGAGTGAAAGTGTAAAACTTCGGCGACGGTAAAATACCTGCTAAATTTTGCTCATTCAGTTTAGGTTAAGCTTTATAAAATTCGGTTCATTCGTTCGTAATCTGTTTACCCTCCAGGGTCGGTTTTTCTCTCGCACTCAGCGAGGGTTCCAACCTCTACCGCCTCAAGGGCAGTGTCCTGGAGCTTCAGACTCTGGGTCGGGGGATACAACAGGGGAGGATTACCAGTACCTCGCTCAGGCGGCCTCACTTTCTATGCTGAACAGGGGCCTTCGGGGGGGATGGAAGATTGGAAGGGATAGACAAGGAAGTGGGAAGGAAGCGGCCGTGGCCTTAAGTTAGGTACCATCCCGGCATTTTCCTGGAGGGGAAGTGGGAAACCACGGAAAACCACTTACAGGATGGCTGAGGAGGGAATCGAACCCCCCTCTACTCAGTTGACCTCCCGAGGCTAAGTGGACCCCGTTCCAGCCCTCTTACCACTTTTCAAATTTCGTGGCAGAGCCGGGAATCTAACGCAGGCCTCTGGGGGTGGCAGCTAATCACACTAACCACTACACCACAGAGGTGGACCACAAAGTTTGTCCCAGTATATTTCTGTGAGAATCATGACTGTACTATTAAGAAGCGTCAAGGGTGAAACTCGAAGTACAATTTTTAAAAATCTACTGTAGCTTAAATTATGATGGTGCTCTCACTTCCGTAAGCACCAATTTGGAAATAAGTGCGAGTATGTATTTGAAAATATTCTTATTCAAGTGAGTTAAAATAAATAATCTATTTAATGCCTTATTTACATATTTACTTATCCATTTATTTATTTATTTATTGTCTGATCTGTTTGCCTGTTATATTTACAGTTAATTATCCATTAGTGAGTTTAGAAAACAGTATTGTTGGCTTTAGAGAGAGTTGTGGGGCTGAGATTGCTTTTAAAAAAAGTGCATCTGGAATAACGAAAGAGTTTACTGTACACCACTGCAAAAGTAAGAACATTATAATATTTTAACTTTCGCCGAGATCAAGATATTATTCCGTATTGGACAAGTTTCCGCTTTATTCTAGTTCAGCTATGAGCACGCTTTACTGTACATGGAGTGCCGAATGGATATTTTCCCTCCTTTCAAACTTTCTGACCACTTCTTCCGGGCTTGAACCGGTGATCGTGATATCTGGAAGCCGACACTCTACCACTGATCCACAGAGGAAGGTGCTCGAGGAGGCTGATCATAGACGATCTATCGTGAAGATTCTTATCAGCTTTACGCCGGTTTTGATTATATTTGTTTACTCTAGTGAGCATGCAAGGTGTCGTCTTTGTGTCTGGAGATGCCTTGCTCTCCTTTTGTGACTACGGTACATTTACCTGATCGATAGCGCAGTATAAATTCCTGGAGGTGTCTGGACGGCTGTAAGCGAGACATGGTGCGTAATCTTCCGCGGGCATTTGTTTACGTAGTTCCTCCCATAAATAGGTTGGTGTATGCCTACCCGCGTAGATACACTAGCGGACTCAGCTGCTTCTCCTGCGGGATGTGCAAAAGGAGCTGTAACAAAGCCCACAATGTTTTATTTCCTCCATTTACAAATTGTAATTGATAGAATAGGAGAGATTTGTAAAACAAAGTAAGTTTTCAGAGTATTAATTCTATATAATTTAGAGAAAATTCGATAAAACATAAATTATTAGTTCTGGTAGTCTTGATACTTCATTTTTTTCTAACTTATTTGCACAATTTCCGGCCTCACGCTGTAGGGGTAGCGTACCTGCCTCTTACCCGGAGGCCCCGGGTTCGATTCCCGGCCAGGTCAGGGATCTTTACCTGGATGTGAGGGCTGGTTTGAGGTCCACTCAGCCTACGTGATTACAATTGAGGGGCTATCATACGGTGAGATGGCGGCCACGGTCTAGGAAGCCAAGGATAACTGCCGAAAGGATTCGTCGTGCTGACCATACGACATCTCATAATCTGCAGGTCTTCGGGCTGAGCAGCGGTCCCTTGTTAGGCGTTGGCCCTTTGGGGCTGTTGTGCCATGGGTTTCGTATTTACTCATTGTGGAAATACTGTATCAAATGGACTAATCGTACCTTCTAATTTCATACTTCGGGACTTTGCACCAGTCCCCTTGGGGGTGGGAGTGGTTGAACCGCGGTATCTCCTGCCTGACGTAAGAGGCGAAAGAAAGAATCTCCGGAGACTGTCATCTTGGGAGCGTGGTGTTGCGACTTTGAGCTGAGTCTCTCATGGCATCTACTTACTTGATCCAGCATCCCCATTTTCATCTTTCCTATCTGACCTCCGTTGGTCAACTCTTGTGTCTTCACGACCCCGGCGGTATTAGGCTTGCGAGGCCCTGGTAGTCTTTCACTTCGATGCCATTTGTAACCCTTCCGTGTGCGTTGCCAATACTTTCATTCTACGAGGGATCGTAATTCTTACTTTTTACCTTTCTCATCAGTGTTATTAGAGGATGGTTGCCCATTTGTAGTCCTTAAACAATAATCATCACCACAACTAATTAAAAGTTTATTATTTTGGTTACTATTATCATTGAATGTCCGGCTCCTTGGTTGAATGGTCAACCTTGAGGTCTTCGGTTCAGTGGGTCCCGGGTTCGATTTACGGCCTGGTAGGGATTTTAACTTCATTTAGTTAATTCACTGGTTGCGTTAGAATATTATGAATAATTGAAGTTCTATTTTAACCGGAGTTATTTTAATAAATATATCTAGTCTACATTTACAAACCGCTGGGCTGTGTGGCTCAGACGGTTTAGGCGCTGGCCTTCTAACCCCAACTTGGCAGGTTCGATCCTGACTCAGTCCCGTGGTATTTGAAGGTGCTCAAATACGACAGCCTCGTGTCGGTAGATTCACTGGCACGTAAAAGAACTCCTGCGGGACTAAATTCCGGCACCTCGGCGTCTCCGAAGATCGTAAAAGTAGTTAGTGGGACGTAAAGCAAATAACATTATTATTATTACATTTAAAAATCAGAAAGTCTAATCTTCTTTATCCCCCTGTGGGTGGGGGCGCCAAAATAACACCCCAGGTATCCACTGCCTGTCGTAAGAGGCGACTAAAAGGGATCCCAGGGGCTCTGAACTTTGGAACGTGGGTTGGCAAGCACGGGGCCCTTAGCTGAGTCCTGGCATTGCTTCCACTTCCTTTTGCCAGGCTCCTCACTTTCATCTACCCTATCCGACCTTTCTTGGTCAACTCTTGTTCTTTCCCGGGCCCGACGCTATTAGGTTTGCGAGGGCTAGGGAGTCTTTCATTTTCACGCCCTTCGTGGCCCTTGCCTTTCTTTGGCCGATACCTTCATTTTTCGAAGTGTCGGATCCCTTCCATATTTTCTCTCTGATTTGTGTTATATAGAGGATGGTTGCCCCGTTGCACTTCCTCTTAAAACAATAATCACTGCCACCTGACTCTTTATTTATTTATTTACAGTATTTAATTCCGTCTTCTTAGTTGCAACTATCCTCACTTGACCGATTTCCTCGCTTTGCTCATTCTGAGGATAATTATTACAAACGATTAACTACGGCATTTCAGAACTATTGGGATTAGCTAAAATCGGGAGGGCAGGCCAGAAAAAAGATTTGTGTTTCCTCTCTCGAAAGACATGAGCCATGGGGAATTTAAGTAGAGGATCTCCTTCAAAGTTCAGTATAATGCTAAATAAAAGGGAATCTAGGATAGAAATACTCGAAGATATCATTTCGCGAACACTCGCCTCTTGTTTAAAAAGTGATAGTTCACCAGCCTTACACAAATCCTCAAATTCTAGACGGAAGATACTCAAAGCATCAATAGCTCTGTGGTTAGAATATAAACCAAAACTATAGGTCCAGAGGATTGTTTCCTCGATGGGATAGGAATGGGAGTTAGCGTGGCCTTAATTAAGGTACACCCCAACATTTGTCTGATGTGAACATGGGAAACCACGGGAAATCACATGCAGGGCTGCCGACAGTGGGGTTCGAACCCACTATCTCGCCAAAGTAAGCTGACAGCTACGTGACCCAAACCACACAGCCACTTGCTCAGTAACGTTCTCTTTAACTTGACGTGAATTAATGTAGAATTCGAGAGACTCAGGTGTATCTGATTTTTATATCCTTTAGCCTAATACTGCAATTGGATTGTTTTCCATCCAGCTAGTTTTATGGTTTCTGAACTTGCTGAAGTACCGGAATATTATTCCGCAGGAGTTCTTTTAGAGCCAGTTCCGTGGGATGGGTAGCGTGCTTGCTTCATACCCGGAGGCATCGGGTTTGGTTTTCGGGCAGTAGAAGCATTTTTATTCTGGTCTTAAGGCTGGCATTGGCTTCAGTCAGCGTCGTGAGACCAAATGAGCAGCTATGTGATATGAGAGTCAGCGTACGTGGTCCTGAAAGTCAACGAATACAGCTGAGGATGGTGCCACTCTAAGCACATGGCACATGAATACCTAGAGGCCATCTGACTGGACAGTTGTAGTCGTCCTGCTAGGCCGCAGGGTCTCTTAGGGTGCATGCACTGTGCACGATGTAAAAGACGACTTCACTTGGTTGACCAGAGTGCAGACCCCCACTCCTCGATTTCGAGCAATAGCCCTATCTCTCTCTTTCTCCACGCCTGTCTTGCTCGCTCCTCCTGTCTCCCTCTTCCTCACTTGCTCCGTTGCGCTCCAAATCCGAGCTGAGTTGAGCCGAGTTGAGCCGAGCTTAGCCGAGTAGCCCAGAGACGAAGCGTTGGTCCGAGCCGAGCCGAGGGGGACCGATGCACTGTGCACAGGAACTCTGCGCCTCAATTTTCAGGCGCGAGATTTTTGGCGTTTGAGAGGCGCTGTACTAGGCCAAGCGTCTCAATGGCCTAAATGCGCGAAACGGGGATTAAGCAAGATGAATTTATACGATCTAATTGAAAGCCGGATGCCCTTCCTGACGCCAAACTCATTTGAGGAGCTAATGATGGTGAAGTGAATGATGGTGAGTGTAATTGAGCAACGAGGGGGAAGGAGTCGGCTGTGGCTATGAATAAGAATTGTCCCGGCATTTGCCTGGAAGTGAAAATGGATAATTTGGTGCACCACCCATGATTAAATATAATACCGATTTACCATGTCAAATTTGGAAACAGAAGAATTATAAAATTATAGCATTCTTCATTGCATAGGTGTATGTAACTCAGATATTGAATCAAATACCGTATATTAATTTCACAAAACAGTTTTCCGGATGCTATACGTATGTGCAAGTTTACCCAGATATTTATATTGAATTACAGAGGTTTTGGGGTTTGTATTGCAACGTGTTGCCGGGGATTAATGAATGATCGGGCGAGTTGGCTGTGCCTTGAGGAGCGCTCAGCTGTGAGCATGCATTCGAGAGATAGTGGGTTCAAAGCCCACTGACGGCAGCCCTGAAGTAGATTTTCCGTTCTTTCCTATTTTCACACCAGGCAAATCCTGGGGCTGTACGTTCATTAAGGCCACGCCCGCTTCCTTCCCACTCCTAGGCCTTTCCTATGCCATCGTCACCATTAAGACCTATCTGTGTCGGTGTGACTAAGGCAAATTGTTAAAGAAAAAGGTCAATCAATGACTTCAAGACGTGGTAGCGTTCTTTCTTTCTTCTTTCCTTCGTAATCCGTTTACCTTCCAGGGTTGGTTTTCCCCTCGGACTCAGCGATAGGTCCCCCCCCTCTATCGGTTCAACGGCAGTGTCCTGGAGCGTGAGACTTTGGATCGAGGATACAACTAGGAAGGAGGACTAGTACCTCGTCTAGGTGGCCTCACCTTCTATGCTGAATAGGGGCCTTGTAAGGGGATGGGAAGATTGGAATGGACAGACAAGGAAGAAGAAGGAAGCGGCCGTGACCTTAAGTTAGATAACATCCTGGCATTTGCCTGGAGGAGAACTAGGAGACTAGAGAAACAACTTCGAAGATAGCTGAGGTAAGAATCGAACTCCCTCTACTCAATTGAACTCCCGAGGCTGAGTGGACCCCGTTCCAGCCCTCGTACCACTTTTCAAATGTCGTGGCAAAGCCGGGAATCGAACCCGGGCCTCAGGGGGTGGCAGCTAATTACACTGACCACTACACCACAGAGGCGGACTGGTAGCATAGTACTTCTGAAATGTATTAACTATTTACTAGTCTACACATTAACACACACTGTCATGCCGAGCTCACAACTTATACTCACACTTACACAATTACACACTTCGCTTTCTCTCTCTCTCTCAGTTCTCATTGTTTATGTACACTAACACACGCCGATTCCGGTCACTCGCACTACAGGTCTCGCTCAGTCCCACAGTCACACTCGTTGGCGCTGTCACAGTCCACACTTCACAGGTCCTGCACGTCAATCTCACAGGAACACGCTATGTGCTCCTACAGCAGCCACTCCAGGAGACACACACACGACCACAGGCAACACAGCGAATCCTCAGCTCCAACAGACGAATACTCCAACAGGCTGGCACACGCAGACTGACTGCACTCTTCGCTCTCTTCCCCCACTGGCCGAGCTTACACTGAACTGAACCTCACCAGCTGAACTCCTCGCTAAATCACTGAGTCCAGACACTAAACTCCTGTGATTGCCCGTCACCCTATGTAAGAGGTCGTCCCTTCGAGACACGTCGGCCTCTCGAAGCTCGTTGAATCCTCCAGATATAGAAGGCTCTCAGCCTGCTAGCCTTTTCGTTTCCGAGACGTCCAGCGACGCAGCTGCCAACGAAGGCACTTGCAGCATGTCTGACCATTGGGTTCCGGCCCAGTGAAGTCACACAGCTTACATGCACTGGTCCTGACCAATGTCGGAGGTTGAAAATGGCGGACGGAGAGGCCACGCACGTAGAAGTATTATAAAGTAACGTTGTGTAGAATGCAATCAACAAAGATACTGATATCATAATCGAGGAACATTGAATGGTTATGCACAACCATAAAGCATTAAAATATAAACTAATCTGAAGTAATTTTCTGTATGTCCACCATTTTGACAGTAAATGTGGGGCGATGACCTTCGATGTTAGGCCCCTTTAAACAACAAGCAGGTAAGCAACAGTAAAGATGAAATCGTGTCATCGTCCAGAGGTAGTGAAGATCATTTCAAGCACACCCCCGATGAAGGTGAGCTGAGTGTACATTTTCAACCACCCACCAGCCCTCCCGCTAATCTTAAAATTCTGGCAGTACCGGGAATCGGAGCAGAGCGCTAACCGTTACACTACGGAGGAATACATCTTGCGAGTAACTGAATATTTATTTCTCTCAGTATTATCCTGGCCTGATATAGATGTTGATTCCATAGGGAATCTGAAACATTTGTCCCGAATGAGTAGCCTACGCAGTGGCCTCCACGGTATGCACTAGCCATGCGTCTTGGTAGGTGTGCTAGGTATCATCTGATGGGTCCAGCTTAGCACACGGGGGCGAAACGCTGGCAACCAGGGATGAGTTAGCTGGAAAATTTATAATGTCCATTAACGGACCATTTATATTGGTATTTACACTGCATGTAGTGTAGGATGTTCTGCATGAACATAGAGGGGTACAAATGTTCACCTATAGACACTGTTCACACAACATAAAATAATGTAGTAATTGAATAAAGAATTAAATAGTGCAAGTGTACCCAAGTTCTGAAGAAGATAAAGTCTAACCAACAGAAGAAGTTGGGTAAGGTGGTAATTTTGTATGGAGGAAATAATCTCTTGGGAGAGGCAAGGAGAAGGGATACAAGAGCAAAGCTGCATATGACTATATGCAGCATCAGCAAGAGAATCGGAACTTATAGTTGAAATAACAGAGTAACAGAATGATATGTGATTTCTGATTTGCAGCTGTAATGAATACCAATACTAAGATTTGCAAAATACTATAATTTTTGTATGTCTCGAAATGACCCAATTTAAAACGACGTAGCTGTGATATTATCAGCAGTGTGCAGAAAACAATAGAATGATCACTCGATCATAAGTGTTGTGTATCTAATCGAACTTAAGTGTTGGATATGTAATTAACATCACTTGTAAATCCCCTCTGCTCTTTCCGTGGTTGCCGATACGATATTTTACTCAACTAAGTAAGCGTAAAAGGACCTATTTCAAAAATACAATCTTCTTTTCCTACCACTTTCCTATACGTGTGGGGTCGCGCGTACGAACTGCATCGCACATGTGGATTTGTTTCTATTTTACGGCCGGATGCCCTTCTTTCCGCCAACCCTATATGGAGGGATGTAATCACTATTGCGTGTTTAAGTGGTGGTTAGTAGTGTGGTGTGTTGTGTTGTGTGAATATGAAGAGGAGAGTGTTGGAACGGACACAAACACCCAGTCCCCGAGCCTGAAGAATTAATCAGAAGCGATTAAAATCCCCGACCCGGCCGGTAATCGAACTCGGGACCCTCTGAACCGAAGTCCAGTATGCTGACCATTCAGCCAACGAGTCAGACATTTCAAAAATACGGTATATTGTAAATAATGAACAGGAAATATAAAACATGAATACAAGGAATTAAATGAAATGTGTTATGGCTTTTATTGCCGGGATATCCCAGGACGGGTTCGGCTCGCCAGGTGCAGGTCTTTCTATTTGACTTCGTAGGCGACCTGCGCGTCGTGATGAGGATGAAATGACGATGGCCTAATGTCTGTCTTCGGTGGAGATATAAAAGCGATATCGCAAGAAGAGACCATCAGATATCTTCGAGTGAAATTTCGGAACGTAATTACCTTTGACACACACTGAACGATGCAGCATCTACATCTCAAATTGGAGTCACTGTCATCTCCTCCTCTTCTTCAGGCAGACCAATAGTTCATTGTCATAAATTCTTCCATATGCCCAACATTGATTTATCCGTTTCAGACAGCTGCGCTGAATTGTATTCCTCTAAAATTTCTGAAAGACAACGACAAAATGATAAAATGCACGCTGGAGGAAATCCTCCAGCTTCCTGCCAACACACCTGACAGTATGATATACACACACCGGAAGTTCAATGGTCTAGGACTACACTAGACAGTGGGAAGCTGTCCGGCGGTATCCGTAGGACTGATATGATAGCCTTCAAAAATAACAAAAAATGTATATATTAATGATCCTACTGTTCAGTTTGAATCGCATGCTAATCAGCCCAGTGAAGTACACGAGGGAAAGAAAAGCATCTACGAACCAACTATCCCTTTCTACCGATGTGAATATGGACTGGATATCATAGAGGTTATAGGCCTAATGATCGGTGTAAGAGGAACAATTCTTAAGTTCTTCGAAGAATTCCGCTCAAGATTCGATCTCTCAGAGTCGTTAACGAAAAATGTGGCCCTCAAAGCCTTGAAGGGTTCGTTAACCATACTGAGAAATCATTTGTATAGTCATAAATGTATATAGCATACTTTGTTCTTCTTATGGGAGAAGTGTTCATTCTCTCTGAATAAATGTATATAGCATACTTTGTTCTTCTTATGGGGGAAGTGTTCATTCTCTCTGAATAAATGTATATAGCATACTTTGTTCTTCTTATGGGGGAAGTGTTCATTCTCTCTGAATAAATGTATATAGCATACTTTGTTCTTCCTATGGGGGAAGTGTTCATTCTCTCTGAATAAATGTATATAGCATACTTTGTTCTTCTTATGGGGGAAGTGTTTATTCTCTCTGAATAAATGTACATATAATTAGAATTATACACTGTCAGTGGAAATTACAGTAGTTAATTTTGATCTAATACTGCAAGAAGTAGGTACATTGATTTAACATATTTATTATTAGTAGTTTTACTTTTGCGTTTCTTTGAGTTATTGTAATTAAGTTGTTAATGTTCAAATATGTATTATGTACGTAGTTCGTTTTTTGCCTTAAATATTAGTGTTATTTTGTAGTTCTTAGTATTTTAAGTTTCAAACGTTTTGTAACATTAGTAATTAATAATATGTATGTGGTTAAGTGTGAGAGAGGACCAGCCGCCCTCAATTCGCCACAGATAATAAAAGCTTTTAACTATGTCTCTATCAGTCTATCTATGCCGCAATTTATATTTATCACAATATATTTTACTTAAATATCTTCAGTTTAGTTCATGCCACCCTTTCTTCCTCTGCATTTACCGTACATTTGAAGAAAGTCGAATATGTATAGCCTTTGTTTATACCTGTACATGTTTGGTGCCGGTACTGAGAGAGTGAGTAATAGGAAGATGTTGACGATTCCAACCTGGTAGTTGCTATTTACTTCGGGCTGTACCGCACCTCAATCGTTAAAAGCGCAAGCCACCAATTTTAGTCGCAGATGTGTTCGACGACATTCCTTTAACAAGGTTTCATTTGAAACTCTCATAGGGCACAATTTCTTCATGCGCCTTCCACATTCTGTTACATCTTTCATAATGACAGCGCATTTGTATCGAAATACATGATCTTACTCTTGACTCAGTATACCGAGCTTGGAATATTACAGTTCCTTCAGATATAAGCCTTCCATTTTAACAGTACTGCTCTTCAGCAGATATCGTTATAATGAATACAGCTTTACTCGCTCTATTGCCTCTTCTTAGAGGCATGCGCAGTCGGCTACTCACATGCAACCACAATCTGACTTCTTTACTTTATAGTCCTATTAACGATGATCTTTAAAATGGCTTCATCTATCTACTGGGAAAATTAGGAGAATTCTCTCAATTCTGTACAAGATATTTCTTAAATAATTCATAGCAGACATATTTGAATGAAACTAACACGCACTCCTTAAGCGATATTTTCTTGAGCTGTCGAGCAAAACATTTTTTTCTAAATATGACAAGCTGCCAGAACAGGCTTCTGCATGCGGCAGTCTTCTTTGCATCCGTACAGAAGTAGGGGTGTAACCTTCCTAGCAGATGCCGCTGAACTGGCTGCCGCTCTGAATCTGTCATCTGAGTTGAATGCTCTTGGTGAACTTGCTTTATTATCTGGTGGGGGCGTACGTCCGATTGCATTGTAATCCATGCAGCAGGAACATTCATCCTGGGGAGGCCACAACATTCTCTACAACAGTGATAGGTCAGTTCCGCATCACTCATTCACGTAAGCAGCGAGAAATGACTCAGCTTTTCAGTGTGTACACACGAAATTTTTGGTATCTCGTGGCCAGAAATATTCATTTCAGGCAAGAAATCAGTACAGCTCTCAGAACCACCCAGTACCTGCTTACACACTCTGTCATTGGTCACATCCATCAGACGCGTTAACACATGCACACATCTGAAGAGTGAGGGGAGGGGGAGAAACGGAAGTACGAGGATAACTAGCATGAACAAAACACACGCAGAGGGGAAAGTACTTGCTTCTCCGCGTGTCCACACAACCCACTGGCTCGACAATGAATGGAGAGGGGAATGAAGGGAGGAATCACACGCCTCATTCAAGGCAACATACTTAATGTGCATGTCAACTCACTGAGGGTCAAATTCTCCTGTTTCTTTGTAATTATTGTGTGCGAGATCTAGATGAAATGTTAGCGTCATATGGCATCGCGCTCAACCACTGTAAGAAAGAATGAGCCTTATTTTCGTCAATATAGGCCCTGTTAAATACTACTACTACTACTACTACTACTAATAATAATAATAATTATCCTAGAAAACAAAGTAAAAATAACCTGGCATTAAGTAATTATGATTATCAGAGACGTAAGGGCGTTTGAAAAACCGTTTCTATGAAGTTATTGTCAGCGCTGACCAAACAATTAAATGCCATATATTGGGGTGGGATTACATCGTGCACACTTCATCGTAATTAAATTACAGTTAATTAACAGTTGTCCTTCATCAGGAAGAGATAGTATAGACAGAATGTTTAACCATAGAAATATCTTAATCAGTTCCAAAAAAAATGGAGTTGGGAGAGGCCTCTGAATGCGCAAATTCGCAAGCCACGCCTCCTAGAAGACGAACACATGTGACGTTGTCTTGGTTATTTCTCCTTCATCGCTAGAGTTGGACAATATCTTCGCCCAAACGTTACCTGTTTCCTATTCCACCCGGCATTCTTGTGATCGTGATTGTACTTGACGGTCGGTGACCTGGATAGCATCTGCTGCGGTTCATGTAGGCTAGTATTTGTTTACATGGAAGTTTAAATGAACATTTCACACACCTTATGCTCTTTTAATATCGCAAGGGTAAGAACGCTTCACAAACTCGGAGGATGATTTGTACTGGTTACGATTAAAATGCGGTAACCTATCGGACATGCCAGAAATGTTTTCCTAGAGTTAGATCAGGAATTCGTTCGTTAATGGACAAACCTCATACCAGAAGGCCTATGTTTACAAACGAAGACATACTCTAGGAGTTGATTGAAAGTAACTCAAGGGTCACAGCGGGAGAAATAGTAACCCATTGTGAGGAAACACCCGAAGAGTCTTGGTTACATACTTCGTTACGATGTTTTGCTGCTACATAAATTTTGTGAACGTACTTTGATACAGTGCGTGTCCATTTCTGATTCCTTACTATTACTGACACTTCTGGTGACGGGTGATGGTAAGTATATCATTTAATACAGTTTTGTAAGGAAAAAACTCATTGCGAAGAAAATGTGAACCTCCCTCCACTCAGAGTTGTGAAACCAGGTCTCCATTTCAGACAAGTATAGCTTAACGTTAGGTTGGATAGTTATAGTATTCTCTGTTACGAATTACTTCTTAATGGTCAGACCATCAATTCAGTGAAATATTGGTCTCAGCTGGACAACCTGAAAGAAGCCATTCGTGAGAAACGGCTTGAATTAACAAAGAGTGAAGTGGTTTTCCATCCTGAAGAAACCACACGTACCTACTGCAACTCGTCAGAAGCTAGGGTCTTTTGGTTACGATGTGTTACCTCACCCGCTCTATGGCCCTGATATCACTCAATCAGGTTATTAACTCTCTCTGAAAATTTTCTGAATTGTAAAATGCTTGTTTAGTAGGAGGAATGAAAAAGTACCATCGAACAGTTCATCCAACAAAACCTGCAACTTATCGGAAAACTGGTATTCTTAAGCTACCTGGAAAATGGCAGAAATTCATTGATAATAATAGAGAGTAGTGTGTAAAATAAAACTTAAGCGATGGAATAATTCATATTTAGAGGATCTGTATAAAAAAAATCATAACGAATGTGTGTCTGTACGTTGGCTATTTTGGCGAAATTTCCGTACAGTTAACCGTTTCAGGTGTAATAATGACCATCTGCATATTTTTAGCTTTGGTGTCTGTCTGTTTGTCTCTTTGTCTATAACTTGAAAACTACTGAAGATATTCGTACCAAACTTCATACTTAGAATCCACCTGATCTTGGGCAGGTTTTAGGATCAATATTGTTTCTAAATCCGTAAACTGACTGGGGGTTATATGAAACCGAAACCGTGATTTTGCACTTCCACAAAATATACACAAAAAATCTTAATGGAAATCTACCTGCCTTACCTTTCTTATGATGTGCATCACTTCCATATGAGGATTAATAAGGGAGATATCATTTTTCGGTACAAGTCCCACCGAACTTAAGAGCGGGTGCGTATAAAGCGTATTTCTTATAATTTGAAAACTACTGAAGATATTTAAATCAAACTTCATATTTAGCATCCACCTGTTCAAAGGTAAGTTTTTAGGTGAATACCATGACAAATTCCAGGAATGGACTGGGGGATTATAGGGAACCGAAACAGTGATTTTACTCTCCCACAATATATACAAGACCAGCCTGACTGGATACCGACCAACCATGATGGAAATCCACATCTAAAACTTTTTTCTCATGTGCACTTTTTAGATAGGAGAATTCGCAGGGGAGATATCAGTAACGGATGGTCCAGTGGACATAGCCCAAATGGTGTAGATAGACCAGATTTCTTATCTATAAATATACATAAAATCGTAACGACCGTGCGTCTGTACATTGACTATTTTGGCGAAATTTTCGTACAGTTATTCGTTTCAAGTGTAATAATGACCCTGCATATTTGTTTGCTTCAGTTTCCCGAAAGTCCTCCTTTTAACCCCCCTCTCTACCAAATCAAGATTGGGGCACAATCTTCCAGAAGAGGTAGAATATTGAAATTTGGCAAAATTATATGTCTTAGCCTGTAATCGACGGAAAGCTTCCAAGATTTTTAAATATTTCAATTTTTTACCCCTGAAAAATATCGGATTATTGAGGCAATTTTAATGTCTGTGTAGACCTTCGTTTCGAGGTATTTCGCGGCTAAACGGTAAGTCGTATCACAAAACGGATGGCACTATCTCAGTTCAATTTGGAGTGACCTACAACTTTGGTCCTATGGCGTTCCGTCGTATCTCTATTCCGTATATTTTAGATTTGTCTCTTTTCCCGATTATACCTACATTTTTCTCTTTGTACACGTATAATTCGCAGTTCGAATCACTTATACGAAAGGTAGAATCATCTGATTCTACACGAACATTGGCCCACACAGTATCCATACGTGATCCAAATTCTATGTTTGTAGCTGTCATATCCGTACCCAAAAGTATTACACTGTGAAAACCTTACGTAAATTTCACCCTATTGAACGTTTCTAACTCAATTTTACCCGTAAATAAATAATACAGGAGAAAATATCTTAAACCCAGCCATTTAGAACGTTAAATGAGGCATATTATGGTACAATCCGTTTGTTGATATGATGTACCTTTTAGCAGCAGTTAATGTATAAATGAATTTTGCAATGTCTTAAACATGCATATACTGTACTTCATATGTCGATCTATATATATTCATTGAAGTCGGTTTGTAGCGGTGTAGAAAGGGTGTGTTTACTATTATAATTAATATTTTACATCGATGGTGAATATCAGCAGGAGGGCGTCTGCTATTGTAATCATTACCCTCCAGATCGACTTTGACTGGCAGTAGGAAATGGATCCTTCTCAAACGCCTTTGTAACTGGCATTAGTAAGGAGGCATTACCATTGTAATTAATAATTCTCTTATCGAAGTCAAGGGAGCATGCAATTTTCTTCAAAACTCCCCTAACAGGCAAGTGTGCTCGCCAATATAAACAAATTTACCCATCTAAAATGTGAATGGCATTAGGCAGAGTGGCCTTGCTGTTATAATGGAAATTCACCAACTCGGTGTGACTGTCATTAAGTAAAGGGGCCTGTCATTATAATGATAATAGCACAACACAACTTTGACTGGCAGTAGGGAAGGGCGCCTGCTATTGTAACGAAAACTCCCCAAATCGATTGTGACCGCGCAGTAGGTAATGGGGCCTCCCATAGTAATGAAAACTTACCAACTTATTTGTGAATGTCACTAGGCAAGTGAGCCTACCGTTATCATCACAACTTCACAACTCGCACTTTACATTGGAAACAACGTATGGGTACCTCCCCCTGCTGTTTCTGGATGACGCTAAGAGACATGCAATTTAAAAAAATTCTTAATCACTGCATGTACAGTAGTTTAATTCGATATCCGTATACAGTGTAGAATACCATAGCGAAGAACGGGTACATTTGCTAGTTGGAAATAATTTTGATTTGATTACACTCTGATGTAGATTTGGATAAATGCATTCGAGCTTCTTTTTACCTGCTTCTCCTACAGTCGACTGATATGAAGTTTTCTTTGTATGATACCCATGTTTCTCTCTAGAGAAAATGTCCTTGCTTTGGAATGGCTAGGAGTTACGTCGGCAACTTGTCCGTGCACGGCGTTAAGCGGGCACGCATACCTTTCTGGCGTACTACATGGCAATGCGAACGGATGTTTGTCACCATCAGATATTTGATCCTAACACTTCAACAAAATATATTGCCTCCAACACAGAACTTTACAGGTGCAGTTTTATGCACTCATGACCGAAGAGACTCCAGGTTTGTCACATTAGTAAATTATTTTCACCTGTGAGACAAAAGAAAGAACTGAATTACTTTTATTATTTAAAAAATATAAATTTTGAAGCGCGTGAAGGGCATGTAATTTTGAGTTTGCGTTCAGGAGATGGTAAGTTCGAACCCCACCGTCGGCATCTCTGAAGCTGCAGCAAAATAGTTTGTTCTATGTACCAGAAGATATTAATGTTATTAGTGTATGTCCCCATAACTAGCTTCACGGTTTTCCAAGACTTTAAGGTGTGGAAAGTTCCAATACGAGGCTGGGTATTTCAGCACCTTAAAATACCATCGGAACAAGCTGGGATCGAACCCACCAACTTGAGTCAGCTACTCAGTCCGGCTGCACCAGAAAAACGGGCCGACAAGAGTGAAATGGACATTTGTGTGGAAGTATGTAAACCATCCTCTGCTTTAATGCTTCCTCTCCGTATTATCTGTTTCAAAACGATCCAAAGGCTCCTTGTATTATTATTATTATTCGCAAATGGCCCTTGCTGGTCGTGTTTGCCTATGATTAAGAGCATTTTGGCGAATACCCAGTGCGACAACGTACGGCACTTTTCTTGGTGTGTGGCTGTGGTTTCTCTGCATGTTGCCCGTTTCTGACTAACCTTCATTCTCTTCAACATTTTGAAAATATTCCAGAAAAAATATCCCATAAAGTAGATTTTACTTGAATCATGGCATTTCGATCTGACACCACTATAGGGTTTCCTGTGTTTCAATCATATTTAATCGACGTCCATATCTTTCTAAAGGAGAAATTTGGAATGACGAATGATATATTTTAGGTTTATTCCTGTCTTCCACATAATTTACTTCCCTAAATACGGGGAAGAGTGCACAATATAATGAGTATGTTTTTCAAATTATTTCTAGCCTATACATTTTTACGTCCAGATCTAGTATCATCTGAGAATTTTAGGATTATACCAAATATTTTCCTATGTAAATGAAGCGAACGGAAAATTAACATGAACATGAAAGCGACATAACGTGTAATTTCGACAAATAAACATCTAAAACCTGTAATATAACGAGTTAGTCGTCCATTTATGTAGTTCTGCACCCCTCGCCATTTGTACAGTCTACAGATATTGGTTCCCATTGATAATCACGTACTAACTCATGCCTTATACTTAACTCCCTATCCTTTAGTGGATAGATAGGGGTGAATGAAACCTATACCAAAAATTGTATACCGAGACCACACACATATTTGGGCAGATATAAATAATGTTCGATAGAAGCAACTTCTAAGGGGTAGATTCGATTGCTGGATAAGATGTACTCTTAATTTCACCTTTCCATTTAGTGACATGTTATACCATATATTTCTTTCTTTCATAAGGATTCACTCGGACGAAGTTGTTGTGGCTGAGTGCCTTTTTACTAAGGAGGTAGTGCTTCATTTACACACTTCTGTGCACACTGTTGAACGGACATCTTGCACTTCCTATCATGAAAGGATATACATTTCGGACTTGAATCCTGGCAGAGTTTGTCAACATTCTCCATAAAAACCAACTGGTACCCATGGTATCTGTATGAAGTACAGATATTGCTGATTCACTCTGGTGTAGCTGCTCATAAGCCCTAGAAAAGTCAATCCGCTACGACACATATTACCATTTCGTGAAGGCTATTTGTTATTGCTATTTGCTTTACACAGATAAATCTTATGGCGACGATGGGATAGGAAAGTCATAGGAATGGGAAGGAATCGGCCTCAGACTTAATTAAGGTACAGCCCCAGCATTTGTCTGGTGTGAAAATGGGAAACCACTGAAAACCATCTTCAGTGCTGCCGACAGTGGGGTTCGAACCCACTATCTCCCGGATGCGAGCTCACAGCTGTGTGCCCTTAACCGCACGTCCAAATCGCCTGGTCGTGAAGACATTCATGGACTATTCGTCGTAATTTTACCCATGGATTACTTGATCTTCAAGTTCTTCGGAAAACAACGTTTTATTGTAGTTTTTGTGTGGGGAAAGTTTTGAAAATATGTCAACAAATAAATGTACACATATATTTGATACAAGATGAAAAATATCTATTAAGATAATCCGTTTCTTTCTTTAGAATCTAAGTAGGTTGTGTAACGAGTGATGATATGTCTGAATAGATAACATCACTTAACATGGGCTTTGATTTTCAAGAAATTAACATTTACGTAATTGATTCTGGTAGAGATAACAAATATAGTTGGAAAATGTTAAACAATACACTTTCTAGACGTTAAATATGTTTTTACGTCGCACCGACTCAGATAGGTTTAATTCCAACGATGTGAGCTGAGGGGCTGCCGCATGGAAGGAAGTTAACCGTGGGATTAATTAAAATACAGCCCCAGCATTTTTCTGATTTGAAAATAGAAAACCATCTTCAGGCTGCCGGCAGTGGGGTTCGAACCACCATCTCCCGAATACAAGCTCATAGTTACGTGACCCAAACCGCTGGACTATAAAGGATTGGTGTGCTTAAAAATAAAAGACTCGTTATAGTTGACTTTTTAACAGCTTGACGATATTTATCGTGCGAACTGTCGACTTTTTGATGTATCTTAAGGTAATAGTGATGTTGGTTTTACGTCATACTAACCACCTTTTCGGTGACGCCAAGGTGCCGGAATTTGGTGCTGCAAGATTTCTTTTCGTGCCAGTAAATCGACTGACGCGAGTCAAATACCATCGGACTGAGCCGAGATTCAACCTATGAACATGATCTCAGAAAGTCAGCATGTTTATGTCTGAGCTACTCAGCCTGGCTATCTCTTGAGACCGTCGGTAGCTAGAATGTTAAGTGCTTAACACTGTAATTATTAACATTATCTAGAGTGAAGAATTACATGTGATTAACTCTGGAACTTGAACATGAACCTTCACTCCTCGGATGAATATGCTGATAGTTTCCGTTATGATATTGTTGCTGTTGGTTTTGTTGCTACATCATGTGGCTTTGGACAATGCTAATGTATCAGCTCTCCACTAGGATATTAATTGAGTGAGAGGATCGCACTCAACTGCTTGGTGTTGAATCGACTGCTTATGGAGAAATCTGCAGGGGGACTACTAATGTCTCGTCTTATTATTATTATTATTATTATTATGATTATTATTATTATTATTATTATTATTATTATTATTATTATTATTATTAATGAGTATGCCTATCGTTCATCCCAGAACATTTTGTAGGTTAAATTGGACACTACGCGCAAATTATATCGCGTGTGAAACCAACTATCCACATACTTGTCTGTTTCCTCACAGAACAGGCTAGGTCGTTTCCTAGTAGTAACACCACGTGTTGATAGATAATGTACACCATCCCATCTTCCTCTTTACTCTTGGCTCTAAGAAAAGTTACGTAGGCGTGGTCATTGAACTTCGTTCAAACAAGCAGTCAATGAGCTCCAATGTACTCTTATGGGGTCAGAATATTTTATTCTGAATTAGGGACAATCCTGGTGCTCACAACTTGTGGAGAAAAACACTTTGCAAGGAATGGAATCATAAACAATTTAGTTGGTCATTGGTCATTAGTACAATGGGCTGTTACAATAAATCCTAATGATCCGTCCACCCCCATACGTACTCACGCACGACCTTACGCACGGTGGGGTATTGAACGCATCACTCAAACAAGGCATAGGGACGGCTGACCTACTCCCTTGCAGGTCGTCCCTTCGGTTCCCTTCGGTCGGTCTCGGCTATACTCGGCGGTCGTGTGGGGTGTGTTGCCGGGCGGACTGGTCCAGGAGACTAGTGATGCTGCGGCCGCACCATGTCGTGGGAGTCCATCGCATCTCGGGAATACCTCAGGTAAGTGGGCACCTGCAGGCCGCCCGGCGATACAGCACAACACTCCACAATCCTGTGTTGAGGACTTTGTTTCTTCAGCATTAATTCTTTTTACACCTGCTTAGTTCTTCTTGTTCTACTCGATTGAAAGGAATACGAAAATCATCACTAAATGTAATCAGAATTATGTACATACTTAATATTATTGTTACCTAATATTTTATAAAATTTCAGGAGAAAATAAGAGAACGTCTTCAAATTAAACATCTTGACATTCTTCAAAGACGGATCTAAATTAACGAAGAATTAGTTGAATCTATAAAGAATGCACTAGATGTGTTTTGGCAATATTAATTGCATCCATAATTTTTTTTAATATTTATATATAAATATTACTGCTTTGTTACTCTGTATATTTTGTGATTTGATCACTAAATACCATTCACGGATTTTTGGAGTCAATCGTCTACGTTGACCTTTCTGTGAACTGCTGCAACTGTATTACCATGCGTTCTCCGAACTAGTATCCTGGACGCGCCCGTGTGCTATTCCTAGGTAACGGCTACATGGTGTATAAAAAAGTTCGCATTCGAAACCATAACACAAATCATCTGTAACAACTTCCCAATTATTGCTAAGTGATAAACGTTAGGTTGCATATCATTAAGTTCAATGTATTACACTAGGAAGTACCCTTGCACGAACTCTTTACACATATATTGTTCAATGTGACCTAGCCTTCAGATTTCTATTAAAGTTTCAAACATCTAATATTTCTGAAAGAGAACACTCCCATTTGTGATTTAGTATTGTCGTATGGATCTGGGAATTAAAAAGAGAAAAAGAAACAAACCACTTTGAAATATTTAATAACCTATTATTACCATTAAATCGTCGCTGTTCGGGAAAAAGGTCATATCTCATAATGATCGTCCTGTCCATTATTTTCCTTAAGACTGGCCACGCCTCCCAGTCACATATGGATATTTAGTCCATGAGAAGAATATTCGTTGTGTTAATTTTCCTATGCTTACGTGTAAAGGAAAATGAATCTTACCGTACCGCACTCTAGGAATGTATGTTTGCATGACTTATTTACGCACTCCTATAGTATAATGTACTTAAGGTTCATTTTCCTTTACATATGATCATACGAAAATGAACACGATGGAAATTGTTCTGATGGACTGCATATCCATATCTCACTGCGACTTGTGACTAGTCTTAAGGGAAATAATGGATAAGAAGAGCTTTGTGAAATATGACCTTTTGCCTGAACAGCGAAGAGATATATATTGTGAATGAATTCGTCCTTCAGGGACGTGGTAGCAAATATTTTTAGTTTCTATCTTCTCGTCCATGTAGCAGTAGTTCGAATCCCTGCTAGGACATGTTGTGTTCTCGAAATAAAAATTCACGCCCATGAAAAACTGGAGATCCTGTGACTATGTTCACAATATCAACAGTAATATTCCATTCGTGTTCTTACAAGGGGAGACAATAACAATTTCTTGAGAACTTCAAAGGCACATGCTTCTACAGTAGAGTTCAAAATCATCATTTCCGGTGACAACTAACAATAATTAACAGTCCTAATCAATCTGAAGCAGCAGCTCCCTAAAACCCTAGATATGGATAAAATTTAATATAAATACTTGGAAAACACAGTAATATACTTTGGAATAAACGAAACTATATCTATTTTTTTTATTTTTCACCATGTATGATGTTATTTTATGGAAAATGTAGGGATATGCTTATTCAATTTTTTTACACTTTTCTTTACGTCACACCGACACAGATAGGTCCCATGGTGAAGATGGGATAGAAGCGACCGTATCTCCAACATTTGGCTACTGTGAAAATTGGAAAACCTGGAAAACAATTTTCAGTGCTGGTGACAATGGTGTTCAAACCCACTATATCCCGAAATAAAGCTGATAGCTACAGGAACCAAACTACACACTCATTTGATAGGTAATACGCGTATTCAAGGGATCAAGTTTAGAGCCTATCCAAGGGAATGCAATATAGATTAAGAGAGGCATTGCTAATCCTTAGAAGAATAACACGCTTTCACATAATTTAGCACACTTATAACCATTGAAATTATCACAGAATATATTGTTACTAAGCGAGGGCTCTCATCATCTTATTTCTGCTTAATATTTAGAATGAATATCCGTAAGAGAATGTAAGGTCACCGTAGTGGTCACCCTATGTGGAGGGGTGTATTCACGTTTCATGGTGGTTGATGTCCGATTCGTTGGCTGAATGGTCAGCGTACTGGCCTTCGGTTCAGAGGGTCCCGGGTTCGATTCCCGGCCGCGTCGGGGATGTTAACCTTCATTGGTTAATTCCAGGGGCTCTGGGGCTGGGTGTTTGTGCTGTCCCCAACATCCCTGCATCTCACACACCACACATAATACTATCCTCGACCACAATAACACGCAGTTATCTACACATGTCAGATGCCGCCCACCCTCATCGGAAGGTCTGCCCTTATAAGGGCTGCACTCGACTAGTAATAGCCACATGAAATTAAATGGGTGTTTGATAATGTTTTGTGTATATGAAGGCACCCTCGACATAGTGTTGACGTCAGGAAGAGCGTATTCCCGTGAAACAGGACCAAAGCCGCACGTTCGACACAGTTCCTACCCGCAACTCCACCGAGGTAAAAGGTATCGGGAGAAAAATGAGATGATTTGCAGGAGATGTCCTAAAAATGATCAAAGATATACCTCGTTGCCAAGTCAGCATAGTCAGGACATATAATCAATGTTAGACTACTACTATTACTGCTTCTACTACTTCTTCTACCGCTTTTCCCACACTTGTGCGGTCACGGGTGTGACCTTGACGGACATGTGTATTTAACCATGTTTTACGGTTGGATGCCCTTCCCGACGCTGACCCTATATGGAGGGATGTAACCACTATTGAGTGTTCCTTTGGTGATTGGTAGTGTGATGCATTGTCTGAATATGAAGAGAAAAGTGTTTGGACAAACACAGTCCCCGAGCCAGAAGAATTGATCAGGCGCGATTAAAATCCCCGACCCAGCGGGAAATATAATCTGGGACCCTCTGGACCGAATGTCTCATAGGTGACCATTTAGCCATGGAGTCGTAATAGTAGCAATGGTAGGAAGTACAACTGGACAACCACTCTCTATTAACACTAATGGTGGTGCTGATTATTGTTTTAAGAGGAAGTACAACTGGATCAACGTATTGTATTAACACCAATGGTGATAGCGAAGTAAAGTTACAGTCAGTACTTTATTTTTGCCACATATCCTTCCTCTTAATTTAATAATTTCTTGTGGCCATTGGGACAGCCATTATAAGACAGAACCCCTGACGAGGGTGGGCGGCATTTGCCGTGTATGGGAAACTGCGTGTTATTGTGATGGAGGATAGTGTTGTATGTGCTGTATAAGAGTTTCAGGGTTGTTGGGGATAGCAGAAATATTCAGTCCCCGAGACATGTAAATTAACCATTTAATATTAAAATACTCGTCCGGACAGGAATCGAACCCGGAGTCCTCTGAATCGGAGGTCACTACACTGATAATTCAATAAAAGAGCTGGACAATTTAATAATTCTTAAACGGTCACCTGTTATATTCTTTATATATACCCTATGTGTTATTTTATTTAATATAACTCTGGGATTCAGCATGCCATCCCATAATATTGCTGTAGTAATAAGCGTAGTATGGAAATATACGAGAAAATAATTATACACAGCTTAGATATGTCTCTTGTGAGTGAAGGGAAAGACATGTTTTTACACTGCTTTGTGTGGCAGAAACTATTATTTTTGTTTTATTAAATGAGCAAATATTCCCGTGTTCTCTATGTTAAAATTCACTAAGTTTGTACTGGAGAGAGAGAGTATGTGTTTAGCGCACTTGCTTATATTTTTAGAATAAAAAGAAAAGTTAATGTACACTAGAAATAAGGTTCCGTTTTGTAACATTTCCCGTGTGACGAACGCAGAATTGGGATACATCCACTCTGAATTATTCCATCATTTGCTGTTGATCAAAATATTACGTCGTACCTTTGCTTTTTGAATCGTTGTATCACCCTGTGTTTATAGGTACTGTACTTGGATGTTATTAATACAGTACATTATTTCCAGGAGTGAACACATGTCCAATTTTATTTAAGTGAATATTTTACCGACCGCCTCTGTGGTGTAGTGGTTAGCGTGATTGGCTGCCACCCCCGGAGGTCCGGGTTCGATTCCCGGCTCTGCCACGAAATTTGAAAAGTGTTACGAGGGCTGGAACGGGGTCCACTCAGCCTCGGGAGGTCAACTGAGTAGAGGTGGGTTCGATTCCCACCTCAGCCATCCTTGAAGTGGTTTTCCGTGGTTTCCCACTTCACCTCCAGGCGAATGCCGGGATGGTACCTAACTTAAGGCCACGGCCGCTTCCTTCCCTCTTCCTTGTCTATCCCTTCCAACCTTTCCATCCCTCCACAAGGCCCCTGTTCACCATAGCAGGTGAGGCCGCCTGGGCGAGATACTGGTCATACTCCACAGTTGTATCCCCGAGCAAGAGTCTGAAGCTCCAGGACACTGCCCTTGAGGCGGTAGAGGTGGGATCCCTCGCTCAGTCCGAGGGAAAAGCCGAACCTGGAGGGTAAACAGATGATGATGATGATGATGATGATGATGAATATTTTACCATGATATGTACATATTATAATGGTTGTAGACATTGCATAACATTATGTATCTATCAGCCCGAAGGAAGTATGAAGTAATATCTAGAGACCGTACCTCAAGGTTCATGCCAAATTCCCTAAATAAAAATGAACCACTCGCTTTTTTTTAAAGTGTTTGAACTATTCTCGTGCTTGCCCTATTCTGCACGACAAAGTGCACATAACCATAAGAATGGTTATAGAGATCGTTTTAATAGTAATTAATTAATTAGCTCTTACTAATTTTTTAGTAGGGACTTGACATACGAGTGGCATAGTCACTGGATTTTCACCAAGGCGTTCGCGGTTCGAATACCGAGTAATACATAAGGACTTTGAAATGGAAAGTCGGGTCATTGTGCTTCGAATTCCAAATAAATCTGGAGGTGCCGATCACGTTGTGAAGAGTCACGTAAAACTACAAGCTTGCTATTTGTCTTTGGATTTCATATTAATAGCGGATCATCTTTTCTAAACCTTCTTTGTATAATAGTTTGCCCGGTATGGGGAGGTTTTAGGAGATTCCTTCAAGAAGTAAGGGCCGTTAAATGAATTTACAGCCAACAATTGGTTATTTTTAACTGTAGGAGACAAGTTGTAATAATGATCTAACTTAAATTCTTGAGGCTCCCTAGGCGAGGTGATAAAGGAGTTCTCGATTCACGTGGAAGAACGTTGGTTAGATTTCTTTTCAGGAAGTACACAATACAGAAACGAGACTTTTACTTCTGGAGTGTTACGTGTTTCTCGAGGTCTACTCAACCTATTTCAAAAATGAGTAACAGGGTAACTGTATCAGTTATTTGGAAAAAAGCTGTAAGTCCACATTTTTAAATTGTACAGGTAAGGATAAACAGTTAATGGGCCTAAAAAATTTAGAGAAACTGTTGCTTGTTATTCAGATTTACATGATCAAGTCAGTAGAAATGTCATTATTTACCTTCCTTAAAAGCACGATTTTAATTGGAGAAGGACTATTATGTTTATTAAGTGGAAGTATGCCCCCCGTCCAATTACATCAAGAGATAAAAAATTATTATAAAGTGTAAAATCAATGTTGCGTCCAGAAAATATACTTCCACCATTCGTGACCTCGGCAGGTGATGGGGTGGAGTGGAAAATATACTAAAATAAATTGAGTAAACTAGAATAGCGTGATTAGCTGCCACCCCCGGAGGTCCGGGTTCGATTCCCGGCTCTGCCACGAAAATTTGAAAAGTGGTACGAGGGCTGGAACGGGGTCCACTCAGCCTCGGGAGGTCAACTGAGTAGAGGTGGGTTCGATTCCCACCTAAGCCATCCTCGAAGTAGTTTTCCGTGGTTTCCCACTTCTCCTCCAGGCGAATGCCGGGATGGTACCTAACTTAAGGCCACGGCGGCTTCCTTCCCTCTTCCTTGTCTATCCCTTCCCATCTTCCCATCCCTCCACAAGGCCCCTGTTCAGCATAGCAGGTGAGGCAGCCTGGGCGAGGTACTGGCCATTCTCCCCAGTTGTATCCCCCGACCAAGAGTCTGAAGCTCTAGGACACTGCCCTGGAGGCGGTAGAGGTGGGATCCCTCGCTCAGTCCGAGGGAAAAGCCGAACCTGGAGGGTAAACAGATGATGATGATGATGATGATGAGTAAACTAGAACACAAAGGAGGTAATGATGTATTTGGCAGAACATGAGGAACGCAATCTGAATAATCCTTTTCCACTCAATCATTTCATTATGTAGTAGACTAAGAAGAACATTTCCTCCACGGGTGTACATTGATGCAGTTTTTTGATATTGTATCATTCATCTTTATTACATTGATACTCGTTGGCTGAACGGTCAGCGTACTGGCCTTCGGTTCAGAAGGTCCCGGGTTCGATTCCCGGCCGGGTCGGGGATTTTAAACTTAATTGGTTAATTCCAATGGCACGGGGGGCTGGGTGTATGTGTTGTCTTAATCATCATTTCATCCTCATCACGACGCACAGGTCGCCTACAGGAGTCAAATAGAAAGACCTGCACCTGGCGAGCCGACCCGTCCTGGGATATCCCGGCACTAAAAGCCATACGACATTTCATTTCATTACATTGATGGGAAATTTATCGTTGTAACCACGTTTATAGGGGAACATTATGTGAAAGTTTCCCTAATAAGAACCTATATTTTATCTGTACATCGATCTGGGTTGACGACATCTCAATACCAGACTTACAAGTACTGTATTAAAAATGAAAATACTTTGAACTGAGGAGTGAGATTTTCTGATATTCTGGTATTCTTGCTTATGAGAATACATTTCTTATGTGAAACATCAGCCATCAGTACAGTACTAGTAGTAAAAAAAGGCACTTTCAGTTGTTATTTGCTTCAGAAGAACTAAGCAAGCTATAATTTTTTCAGACGCGTAGTTCCGGACGTATCTTCTAATACGAACTATTGCAAGACCAAAGATCCTACTGCAGTGAAATCCCCTTACTGGGAAATATTTTGAATCTTATTAAATTAACAATGGCACACTACATCTCGAGAATACGAACTGAAGTAGGGTCATGGTTTTGGCAATCGCATCTATGTGTAGTAATATAATTAGAGCTACATAATTTATCTTGAGAGAATCTAGAGTTCGAGTTGTTATTATTAACGAGAATTATTCGTTTCGCCTTCAGTGTGAAACCGCGTCAACATATCACTTCTTATCTGAACAAATTGTCTTCGTGAAACCTACTAATGCGAAGGTAACTTCTGTCTGTTGCACAACACTCTAAGTACGTTTCCAGATAATTGCTTGCTGTATTTGTTGCTGGTTTTATGCATTTTTTCTGTTAATTTAAATTTTTGGTTATGCTACAGTAAGGGGCTGCCTGGCCGAGGCAGTAAAGGCGTGCTCGGTTCGCCCGGAACGACGCGGGTTCGAATCCCCGTCAGGCAGTCGTAAAATTTAAGAAACGAGATTTCCACTTCCGGAGGTGCATATGGACCTGAGGTTCACTTAGCCTACACCAAAAATAAGTACCAGGTTAATTCCTGTGGGCGGTCTGGCGTAGAGCGAACCACTCCACCCCATCACCTGCGGAGGTCACGAATGGCGGAAGCCTTTACCTTCCACCCCTCCAAGGGCCTTCTTGGCCTGTACGGAGATAACTTTGCTTTTTTGTTGCACTACAGTAAGTAAGCATTCCCGCGGGATATCTCCCAACTGCATTTTTTTTTTTTTTTGCTAGGGCTTTACGTCGCACCGACACAGATAGGTCTTATGTCGACGATGGGATAGGAGAGGCCTAGGAGTTGGAAGGAAGCGGCCGTGGCCTTAATTAAGGTACAGCCCCAGCATTTGCCTGGTGTGAAAATGGGAAACCACGGAAAACCATCTTCAGGGCTGCCGATAGTGGGATTCGAGCCTACTATGTCCTGGATGCAAGCTCACAGCCGCGCGCCTCTACGCGCACGGCCAACTCGCCCGGTGCAATTTTATTTATTTATTTATTTATTTATTTATTTATTTATTTATTTATTTAATTTATTTATTTATTTATTTATTTATTTATTTATTTATTTATTTGCCTTACCTTCCCCTTACGCTAAACTATGATCAACAAATACAATTTACAGTAAGTCGGAAATAATTAAAAACTATCCTATAAAATAATTACAATTGTGTTAAGAATTTGATGCTACTAATATCATTAACACTGATGATAACTGTAGAAATAATTACTAAACAGATAGAAAATATTTATTATACTGATTTTTGAACATGGAGCCAGACGACAGACTCCGTAACTCGTTCAATATCGAGTTCCGGGCCCGCGCTTCGCCTATCGTAAAGGAGTGGGCGTACCGTTTGTTGGTGTGTGCGTGGATAGTCAGGATGTTCCTATTGTGACAGCGAGTGTGTAGTTAGTGAATCTCAGGGAGCTTGGTGAACCTAGATGCTAGGTACTGAGGTGCAAACAATAGATTTATATGTAGTAGGCTGTCCTGGTAGATTTTCTAGAATGATAGAATTAATCCTATTCACGTAGTGATTTCTTGCACGTCTGAAAGCAATCACTTAATAGTCATTGCAAACAATAAATTGCTATTTTGTATCATAGAGAAAAATCCACTATATGTAAGCAATCATTTGGTACTCGTTTATGGAATTGAGGTTAATTTTCCAGAGAATAAATCTGTAGATTTTATCTATACAAATAAAATCGTAACGACTCTGTGTCTGTATATAGACAGTTTTGGCGAAATTTTTGTTCAATATTCCATTTCAGGTGTAATAATGACGATCTGCATATATTTTGGCTTTGGTGCCTGTTTGTTTGTCTAAGTTCTTGTAACTTGAAAACTTGTGGATATATTTCTACCAAACATAATATGTAGAATCCAACAGTCTTTGGAGTGGTTTTAAAGCCAGTATTGTTTCTAAATCTCTGAAATGGCTGGGGGTTTATACGCAACCGAAACCGTGATTTTGCACTCCTACAAGATACACACAGCCAAAGTTAATAGAAATCTACCTGCATCAATGGAAATCAAATTCGAAATCTATTCTCATGTGCTAAGGGAGATATCATTAACGGACCGTTTTTCACTCAAAATTCGAGCGGTCTTAGCCAAAAAGCGGGTTCGTGTAAAGATTATTTCTTATAGCTGTAAAATACCGGGAATATTTTAAACAAACTTTATATTTAGCATCCCCCTGTCTAAAGGCAGGTATTAAGTTCCATAGCATTTCAAATTCCCAGAGTGAACTGGGGATTTATAGGAAACCGAAACAGTGGTTTTACTCTCTCACAAAATATACCAGACCAACCTGGATGGAAATCGACCAACCTTGGTGAAAAATCATTTCTACAACTTTTTCTAACGTGCACTTTTTAAATAGGATGATTAATAAGGGAGATATCTTTAATGGACGGTTTTACAGGCTACGTCAAGTGGACATAGCCCAATAGGTGTTGGGATGACGATGATGATGATAATGATGATGATGAAGATGATTGTAGTTTAAAGGGGCCTAAAATCTATTTCATCGGCCCCAAAAGGTGTTGTACATGGACCATATTCCTTATAGTATATTAATATTATGCCTTTGCTGGCGAGATGTAGTGTTTACAGTGCACTACGTCTTCTGGTATGGGCTATAACAAATTTGTTACTTTCATTGACCTGTCTCAGTCTCATCCTTGGCTTTGACAATATGAAAGTGACTGAGGTATGAGTGATGCTAGTAATGCCATTGCTTATGCAGCCAGTCCCTGTTATGAATGGTGTGAAAATATCGCTCATAGGGTCGGTTGGTGCATGCATTTCAGTGGGATTGGCAGACTGATATGTAATAGCAACGGCTGGCTCGGTGAGGAAAGCAACGGGAAACTACCTCTCACCTTATTTCCCTAGTATACCTCTTCAGTGACGCCTAGGCTATTTATGACAGCTGTTGGCTGAGCTGCAGAGGATCAAACCAGCCTTCGGTCTGAATACCCAACATACATATTAATATTAATTAATTAATTAATTAATTAATATTAGAGTATATTAATATATGAAATCGTAACGACCATGTGACTGGAGAAATTTTCGTTCACTTATCCGTTTCAGGTGTAATAATTACTATCTGCATATATTTTTGCTTTGGTGTCAGTTTGTTTGTTTGTTTGTCTGTTTGTCTGAGTTCTTATAACTTGAAAACTACTGGATATATTTCTACGAAACTTCATATCTTCAATCCGCCTGTCCTCGGGTAGGTAATAGGTCCAATATTGTTTCTAAATCTAAGAACTGACTGGGGATTTATCATCATCATCATCATCTGTTTACCCTCCAGGTTCGGCTTTTCCCTCGGACTCAGCGAGGGATCCCACCTCTACCGCCTCGAGGGCAGTGTCCTGGAGCTTCAGACTCTTGGTCGGAGGATACAACTGGGGAGTATGACCAGTACTTCGCCCAGGCGGCCTCACCTGCTATGGTGAACAGGGGCCTTGTAGGGGGACGGGAAGATTGGAAGGGATAGGCAAGGATGAGGGAAGGAAGCGGCCGTGGCCTTAAGTTAGGTACCATCCCGGCATTCGCCTGGAGGTGAAGTGGGAAACCACGGAAAACCACTTCGAGGATGGCTGAGGTGGGAATCGAACCCAGCTCTACTCAGTTGACCTCCCGAGGCTGAGTGGACCCCGTTCCAGCCCTCGTACCACTTTTCAAATTTCGTGGCAGAGCCGGGAATCGAACCCGGACCTCCGGGGGTGGCAGCTAATCACGCTAACCACTACACCACAGTGGCGGCACTGGGGATTTATACGAAACAGAAACTATGAATTTGCACTCCAACAAAATGTACACAACCAATCTTAATGGAAATCTACCTGCTATCACGTCATTTCAAGATGGGTTATAGGGTTTATATAAAGAGCCATGTTATAGATAATAAGAGAGGTTATCGACAACGATTGGTTTCATGAGGTTTCAACCACAGTGCCACTCCCGGTTTTTGATGAACAACAATATGTAACCTAGAAGTGTGGAGAATTACGCAAAACTTCAGACCAGAACTGTACCGTTCAATAAACTCTGTGATCATCCTCATTTCATCTCCACTTTGTTCAGTTTTTTCGTAATTCACGTTAGACTACTGCTTTTGGAGAATATTATCAGTTTAACATGCTGTATTGAACGTTTGAATAAACTTCGCATAAATTCATGAAGGAATCATGAAATCTATTACCAATTCTCGTGCGAAGAACGGGTACTTATACTAGTCGCAAGTATTTCTCCTATTCTAACTTATATGCCCTTCGTGTTTTCGGTCTATTATTCCTTGATATTGTAAGTTCCTTTGGTATAAAAATGGCGTCAACACATAAAACCTCCTATCCATATATCACATAATATGACCAATTTTATTTCCTTAAATCATTGACGATATAACTACCTCTACGAGCCGTCCGAATGCCACATGAGCCTTGGTGCAGATTTTGGTAATGATCAGTGGAGGCGTGTAGATTTCTATAACGAAAAAACTTACATTTGATTTTATAGATATAGCAACAAATTTAATTTTGTAGTGACATGATCTGGCTGTAACCTATTCAGAGAGCCAAACTTTCACTATTCTAATTTTCCATTTACATAGTCTGTCAATATATCGACTCTCGGCTTTATCGAAATAACAGTTTACATCCTTTATGCACTTTTGTTCAAATATATTTTAATATAATTGAAGCATGATACCGTACAATAATAATTAAAAATACAGTTACTAAAAACACGATTTTTAAAATCAAGTGACATTGAAACTTCCTTATCTTAGATACCATGGATGTGTGAGAAGTGGAAAATGAATGTTAGAGGTAGTTGTTTGGGCCGAGGAAGTTACAAGGTTGTCCCAGTCCACGTTGGTGGGGTAAGACGTGAGTGATGGAATGAAAAGGATAAGTTTCTAACGGTAGGCTGGTGTGATTGGTTGAAATTCCTGAAATCTTTATACAAGGTTATTCAGTGAATCATGAGCTAAATAGTCGAAAATAAGAATTTTTGTGTGTAGTTAGTTGCACGCAAGTGATTTTAGGATGAGCGAACATTAATTAGCCCTTTGAATTACTTCACCTTCGCGATAAGAATAAAAACCTAAGAAGACCTGTGTTAACATTATGCACAAAGAATTTATAAATACACTGGGCTCTGAATCAGAGGTAATTGGAAAAGCCCATATATTCGAAAGGGGCTGCCAGGCCGAGGCGGTAAAGGCGTGCTCGGTTCGCCCGGGAGGACGTGGCTTCGAATCCCTGTCAGGAGGTCATAAAATTTAAGAAACGAGATTTTCACTTCCGGAGGTGCATATGGCCCTGAGGTTCACTCAGCCTATACCAAAAATGAGTAGCAGGTTAATTCCTGGGGGCAAAGGTGGCCGCGTGTAGAGCTAACCACTCTACCCCATCACGTGCCGCGGTTAACAATGGTGGAAGCCTTTACCTTCCACTCCTCCAAGGGCCTTCATGGTCTGTACGGAGGTGACTTTGTCTTTGTCTTGCCATATATTCGAAGATTTGGCTCTTTCCAACTACACAAAGAAACTAGTCCTCCATTTTATTGCATATATGAGACATGGGTAGTTCCGCTTTCAAAGTAGAGGAGTATCTCCTTTCAGAGGACATACGTAATAAAATACCTTCCGTAGAATACTCGGACATAGGCCCTTTCCAAGGAATCGATTCAGTTCACAAGCCAAAATCTGCTGGGCATGGAGCTAACCACTCTATTCTGTTGTATTAGGGGCCGAGATAACAGATTCTGGAAACCTTTACATTCTCTTCGTTATGTGCATTAAATATTTGGGGAAATCAAGAAGTCGAGAATATAGAAGACGAAACACGGTAAGAACAATAGTCCCCAAATTTTTAGGACCTTCTGAAGATATTAAAGTACAAGATCCTACATTTTCACTTTCTCTTGTTCACCAATACAAAATATTATTATGTGCTCATG
Organism: Anabrus simplex; assembly: GCF_040414725.1. Lineage (NCBI taxonomy): Eukaryota > Metazoa > Arthropoda > Insecta > Orthoptera > Tettigoniidae > Anabrus > Anabrus simplex. The sequence continues at coordinate 366,421,219 of NC_090265.1, forward strand.
CGACTGTCAGACCTCTGGAAGTCCTATTCCGGTATTTCCTGGAGGTGATGACTGAGACAGGCTGGGAAGTTCCCGGCTGGATCGAAGGCATTTGACGGCCTCTGCTTCTATTAAACATTTCGTCTGGTGTCTCCGAAGATTTTCTGGAAGATGAAACTAGAGGGGTACTATTCTGGCTGCACCCCAAATATACTGGAACTTCATCATCAGGTATATAAAAGCAGGCTTGCCACTAACAAGTAGTAGCGTTGAGTTGTTGGTGTTGAATTTTGTTGCGCAGTTGTCCTACCGAGTGATTTCTGCAGAGTAGGCAGAGTAGTTCAGTGTATGGAGCAGTCATGTGAGTTGATTGTGCGAGTTATCGGGCTTGTCTGGATTTCCCTGTGGTAGGGAGCGGTGACCTGTCGTAAGAGGTGACTAATACGGGTTCCAAGGGCTGTCAACGTGGGATCGTGGGTTGACGGCCACGGGGTCATTAGCTAAGGTCTGGCATTTTATCCACTTACTTGTGTCGGGCTTCTCACTTTCATATATCCTATTTGACCGCGGTTGATCAACTCTCCTTCTTTTGTGAATCCTAGAGAGTCTTTCATTTTTACGCCATTGTTGGTCCTTGTCTTTCTTTGGCTGATACCTTCGCTTTTCAAAGTGTCGAACACGTTCCATTTTTCCCTCTGATTACTGTTAAGAGAGGATGGTTGCCTAGTTGCACTTATATTAAAACAATGATCACCATCAACACTACATCTTGTCTGGATTGGCGTCGAGCAAAGTGCATAGTCGTTGTGCGTTGTTATATCCAAAATTCGCGTCTTCGAATCTGACTGAAGGGAGCTGCTGTGTAAAGTAACTGAAGTGAAAGTTGAAACCTATCAATCAAAATTACGGAAGGACCACCCGTTCAAGGTAAAAACTGCCAACCGGAGACCCGCTGCGAGGACGAGAGATTGGTATAAATAGCTACTAATTAGTGAAGTTGTATTGCCAAGTATAATTTTGTGTGTGTGTGTCCTGATTGGGTCATCGTATATTAAACTAGTTCAATGAAACAGTCACTGATTTTTTGTAACAATATGCACGTATTCAGTAACCAACTCCCATGGGATTTACAATATTATCGTCAATTGTCCGGAGTGTGCGCGTAATCAACTAGATCGTCCATCTCACCCTGAAAATATATTCGTCGCCGCCACAAATAGTATCCCGCGGCATGGACATGGCAGCAGATAATGTTTCTAGCTTTCTAAAGTAGTTAACTTATTTAGTACCAGTTGCAAACTATCCATAGCATGCAATGAAGTTGGGCCCTCGATCACTTTTGTTTATCAGTCCTTTACATAACGCCATGCGTAATTCGAGACTCTATAATGTCGTATCAACGTGCTATTTTCATTTTGTATACTTTTAGAATTCGCTAATGGCGTGGCAATGTTAAAAAAGTTAATACCATTAGATCACCGAAGTTAGACAATATTGGGTGTGGTCACAACATGCTTGGGTAGCCATTGTGCTGGTGGCCAGAGAAGGAGAGGAAAGGGCTCTCCACCTTCCGATACAGGATGTTCCAGTGGCATCTGGACTAGCCGGTGGCAATGACTAGGTTACCAACGTCCAGCTTTGAATAAGGCTCTTGGTCGTTTTTATTATTACATCCTTAACTGCTGCAACGTGTGAAATGGCCATGAAATGTGTTGAATTATTGAACACGCGAATCAAACATCAGTAAAAACAACGTTGTAGTTAAGAAATATTGAAAAATGAGTCAGGCTCCATGGCTAAATGGATAGCGTACTGGCCTTTGGTCACAGGGATCCAGGGTTCGATTCTCGGCAGGGTCAGTCATTGTAACCATAATTGGTTAATTTCGCTGCCACGAAGGCTGGGTACATGTGTCGTCTTCATCATCATTTCATCCTCATCACGACACGTAGGTCGCCTACAGACGTCAAATCGAAAGACCTGCATCCGGCGAGCCGAAATTGTCCTCGGACACTCCCGGCACTAAAAGACATACATTTCATTGAAAAATGAGACTTCCGCATCTTAATTGTATTATATCTACTCTGGAAATGTGTCATTTGCACATACGTCGTTCATTCTGTGTTAATTTAGTACGAAATATACAGGGTGAATCCCCTAAAATTTGCACCCCGAACTTTCTGAAATGGAAGGTTCTGTTTTCACAGAAATGAAGTGTAACTGAGGTCGCATAATTATAGACCATACACAGATTTTAATGATGTTTATTACTGTAGAAAGTTTTTCTTTAAGTGGGACAATGCCTCTCGACATTAACAACCTAAAACTAGAATAAATTAGAATGTCAATGGTGATTTTTTTCAAAATTATAATACAAGTACTGTAGTATACGAACAATCGAGTTTGAAAACTGTAAATACGGACAGTTGTGTGCTCCGTTCAAATGCTTAGTTACGAGGCTATGATCATTATAACACATTACTTGCACTGCGGCTTCATTGTCAGTTACTTTGTGATAGACCGGGCGAGTTGGCCGTGCGGTTAGGGGCGCACAGCTAGGAGCTTGCATCCGTGATATAGTCGGTTCAAGCCCCACTGCCCTCAGCCCTGAAGGTGGTTTTCCGTGATTTCCCATTTTTTTGCAAGGGGCTTTACGTCGCACCGACACAGATAGGTCTTATGGCGACGATGGGATAGGAAAGGCCTAGGAGTTGGAAGGAAGCGGCCGTGGCCTTAATTAAGGTACAGCCCCAGCATTTGCCTGGTGTGAAAATGGGAAACCACGGAAAACCATCTTTAGGGCTGCCGATAGTGGGATACGAACCTACTATCTCCCGGATGCAAGCTCACAGCCGCGCGCCTCTACGCGCACGGCCAACTCGCCCGGTATTTCCCATTTTAACACCAGGCAAATGGTGGGGCTGTACCTTAATTAGGTCTAAGGCCACTTCCTTCCCACTCCTAGGTCTTTCCTATCCCATCGTCGCCATAAGACCTACCTGTGTCGGTGCGACGTAAAAGAAATTGTAAAAAAAAAAACCTTTTTGATAATTCAAGAAGTAGAACATGGTGGAAGGTGGCATTTATCAGTGTTTAAATAGCCGGCATTTTAATGGCGTTTGGAGAATGTAGGAAGAATGCTGCTCATTCCTATGCTCTGTACACCGATGCTATTCCAATAGACGTGACCCATCTCGATTATTTGTGAACCTCTTCAATCAGTTACGTGAAACTGGAGGTGTAACACCTAGAAAAAGTAACAGAAACAAGCGAGTGACTGGAAAAGAGGGTGAAATTAATGTTCTAGCTGCGGTTGCTGTAGATCCGCACGTTAGTTCCCGTGCAATCGCACGAGGAAGCAGTGTGAGTCAGGCAAGTGTACGATGCGTTTTCCACCGCTTAGAATGTCCCTCTGACTCCATCAAGTGCTGAATGGAGACGATATTGAGAATCATATTAAATTTCGTACATAGGCATTAGGGCAAGATAGACCAGATTTACCTTTATCTTCTTTAGTGAAGCGACCTTTACTGATCATGATCAAGTAAATCTCCGAATGATGCATTATTGGTGTGTAAACAATCCCCATTGGCTTCGTCAAATGGAAAGTCAACGTTAATGGAGTTTAAATGACTGGAATGGAATTGTGAATCATCAGGTCATAGGCTGTTTTCATATAAGGAACACTAGATTCTCAAAAGTATATTGGCCTCCTAACAGACCAACTTCCACAGATGTTAGAAGATGTTCCTCAGCAACCTAGGAGGAACAGGTTGTATCAGCATGAAGGCTGTCTAGTGCATAGTGCAGGACATATTACACCTTGTCTTAGTCAAATCGTTGGTTTGGATGAAGGGGACCTCTACCTTGGTGGCCCATTCACCAGTTTTTATCAATTTAGATTTTTCTCTGGGGAAAGCTAAAAGACACTGTTTACAAGGACATTTCAACAACAACAGATGATACGGAACTACACATTACTGCCGCCTGCACTGACACTTCTATTGCAATTATAGAACTTGCGCATCAGTCTTTACATGGCAGTATTGAAGCTGGTGGTTGTCATTTTGAACACAACCTTTGAAGTCCAATTCAAATCCAAAGAATTTACTTATTTTCGTTTTTTTAAGTTACTGCTGACACAATTTTCCAACTACGATAGCTCGTAAGCTATTTGTACTAGGACCCTGATTTTTAAAACACCACTGACATTCTAATTTATTCTAGATTTATTTTGTTAATGTCAATAGGCATTGTTCCATTTTAAAAATGTAAATTTCTGCAATAAATACAAATTCTAAAAATTATTAAAATCTCTATATGCGCTACAATTATGAACCCTTGATTACACCTAATTCCTGTGAAAACAACACATCAATAGCCCCTTCCATTTCAGAAATATTTGGGGCGAACATTTTAGGTGATTCACACTATATATTATATATAATATTATTTAATTATATATTATGTATACTTATTATAAATTGAGATAAAATCATGTGGTACCGGTACTGTCAAACCTGTATCTACTGTGGTTCAAATTTCTCAGAAGTATCATGCCTAATTGTGTAAACCAAGGGCATGCCAATATCGGACACGTAGTCTCTCATAAATATGAGAGCATGATATTATATCATGTTTTCCGTATTTAATATTTTATCAGACTTAATCTGAATTATTATCAAATTACAATTCATCTTGCATGTACCTTACATTAAAACATTGTAGATACCCACGACAGAAATTATATCTATAGATTTAATTGTTCCTGCGAAATATGTACCTGCGAGGATCTTATAAAATAACATGGGCTAATTCTACTTTATAGTAACTGTGCATCATTCAACTTTAGACAATAGTATTACTTACAATCGACCGGTCACCGTCGACCTATGCAAAGCACACACAGTTCTGTATCTTAGAACCTACAGCATATCCATAGAGTAAAGGATATCAAGCGTTTAAAAGTTAGTCAACGAATAACAGCAAGCAGTGAAAGAGTAGAGATATATTTACTATTTCAAAACAGCCAGAATTCCTATTATAAAATAAATGGACAATCCACCGCACCGAAACAAAGGAGCGATGTCTCATTAATTTCCAGTGATAATAGAAAGTAGAAACACGGATCTTATTAATGAGTTGGCAACAGCTTGGTTTGTTCTTGTCACTTATTCATGGTATGAATGGAACTGTGTAGGATGTTTTCGCGTTCAGTTTTGTGAATAACATTGCATACAAACTCATCCGTCTGTGAATGGTCCGAGTTAGTCGTTAAATAACCAGGAGATAAATACCATTGCGTTTGTTTTAAGTCTACAACAGAAATGAACGTTCAGACACATTAAGTTACATTTCATTATGTTCTACGGAAAAACCATGAATAAATCGTTGTCCATTGTTCTAATCGTTCAATTTTATCCGAAGGTAGTTGAGATGTTCAATACTTTAAAACAGTTTATTTTACATTACATGATAGTTTTAATAAGCATGACTATCCTGAAATCCCTCCACCCATTTCCAATAGTGCCCTGACAGACCTGCGCAACCGCTGCTAATCTGGAAGGCCTGCAAAGTACGAGGTGACACACGGTCAGTACGACGAATCCTCCCGCCGTAAGTCTTCGTTTTACAGACTAGGTCCTCCACCCTACCCTCAGACAGTTCCTGAATTGTTCTTACACAGGCTGAGTAGACTTCGAACCATCTCTCAGATCTAGGTAAAAACCCTGATCTGGCTGGGAATCGAACCCGAGGCAACAGGTAAGAGACCGGGGGCTCGCTACTTACTTTTGAAATGAAACTATGAATTTAATAAGTAATATCGTATTTATATAAAATTGTCGTTTTGTCCATACATTTCTAATTTTTGCCCAATAATTCATTTTTATCTCGGGCGAGGAATATACTGATCCGTTCCAGATTTAATTTTTTTCCGTGTGTGGAAGTTTCAAGCGAAAACCTATTGGAGTGATTGACGTAAAATTTTAGGCCTATATCTGGGTAGAAGGCATGCCAGTAAGTAGAGTAAGCTACACATCAATATTCTTAACACCAAGCAAGTTGGCTGCGCGATTTTCGTACGTAGTTGAGAAATTTCATTCGGGAAAGGGTGTTTTCAAACCACACCGTCGCCAGACATGAATCTCCTTGTTTTCCAATTTTTACACAAGGTACCATTAATTAAGTCCACAGCCACTTCATTCACAGTCGTAGCCCTTCCCTATCCTATCGTCTCAAAAAGACCTAACTGAGTTGGTGCGACGTTAAAGTATAAGCTAATCAAAAAGTTCTTAACCAGGAAAGTGTCACACCGTTCCTGTCAAAATCTACGTAGAAATTTTGGCGACATAACCAATAAGCTACGAAAAGACCACATGCAAAAATTCGCTGCCTATTTCCACCGCAAAGCATTGAAATTACAGCTGGAATATTACGTGACAGTTTGCATTCGGGAGATAGTGGGTTCGGACCCTATTGTCGGGAGCCCTAAAGATGGTTTTCCGTGGAAGTGAAAATGTCGTTTCTAAGTTTTTGACTTCCATACAGTGAATTGAAGCCATGTCTTTTCTGGTGAACAGAGCACATTCCTGTACTGCGTCATCTAATCAGCCCTTTAATTCCCTCAAACTAATCAACATATACATCATACCGACCCTATTATTGTGTCCGCAGCTGGTACCCAGTTCCGTTATATAGCATCATTGTTGAAACAGTTTTGAAGATGCGTGTACTGCAGTTGTTCAAACACTAACCTGTTCATGACGCTTACAACTGTTAGCTTAAGCTTTTGGACAAAGAATTCATCTATTAATGGTGTTACCATTGAAGTAATACATATAGAATACCAAGCAAACTGGATATGAGGTTCGGGACGCGTAGCCCTGATCTTTCAATCGGGAGATGATGGGTTCGAATTCTACCGCTGGATGTCTTAAAGATGGCTTTCTGTATTTTACCACTGTACCTGAATTAAGACCACATACATCCTAGTCCTTTCCCACCCCAGCATCGCCGAAATCCTTCCCTGCGTTAGAACGGAGTTTTAAGTACTCAACGACGTGCCCCTGTTGCCAGATAGGACTTTCGGCTCCTCATTCGTACTGTAACTCATTGACTCTTGGAGTTGATTTCGTGTAGATTGTTCTTGGCTATCCTCTGCCCCTGCCGTTCAGAACTTTCCCTTCTAGTATACAGGAGATGAAATGATTATGCCTTATTATGTGCCTTATTCATTTAGCCTTCTCCTTCCCTATTTCACTGTTCACTAGAAAAGAACATATATATGACGGGATGTGCTGAGTAGCTTTGAAGGTAGAGCGCTGTCCGTCGGAACCCAAATCGGCGAGTTCGATCCCCGCTAAGTCCAGTATTATTTGATGGTGTTCAATCACGCCAGCATCGTGTCGGTAGATTTACTGCCAAGTAAAGCAGTTCCTGTAGGAAAATAATTTGGGACCTCGGCATCACCTAAAGCGGTGGAAGTAGTCATTAGCAGTAACATATTATTATTATTATTATTATTATTATTATTATTATTATTACACATAGAATATAAAATGTACCTGGTTTGCTATTTATAACTGAGTGGGTGTTTCTGTGATATTTTTAGAAGGGGTATTAATGGTATATTTAGAGATCTACAGAAATGTTGAGTATATTTTTTCTGAGCTGCTTGGTCATACTAATATGAAAGTCTGTTAAAATGAGGAATATTTATGGGAAGATATTTTGTAAGACTACTTTCCTCCTGGAGTTGCTTCGTGTCATATGAAATTCTGGACGGAAAGGAACATGGAACTACCCAAGTAGAATTTATCCTCTTTACATCACTCAGTCTTCAAGTTCTCCATTTGAATGTTTCTAGTATTATTGATTAATTTACATCTTGGCTGTTAACAATTGTTTCATCTGTCTCGTGGCACGGATCAGAAGATGCAGCACCCTCCGATATCTCAGTTTCATCAATGGTTCTGACAATAGGGAAGCCGCTGACGTACGGATAGTGCTGAGTAGTGACATTCGAAACACAACTCGTGCGTCTGAGTGTTATGAAAGGTGTTGCTTATAGGGTCAGGCGTTTTGCAGTGCATAGGCTGGCCCAATGATGTGCTACCTCAGTCCTCATCTTGCCTAGTACGCCTCAGTTTGGCGCTGCAATTTGGATTTGTGGTTTTCTACATAATCATTAGTGTTCCTATTTTAGGATACATCCAGCCTCTAAGCTGATGGCCTAACAGACACATTTTACATCCCAGTAACGACCTACTGTTACTGTGAAATATTGTCTCAAAACTCTATTGGCCCCGGCAGACGTATTTAAGCACCTTCAAATACCATCGGCCTTAGCCGAGATCGAACCAGCCAACTAGGGCTCAGAAAAGAAACATGGCGCATGGCTTTTAGTGCCGGGAGTTTCCGAGGACAAGTTCTGCTCGCCAGATGCAGGTCTTTCGATTTGACTCCCTTAGGCGACCTGCGCGTCGTGATGAGGATGAAATGATGCTGAAGACGACACATACAACCAGCCACGTGCCAGCGAAATTAACCAATTAAAGTTAAAATTCCCAACCCTGCCGGGAATCGAACCCGGGACCCCTGTAACCAAAGGCCAGTATGCTAACCATTTAGCCATGGAGCCGGACTAGGGCTCAGAAAACCAGCACTTTACCGTCTGAGCCACTCAGTCTTCTGAAGGTTTAGGAGGATATCATAATGTTATAGGGTCAATTGGTGGTAGGTACCTGTAATTTTGTAAATATTTTCGTGCGTTTCTGAATTGTCTAATTGTCTCTACGCTTGGGAATCTATCCTACACAGGTACAATCTCGTGTTTATTTGACTATGATTCTGTTTTATGAACATCCAACATTCCCGTTGGCAGAAGTATTGCAATCAGTACCATACCCCACTCTGTGACCAAAAGCAACCGCATCCTATTGTGCATTCCAGGTGGAGTTCCTCGGTAAAAAATCCACTCATCCACACACATAATATTTGAATATCATTTTCATTCATCTGACGGACATGTATAATTATACTGCGAAGGGTTTCACTTCATAAAATGTAGTTGTTGTTTGTGCCTATATTCTTGCCGATAACGGAGACATGAATCGTGTATATTGCTACGCTTCAATGGAAAATGAACTTAATGGTCTTTATGAATAGAAAGATTTTGTTTTGTTTTGAGGGTCATACTCGTCTTTTAAGTTTCTGAGACCTGATGAACGTGCTCTTGTAGTTTCCGCTCTGTATTAGAGCATGCAGTGTCCTTCCATCTGCCTCTTGGCACTTTCCACAGCAATATGTAACTTCCACTGAAGTCCAGTCTCATTTATGGCTGCGACATTATGGAAGGTACTGAGGTGTGGGTGGTGCTGAGTAATGAGTAGGGCCCGGATTTTAGATGATGTAAACCTTCGTTAATTTCTTGTATGCTTAAATAGGTTCTTTCGGTTGTTGCTTGGTGGATGCAGCCACTGATGTCTCCTATGAACGTTTTCCTGGTCGCGTTGGTTAGCACATTCCATGAGACGTTTGCAGACATCGACACCTAGCATAGGCGGAAGTTATAATTTCCTTTAGGTTTGCCAACTGTGGAAGAAATAAGCATTTGTTTACTGTTGATAGTGGACTTATTTCTCCTAGCTACACTATACCGCTTTTCACGAGAGTTTAATCCTGATGTGCCTTTACACTGGACATGGACGTAATTGATTGGAGAAGCAACCGTCGCACTCACTCGACTGTATGCGAGCTCGAAGAAAAATAGTACGTCGCATTAATTTTATTTTATTTTAGTTTAGAGTTTGGAAGAGTATGTTATGAAGTTAAAATATGGTTTTCATATATACCTGTGCATATACACTGACTGACAGTGACAATGCAACACCAAGGAGGAGTGGTTCGAAAGGGATGAAAGTTGGGGAAAAAACAGAGACGGCACGGATGAATAATTGATGTTTATTTCAAACCGATATGCAGGTTACACAATGCGCACGGCATCCACTCAGTAGGATGTAGGACCACCGCGAGCGGCGATGCACGCAGAAACACGTCGAGGTACAGAGTCAATAAGAGTGCGCATGGTGTCCTGAGGGATGGTTCTCCATTCTCTGTCAACCATTTGCCACAGTTGGTCGTCCGTACGAGGCTGGGGCAGAGTTTGCAAACGGCGTCCAATGAGATCCCACACGTGTTCGATTGGTGAGAGATCCGGAGAGTACGCTGGCCACGGAAGCATCTGTACACCTCGTAGAGCCTGTTGGGAGAAGCGAGCAGTGTGTGGGCGGGCATTATCCTGCTGAAACAGAGCATTGGGCAGCCCCTGAAGGTACGGGAGTGCCACCGGCCGCAGCACATGCTGCACGTAGCTGCACGTAGCGGTGGGCATTTAACGTGCCTTGAATACGCACTAGAGGTGACGTGGAATCATACGCAATAGCGCCCCAAACCATGATGCCGCGTTGTCTAGCGGTAGGGCGCTCCACAGTTACTGCCGGATTTGACCTTTCTCCACGCCGACGCCACACTCGTCTGCGGTGACTATCACAGACAGAACAGAAGCGTGACTCATCGGAGAACACGACGTTCCGCCATTCCCTCATCCAAGTCGCTCTAGCCCGGCACCATGCCAGGCGTGCACGTCTATGCTGTGGAGTCAATGGTAGTCTTCTGAGCGGACGCCGGGAGTGCAGGCCTCCTTCAACCAATCGACGGGAAATTGTTCTGGTCGATATTGGAACAGCCAGGGTGTCTTGCACATGCTGAAGAATGGCGGTTGACGTGGCGTGCGGGGCTGCCACCGCTTGGCGGCGGATGCGCCGATCCTCGCGTGCTGACGTCACTCGGGCTGCGCCTGGACCCCTCGCACGTGCCACATGTCCCTGCGCCAACCATCTTCGCCACAGGCGCTGCACCGTGGACACATCCCTATGGGTATCGGCTGCGATTTGACGAAGCGACCAACCTGCCCTTCTCAGCCCGATCACCATACCCCTCGTAAAGTCGTCTGTCTGCTGGAAATGCCTCCGTTGACGGCGGCCTGGCATTCTTAGCTATACACGTGTCCTGTGGCACGCGACAACACGTTCTACAATGACTGTCGGCTGAGAAATCACGGTACGAAGTGGGCCATTCGCCAACGCCGTGTCCCATTTATCGTTCGCTACGTGCGCAGCACAGCGGCGCATTTCACATCATGAGCATACCTCAGTGACGTCAGTCTACCCTGCAATTGGCATAAAGTTCTGACCACTCCTTCTTGGTGTTGCATTTGCTCTGTCAGTCAGTGTATATATATATGCTTTTTGTTTATAAAATAGTGATTAAATAACGAGAAATGAAGGCACAAGGCGTGGTGTAATACAGGAAGTCTTCTCGCAGTGAGAGAAAGTCTCAAGCTGTACAGTGTGGAGGTAAAGGTGTTGCAACTTGCAGCAGCAGTCAATTGCAGTATTCACAGTGAGAAAACTGGAGCAAGAGATAGGATCATCACGTGTAGTGAAGCACAAAAGAGGAAAACCGCTCAGAAGTGACCATAGGCAGTGCACTGTGAATGCGTTCAATAATCTAAGTGGACATAATCTAGGTTTACTCGTTTATTCAGAAGTTCAGATCTTCGCACTGTTGTCGTATGCGATGCGCAGCCCTGTACGTCCAAACACGAGACGTTGACGGGGTGGAGGTAGGTACTACACGCTTAGCGAATCACAACTCTTTCTTTGGCGGAGGCGTGGACATACCACGTTTACATCAGGATTAAACTGTCGTGAAAAGACATATAGCATTGTGCGCAACTGCAGATTTATGCTGGTCAAGATAGGACTTCATTTATCCTGAAATAAAAATGCAGATCATAAGTACACTTCACTACTAATAAATTGTTCTCGTCCCTCCCCTGAAGGGGGAGGCGGGCCTCTTAGACGGTGACGCCGTCTTTCAGGGCACGATATTTGTGGTGGTGATGGAGATAGAGAAGGTGAGAGGGTGCGGACGTGCTCTATAAGGAACTGTCCAGGCATTCGCCTTAGTGAAGAAAAATGGAAAACAACGTGAAACCATTCTCAGAACAGCTGACGGTGAGGAACAGCACCTCTCCGCCTACTAAAAGCAGAGGTTTAGAGCAACGGTAGAGCCGTGGCCACTTCTAGGCCGAAATCTAGTCTGCATCCGCGGACAGTACAATGCTGATTTCAGGGTAGTGACGTGAAACTAACGTATTCGTAGCATCCCTGACAGGTGATTACTTGACCATCTGCAGTAAAGTTTTGATCTGTAGCAATCCAAATTTTAAATAAGTGCGATTAGGCAATGTTTAGCTACAGATATGTAGGTAAATGATCCACCTAGTCAATACTATACATTGATTTTTATTTACCTTTCACCTCAACATTCCGTCTAGTACATGTTTCGAGAATATATATACATTATCTTCAACAGCTACTTGAATTAAAATTCCAGTATACAATAAGACCTATTGAAAGAAATCTAAAACTATGGCCATTACAATGTAGCATATAAAAAGATTGAAGAATGAAGACATGGAAATGAATTCCATCTTGTCATGTACAATAAAACACAATATGATAATGTCTGTTTGAATTGAAATGTTGAGCACAGCGTTTTGTTGTGATGTGGGGTCACATTGTCCTTGGTGTTGCAATGCCACGATAAACAGTGTAAACAGTCCACAGCACGTAAATGGCTATACGATACGCCAGTGTTGTATTACTAATACATGGGTCAAGTATGGGTTATGAGAGTGGCGTTCCCTGGTCCAGAAACTCAGGCGTTGTTATAGATGAATTTTTTGGATTAAATATAAGCCTGCATATTACCCTGACCCTCCCCCCACCATTTCATCTACCAGATTATTCATATTACGAAATGAATTAATGCAATAGAAGGGCATAGAGAATAAAAGGAAGTCTGCAGATACTTGCAATTTTCTTTCAAACGTCAAACGTGTACTTTGGCCATTTCCGTCACATCACCGCAGCAAAATTTTATATACTGTAATAGCATAATATTGCAAAACTAAAATAGAGAAAATTAACAAACCACCGTCAACAGTCCTGAAAATGGCTCGACATAGTCGGCCACTGTCAATGACTTGATTTTTTTACTGTAAAAAAGCGATGAAAAACAAGTGATTAATAACATTGTTTTACTCTGCTTTCACCTTGATTGCGTAAGCGATAATACACTGGAAAACAAAGCTCAGCACAAAGCGTTGGAAACTGAAACAACGCCTTGGTCAGGTCTAGAAAACATGAGGCAAGCGTAGTGAGAGCGTACGCGTACGCGCGATTCCAAGGAGTGAAGCTGACGAGTCGTTGGAAACAGAACCAACGGCTTGGCGGCGCTGACGTCAACTACTGTATATGGAGCGAAATAGCGAGAGAAAAACGCGCTGTAATGTAAAATTACGTTTGAGCAAATGAAATAAAACAATTTATTTTTATTCACTTTTGATATTCATTCTTAAATGCATACTTATGACAAACAAGCTCAATGCAATAGCATGTCAGCAGTAGTTCTGTACACCGGTAGACACAGGAGAAAGCAGTGCATGACCTCATCCCCTTTACACATACAACTACAGTTGGGTGTGGAATGAGTAGCGGGAGAAAATTCTGTCAACTGCTCCTCTCGTGCTGGTCTAGTCCAATAATGAGTAAAATTATTATTTCTTGGAGGCAAAGGTGGTCGGGTGTAGAACTAACCACTGAATCCCACTTAGTGCCAAGGTTGCGCAGAGTTATCTTCCACTCCTCTAAAAGCCTTCATGACAGGCTCGGAGATGGCTTTCGTCTTTGCTTTAATGATCTATAGGGATACCCTGATGCCTTGCAGCTTGAAAAGTCACTCTTATTCGTCATAAACTATCTATATAAAGCACCAGTATACGGAGAAATCGTCGCTGATGACATATTGCTACGTGACAGAGCATTTAATTGTTCAAATTTATAGATTAATAGTGCCTTATTTTAAAAGAAAATAGTTTCGAGCAGTTTCTTCCGTTTCACAGAGCATGAACCTGGAGGGTTCTAACTCATCCGCCTTCAGAATTACCATATTTACACTGTCTTACTTCTGAAGAATTGGCCACCTGACTGTAATCGGGGTGGCTTATTTAAATTCTTACAACGCTCCGGAGAGATCATTCAAAGGTCTTACTCGGCAGGAGCTATGAGAGCAACCCACTAAACACTCTGGAGTGACGGTACAGCCTAATTAGGTACACTTTCTGAAGCAAGCGACCCGACGTGCTCTGCCTTCAGCCTTATATCACGCATCGTGTGAGATTTATAATGAGAAGTTAGAAAAGGCAACTCCATCATTGACAAGAATTTTGCATATTATGTACATTGAAACATATTTTTCGCTCTTTGTATCAAATAAGACTTGCAAGAAAGCCGTGCATTGATACGGGTTTAAACTGAAGGTTTTCTTTCAGAGTTTAAAATATTGGAGATCCCACTGTCAGTGGCGCCTATAGACACCCCGACAGTTAGTACATCAAACAGGACTTAAAAGGGATTTAATTATCTACAGTTCGATTTCAGATTAACATTATTCGAAATATTTGTTGTTAATAGCTTTATTAATTTATCATGCTGTCATCATTTATTATTTCATTTCTGAAATTTGTTGACCCTGTTTTACGGCCGGATTCCCTTCGTAGAGCCATCCCTATTTGGAGGGACACAAATAATTGATAACAATTAAAAAATCATAGAACTACGCAAAAATTAGTTACACTAATTAAAAAACAAGAGCGAGTGGATTCGGAATCTGTATTCTTCGTCTCATTGTATTTTCATGAAGATCGTATGTCTCGCAAGATTTTGGGATTCCTTAATTATAGACTATGGACATATCTTACCAATAACAAGAGCTTGAGCAGTTAAAATATCAAAGTGACCTTTACATCAGTACATACAGAATTTACAACTGAGGATATTATTTCTACAACTGCGTTTGTGCTTGGTACATAGAATCCAAAACGAACAATCTTCTTTACGTTATATCTACAGTTTCAAGAGGTTCAAGAACCTCACACCACTTCGTGTCCACTTCGGTTGTTGGCTTGTTCCATTCCCTTAGTTTTCCAGGTACAGTATTATTTACATGAGAAATTTCATCAAACAATACATTCTCATGTTCATGGATAGCCGAATATATTATTTAACTACATTAAATAGTTCACAACCAGATCCCAAGATCTTTTAATATCACCAATTGAAGGAAATTAGGAGCCTGAAATGAACTGAGCCATTTATCTAAATACTCCGCAAAAATGACATAAAATAAATTGGCATTGTGTTTAAATTTTGCTTTTTCTTTCGCTAGTTGCATTACGTCGCACCGACACAGACAGGTTTTATGGCGACGACAGGATACGAAAGGCCTAGGAGTTGAAAGGAAGCGGCCGTGGCCTTAATTAAGGTACAGTCTCAGCATTTGCCTGGTGTGAAAATGGGAAACCACGGAAAACCATCTTCAGGGCTGCCGATAGTGGGATTCGAACCTACTATCTCCAGGATGCAAGCTCACAGCCGCGCGCCTCTACGCGCACGGCCAACTCGCCCGGTATACGACCAACTCACCCGGTGAAAACTTTATTACTGATGAAATATCTTAATAGCACTTACATTAATTTCCGAATTGTGATTTGAAGTATCAACCAACACAGACACTTATTTTTCGTCCTTCTATTCTGAATGAATTTCATGAAGTGGAAAGGGTTATAAAACGTTCGCTAATGTGAATTCATACTTCGTCCGTGAACACGAAAATTTTCTGTCAAATATGCTTTCATATATGTTCCAAGTGAAGGAAATCGAGGCATGAAGTTCTGATGAACATCATGCGCAGGAAGCGCTGGGTGCGCAGACATTTAGTCCAATGGCAAATAGTCTAATGGGCAGTTCCAGTGATTTTTCTGGACAAGGACTATTGGTCCAAAACTATAGTGACCAGAAATATTTTTGTCCAAATTTTTTTTTTTATTATTTACAATTGGCTTTGAGTCGCACTGACATAGGTAAGTCTAATGGAGGCTTTGGGGCAGGAAAGGGATAGGTGAGGGAAGGAAATGGCCGTGGCCTTAATTTGCCTGGTGTGAAATGCGAAACCACGCAAAACCATCATCAGGACTGCCGACAGTGTGATTCGAACACACTATCCCCGCATACAAGATAGAATTATTTTTTACAAGAACATATTCGTGCAAGGGATTTAAAATGAGATAGAACTACACTAAACGAATACTTTACTTGGTGTTACATTATTAATATTGTTATCTTTCATTAAATCTTCCGAGCATATCTGTCTTCTTTCTCTGTGTACACATTGAGTATTTTCGAGTATTACCACTATTCGCCAAATAGAAACGGTAAATGTAAATATTATGTTCTGAGATTGAACGTCATTTCTCATACATTTATAAGAGAAGCACTTTTATAAAAATTGAAAAAAATAGTTATTTCGTGTTACTTAGCAATCAAGGGTTTTAACAGGTGTATTTTGCAATAAGTAATACACAAATAGATTCATGTAAACGTTCTTAATAATTTAAAATGAGGGAAGTAATTTTTAGAGGAAAATGTTTTGGAGCAAATGTCTATAAACTATTTTTATTTTGGACTCTTTATCATTCAATTCTGTAGTCTTTGGACGAAAAGGATAAGGTAAAGTGTCTTTGGACGAAATATTCTTTGGAGAAATCACTTTTGGACAAAATGTCCTCGAAGACACCTCGGCTTTTCCATTGGTTCCCAAATCCTTTGTTATCTTTTATACTTATTTAAAATTATTATTAGTGTAAAATTGTCCTTCATAGGCTACATCTAATAAATAAATAAATAAATAAATAAATAAATAAATAAATAAATAAATAAATAAATAGTCTGCTTCTGTGGTGTAGTGGTTAGTGTAATTAGCTGCCACCCCCGGAGGCCCGGGTTCGATTCCCGGCTCTGTCACTAAATTTGAAACGTGGTACATGGGCTGGAACGGGGTCCACTCAGCCTGGGGATGCCAACTGAGTAGAGGTAGGTTCGATACCCACCTCAGCCATCCTGGAAGTGGTTTTCCGTGGTTTTCCACTTCTCTTCCAGGCAAATGCCGGGATGGTACCTATTTTAAGGCCACGGCCGCTTCTTTCCCTCCTCCTTGCCGGTATCTTCCAATCTTCCCATCCCCTCAATAACGACCTCTGTTCAGCATAGAAGGTGAGGCCGCCTGGGTGAGGTACTGGCCATTCTACCCAATTGTATCCTCGGCCCAATGTCTGAAGCTTCAGGACACTGCCCTTGAGGCGATAGAGGTGGGATCCCTCGCTGAGTCCGAGGGAAAAACCAATCCTGGAGGGTAAACTGATTATGATAAAAGGAAGAAAGAAAGAATAATAAATAAATAAATAAATAAATAAATAAATAAATAAATAAATAAATAAATAAATAAATAAATAAATAGATAAATAAATAAATAAAGAAATAAAAAAAATCCGGCTCTCGAACGTCCCTCCACAGCAATTTCATACTTTGTAATGCTTGCTATATCTGCGCAGACGATGCGCAGAGGAACATATGGATACCCCTACCTCACTTCAATACACAAGCCAATAATAGGCAATGTAAAGAGGTCGAACAAACTACTTGGTATACTTCTCACACCAGCAGATAACGACAGCGGATATATAATCCTATACAAAGTATGTTGGTCTTGGTGATACCTGTCTCCTGAATTAATATGTACAGCTGGTTTTAAAACATTCATAATTTTTTATTGCATTAAGTATTCTGGAGATGCGTGACATTACGTTGTTTACATCGATTTCCACGCGACTTTCCAATTTGTTTTCCAAGCGTCTATTTTATTTTCATGGAAACACACAATACTTTAAAATTTACATTTACAATGGCCACATAACATATGACATGCCTCTTCTAGATGTTGCCGCGTTCAAAAATGTCATGTAAAATTATACGCCGAGCTCTCTGAAATGAGTTATTGAGCCAGCACCTAGACATTTATATTCCATTTTACTGTCGGTAATCATAGGAGGAGAGCATAAATCTAGGTTATGTTATCATAGGTTACTGAGGTTGTCAAGTTTATTGACTTCCAAACGATTCACCGCCGGGGTGTGAATAACATTCATGAATGGTACATAGATGTGTAGATTTGCAAATATTAGTTTGGTCGATAATAAGATAAATCGTTTGTTAAGCTTTGAGAATCCACCAGATATATCAATGTTAATATAATACTTAGAATTGACATGATTTATTTGCAAGTGACAATACTTTTCCATCTTACAAGGAGAGGCCAGAACCTGCGACCAACCGATTTCAGCGAGCTTTAATGTACCTTCTGGGGGACACTCAATAGTAGCTTGTGTAGGAGGGTTTAGGTCAATAAGATTTCGTTTTCGAAAAAATTGAGGTCAAATATCATGACACAGGATTCGCTTCGGACCAAGTGGAGATGATAAAACACTAAAAGATGAACAAATTTTACTTAAACATGTCAGGTCCGCAACCTTATAATTTCCGGAAAATTGATGAATTCCCGATTTCAATTCAACGCATTTATACTCGAACAGGTACACAGCAGTCAAACGGAGCGATGGCCGAGTGGTCAAAGAACAATGATATTTGAGGGAACGTGAGGAAACATATTATGGAAATTGCAGTAAACTTTATTTTTCCTTTCTTTATCTCTTTCTTACTTTATTAATCCGTTTACCCTCCAGGGTTAATTTTTTCCCTCGGACTCAGTGAGGGATACCACCTCTAAATTCTCAAGGGCAGTGTCCTGGAACGCGAGACTCTGGGCCGGGTGATACAGCCGAGGAGGACAACCAAAATCTCGCCCAGGTGGTCTCACGTGCTAGGCTGAACAGGGTCCTTGCAGAGGGATGGGAAGACGGGAAGGGATAGACAAGGAAGAGGGAAGGAAGCGGTCGTGGCCTTAAGTTAGGTACCATTTTCCTGGAGGAGAAGTGGGAAACCACGGTAAACCCTTTCGAGGATGGCTAAGGTGGGAATTGAACCCCAACCCCCTCGACTTAGTTGACCTCCCGAGGCGTAAAGGATCCCGTTCCAACCCTCATACCTTTTCAAATTTGGTGACAGAGCCGGAAATCGAACCCGGGCCTCCAAGAGTGGCATCTAATCACACTAACCACTACACTATATATATATATATATATATATATATATTCGGCTATTTGCTTTACGTCGCACCGACACAGATAGGTCTTATTGCGACGATGGGAGAGGAAGGGCCTAGGAGTGGGAAGGAAGCGGCCGTGGCTTTGATTAAGGCACAGCCCCAGCATTTGCCTGGAGTGAAAATGGGAAACCACGGAAAACCATCTTCAGGGCTGCCGACAGTGGGGCTCGAACCCACTTTCTCCCAAATACTGGATACTGGCCGCACTTTATATTTTACCTGAAATAAATGTAGGCCTAAACGTTCCTCAAATTTATTTTGTATAATAAGCAAAGCTACGACGAAACTCGAACTCACGTCGTCCAGGTTCGCAGAAAAGTTCGGCAAAAACTCGGCCATCATTCCGTTCGACTGCTGTCTACCTCTCCGAGTACATATGCGTTCCATTGGAATCGAAGATTCATTAATTTTTCCGGAAATGTTAAGGTTGCGAATGTGACTTGTTTAAGTGAAATTTGTTCACCTTTTAGTGCATTATCATCTCCACTTCGTCCGAAGCGGATCCTGCATCAAGATTACTTCTTACTCTTCTCTTCTTCTTCTTTTTACCCTCCAGGGTCGGTTTTTCCTTCGGACTCAGCGAGGGATCCCACCTCTACCGCAGTGTGCTGGAGCTTCAGACTCTGGGTCGGGGGATACAACTGGGCGGCCTCACCTGCTATGCTGAACAGGGGCTTTTGTGGGGGATGGGAAGATCGGAAAGGATAGACAAGGAGGAGGGAAGGAAGCGGCCGTGGCCTTAAGTTAGGTACCATCCCGACATTTGCCTGGAGGAGAAGTGGGAAACCACAGAAAACCACTTCGAGGATGGCTGAGGTGGGAATAGAACCCCCCTTCTACTCGGTTGACCTTCAGAGGCTGAGTGGACCTCGTTCCAGCCCTCGTAACACTTTTCAAATTTCGTAGCAGGGCCTACGGGGGCGGCAGCTAACCTGAGAGAAAAACCAACCCTTGAGAGTAAACAGATTAAGGAAGTAAGAAAGACAGGAAGTAGAAAGAAAGAAAGAAGGAAAGAAAGAAAGGAAGGAAGGAAGAAGTAATCTGACTTCTAAGAGACGACCAAGAGAGTAGTTGAGTGGTTTGTGTCACGTACGTATGAGCTTCGGTTCGAATCCCACTAGCGGAATCTCTGAAGACGATTTTACACACCAGGAATATGCAGCAGTAGCAACTACACGTTGCGGACTGTTTAACGTTGCAGTAACTCTATTGATACGATTCTTGGTTCAGTTAAATACTCTCGAATTCTTAAGGAGAGAACCGTGATTTAATTCGATAACCTTAATCAGAGGAGACGAGTGTTAGGGAGAAAATGTTACCCATATGTGTAATATTTCATCATATGGAAAGGATCATTTTTCCATATTTGAGTGAAACGCATTTTTCTTATACAGCTTACGCTTATAACATTTTATGTGGCTGTATTGATTCATGTGAAACAGACGACTGCTTGATTTCTGAGTGAGTTGTGTAGGGAGTTCGTTTCTATCAAAGAGTGTAGTTAACTAGGAGGTGGGGGCAGTAAAGTATAAGCAAGTTATACCTAATCCCTCTCTTTCGTTACAGGCAATTAAAATGAGAACCCGCTAGTGCTGTCATTTTTAGTTGGCATCTACAAGGGCCCTAGTTGAGTTTGTCATTACTTCGACTTACTTGTGCCAGACTACTCACTTTCGTCCTTCCTATTTATCATTCCTTGGATAGCTCTTGTTCTCTTCCAAATCTGACGCTGTTAGGATTGTGGGACCTAAGAAGAAGGCTATTTCTTTAACGCACGTTTCGTGGTCCTTCCCATATATTTTGTCTCTGTTTTTGAAGGATGGGATTTCTTACCTTATTCATTTGTTAAATGTTGATGGGATGGTTGCCTACTTCTTTTCCTTAAAACAATAATCATTATCATCAAATGCACCGATGTTCTAGGGCAAGAGGCGGCTTAGCTACGTCTACAGCACTGTACATAACACTGATCATTACCATAATTGAATCGGTCATTGCTAAACGGTACTAAGTCAATATCTTCTGTATCAAGATACTGTAACAGAAAGACCTGGTTTTCTTGCTTTGATGCAAGGACTTATAACCATTACTGACCATTATAATACTAATTATTCTTCATCTTTTTACACTCCAGGGTCGGTATTTCCCTCCGACTCAGCGAGGGATCCCACCTCTACCGCCTCAAGGGCAGTGTCCTGGATAGGGAGACATTGGTTCGGGGCATACAAATGGGGCGGATGACCAGTACCTCGCACAGGCGGCCTCACCTGCCCCGGCATTTCCTGGAGGAGAACCACGGAAAACCACTTCCAGGATGGCTGAGGTGGTAATCGAACCCACGTCTACTCAGTTGAATTCCCGAGGCTGAGTGGACCCCGTTCCAGCCCTCGTACCACTTTTCAAATTTCGTAGCAGAGCCGGGAATCGAACCCGGACCCCCGGGGGTAGCAGCCAACCGCACTAACCACTATAGCACAGAGGCGGACAACAAGGAATAACAACTTTAATAAAATGTAGGTTTAATATTGTTGAAAATGAATGTATTTATAGTAATGGTTGTGTTTTCAATAGCCGGGCTGAGTGGCTCAGACGCTGGCCTTCTGACCCCAACGTGGCAGGTTCAACCCTGGCTCAGTCCGGTGGTATTCGAAGGTGCTCAAATACGTCAGCCTCATGTCGGTAGATTTACTGGCACGTAAAAGAACACCCGCGGGACTAAATCCCGGCACCTCGTAGTCTCCGAAGACCGAAAAAGTAGTTAGTGGGACGTAAAGCAAATAACATGATTATTAGTGTTTTCAATAATATTTAGAAGTATTATTACGACAAATGAGCTAGCCTGGTGGCCATGATCGTTAAGGTGGCAAGTCCATAAAGCCTGACACTGTGGTTAGCCTGTTTGAGTCCCGTCCCCGAAAATATTTTCACCATCAGAATGCAGGGTAGGGGAGGTAGTGGTATACAATTTCTAATCACAAGATTGCGTGCCAAAAGTCTGGATTCAATTCCAAACCTCTCCGTAGTGTTCATATGAAGTAAGGACGTGTGACGTTCTTGGATTTTTCCGTCGGATGGAGACGTAATGCCTTCAGCACACCCATTGGTGCTATTTGTCAGCAGTAGGCTGTTTCGTTTCCGGCTTCACCCTCTCCCTTCCTACTATCGCACATCACGCCATTCGTTTCGTCTCACTCTGATGAGGTTGATATCAAGAAGGGCATACGGTCGTAAAAACTCTTTATGAAGATTCACAGGGGTCACGGTTCGATTCCCGGGAGGATCGGGAATTGTAATCATCATTGGTTAATTTCGCTGGCACAGGAGCTGGGTGTATGTGTCGTCTTCATCATCATTTTATCCTCCTAACGACGCACGGGTTGGTTACGGGCATCAAATAAAAAGACCTGCACCTGGCGAGCCAAACATGTACTCGGACACTCACGGCACTAAGAGCCATACGTCATTTCATTTCATTTGCTACATTCCCGACCCCGTAGAGAAAGGGGACAAGGATAGGACATATATATTATTATTGTGACAAATAAAGTCATTTATGTCACTTAAGGCTTTCGCGGCCACAGATCAAGAAATCACAGCTTTATGATCATTAGACGGCGCGTGAGCGTGTGTTGTATGCGTGTCACCGACAGCGTGCCATCAGTCCGACTAGCACACCTTTCCAAGACTCTGCCTTGCAGTGGCAGACTGTCTGCATAGTCCCATATATTCGCCGGGCTGAGTGGCTCAGACGGTTGAGGCGCTAGCCTTCTGACCCCAACTTGGCAGGTTCGATCTTGGCTCAATCCGGTGGTATTTGAAGGTGCTCAAATACGTCAGCCTCGTGTTGGTAGATTTACTGGCACGTAAAAGAACTCCTGCGGGACAAAATTCCGGCACCTCGGCGTCTCCGAAGACCGTAAAAGTTGTTAGTGGGACGTAAAGCAAATAACATTATTATTAGTCCCATATATTAGGAAAAAGAATGGCTAACCTGCTAAAAGAGAAGTGACCATATGTCTACCTTTCAAAAGTGAGTATCAATAAAATGATGTAATTTTCGTAAACAAATGTTGACTTAGTAGTGCCGATCGATTCAGTTTATAAAAAACACACGCTCAATGGCACGGGCACAGTACCAAAAGAGAATTATTATAAGATTCAGGTTCACTTTGACTTTCTCATGATATGATACTGTAGTTTACTTTGTTTCTAAATGACAGAGACTCCATGATTTTAAGTAGAACTTTGCACTACAGCAATGGTTTAGTTTTCGCCGAGTAACGTAGTGCTTTTAAGTCGAGAAGTGATGTGATTCTCCGTCGTCCAGTCAAACAGAAGCTCTAAATTTGGGCTATCAACTAATTGGAGTGGCAACGTTCTCTGTGGAGACATCAACCTAATTACGCGCGACAGTTCATCAGTGTCTGGGCTTGTAAAGTGGCCATGTTCAACTCTCACAGAGTGACTAAGATTTCTTGTTTGATCTCCATTTTACCTGTTCACGTTTCTTTCGAATGTAGTATTATATCGGGAGATTTATCCAATCTTAAACAAGCTATTCCATGTTTGAGCAATAAGGAAACTTACTTTCAGTGAAGTATTGATCGCCAGGGTACAAACCAAAACCCATGGCCCTGAAGAAACTTGATATACCAAGCGACTGCTGCTCAGCACAAAGGCCTGCATATTACGAGGTACGCATGGTCAGCGCAACGAATGCTAGCTTTCAATATCGGAGCCTTTATCCTACCGTCAGATTACTTCTCAATTGTTCTTACGTATTCTGATTAAACCTCGATCTAGCCCTTAGATCCAAATAAAAATCTCTCACCTAGTCGAGATTCGAACTCGGAGCCGAAAAGCTTTTAAGTGTTAGTGCGATGTTATTCAGCCAGCCATACTCCTTCTCTTTATAATAATATGAAATAATTGTTAGCAATCAGTAATAAATATGGCTCCTTTTTTCAGCTAATTCACGTATTTAATCAACCAGTACTGTGAAATATTCTAAAAATGCGCACATACGTCTTGATTACATGCTGTTATGCCTATCAGTGTTAAGTTTCTAAGCCTCTGTGAATTAACTAAATGCCTTCAGAATTCTCTTTTTCCAACTATTTCGGTGGTCTCGATTGGTCCCAAACCTCTTAACTTGAAATCATTAAACATCTAATTTAAATATCGTCGCCTTGATCTCCCTCTACTTGTCTTACCCTCCATGTCCTAGTCCATTATTTCTCTAGGTAGCCTATATTCCTGTTTTCCGAATCGAACTTCGTCATATGAATTAGTACAATTTGGAAAAAGCTAATGCCTAAGAATTGGAGGATATAATTATGAAAACGAATCTGTGTTGTCGTGAACGTAACAAAACAAGTCCAATTCCACCTATCAGCTCCAAAATGTTTTTCAGTTTTATTTTACACACTGAGAAAAGTATAATTTTAATTTAGTTGGGATGGAAAAGACCTCTTCAGTTCCGTTCACAAGGCTAAATGCACTCGGTTCCAAACTCTCAAACTAAAACTTTTTCGTTCGTATGTCAGATATGATCCAATAACACGATCTTCTGTTGTGTTCGTATGCCCGTACTATTGCGAAATAAGCCTATTCTAAGAATAGCACACGCCAATGGCAGCATTTATGCTGTTGGCAACTCTTGGGAAAAATTACGTCTTTAAAGTAACAGGTTCAATAACTTTTTCCCGTCAAGACGACGAGCCACTGAACAGAAATTCGCATTTCATACAGCCACACACTCAGAAGATTAAAAGAGACCACAGTGAGTGTAGTAATAGATAAACAAAGAAGGCGAAGAAATGCCTATTTCTCCTAAACTATTGCAATGAAATTGGGCCTTCGACCGGATGTTTGCACTAAGATGAGCTATGCAGGGAGATTAAGTGGATAAAAGGAACTCCTAAATATTCCGCATTTATGTGACCATGTAGTGTACATTATTTCAGACTGATTGTGAGATATTACAAATACTTTTAAGCCTTAATAATACGTAGTGTACCAGGAAAAGTTGTGGGCAAAGGGCATGAGTAGGACCTCAGGGAGTGGAACTGGGTTTTGGAGCCGATACAGAGAAGGATAGTCTCGCAGAGCGAATAATAGATGGTAAATAATTTTTTTTCAAAACAATTTATTAATTTCTCACCCTGCGGTATGATTGTTGACTCAAAATTTATATTGAAATTAAATGTTGAAAATAATCTTCTTGAAAAAAAAATGGCATAAATATCATTGGTTTCAAAGTCTTTCATATGTGTGAATTTCCACCTAAAGTCTTTTTAAACCTAAGCACACTTTTATAATGGTAAATGGATATGAGAAATTATTAAAAGTTTTCAGTTCTCAGTTCGTCAATCTCGTTATACAGCACACTTGAAATCCTACAGTCTTTCTACGAGAAATGAAATTGAAATTAAATTTATCACTTTTGAGAAATTATGGAAATTGTTCACACGCGACACTGAAGTTTCACTGTTCAAAATAAATGAAAAAGTTTAGTCAGTTTGTCACTCACTTATGACAAGAACTGTTGTTACCAAATGTCGAAAGATGGACATCTGGAATGTTCCATGTAGAATCAGGATCGGCGATGTTGACGTTCCCGATGAGGTGATGACAGCTGGAACTGTTGAGTTTCGCACACGAAAATTCATTTAGTGCGACTGGTTATCACTTACACTGTTGAACACTATTTATGGCGTATGTAGAATCACAGTCCTTTCTGTACTAAATACTATTTACAGTCGTTATTGAAACGTTCTTAATCACACAGTTCACACTTGAAGAAGAAAAAAAAGAAAGCAAGTCGATAAGCACAGTCTGTGAACACAGTCATTAAGTTAGATTTTCTGCTAATCCTGTTATATTAACTCAGAAAAGTTCTTACTTTTTCATTCAAAATATTGATGTGACGTGAATAAAGAAATATAATGCAATACTCGAGAGAAAAAAAAATAAGTTCTGGTGATTCTTAAGTATTAGGCTCTGTAGAAGTTTAATGTTACTTGACGTTGCCTAAGTCCACACGTAATGAAATAGTTAATATTTGTACTCCAATAAGTTCACTCGTGTTACAGTCTTAAATGTCTTTTTAGGATTATATAGTAATCGCGACGCGACATACTAACTGCAGTGCGACGTCCTTTATCGGCGATAGAATTTCGCGTTCTGGAGATACGACGAAAGTACTTCTACCGTGACTGCGCGAACATACTGTACGCGGGCCGGTCTCTTCACTATCTCACTCACACAGTTGTCTGCTTGTCCTTGTACGGTACTGTACTGTACTGCACTGTACTGGTTTGCGGGCTATCTGGCCTTGACATATATAGATACCAGCGCAGGGAGGGGTGGCAGCTCTCTCTCGGCCATGTGACCGTAATTACGTAATTTCGTTGAGACTTTAAATTGTTATAACTCAACAACCGTTTGATGAATTAATTTGAAATTTACAGGGATTAACTTTTATGATGTTTGCTATAATTCAGCGTTTGTCCCGTTGAAATTGGTTAAGGTGTTAAAAAGCTGTTAAAAGAAAAATTCTTTCGAGAAATATCTCTAGGGGAGGTGAGCTTCGAGCGACAGGTGACGTCACTTGACTCCGCCTAGCGTACTCGTAGGGTCTGGCACATACTGGAACATTCTTTACATGGATGTTCGTACGTCGGTCGGATCTTTAATGCTGGAAATAACATTTCTTTCAATTAATATGGACCAGGACCTAGGCCTTCCTGGTACAGTAGTAATACATCTGGAAGAATCAATACGAGTAGAGAAGTGTTACCGGTAAATTATTCTACTGTTATGTGTTAAATTAATGATAGATTTGGTGATTTGACCGGAGATAACCATGCGTGAAGCTATTATATTAGCCTTAATACCAGCATGGCTGATAGTGAAGGATATGTGGCAGTAGGCATTCATCTGATGACCAGATTACGTACAAGCTTGTTAAGAAAGCTGAGAGAATCATTACCTTCGCTCTTCTAACGGTCGGAACTTCACTTTCTTCAGACACGAGGTGAATGACTGCTCCCTTAAAATTTTATTGTCGCAACTAACGACGCAGCCATGCAGAGGCATCGAATCCCTTGAGATGATATCATTCGTACGTTTAATTTGATTTGGTTTTATTTGCAGCATGAAAGTTAATCTAAATTATAATCCACTCAGACTTTAGTACATAGGGTACACATGAGTTTGTAATAGGATTGGATTATTGTTCTATATATGTTTGTTGATGATTTCCCAGTTGGATACGGACGGTCAATTTTGCTATGAATTTGCAGGATTTATCTAAGCGTTCACGTAACAATGACAGAATGAGAGTGTCCCAATGGTGCCAGGCTGAATGACTCAGATGGTAGAGCAGTTTTAAAATCTCTGACCAAGTGTGTATTTTCTATACACCGATCGAAAATCTCTCTGGGGAACGTAACTATCATTATGCAGTAATTGACACTTCACAATGATTAAGTATCTTGTTTAAATTTAATATTAAAATAAGAAACTCCTTAGCACTAGAGACCTGATGAGCCTTGGCCTACTGGGTGACCTCTGCTCAGCACAATTACCTGCAGATTAGATGGTGATGCGTGGTTGGTGTGACGAATTCTCTCAGACTTTAGTCTTGAATTTCTAGACCGGGACCCATATCTCATTATTAATAGCTCCTCCGTTGTTCTCACGTGCCTTCAACCTTGAACCAGCACGCACATCCAGGTAAAATTTGCTGACTTGGCGTGGAATCGAATTCAGAGCCTTCGGGTAAGAAGCAGTCTTGCCATTCCTAGATTGCAGGACCGGATGAATTGAACATATTTGAGATTATATTGAGAAGTCTTAGCAAGCTTATTTTGTGGACTGAAAGCAGCTGTATGTTTGTATTCATGAGAAGAATCTCCTTAACTGCCTGATCGAGTTTAGAGTACCCAAGAAGCTAGTTTATCTGGTAACAGTCTGCCTAAGTGAGACAGAGGACGAGATAAAACTCTATAGCCAACTCGCGAAGAACATTGACATAGTTTACTAGGGGGAGGTAAGGAGGTAGTCTGTCTCAACACTTTTATTTTAACATTTTGCTAGAGAAGATTGCGACGGAAGGATTCCTGTAGAATGTTGATGGACACTGCAGGCAGCAGGGACGAAAATTACACACCTGGCCTATGCTGATGACGGAGTACTACTATCCAGATCCAAGTGGAGCCGAGAACCGCGGTCGTCTTGGTGAACAACCAGTGACTATGCTACTGAGCTATTACGCTTGCCAGCAGTATCGGACTCTTCATCAAAGTGAAAGAAGTTCACATACGGTAGACGGCCAGTAAAGGTGATATATTTTAACCCGCGTGGGAAGAGATCACTTGGTAGATTGAGAAAAAGACGGAGTAACGGATTGCTTAAGACTTGAGGCAGATCGACATTGGGAACGACTGGCGGGAGAGAAGAGCAAGTGATAGGATACGGTGCAGAACTTGTATCAAACTGCAGTCCTCTGCGTCCGATGACATGCGATGTAATGAAGCCAATTTTACTAATATCAGCTTCACCACATCCGACCATTGGCTTATGGTAATAATAATCTTTTCTCTCACTTATATTAGCAAGATCGAATACCAAGAAGACGTATTAAGTTTTAATAATTCATGCATTTTTTGGTTATATCTTTAGGTACTTGTACTATGTGCACGTCTGTTCGTGAATGGCTATCAAACTGCACTGTACTCCTCTAAAATCAAGAACGAAACCGTATTTATGGCTTGCATATTTCACACGTCTGTACAGAGATATGAATTATTGTACAATGTGGAACTCGAGGAAAGAGATACCCGTGACGAATGAAAGTAGTATATGAAAAGGAAATCTGAACTTAAATCCGTGTGTTGATAACAGACATTATATGAATAACTATGATACTGAAACATACAAATATTCTACTGTGTATTATTTGAACCGTTGACAGAAACCTACTGGTGTTGTTTATACTTCCAGTCTGCATCCACAGAGCATTTCAGATCACAGAGGGCTTTAAGGTGGAGGGGATTTAGCAGCGATTGCATAAACACGGATTTATTATTTCACCTCATTTAGAGAAGGGTTGTGAGGAAGGAAATGACGAGGGAATGGACGGAGCGTTCCAGTTCGTGAATGGTTGAAGCTCAGCGGTATGGGTGAATTCTAGAGTACATGTTGGCATACGTTTGTTCTTTTTGGTTATTTTCCAACGTTCATGTTTAATGAAATGAAATGAAATGAAATGAAATGAAATGCCTTTATTTTCCTCCGATCTACAGCATTGAAGCCTTATTGATCTATTAAGGAGAAAAATAATAATGCCCAACCTAGGCAGCTTAATCTAACATACACATATAATAATTCCTGCAAAATAAACATATCTAACCCATGTAAATAATAATAATCAATTAGCAACGAGGCAGAATGGTCTGTTGTCTCTGGTATAAAACAGTATGGCAATATGGCAATGAGAAACTAAGCTGGTAACATATTGCTATGTAGAGTACGATGTTGTGACAGATTTGCATCTGCACTTTAAACAAGACAGTATGACAGTATGACAATGAAAAACTAAACTGGTAACATATTACTATGTAGGGTACGATGTAGTGTTAGATTTGCATCTGCACTTTAAACAAAGAGTATATCACTTCCGGCCGGGTTCGCACTCAGCACATTCTTCCTTGAACACTGACCTCACTGGCTCTCTACTTGAGTTGCAAACCTGGCTTCGTATTTCCTCCACTGTTGTGCCGGTGTGCAATTATTCACCTTACGTTTCTTTACTGTTGGCCACTATTTGCCTCTGTTATCTCACTATATTCATTATCTTTAGAATCCAGACTACTTATCACATTAACTGAAAGCGTGTTCACTCACCATTAACTTGGACCCTCAGCTTATATACCAACCATCACCACCTATTAACTTTATCCTTAACACCTATCTAATTTATAATCACTCTCTTCCTCTTCACTGCACACTTTACCTCCTGCGAATTTAACTATTTAATCACTCTTGTCATAGTTAACGAATACCACACAAACTCCGCTATTCTCATGTATACACCAATTTACTTTCTACTGCAGATTGCCTTTTTTGTTTCTTGTCACTATGCCTTCGTCCAATTTGTTCTTACCCCATATCTCCCTTAGGCTCAAACTTCTCCCTATCGCTAGGGCACCTCTTGCTTCTTCTTCCTGCCTCCCAGCCGTATTTTCACTCCGTTTGTGTGCTCTTGTCACATCTTGCATTTCCGTCCTCACCAGCTCCTTAATAGCAGCCCTGGTCTCCCTGGTTTCCTTCCTTATTTCCCTCCTCATCTCAGCTGTTACCTCTCTGGATTCTTCTTCGATCGATTTGAAAATAGCATCTTTCAGGTTAATCTTTTCTTGCTGTGAGCTTAGGCCCAGTGTCTTATTTTCTTTGGTTCTTTCTTTATCTCCAGGTCCGTCTTCACCCACTTTACTCTCTCTGGCTTGCCTTTCTTCCACACTCTTCCCAACTATCTGTTCGTCCTTCCTATTCTCTTCCATTTCCTGTAATGTCTTTGCTGTCCACACTCTAGTCCATTGTCCATTGGATACTACTAGTTGTTGACCCTTAATATAGGCTCTTAACCCTTGTATTTTAGCCCTGACTAAATGTTTTTTCAGAGTGATTATATTCTTTACTCCTTCTCTTCCCATGTCTCTTTTAATCCAAATTTTTGTGCTACGTATATTATCTGCGCCTCTTATCACTACTTCCGCCATCAAGGTGGAAAACAACTTCGGTTTTATCGGCCTATCACCCCGTTTTTTACCTATACTTTCCACATCATCAATATCAACTTCACTAAAGTTAATTTTCATCATTTTCTGAATAACTTCCACAACTTTGTAGGTTGTCAGCACTTTGTCTTCCCCTTTGTCTTCCGGTACTCCATATATAAATAAGCATTTCTTCCTACGTTCTCCGTTGCTATCTTCAATTTCTACTTTCAGCTTCACCAGGTCTTCCTTCATCTCCCTTTTTTTTACCTTTAATGATATCATTTATCTCTCACTTATTTCCACTTTCTTCGTTGTCTCGTCTGTTTTTCCCTGTATCCAACGCCTCATATGTTCAAATTCCTTAATTTGTTCTTTCATCATGTTTTTAATCTGCTCAAACGGACATACTTCTTCCACCACTTCTTTCACCACTCTTCTTATGACCTCCACGTCTTCCCAGTTCATGTTACCACTGGAAGTCGGGCCAGGGTTCACCTCCACACCTCCTATGGCTAACAGTACCATAATCACCGCTGCCACCAGTATCATCTCGCCCATCATTCTTGTTTCCACTTTACCTCCTGTTTCCTTTTTCCATCTCCCCTGCCATCTTCCAATAGCTGCACGATATTGGTCCACACCAATCATCTTCCTCTTCCCTCCTGTCTTACTTATCCACTCACCGGTCACACTCCACACCGGCTCTACCGGCAGCTCAACTCAGCACGACTGTCACCGAACGCTGACTAGGTTAGACTGTGATGTTCAGGTTTAGTGCTATATGTATTTCAGCTGTAGAGTTCGGTGCATCTTCTTCTTTATCGGATATATGATAGATAGTGGTGTAGTGGTTATTGTGATTAGCTTCCACCCCCTGGAGGCCCGGGTTCGATTCCCGGCTCTGCCACGAAATTTGAAAAGTGGTACGAGGGCTGGAACGGGGTCCACTCAGCCTCGGGAGGTCAACTGAGTAGAGGTGGATTCGATTTCCACCACAGGCACCCTGGTAGTGGTTTTCCGTGGTTTCCCACTTCTCCTCCAGGCAAATGCCGGGATGGTACCTAACTTAAGGCCACGACCACTTCCTTCCCTCTTCCTTGTCCATCCCTTCCAATCTTCCCATCCCCCGCCAAGGCCCTTGTTCAGCATAGCAGGTGAGGCCACCTGGGCGAGGTAGTGGTCATCCTCCTCAGTTGTACCCCCCGACCCAGAGTCTGAAACTCCAGGACACTGCCCTTGAGGCGGTACAGGTGGGATCCTTCCTGAGTCCGAGGGAAAAACCGACCCTGGAGGGTAAACAGATTAAAAAAGAAAGAAAGAAAGAAAGAAAGAAAGAAAGAAAGAAAGAAAGAAAGAAAGAAAGAAAGAAAGAAAGAAAGAAAGAGCTATATATGCATTGTTAGACTGTTACGTCTCTTTGTCTAAGATCACCTACGTGTGTGATAGTAAGAGTCGATATTGTTGTTGCTAAGTAATTCAGAGGCTAGTAACGCCTTACTGTCACCAAACAAAGAAGTAATCTTTGCAGGTGCAGTCGATTACAGCGGAGACAGTAAGGCAATATGGTCCAACGACGGAATTGCGAACTTGCAGTTAACAGAAGCATATTATTCCAGTTGAGAGATAACTGAATATGACATGTACGATGAACATTAGGCGTGGAACATCATCGCTTACACCCTTCCATGATTGCTGAGCCCGGGCATCGAAGTTCCGAAGTTCAATCCTCCATACTTTCATTCAGAGCAACAGCTGCGCTTGAGAGCAAATGAGTCATGGTACTGTCCGGCTAAAATAAAAGTGCGCATGTAACATAAATATCTTGAAAGTAGGGCACTATAGCGAGAGGGATACATTAATCTAAGAAATAATGGAATTCATTTTTACCAAATTCAAAACACAATTTTATTCACTGAGAGATAATTGGTGAAAAATTCTGTACACACATAAGATGCCAAGTAAATGCCTGCGTGGAAATTTTAAAGATATGTTACACTAACTTATCCCATGGGTAATGCCATTAATGTCTTCATGAGCTCGTTATACACTCTTGAATTGCATTCTGACATTCCAAAGCCCGAAACCGCTCAACACTGCATATACAACAAATTCATTACCAAATATCAGGGACTTTCCCATTCACTTTGATAACGATATAATTAGGATATCCACGCGTTATAAAGATCAATGACCCTGTTTACCCTATGTCAGAAATACCACCGACTTATTATTGTGGAAGAACAACATAAATTACACGAATACGTTGGCATCTCTAGTGGTTTTTATGTTCGCGATTTTGAGTGCATTTAATAAGTACGTTCCACATATATCAACAACTCACCTAGTCATGAAAATCCCGCCGTCGCCTATTATTAGCTGTTCCTATAGTATCACATTACACATTACCACACTACCGAATACATATGCCTCTCCGGGGTAACCAACTTATTAATACTATTTACAATGTGGACATTACAGTGCTCATGAGCCTGTAAATCCAAAACTGAATCACCACACACATACGCAAGACAAAAACAATAACACATAATAAGGTGGAGTACCTCCCCTGTAAACAAGGCAATAAAATACAATCCAATGCTCTTCGGAATCTGTGACTCACAAAGGTCTTCTGGTATCGATCCAAGGACTTCGATACCAGTCGGGTATGATCCACGACTTCCTGACTCGAGGTACTAGCTAAAATTCCCTAACTACGACTTTACTGTAATACCCTGATTAGGGGGAAATGCATCTACTGCCAGCTCATTAAACACAGAACCTTCGGATGGTAAAGACAAATTACTCCGCAAGCGATTATTTAAGTATTGTGCTTTAAAATGGGCGAAACTATCTCTGCAGGTCAAGAGCATCACACGCTTGGGACAAAGCCGTTAGAAGAAACAAAAACAACTGAACAGTCTCGAGTCTAGCCTCTTTTTCATCCAACCACTCTGAGACCACTTTTCACTCGACTAGGTAACACGCCCTGGCCAAATTGCTGAGCGCATGCACACAATTCCATCGGGAATAAACGATTAATTATAAATTCATCTACCGAATGTTTACCGGTGATATTATCCTCCGTGGACATTATTCACATACCATTAACTTTCTTCCAATGCCTCCGCAAATTACACTACTGGCTTATATTACTTTTATTATTATTATTATTATTATTATTATTATTATTATTATTATTATTATTATTATTATTATTATTATTATTATTAATACTTCTCAAGTCCTGCATATCTGTACATATTCTCTCTATCGCTCTCAATATCAAACACATGTATTTAATATCCACACTATTCAAATACCTTCTAGAATATATTAAGATGACCCTTCCCGACAGGGAATTAAAGTATTAATACTTCACACACTCGCATATCTCCTAGGCCATTTGATCGCACCTCGAGTGTTCAATTACCAGCATCCTTAAACTAAAGGAGGATGTCTATAACAATGAAAAATCATTTCTGAAGCAACTTGGCAATTAATTATAATCGGAACATAGGTAGATGCTGCCAGAGGATTTAATTGGATATATTATGGAAGTCAGCTGAATTGTTTAAATTCACGAGTGCTTCATCAAGCACACATAACAACTTATAGGGCATTAAACACTAATTCATGTAGTTTCCCAGAGATAACTCTTGTGATTAACCAATAATCACCCAGAAGACAAGAAAATAATGCTAATAAAGAGACTATGCCCCTTTGAGACTCGCATATCTCCCTATCTACGCACTATACATAAAATTAAAATGCGTGCTGATGTATTTATCTAGAAAGTTAAATTATCATGTTAATGCGACCTTTGACGGATTTTCATGCTAAGATATCATTGGAATGTACTTATCGTCTCGGTATGTAACCTGCTGTCATCTGGCGATACCCATTTGGATATGGTTATCCATGACCACCATCTCGCTAGTAGAAGATCCTGGGTTCATCTGACTTTATGCTGGTTCCATGATGTACTGGTGACTGCTACCTCCAAGCCGTTGAAAATCCCACGCTATCTTTCCACTCAGGAATACCACTGGTACATAGGTGCGAACTCGTAGTTGTAAGTACAGGTTTCAAGGGGCACTCACTTACTGTACATGTGAGCACATATGTAAGTCTAGTTATTCGAAGTAATGTTTATCTGACTTGAAGATAAATGCGATAATTGTAGTGACCACTCATAGGTTCGAGATGGACTACCACAAATAGATCGGCACTCGCGTCCCGTTCATTACAGATAGCGATGGTGGAGAATTTACCTATACCCCAAACTGAGTGTCACTCTTCACTTACTCATCCTTGGCTAATACGACTACATTTATTCGATAGCGTTTGTAGCCTCGGGTATCTTCACACGAGCTAAACATAGCACAATAATCTAGTTCTCCGTAATCACTGCCTCACTACACACTGACGATTACAGATAGCGCGACCCGGTTTCTAAATGAAACTCATTTATTTAGCCTGTCTAGAATGTCACTTATTATAATATCTTGTATTCACTTCATCACAAGAGGAGTACTGATCACATGTAATTGCTATCAACATCACACACACCTATCATACAATGACTGTCGATATGTGCACAAAAACACTTAATCTGCAATTTAACGTGAACCTCACAAAGCATGACATAGAATAAGCTGAAATGTGCAATGTGAAACGCCTCATGTAGTCGACTAGTGGAGATCGCTATGGATAGGAAACGCCCCTCCCACTTTTAGATATTCGCTTCTTTAATAGTTATCTTCCAGATTCGAATGGACGCTTAATTTGAAGCTCTTTATGCAATCTATCTACTGAATTATTTTCATTCAAATCGGATCGTGTGATACATAGTAATTACGAATGCGTCGTTTGAATTTTATGCGCGAGTGGTGGGGATGATGGGAACTCACAGCTCTGAGTTCAGAAACCCCCAAGTGCCATCTGGCATTTATCACTGCAATGCTGTCTTAAGTGGTGTCGTTAAGAACGCACCGAGAATAAATCACATATTTACATCGTTAAATACTGCAAATTATACGGAGTTGATTGATATTTCTTATGTAGTTTTCCGAGGCTTGTGACGAATTATTATTATTATTATTATTATTATTATTATTATTATTATTATTATTATTATTATTATTATTATTATTATTATTATTATTATTATTATTATTATTGGTGATCCCGCTATTACGCGTAATTGGGGCTCCAGCCTAAGAACTCGCAGAGCGTCTTACGTATCCCAGACATGGCATAAAATGCTATTTGAAACCAACTATATAATAAATCGATGCGGAAAACGGCACATATGTCTTACGGGCTTGCCGGCATATCTAGTAACGTGCTATGGAACGGTTTCATCACGACGAAATGCAATGTAAAGTGGTACAGATCAGGGAAAGTTAGTACTTCTCCCTTTCCCATTTACTTTAGGTCGGTACTAATATGAATTATGCCCAGCTTTATGGTCAAATGCCCATCCTCGTGCCAACTCTATGTTGATGTAGTGGTTGGTTGTGTGGTGTGTTATGTATATATATTGAGAGGTGTGTATCAAGACGAATACCAACACCACGGTCCCAAGCCAGAGGAATTAACCGTACGCGAAAATGAGAATTGCATGTAAGTATTTCAGCACTACAGCCCGAGCGTGAACCTATTGCAAGGCCCTATGAATTGAAATCTGCTACACTGAACATTCAGCCGAGGATCCGCACAGAATGGTGATACTTCATATCTGTTAATTTATTACTGTTAAACTATTAATTCTAAACAGATTCAAACAATGAAATTGTATGCTTTAGTTGAATTCTCATGTTTCTTCCGTCAAGAACCTTCGGAGCAGTACGTTTTCTGATTGTAATAAATTATATTTGCGAGTAGTGAAGTACCTCATATAACTTCATTGTACAGATTAAACCTGACACTGATGCAACCATTTTCTAAAGTAATTAAGAATATTTATGGCGAAATTTCCAACACTTCTGTTCGGCTAACTTCCCAATTTGCGAGGTGAATGTTTGTAAAGCAAGAATGCACTGACTCGATCGCAAAGTTTCCTGAGAAGTAGGGCCCTATAATGGACGCACATATATCCTGAGTAATGATATGCGCTGGCAGTCCAGGGACTGTGATAGAATTGAAGAATTCAACGGGATAATGCACCTTGCCATACTGATTGACGACTCCTTTCACCGACGTATACACCACCTTCTGCTCTTGAAGTCTAGCCATTATGGACCATTAATATCTCTGGCTTAGTTGTTCGTAAGTAATGAACGAATTTAATCCGATGGGATATTCCGTTACTTCCTCCCATCGTTTCATTGCCAAGAGGTAGAAGTATCTGACAAAATTGTGTGCTGTTGGGATTGTCTCCAATATGAACTCTCATATTTCGAATTGGAGGGATGATATCTATACAGTGGCATTAACTAAATATACCCTGGTTCCGTTGGCGACAACAGACAATGTCTGTCGGAATTCACCGGAGAGGAAGACTGGGACTGTTTCTCCACCAAGAAATACACTATGTTGTAATTCCGAACATATCGGAGCATCCTGCTTCTGTACAATTTTGTGTGCCATTTTACACTCACCACATATAATCAGTACATATTCCCACAAAGTATTCACTCTGTTGCTGGTTTTCGATGTATTGCACACAGTTGCCACAGCGTTGTCGAGATCAATGGGCACTTTAACAAGCAATGTGCTATCTTACTTGCCGGTAGAATTCCCGATGATGCAGTGGAAGCAATCTTGCCAACTCCTCTGAGTTTAACAAGTAACAAAATTAGGCACCAATGGAGAATTTTTTGCTACAGTTTAATACATCTCGGTAAACTGAGCCCTGCTCATCGATCAGCTTCGGCATGTATTCGCCATGTTATTCGTGCAGTAGCTCGTTTTTCTGCGATATTCTAAATTCAAGTGTTCCACATTATAAGGAGCAGGAAGTCTGTAATTAATCAACTGCTGACCTCCTATCGATAAAGTTATCTTTCAATGATCGAAGAGGATCATTTTCTGCATGTTCTGCATTCCAATATTGTCTGTGGCAGGTGGTGGCCGACTTAGCAAGTCCTCGGACATGCTTTCCTTGTACTTGTCCTGCAGATGTAACGGTTCTGCTGGAGAACAGTATACTAAAACAACTGCGGAAATCCGCGGAGCTTTAATGGACTGCGAGATATAGATGCTTTCCTCATAATAGAGTCCCAGTGAGAGACATCTTCGAGGAGACCCGGAGCTTTGCTGGCATTTTGGTAGGTGGGATGAAAGATCCCTTCTACTGTCCAAAGTCTCCTTCGGTAAAAGGTGCCCGCCTGTCTGTTGAAGGAATAGAAGGATGGAATTTCTTCATGTAATGGTTCTCTGGCAAAATTATCATTTTGCCAAATTACGAGAAATTACACCTAATTGGTGTTAAGTGGATTCAGAACAATATCCCTTGTGTTTTCACGCTGTAAGTTATTCAGGTGAACATCCAAATTAATTACCAACATATAGATTTATGGACT
The DNA here is from genome assembly GCF_040414725.1 of Anabrus simplex. Taxonomy (NCBI): domain Eukaryota; kingdom Metazoa; phylum Arthropoda; class Insecta; order Orthoptera; family Tettigoniidae; genus Anabrus; species Anabrus simplex. Next base: position 366,459,758 of record NC_090265.1, read on the forward strand.
AGGGATGCGAGAATCCTCTAAACAGTTAAGTACGTGCTGATATACCAACCGGTCTGGTCAGAACTTCATCATGATCATTCCGCAAAGCAAAAGTAATTATTTATGCACTTGCAAATGCACATTTTCCACTACTGCAATATTCAACATTGCTGTGGCACAACCCACCTATTATCTAATTCAGTGGACTTCCCATTTAAGGTAATATGAATGGTAGTGCCTAAAATGTACCTTTCGATAGGCACATTCTAAATAACCAGTTTGGTTCAAATATGTCCAGCAAATTTCCAGTTATAAGAAGTCAGCTCTACGTGCACCCATTGGGCTATGTCCGCTTGGACTTAGACTGTAAAACATCCGTTAATAATATCTCCCTTATTAATATTTCTATCGAAAAAAGTGTCCATGAGAAAAGTTTTAGAATTGTATATCCATCAAAACTGGTAGATTTCCATAGAGGTTGATCAAGGATAGTTTGTGGGAGAGTAAAATCACAGATTAGATCTCCCTATACACCCCCAGTCCATTCAAGGATTTTGAAATTATATGGGCCCTAAAACCTATCTTTCGATAGGTGGATTCCGAATATGAAGTTTGTTTGAAATGTGTTCAGTAGTTTTTCAGTCATGAGAACTCAAACAGACAAGCAGGCACAAAAGGTAAAGACTATGCAGATAATCATTATTTAACCTGAAACGGATACTATAAGGAAATGTTGCCAGAATAATTATGTACAGACACACGGTCGTTAAGATCTTTCTTTTTACGTCGGTAAAATTTCGTATTTTGAAATAATTAGTATGAAAGTAACAAGAATTATTTGCTGGTACTAACAGTTAGGGTGGGAACAAGACTAGGTGAATATTATCGGCAATGAAGTGATAATGGTAAGAAAACTTTTGATGAAGGTATTACGTTTGACAGCTAGTGTTGGAGCAGTGTGATGCAAATAAATGATGACAGATTACCGTGCTGATTGTATGTAGCATTCAAGGACTTATTAAAGTGGTCACTAGAGTCTGTCAAGTAAGCAATGTTCACATATTTGCTCTCAACACTTCTAAGAAAAAAATACATAGTTATAACAAAGAAATCTACACCATCAGAAAATCTTTCGAGTTGACGCCGAAAAGCGACCTGCATGTCTGTGAGGTTGGATCCCCGACGCAGAAAAATTAACTAATAAATGCTAAAATACCCGACCACGCCGGGGATCAAAGGCCAGCATACTAACCATTTAGCAATGGGGGTCCTTATAGTGGACAACCAACTGATCGAGATCAAAATTTTGATATATTTAGAGTGTAAAATTAACGATAACTGGGACCCTTCTGTGGAAATCAAATGCCGGATAGAAAAGCCAAGGTCCATCTTCCTGAGCGTGCGGCAACTCCTAAGGTGTGAATTAAACACAGAGCTTAAAAAGGGAACGGTGAAGTGTTTCGTTCTCTCCATCCTACCACAAGGTGCAGAGGCCAGGACGTTAATAGAAGCCACAGATAATACAAATCCCAGCTTTCCATATATGGACATTTATTTTTTTATTTTTTATTATTTATTAATTTACTTCTTTATTTATTTATGAAAGTGTAGAAGTTAGGACTCTTGGAGCTCTCTTACACTTAACCACATGCATACCTTTTTAGGTTTTTAACTGCATTAATTTTAAAGACCGTGGTAAACAATTACATTTAATGAAAATTTATAGGCTAAATAGGGAGTAAGGAATATAAAAGTATTACCTGAAGAATGTCTAAGTTAATACTACAGTATCTACTAACTAGCTTAAATTGCAACTTTTCTATTGAACATGAGGCAATAAGAAATGAACTGAATATTACTATGTTACAATCTCAGTTCACTAAGAACCATGCTATTATATAAGTACGTTAATAACTCTGTTCTCAGTAACCAATGCATTATCTTAAATGAAAAGAGAAAAACGTAGGTGATAGAACTTGTTACATACCGTTGAATGTTGAAAGCCTCGTAGATCGACGTTTGACTAATTGAGGATATGGGTTGGTATGTCCACCTCTTGAAATCTTCAACACTACACACGACAAAAAGAATATAGCCATACTGATGACCAACATATGGACCAGATCAGAATAAGAATATGATTACCTACAAGAAACATACCAGTAGGTTGTAGAGTACAACGCATATGAAAGGAATAATAATAATTATGTAAAGCATGAATGGAAATATGTCGAGTGCTTAAGATGAAATATTTCTCAACATTAAACATCTCTTCGGCTCGCCTTTACTCCAAAATACGAGCCCAAATTACAATTGTGAGCTGTGGCAAATTTCTCTAAATGTCAACGTCATTTACAGGCGTCCCGGTATGATAATAGGGTAGTGTAAAGCCTTGAGTGAGAGATTAGCTGTGTCGTAATAACGCTATAAGTTAATCTGAACTTCCACTGTCGGGGCGTGTTTAACAGATATATAATGAGAGGGACCACCCGTTAACTTCAATATTTATGCTCCACCACATTTCTCACTGTAGGAAATATACTCCATGACCGAGGTGGCAGTAATTTTTTAGCCAATGATGTTGTTTTATGAGTCGTCATTTGTATCATTAAATCAATAGTCTTTTATCTGAATCCGAATTAGATTCTATGATTACATTCAGAGAATAGTAGTTTATCTGAAAGCCCTATCCTCTTGATGTAAGGGTAGCTTTACTATCTTTACCTGGAGGTGTTAAATTTTATTCCTGGCTCGTCCAGTGGACTTAATCCTGATGTGGGTGTTGAAACGTAATCCACTCAGCCTCTTAGGGGTAACTGAACATCTGTCTGATATATATTAAATGCGGCCACAAAAACCTAGTAATATTGCTGATGACATAGCACTCCAATTAAGGCAATCTGGCGGGGCAGCTTTCACCTTGACAGGACAAAGGCCCTTCTATTTTAAGGACCGTATGAGCTACGGAAGTTTATATAAAACATCTTCAAAACTGGCGTCATAGTAATTCAGTTCAATCAATCAATCAACCAATCAATCAATCAATCAATCAATCAATCAATCAATCAATCAATCAATCAATCAATCAATCAATCAATCAATCAATCAATCAATCAATCATCTGCTTAGCGCCATCGCCCAGGAGGCAGATTCATTATCTATTATTTACCTAGCCTTTTCTACGTTTTCAAACAACTTTGTGATTTATCAAACATTTCCCTTCATAAATTATTCAAATCCTTTACTCCTTGTCCTATAAATGAATATCAGCACCAATTTGTCCTCTCGAATTTCAACTTCATATTCATATTATGATCTTTTCTGCTTTCAAGAGCTTCGCTGAAGCTTAATCGTCTACTAAAATGATTACACGCCATCTCTCCAACGACAGCTCGGAACATACCATTTAGGCCAGCATTTCGTCTTTTCAACCCTCAAGTTTGCAGCATTTTCGTAACACTGCTCCTCAATGGACCACTGATTACGCCCTGAGCCTCTGGTCAAATAACTTCTAGGTTACACGGTACATCCAATGGTTACTTCCCTGAGGTTAGGATCAAAAGACCTTTTATGCTCTTTAGTTACAAACTAGCTACGTATTCGGCGGCTTCGCACGGGAGCAGTTGTGAATTTAAGGCGGTAGATTACTTTTAACCAAGGACTTATAAGAATTCCTTGTATACATTAGTCGTTTTCCCTACGCTAATGAACACGCGAAAAGTACACGTAAAGCTCTCCATGAGAAAACATTCTCCTCTGAGATCAACTCCAGCCACGCTAAGTGTCTGATACTGTGCTACAACCAACATCACACCTACCGCAACAAAACAAAACAAAACAAAACAAAACAAAACAAAACAAAACAAAACAAAACAAAACAAAACAAAACAAAACAAAACAAAACAAAACAAAACAAAACAAAACAAAACAAAACAAAACAAAACAAAACAAAACAAAACAAAACAAAACAAAACAAAACAAAACAAAACAAAACAAAACAAAACAAAACAAAACAAAACAAAACAAAACAAAACAAAACAAAACAAAACAAAACAAAACAAAACAAAACAAAACAAAACAAAACAAAACAAAACAAAACAAAACAAAACAAAACAAAACAAAACAAAACAAAACAAAACAAAACAAAACAAAACAAAACAAAACAAAACAAAACAAAACAAAACAAAACAAAACAAAACAAAACAAAACAAAACAAAACAAAACAAAACAAAACAAAACAAAACAAAACAAAACAAAACAAAACAAAACAAAACAAAACAAAACAAAACAAAACAAAACAAAACAAAACAAAACAAAACAAAACAAAACAAAACAAATCAAATACCCATATACCCCGTATTAAGCGTCACGTGTTTGTGATATTGATATCAATAGACACGTTTCTCTCCTCGAAGTCACCTTACAAAAGAAATGCCAGGACTATAGTGGATTAAAGAGGGACATTTTCAACCTGAATAACATCAGGCTAACTTGCATGGGGACCTTGCTTGCTATGTGCGTCTCACAAGGTGACATCACACCTACCGCAACAAAACAAATAACCAGCAGCAGCAGCAGCAATGCAATGAAAACTAACGCCCATATACCCCATACTCATTTCTTTATTTTTGAATGACATTGTTTTTGTGTTTTCTTTGTCTTAGGCAGCCTTCGAGTGGAGGAAGATTTGTAAAATAAAAAATAAATAACTGTTGAGCAATAGATATTGTAATGGAGGACAATCTATAGGTGGAACTTATGTGCGCCGTATTCTCCACTGAGTTCAGCCATGCTAAGTGTCTTATACTGTGCTACAACCAACAAGTGCGCAGGGGTTCTCTTTTGATACTCAGACAAAACATATATATTTGCCAGACTGAGATATGGATCGTAGACTCCCTGTAGTGTAAATGATAGGAGAAAATCGTGCTCTTGTAAATTTTGTACCTGCCAAGAGGAATTTAGCTTTTTTCTCTGTAAATTAATATTTGTAATTCTCTCAAGTTTTTGTACCTGATATTTGGACTTCTAAGTCCACAATATTGTAGGAACTGACGAGCTTTCGTGATATATCCTTCTCTCCAGCCATTAAATCTTTGGGGAAAAGTTTCATTGAACGTAATATCCATTTCTTCCCGCTCTAAACAACAATAACCACTACACACACATTTCCAAATTTTTGAGAAAGAATTCTGAGCACTGAAAAAATGATCTTTTTTCGCTTGGACAAGGCTTCAGTTATAATGTGCAATGACAGTTTAAGAGTAATAAAATGATTTGTAAGATATGTTATTATATTTATTAGCAGTTTAATGTTACTGGCTCTACGTCCCACTAACTACTTTTACGGTTTTCGAACTATTACCAATTTCAAATTACTGATGAGGATTCTATGATTTTTAATTAGAGGTTATTTCGAAAATGTAAAAGCATTAAGACTCGAAGAGTTCTTAAAGAGTTCAAAACGAAAACACACACAGAACAAAGGTAGGGGGTGTTTGCCGGACTGTTCCGCTGGGATTTTGAGACGACGTCACGTGACGAAAGTCTGACTCAAGGTGAAATGAAAGACACGTTAGACAGTCGATTCAATACAAGTTTATTTACAGGTGGATGATAAAATTCTTTACGGGTATTATGTTTTTGATGTAGTTTGTTGTGAACTACTTCATATACCGGTAGCTGGTCGTGTGCCCTTATGTAAGTGTAAGCTGAAGTCTGAGAAGAGTTATGATGGCACAGTTCAGTGCTATTCAAATTCCTCTTTCCAACGATACCAAACACAATCATGTTTCAAAACATAGTTATTTTTCAAGATTTCTTACACCATTTAATACACAATTTAATACGTCTACCACAAAGATATCGTTATATCGAACGTAAGGTTTCCAATCCAGTGATAAACAAATTACGAGTTGAAATTTATATTCGGAAGTCGATATAAAGCAAATTAATGAATCCTCATATTTTCGATCAAACATAACTTTGCCACTAAGCGGTGTAACGCTACTGTTGTGGCTCGAATATCTCGGATTTGGAGAATGATTCCTAACGATACCCCTCATGAAGGGTTAAAATTCATATTTAGACGGTGAAATTGCTGATATTTGAAAACAAATTCCATTTCCAAATTTTGGATCCTTCCCTTTTCACGTCATTCGTATGGGATGTGGGCCATTTTCTTATGCGAATGTAAGGCATCAAATAAATGCTCTCTCGTCTCTCAAAAAATACTTAACGATCAGTTTTCTGGATGACTACAACAATGGGCATTCATTAATGAAGATTTCATTTGCTTACTATGTCCACTAAATCATGCAATTTGCCAAAAGCCAGTGTTGTTACTACGATAATATTTTGTTTTAGTAAGTTCATCCCCATGTAAACTAATTCCTTTCTTTTGGCATCATTAGACTAACTGCTTGTTAATCACCAGTATAGCTCCGTATTGCAACCAAGTTAAAAATATAATTGTTTCTAACACTTAAGGTTAACCACTGTATATTATTTTATGTTGTTGTTATTTAAAATGTCTTTTCAAAATGCTTTTCAAACTTCAGACTTTAGTTTAATTTTCTCCCTCACTCCATGTGCACACTGCAGAGAGGTCTGGAGTTGAATACAGGCTTTTGGCACGCAATCTAGTGATTATAAATTGTATACCACCGCGTTTCCGACCCTGCCTGCGAACATTCTGATCGTGAAACGTTTTTCGACCAAACGGACTCGAACCGGATAACGACGGTGTCAGACCATATAGACTTCACGCCTTAACGTTCATGGCCACCAGGTGGGCACGTTATTTATTCGCTTATGAGGTTTAAAAATGTCGTCAAGTCTGCCACAAAGTAAGCTTATTTCGCGCAAGAATGCAGTTGTTTCTTCTGACTTATCCCACGACATTCCTACATGAATACATAACATTACTCGCAGAGATATTATCCATTCGATTTCTTTCTTATTGGAACTAGTAATTTTAAAAACGTCTTTAGATGTAACTTCATATATTTTAATTTTCACAATAGCGTTAGAGGAATGCTCCTCTTCTCTAAATGGTCGATGGCGGAATAATTATAATTACGATCCCCATCCCGACTCTAAATTACACATCCTTCTTCTGTAAATTATAAGTTATCCTATTTCAGTTTGGACGACCCACATACTATAGAAGCATAGTTCAAATCCTTAATACCTAAAAGCTATCTGTGGAGCGACCTGTTGGATCAGATAGGAGTTACTGTGCTAAGATACCACGTCGTACTCCAGCCTACACTGCCAGCGGTTGGTTTGAACAGACTTGAATCATGTGGTATATAGATAATGGAAGTTTGGTTTACTTAAACATGCTAAACATTATCTTAGGTCTTTGTCCTTTAATTAGGTAGTAATAAAAGTCTTGCTAATTTTGAAGGAGATCAGTTTTCTTGCTTTATCTATTTTTATCACCAAACAACAATAGCGAAGGCACGACTCAAGGTGAGTACTTCCGAATGATTAACAGCCTATTACACGACATCTCGAATCGAGCAGAAGGTTCATGAATGCTTTAATTCCCGTCAACTAGCAAGCCTCTATATCCTGAGTGAAGGATGTGGGCAAAGAGCTTACCTCAGCGCTGGATGACTGCCCGAAGACCTAGCCGCCGGACGTGGCGTGAGTTGGCCTTTACGGAGGATACTTAATAGCACAGCTGTCACAAGATCAAAAACTGCTGTCTTAAAACTGTCAGTACTCTACATCACATACTTGTCCGACCCGTTGGCTGAATGGTCAGCGTACTGGCCTTCGGTTCAGAGGGTCCTGGGTTCGATTCCCGGCCGGGTCGGGGATTTTAACCTTCATTGGTTAATTCCAATGGCTCGGGGGCTGGGTATTTGTGCTGTCCCCAACATCCCTGCAACTCACACACCACACACAACACTATCCTCCACCACAATAAGACGCAGTTACCTACAAATGGCAGATGCCGCCCACCCTCATCGGAGGGTCTGCCTAACAAGGGCTGCACCCGGCTAGAAATAGCCACACGAAATTAATTAATTAATTAATTAATCACATACTTTCCCTACATGCCTGGCAATGGAGTCACCCATGACCAGAGCCTCAGCCCCACTCTCATCAGATCCCCTCCACTCCTGGTCTCCCTCAACTTCCCTGACGCCTGCATGTTCTTTCACCTGTCATGTTTCGAGCTGTCAGTGGTGAGTTGGAGTGGAATGACATAAGCAGAAGTATAAGCTTGAGTGGAGTTTCAAAAGTAGGAATTATCATTATATGAGGATAAAAATGGAATTCAGCAGGAAAGATTGGACCTAATATGCATTTATAGGACGAGGAGTAAGAGATTGGAATAAATTATCAAGGGAAATGTTCGATAAATTTCCAAGTTCGTTGAAAATATTTACGAAACATTAATGTTTGCAATCGACCAGACCCACCAAATGTAACTTGGTAGAGTGATCAATTAGGACAAACGTGACAGTAATAGTCATTCAGCCGTAACATAATATGGTGAGTTATAGGGTCCTTAAAACTAAAATAACTAATGAGATAGCTACAGTGTTTACTATTATTTACAGTTGTTTACAAGTGCTCTCCTATTCGAGTGTTCCACTTCACGAACGTGGTCGAGCACACAGCTCCTCGTTGCGTCGAGCTACTGCTCTCCGTTACATCGAGCTCCTGCTCTCCAACACGGCTTCTAATAGTGCTGTGTTGTCCCTAGTACACATCACAACCTGACTCACACGCCCACTAAAGTTCATATAGCTGTCTGACCCGCTACTTGCTGGCGCACTCTAGAATGTCTCGTCACTGACTTGCGACTGTCTCATAACTGACTCAAGACTGACTGACTGTCGCCGGTTTCGCTCTTCATATAGGACTGCGGAAAATTCTCGCAGTTTCCGCTCCCAGGTCCTTCTAGGCGCCTTCTCTATTGTTAGTCAGATCCCAGCTTCTTTTAATGAACTTCCTTATACCGAGCTTAAATAAATCGCCGGGGCTATTGTTTTACTCCCCGCTGGCCTCCACCCACAATTTCACCGCTGCGCTAGTATATCGCCTTTCTTTTGGCAATGTTGTCTTTCACCCCCCCCCCCCCCTCCACATCCTCCTCCTCCCCCCCCTCCAAGTCGAGAGTTTTTTAGTCACCTGCTGCAACAGGTGGAAATACTGCGGATGTAATTTACCACTACCATCCACAGGGATCGATGACATAACGGAATTTTTACGAAAATCAAATGAAATGAGACAAAAATTCTAAAAATCTCCATTTTTCACTGTGACCTGTGCTTAGTTTTCGGAGACGAAACTCCTCTACCTCTATTAATGCTTAATTAGGCCTATTATTACATTATGGCGAGTGAATAAAACATCATGGTTAACCAAAAGTGTTTTAACCGTACTATTTCGTTTCATTTGTAGAACTGCAGCGAATAGGCTGAAAAGTAGTAGCTAAGACTCCACTATCCAGATTCCTAAGGCTGTGAGAATTCAAAGTTGCTTCACAATCGAATACTTTATTATAATGTTTAATCAATATGCGTTGCACCCGTTGTTTCATAACTTGCTCGATCGGATTTAAATCGGGTATTTTTCATGGCCACTCCATTCGTTGCGCCTGGTGCTCTTTCAGGAATTTTCAAACGATGCACTCTAGTATTGAAATGCAAGAATACTAAGTTTACTCATGTGATGAACCACGAATCACATGTTCCACTAAGATCTGGTCAATGGACCGTCAAGCCGTTAAGGATCTATTGCGAATAATCAGGAGATCGACTTTCGTGTCAAGACTTATGACTGTCTACACCATAATAGATCCATTTTCACAAACAACGGTAGACGATTATCTAAATTATACAACGCGCGAAATAGTATTAATTCGAGAACAGCACAGGTCGCCAGTGTCTTAGTTGCCACTGCACATGATCTCTGCAAACTGCGGTCTACCGAGCGAGTTGGCCGTGCGGTTAGGGGCGCGCAGCTGTGAGCTTGCATTCGGGAGAAGTGGGTTGGAACTCCACTGTCGACAGCCCTGAATGTAGTTTTCTGTGTTTCCCATTTTCACACCAGGAAAATGCTGGGTCTGTACCTTAATTAAGGTCACGGCTGCTTCCTTCCCACTCCCAGCTCTTTCCAACCCCATCATCGCCATATGACCTATCTGTGTTGGTACGACGTAAAGCAGATTTTAAAGAAAAAAGGAACAACTGCCATCTCCTGCCACGATATTGTATGTCCAGTGCAGGTATTTGAACGAGTCGTCGGAATCTTAAAATGGTCTCTTCTTAATTATATATATGAGGTTGATTTCACTTTATCCCAACCATAATACCAGGACTTTTTTTCTCCATGACTCATCTAAAACTAGACCCAGGGGTTAGATAGGTACCAAAAACCGTAGCCACCTGGAGAGTTGACCGTGCGGTTAGGGTCGCGCAGCTGTGAGCTTGCATCCGGGAGATGGTGGGTTCGAACCCCACTGTCGGCAGCCCTGAAGGTGGTTTTCCGTGGTTTCCCATTTTCACACTAGGTAAATGCTGGGGTTGTACCTTAATTAAGGCTACGGTCGTTTCCTTCCCATTCCTAGGCATTTCCTCTCCCATCGTCACCATAAGACCTATCTGTGTCGGTGCGACGTAAAGCAAATAGCAAAAAAAAAAAAAAAAAAAAAAGCCGTAGCCCAGACCATAGTGGTTGTACTGAATGTTTGGAGATAAAATATCACTACGTTCATTCTACTTTAAACTAAATGAATCCTTTATTATTTTCGGAAGAATTTTTTTGAACACATTGCACACCCTGCTAAGTACAATGTACTAGCTAGTGTATGCTCATATTAGAAGAGCCACAGCTTACAAGTCACTACAGTAAACTCTTACCTATACTTCGTAACCATCACGACTTCCTTTGTTTCATCTCTTTCACTTGAATTTGCTTCTTTGTCAAGTTCGGAAATGGGGGAAGTCGTCAGCCCTACTTTGCATGAATACAGCTCATTGCTCTGGGCTGCGGAAGTGAGAAAGTTTGGGGGCTTGAGGTTGAAGAGGACGCATGCGTACTTAAGCTGCTGTTCTGACAGGATTAAATTCTCTCATTCCACTGCTTTCTCTGGAGCAGGCAGACATCGCCAATTTCTTAGAATACAACCACAATGACTTCAGGAGATTTGAAGACTGTTCGGAGCTAGTATGATAATTACCTTTAAACATGCCATTTATGCTTCCCCTTTAAGGAACCACGTTACTTCGTTGCGAATAGTAATAACTGAAATGTATCATTGTTGTTTTAAGCGAGGAAAAATCGATTTTTCTTAATTTCTGGTCTCTTCTCAGATATTTGGGATGAACTAAGTTCAGTTTTACAGCCGGATGCCTTTCCTTAGGCAAGCCCTAAGAGAAGTATTTTCACTATTGTTTGATCGGTATGTAGATATGTTGTGTATAAATAAAGAAGTGTGCAATAAGACAAACACAAACACGCAGTATTGGAGTTGGAGGAAGAACCAGAAGTAGGTAATATACCAGCTCAGCTGGGAATCAAACCAGCGCCCTCTGAATTAAAGGCCACTAAGCAGATCATCAACCAAAATGCTGGATAGCAAAATAACGTGATTATTGGTCCAAATGCGTCTTTGCATATGTATATTGTCCTTAGGTACGGCTCAGACATAACGTGTACTCCTCGGGTAATCTACAGAGTACAAACATTTTGCATTAAGAGAGACATGGGAAGAGAACGCATTAAAAATATAAGAATAATATTAACTAATTTGAAGTTTTGAAGTTTTGACTGACATGTCCGTCGGTTAAACTCTAGAATTCCACTTCTGATTGTTATAAGTCAGCCGCCAATAACATGTGAAACAGACGCTGTCGGGAAAATTGTTTACACAAGGGGATTTGAGGAAGATGAGAAGAAACCCATACGATGTACTTGGTCGGATGAAGAGAAATTACAACAATCGATGAAAATGAAGAACTGTTGGGAAATAAAGAAAGCTCAACAAATATTGATTCCGCTTGGTCCTAAGCGACCCATTCGCGAAGAAGAAGAAGAAGAAGATGATTAACTATTTTGCACAATATATGGGTTTTTCGCAGATCCTCCGTGGCTCAGGCGGTAGAGCGCCGGCATTTCACCGCTGACTCCCGTGGTTCAAAACTTGATCACTCCATGTGAGATTTTTGCTGGACAAAGCGGAGGCGGGACAGGTCTCCGGGTACTCCGGGTTTCCTGTAAATTTTTTATTCCACCAAAATTCTCCTATATCATTTCATTCCATCTGTCAGTCATTAATCGTTGCCCCAGAAGAGTGCGGCAGGCTTCGGCACCCGGCACAATTCCTATCCTTGCCGCTAGAGGGAGCTTCATTCATCCATTCTTGACTCGGTCGAATTACTGGAAACAGGACGTGAATTTTCATTTTTCATGTGTTTTTCGTATAATTTGGGCCTTTTGAGCCACAATGTAATTTACCAACATATCAGATTGTTTCTGTTGCAATATTATACTTCTACCGTAAGAACCATGATTCAGTTGACGAAGCGAGTTGGCCGTGGGTTTAGGGGCTCGCAGCTGTGAACTTGTACATGGTAGAACTGAAGACAGTTTTCCGTGGTTGCCCATTTTCATTCCAGGCAAATGCTGGGGGTGTACCTTAATTGAGACCGCGGCCGCTTCCCTCCCACTCCTAGCCCTTTCCTCTCCCATCGTCGCAATAATACCTATCTGTGTCGGTGCGACGTAAAGCCAATTGTACAAAAATTCTGTTGTAATGAAAGTATACACACGCATACAATTAATTAATCTCACTTTACTGTACAAGGTACCGTTGTTGAAATCATGAAGACAAACATCTTTCGCTGTCACCAACAATACAAATTAACGTATTCCTTGTCCCTTAAGTTTCAAAGTGGTACGTTTATTAGCTTATTACTAAAGTAGGAGAGATCAAATTAAACATCCGCTGGGAGGAATGTACACATCAGAACTCAACGAAATATTCTTGGTCTGCAGCTTTCCCCTTGGTTGTCCTTCCGAAGATGTCATAATCAAGAAAAAATTAAGTTATTCATTTTTTCTTCAGTTGTGCGAACAGTACGACAATTATTATTCGTGAAATAAATACCAACAACATATAAACATAATTAAATAATTCTAAATTGACTGATTCTTAAGGAAAACATCTCTCGCTGTCACTAACAATACAAATGAACGTTTTCCTCATCGCTAAAGATTTGAGACAAACATTCCAAATATGAAAATGAAATTTATGTTGGAAATGATCATGAAAAGAAGTCTGCAAAGTTTTAACAAAATGTTGATATTATGAATGATATCTCAGGAAAATTAAATTATACATATATAATTAGCTTAGCGTGAATACATGGCAGACAATGATTGTGATATTTTGCACCCAAACTTAAGTTAGTGTCACCTTAAATCATGTCCGGCTCCAAGGCTAAATGGTTACGTGCTGGCCTTTGATCACAGGGGTCCCGAGTTCGATTCCCGGCAAGGTCGGGAATTTTAACCATCATTGGTTAATTTCGCTGGCACAGGGGCTGGGTGTATGTGCTGTCTTCATCATCATTTCATCCTCATCATGACGCGCAGGTCCCCTACGGGAGTCAAATTAAAAGACCTGCACCTGGCGAGCCGAACATGTCCTCGGACACTCCCGGCACTAAAAGCCATACGCCATTTCATTTTACCTTGAATCATAATGACTTCCACTACTATATATATATATATATATATACAGTAAATATCCAGCTTAAATTGTATGTAGATTAGTAACTGATGAATGCATAGATACAAAGTTTAATGCCACTTCTTATACAACTCTTCAGTGTGAATATAATGAATTGTTACTAGCCCAAGTCAAGGCTCGCCCACACATGCTAGGGAGGCATCCATGGTTCCTCCACATGGGTGATACGGTGGTTCAGGTGAAGTAGAACTGGTAATTGAAGTGAAGGCTCACTGCGGGGTGCTAGAACCAACACATCACTTTGCTCTACGTAACCTGGACGAGGCGCGGACTGGGAAAGGGCCGATCCCAACCTAGGGGGAAAAGCCATGGCTGTGAACTCAGTCATGATAATGCCAAGTGGAGACTACGTGAGTAGGCTTACTGAAGGGAGAACACACCTGGCTAGGTTCGGGCTAGGGGCGGACCGTTGGATGGACGACTGAGGGGCGTGGTCTCTGCTACGGAGAGCCTGAGTTGTGGGAGGACAATGTTGGCTGTATGCCTCACCATGGATGGTGAGAACGACGTTGAGGGCCCTAGAAGGGGCAAAAACCCTATGATTGATTGAAATATGGATGCTTATAAAGAACCAATTTAAAAAATGTTGACATCAAGGGAAGCCAAGGAAGCTCCAGTAGAGCAGATCTGGGAGCAAGCCCAAGATGAAAAAATGGAGACAGAATTACCAATTGGACAGGCTGTCGCCGACTCAAAACAAAAAATGGCAACAGAAGCTCCAGTAGAGCAGACTGCTGTCAGAATCAATCAGCACGATACCAAACTTCTAATACAGGAGTGGAGAGTGCTGAATGCCACTTCAATCGATAAGACAGGAAGGGCAATAGTTTTAGCCCTTGGTAAAAGAGAATTTGAAGAGCTAAAAAAGAGAAGCCTTAAGGTTAAGCTCGGACTTGGGTAGATCAAGTTTCAAGACATCAGGGGAAAAACGAAACCCAATGTTGATAAAGATGTAGCTGAAGGTCTTTCAGGCCAATCTTCAGCATTAAAAAGGAGCTGTGGCAAATTTCGCCAAGAATTTCAAGTCCGAGGATATTGTAGTCGCCCTTATTCAAGAGTCATGCGTAGTCAAGGGCAGAGTAGCAGAACTGGCGGAATCTGGAGGTAAGCTGATGTACGATACAACATCGGAAATACCCAGAACATGTATTCTTGTGAACAGGAAATTAAAATGTCTCATGTTGCAGGAAGACTGTTCACGGGACTTAACCGTGGCCAAGATTAAACTTGCAAATTGGGAGGGACCCAGAGAAATAACCATAGGCTCTGCATACCTACCATATGACTCAACTAATCTGCCCCCATCAGAAGAAGTTCAGAACCTAATTTGCAACGCAAAGAGGAAAGGCAAACACCCAGTCCTTGGAGCAGATGCAAATTCACACCACACGGCGTGGGGCGGCAGGAAACTGCAATGCAAGAGGTGATTCTTTACTAGAGTTAATTATTGGAACTGAGTTGACGATCTAAACCTACTAAACAAGCCTACATTTATAAATAAAATTCGTAGAGAGGTAATAGACATTACACTAAGCATTACGCATATTGAAAACTTGAATACAGTCTTGAATACTGGAAGGTGCTGGAGGAACCATCATTGTCAGACCACCAGCATATCCAATTTGCAATAGATACGAGACTATGTGGGATTGAGATGTACAGAGATCTAAAAAGAACTAACTGGGATAGTTACAGAGAAGTTCTATGGAAGGCTGTACAAAAAATTCGAACTAACGTGGGAGGACAGAAAGAATTGGATGAGGCAGTGGAACTAATAGAAGAGGCTATTATAGACTCATTCCATGAAAACTGTCCTCTCAAAGTAAAAAGAAAAACACCAGAAAAGTAAGGTGGTGTAACAACAAACTAGAATATCATCTAGAAATGGTATGTGGGACGTATATCATAGGAAATTCACCGAGTATAACCTAGAGATACGGAAAGCAAAAAAGAAAATCTTGGAGACTGTTCTGTGAGAAAGTGGAATCAGACACTGAAACAGCAAGGCTCCAGAAGGTTCTGAAAGCAACCCATATAAATCACGTGGGGACACAGGGGAAACCAGATGGGTTATTTACTCAGGCGGGGAGGGACACGCTGGAGATACTAATGGCGTGTCACTTTCCTGAGGCTGAGAAGATTACAGAAAAAGAAACGGTTGGAACAGAGACCGGAGCTCGAAGAGCAGACTAGAACTGTGCCAACAGAATAATCCTATGAAGGCTCCGGGGCCAGATGAGATACTTCCGATACTCCTACAGGAAGGACGGGAGATACTTGCAAATGCCCTGACGGACCTTTTAAGAGCTAGTCTGGCTTTAGGGTACGTGCCGAAATCATGGTCTGAAGCTAAAGCAGTATTCATACCTAAGCCTGGAAGGGAAAATTATGCCAAAGTGTACAGACCATTATGTTTAACCTCTTCGTGCTGAAAGCAATGGAGAAGATTCTGGATAAATATATCAGAAGAAAGGTGCAACTGAGCTCAATGTTTCATGAAAATCAGTTTGCATACAGACCTGGCAGATCCACTGAAGCAGCACTCCACCAGTTGGTTTGTAAACTAGAGGAAAGCCTAGAATATAAAGAAATTGCACTGGCGGCATTTCTAGTTATAGAAGGTTCAAAGCATTGGAAAATAGCATGGTGAGTAAAACTGTCGTCGAATGGATTAAATCCATGTTAAGTGGAAGGAAGATAAAAACAACCCTGTTTGAAGAAACGCTCTGATGGTTAGGGCCACCCGAGGCAGTGCTGAGGGAGGAGTTCTTTCTCCTCTGCTGTGGAACCTCGTAGTGAACAAAATCATAGCTATGCTCGACGAACAAGGTTTTTATATACAAGGATACGGAGATGACCTAGTGATAGTGCTACGAGATAAGGTGATGAGTATTATCCAGAACCTCATGCAAAGATCACTTAACCTTGTGGAGAACTGGTGTCGGGAAGAACAACTATCAGTCAACCCGAACAAGATAACTCTGGTTCCTTTTACAAGAAAGAGAAGGAGGGAAATAAATCACTGAAGCTCTTTGGGCAAGATATATATATATATATATATGGAAGAACAGGCACTGCACCTAGGTGTAGTGTTAGATAAAAATCTAACCGGGAATCCACATACAGAAAAGAACATAACCCGGGTCAAGAACTTGCTGTATGCATGTAAAAGAGCTGTCGAGAAGGCATGGGGCCTAAGACCATCAATGGTAATGTGGATGTATACAATGATCATTATACCGGTGCTGGCCTATGCTGCAATCATCTGGTGGCAAAAAGTAAGCCAAGGAAAAGTCAGTAATAGATTGGATAGCCTACAGAGAATGGCATATATAGCCATAACTGGAGCTATGAGAACAGAAGCCTTGAATACTTTACTAGACCTCCCATCACTATGCAATTTCAAAAAAGAACAGGCTAGAATATATTCATATAGATTGGCACAATCAGAGTGCTGGAATGCACAAAGACCCAATCTGGGACACTGTAAAATTAACAGAGGAATAACAGAGGAAGTTCTACACATGCCTTCTGATCATATGATACCAAAGTACAACTTTTAAAAACCGTTTGAGACCCAGATAATGAAAAAAGAAGACTGGGATATCAACAAATTGAATACTGAAAAATAAGATATAGTATGGTGGACTGATGGCTCAAAAAAGGGGGACGGCACAGTAGGAGGGATCAACGGAGGAAGACCTGAGAGATCAATCTAGATGAGCCTGGGCAAACATAGTACAGTCTTTCAAGCGGAATTGATAGCTATCACAACATGTTTTGAAGAAAATCTGAAAATGAACTATAGGAATAAGAAAATTTTCTTTTTTACCGACAGCCAAGTGAACATTAAGGCACTAGAAGCAGTCCGGATAATATCAAGAATTGTCTGGTATTGCCATTCACTTCCCCTGATGCTCTCAAAGTACAACATTGCCATAATAATATGGGTACCAGGGCATGCAGGTATAGAAGGAAATGAAAAGGCAGATTAACTGGCCAGGAAAGGGGCAGAAACACATTTTGTAGGCCCAGAAGCTGTATGCGGAATTTCCTGTGGACAAGCCCGACACTACATAGCAAAATCCTCCAGGATGCAGGCTTGCAAAGGAACTGATAAAAGGACCAAACAAGAAGCATACTAAAGAATTGTTGAAACTCAGCAGAGAAAATACAAGATAGGTAATAGGACTGTTGACAGGATACTGCCATTTGAGAAAACACCTACATAGAATTGGAGTAATAAGAGACAATATATATGTAGGAAATGCAATGAAGCAAAGGAATCAGCTGAACACATACTTTTCGAATGGGAGGCGCTGGGTGGAATCAGACTCCCCACTCCAGGACTACCAGATGAAGAGAGAGGAAAATCCAAGACGACCCATTAAGAACAACCTGCAGCTTTGGGAGTCAAAACGTAGTATATGTCCGAATAATTAACACACCTCTTCCTCCTCCTTCTTATACTACTACGAGAACGACGAAAACGTTTGCGTCTCTATTGAGGAATTTCATTCTGAAAGTGGTTTTTTAAAAATCTCCCCCTTTTTTCTTTCTTGCTGAATTAACTCATACTAACTCATCGAAAGTTTTCCGTGACGTAAGGATGGGCAAAATTTAAAGCCGGGGCCTTAAGTAATGTAAAGCCCCAGAATGGTGTGAAAATGGCAAAACCACGGAAAACCAACTTCAGAGCTGCTGACGGTCGGATTCGAACCAACCATCTCCCGAATGCTTGTTCACAACTGCGTGACCCCAACCTCACGGCTTATTCGCTCGGTTCATAAAATCGGCTGGCATGAGAACTCCCTATTAAAGCATTCTTACATGCCGAATGACAGTGTTGTGATTCATTTTCCTAATTTTAAACATAGGCACAATCCTCTATCCAGCATCGTCAGTCAGCTGGTTTGGAAATGTTGATCAGAGTGCATGTTAAACATCTGGTAGACCTGAAATCCATCTCATATCAATTGTTAAGTCTGACACTCTATTGAGGGTCTTCATCATCACCATAGGAGCATATAAAATACGCTGAGTTGTCCATAAAATCGCCGTTAAGGACAGAACTTAAAATGACTACAGCATAATACGGATAAACTACAGTAACGGAAAACTACGAGATAAGTTTCATGTTTAAGTAGAAACTTACTCACGAGACAGTCCAGCCTAGTTTTCAACAAGGCATAGAGAGTTTAAATGCTATCACGAAAGATTTCCTTTATAACCTCATTATTATGGTTTATATGCCTGTGCCTTCAAGCAGGTAATATAAAACATTGTTTATACATGTTCCTTATGGAGCCAAATGTTCCTTACAGGATCGTTTAAACTCGAAATGTAATTTCTTTTATGGCGTATTATCTTCGCAGGGGCCTGGGGCACGTCTTTAGAGATGACGCTCATGGAGACCTGCGTGTCTGTGAGGATGGGGACCTATCTAGAATGAAATCTAATTTTGAATACAGCACACTTCCAGTGAAGGTTAATATCTCCAGTCTGTCCAAGAATCGAACTCAGTGTGCTGACCAGTTTAAGTCACGAGACCGGATTGCAATGAAAAGGTTCCAAATAAAATACGAATATAAGAAATACATTAACTTTATATATTCTTTGAATAAACAATTGCATTCCTTGTTGATTTATTGTGGTTGACAAAGACAAAGTCACCTCCGTACAGGCCATGAAAGCCCTTGGAAGAGTGGAAGGTAAAGGCTTCCACTATTGTTAACCGCGGCACGGGATGGGGTAGAGTTGTTAGCTCTACGCCCGGCCGCCTTTGCCCCCAGGAATTAATCTGGCACTCATTTTTGGTGTAGGCTGAGTGAACCTCCGGGCCATATGCATATCCGGAAGTGGAAATCTCGTTTCTTAAATTTTACGACTTCCTGACGAGGATTCGAACCCACGTCCTTCCGGGCGAACCGAACACACCTTTACCGCCTCGGCCAGGCAGCCCCTTTATTGTGGTTGAACCATCAGTTATATCAATTATCAAACCACCCCACACCGAGCTCGATAGCTGCAGTCGCTTAAGTGCGGCCAGTATCCAGTAATCGGGAGATCGTGGGTTCGAGCCCCACTGTCGGCAGCCCTGAAGATGGTTTTCCGTGGTTTCCCATTTTCACACCAGGCAAATGCCGGGGCTGTACCTTAATTAAGGCCAGGCCGTTTCCTTCCAATTCCTAGGCCTTTCCTATCCCATCGTCGCCGTAAGACATATCTATGTCGGTGCGACGTAAAGCAAATAGCAAAAAAAAAAAAAAAAAAAACCACACCACAGTCAGAAGACAAAATTCTTTTATCCTAGGTTAAATATGAGTCTTACGATAAATAAATGTAAACACATGTCCTCGACCCGAGGTGGTTCAACTCTTTAATTGCACCCTCTGAATGGAGGTGAACTGCATGTACCATTGCCGTTCTTGCAAGGTACATTTGCAACTTTTCCGTTTTTATCGTTCAACAGATCTCCCTGCATCGCTGATAATCATGAAAGTGAGGCACGTGAAACCAATAACATTATTATGCTGTAGAGTTTAGACCGGGCGAGTTGGCCGTGCGGTTAGAGTCACGTAGCTGTGGGCTTGCATCCGGGAGATAGAAGGTTCGAATCCCACTGTCGGCAGCCCTGAAGATGGTTTTCCGTGGTTTCCCATTTTCAGACCAAGAAAATGCTGGGGCTATACCTTAAATAAGGCCAAGGCCGCTTCTTTTCAACTCCTAGGCCTTTCCTATCCCATCGTCGTCATAAGACCTATCTGTGTCGGTGCAACGTAAAGCCAATAGCAAAAACAAAACAAAAATGTAGAATTTAGGAGACGTTAGAGCATCGAGAATTTGGTTCCGTAGGAGTTCATCAACGTATCAAAAGTCAACGACTCGGAGTTGTCTAATTCAAAGATCGTCAAATGACACCGTTCTCGAGCAGGGTCGATCCCGCAAACTTACGAACAGAAGGGCGATGGCTAACGTCCCGACGTTTTGCTTTGTGCAATTACAGTAAACCACGGATAACTATCTTCAGGACTTCCAACTTTGAAGTTCTGTTTTATTATCTTCGGAATACAAACGTTACAGCAACATGACCTTCAGCACATAACCAATTCGCTCGATGTAGACAGTTCTCAAGAAGGTACCTTGAATTCGTGATAATTAAGTCAAACATAACATTTGCTCACAGTTTTCTAGAGTCACCGTAAGTTTTAAATATTATATTTCACCACCTCATTTAAGAATTTCACACTTGTCCTTGGCTGAATGATCAGCATAGTCACCTTGGATTCATGGGGTCCCAGGTTTGATTCTCAGCTGGATCGAAAATTCTAGTTACGTCTGGGGGATGGGTTTTGTGAATGTCTTAATACACAATTTAATTTGCATTAACATACCACACTGCCAACTACCATATAAAAATGTAATAGTGAGAATATCCCTCCTCATTGAGAAGGGTATCCTGCCGTTAAACTGGGCTTAATCCGATTTAGTGCTGAATTAAAATAATTGAGAAAAAGGCCAAGAAGAAATTAATGTAGAATTCTGCAATTCCGACTCAAAAACAGAATAAGTATGGGTTATATGACTTGTAAATTCAAAGCTTTTATATTGTTACAACTGAGGTCGAATGTAAGGCGGCCGGCAATAATGCCAGTGAGAGATGACAACTGTGGCGCAATTGTGACAATGTGGACATGGCCAGCAGCGAAGAAATCAATCGGTTAGTGCCGGTGAAATGACGAGGCCCGCTATAAGAAAGCTTCCAAAAGACGCAGGAAGCTGATGAACAGTGAGCCAGGCGCCTAGAATGATTTAGAAGTAGGAGCTACCAGAATCTTCTACGAATATATACGGCGATACTTCCGCACGCCAGTTATTTTAGAAACAGTGAACCAGTCTTGAGTACGTCAATCGCAGCCCAGGACGATCGCGAGTCCGTGACGAGTAATTCATCGGGAGTGAGTCAGTCAGACGGCTACGTGGAGTTCAACGAGGTTGCTATTAAGAAGTATTCTGGAAAGGCACTACGGTGTGAGGAGCCATGTTGGGGACCAGGAGTTCGATGCGCCGGTGTGCAGTTTGATCGTCTAAGTGAGTGTATGTTGCTATATGTTACTATCGTGAGTAAGAACTGTGTGTTGCCTGGCTGAGTAAAAACACGGTAGAGCGCTGGCCTTTTGAGCTCAAGTTGGCGGGTTCGATTACGCCTCAGCCCCGCGGTACTTGAAAGAGATCGAATACTCCAGCCTCGTGTAGGCAAATTTACTCCTGCGAGGAAAACTACCGACACCTCAGTGTCTCTGTAACCGTGAAAAGTGTTCGTGGGACATAAGATTATTATTATTATTATTATTATTATTATTATGTCGAGTGGAAAACTCAAATGCGAGTGAAATTGTGATTGACTGCAGACAGTAATTCAATAAATTTAGTGGGTGATAAAACGCACTGCCCCTCTGTGTAGTCCCTGTGCTTTATTTTTTTATTCTAGGGGCTTTACGTCGCACCGACACAGATAGGTCTTATGGCGACGATGGGATAGGAAAGGCCGAGGAGTTGGAAGGAAGCGGCCGTGGCCTTAATTAAGGGGAAACCACGGAAAAACATCTTCAGGGCTGCCGATAGTGGGATTCGAACCTACTATCTCCCGGATGCAAGCTTACAGCCGCGCGCCTCTACACGCACGGCCAACTTGCCCGGTCAGTGTGCTTTTAAGGACCCGATAACCTTCCTCAACAGTACTGATACTGTAGTGCGTGGAACAGATACGTATCTTTGCATTTATCAATGTTCTCAATTGGTAAATGAATGAAACTTATTATATTGAAAATCAATGTAAAGTATTATGTATTGCTCAACATCCATTCTGCAAATGTCGAAGTTAGACAAGTTTCGAATTTCCTTCTATGAGACCGAGATTTGTACATTGAAAAGTAGCAAATTCTATTACAAAGACTACCTACACACTTGTAGGCTCCAAGATTTATTATTATATTTTCAAAGTCATGTAGGGTCCGCCTCTGTGGTGTAGTGGTTAGCGTGATTAGCTGCCACCCCCGGAGGCCCGGGTTCGATTCCCGGCTCTGCCACGAAATTTGAAAAGTGGTACGAGGGCTGGAACGGGGTCCACTCAGCCTCGGGAGGTCAACTGAGTAGAGGTGGGTTCGATTCCCAACTCAGCCATCCTGGAAGTGGTTTTCCGTGGTTTCCCACTTCTCCTCCAGGCGAATGCCGGGATGGTACCTAACTTAAGGCCACGGCCGCTTCCTTCCCTCTTCCTTGCCTATCCCTTCCAATCTTCCCATCCCTCCACAAGGCCCCTGTTTAGCATAGCAGGTGAGGCTGCCTGGGCGAGGTACTGGTCATACTCCCCAGTTGTATCCCCACACCAAGAGTCTGAAGCTCCAGGACACTGCCCTTGAGGCGGTAGAGGTGGGATCCCTCGCTAAGTCCGAGGGAAAAACCGACCCTGGAGGGTAAACAGATGATGATGATGATGAAAGTCATGTAGGAATTGCAACCTTTCTTCCTTGTCTGTGACTTTCTTTGTTCGACACACGGAACTGCACTTAATTTGTCTTTTGTTTGTTTTATATATAACTATTAAACTTCATCATAAGTTACTTAAAGCGAAAGGAGGGAAGTAAGCAAACAAGCGGTCCTTATGTGGAGAATTTAACATTAATGTTCATTGGTGCATAACTCTCGAGTCGAGACTGTGACCGGCAGCACAGAGCTACACTTCATAATCGATAACAAATGGCTGCTTCCCACATTACTGGGGTCAAGTGTCTTCTTCTTAAAGCTACCGCCTTCGCTATAATAATATAATAATAATCGTATGGCCTCAGCTACCGTGTGCAGACATTTCAATTTGACGCCATCTGGCTGTCTGCTCGTCAATTTCGACGTTCCGTTTTACTCTAGCTCCCCACTAGATGGCAGACCGAGTAAACCGAAACTCTCTTGGGCGTCTATGGCTGAGATGTAATGAATTATGTCGAGTAAACACCAAATGTGTCACCAGAGATCTTTTACATGCCGACATCGCACGACATGGAGTGTCGAATGGACTTTTTTCCGCCCTTCAAAAATCCGACTACCTCTGCCGGGTTTGAACCCGCTATCTTGGGATCCGGAGGCCGACACGTTAGACCTCAGAATTTTATGTCTTAATCAGTCTATCTCAAATTTGTACTGCACAGAGTGGAGGTGAAGACAATATCTTCATCCTGAGGTGGTGTAGATCTTTATAGACACCCTACCCCCCCCCCCCCTCCCCAATCAAGGTGAGCTGTATGTACCATTTTTAACTCAATACCAGCTCTCCCGTGGTTATTTTCTGTCTGTATCGGGAATCGAATGCGGACCTCCGAGGACGGCAGCTAATGGCACTAACCGTTACCCTACGGAGACGGAAAGAGTAGGGGTGAACAGTACTAATTGCCCTATGAGTGCATAATGGCTTGTTCAAGACATTTAATCCTCGTAGTAGGATTAGGGGTCCGCCACTCTGATGTAGTGGTTAATGTGATTAGCTGCCAACCCCGGAGGATCCGGTTCTATTCCCGGCTCTGCCACGAAATTCGAAAAGTGGTATGAGGGCTGGAACGGGGTCCACTCAGCCTCGGGAGGTCAATTGGGTACGATTCTCACCTCAACCATCCTTGAAGTGGTTTTCCGTGGTTTCCCACATCTCCCGGCCAGATTTTTTTTAATGTGACAGAAGCCGAGATTCATTTGTTGTTTCCAAAGTCTTTCAACTGCCACTGACTTCGGTCAGGATCGAACTCGCTATCTTGGGAACAGAAGGATAAATAATAACTGGCTGGTTCAGTGCGGCCAATGTCCATCCGCAATTTACTTTTATTTATTTATTTATTTATTTATTTATTTATTTATTTATTTATTTTACTTCCTACAATGATAGGCTGCCCAAATCTGACAAAGTATACCATAACACTTAAATATTGAATGTTTGTTTAACGACGAAGAGTTTTCT
Source organism: Anabrus simplex (assembly GCF_040414725.1). Classification (NCBI taxonomy): domain Eukaryota; kingdom Metazoa; phylum Arthropoda; class Insecta; order Orthoptera; family Tettigoniidae; genus Anabrus; species Anabrus simplex. The sequence goes on from NC_090265.1 coordinate 366,484,519, forward strand.
GGAGTTAATCCTCGTACCAGTATGCATCACTATAGAGGTAATTTCTAGTACGGATCCTTCAATGAACAAGAAGGCTAAATTACAGTATAGATTCTTGAAAAAGAAAAACCCAACTAAGGAATTTGATATGGTTCCTCTTGCTTCGATCAAAAGTCCTACAACCCTTATACAGGAGATGTACGATTCTTTGAAGTAGCTGATGGTTGGCTCATAGGTGGCTCGCTTCTCCGCGTCTACCGCTGCTGGCTGACTTGAGTCAACCTCACATCTACTGGCGGGGTCCAGAATATATGCAAAGTCCTTTTATCGGGCAATTGCGATTATATCTATTCTCCGGTTGCTTCCACGGTCAGCAACACATGTTACCCCTCCATGTACCTTTTAACCTTTGTGAAAGTATGCTGCTGCAATTCTAGATCTTATTCTGTTGTGCCTAATATTCCTAAACAAGATCCTCCGTGGACAAGAACCAAGAACATGAGCTAGGGTTTGAGGCTCAGTGCAGTGGACTCCATCCCGGCTACCTCTGACACTTTCAAGGACTATATCTACATTTTGTCCGATTTAATGTTACTGTGTACGAACGCCCGCGGTCTGTAAACTGAACACAATCTCTTCATCCGGGTTAGATTAAATTTTAATTTGATGCACAGTATATTGTGTACTGGTTGCCGTATTTCGAACATACGGCAGATTCGATGTCAAGGGAACGCAAATATCACTTCATTGTTCAATTAGAGTTTTGTTAATGTTATTTGCTTTACGTCCCACTAACTACTTTTTTTAAGGTCTTCGGAGACGCCGAGGTGCCGGAATTTAGTCCCGCAGGAGTTCTTTAACGTACCAGTAAATTTACCGACACGAGGCTGTCGTATTTGAGCACCTTCAAATACAACCGGACTGAGCCAGGATCGAACCTGCCAAGTTGGGGTTAGAAGGCCAGCGCCTTAATCGTCTGAGCCACTCAGCCCGGCAATTAGAGTTTTAACATTATTCTTCTTCTTCTTATGTTTACCCTCCAGGGTCGGCTTTACCCTCGGACTCAGCGAGGGATTCCACCTCTACCGCCTCAAGGGCAGTGTCCTGGAGCTTCAGACTCTGGGTCGGGGATACAACTGGGAAGGATGACCAGTACCTCGTCCAGGCTGCCTCACCTGCTATGTTGAATAGGGTCCATGCGGGGGGGGGGGGGGTGGGAAGATTGGAAGGGATAGACAAGAAAGAGGGAAGGAAGCGGCCGTGGCCTTAAGTTTAGATACCATCCCGGCATTTGCCTGGAGGAGAGTTGGGAAACCACGGAAAACCACTCCCAGGATGGCTGAGGTGGGAATCGAACCCACCTCTACTCAGTTGTCCTCCCGAGGCTGAGTAGACCCCGTTCCAGCCCTCGTACCACTTTTCAAATTTCGTGGCAGAGCCGGGAATCGATGCCGGGCCTCCGGGGGTGGCAGCTAATCACACTAACCACTACACCACCGAGGCGGACAATATCACTACTTGGTCAGATGAAATCGGTTCCCCAGGCTGCTAAATATAAACTTTGTACATTTAGTGAATACTGCAATATATTTGAAACGTTGCCAACATATACGAAATGTACACATCCAGACACAAAAAGTGATCAGCAGAAAATTTCAAATTTCTCGAGTACAAGTAGGCTACGACTGAAAGTAAGAAGCACGTAATCTTAGCAATATAACGAGAGCTCTAGAAAATATCTGGGGTGAATCTGGAGCTCAAGTTATACTTATTTTGACTGTTTAGCGAATAATTATGAAATTATTTAATTTAATTTCCGGGTTGAACCGTGTTGTACTTGTACACATATCACGTACAGTTTGCCGACGTTTCGAATACATTGCAGTATTCTTTGTCAAGGCGACTAAAATACCCCTACTCGATCCGAGGTAATCAGTCTCCCAGGCAGAAATTACACTACTAGAGTGGCCTTGATCTTGGCCTTTTATATCCTAGCTGACGTAAGCCCTGGCTGTCTCGCGAGACTTCTGGGAAGTTTATGTCACAGCCAGGTAGTGGGGGCTTGCCCGCGCTGTTATGTAATGGGGTTGCGGCCCGTGTGTTTATGTTGTGGTCTGTATGTCTTAAACTATGAATGATAGGCATCCAAGAATTACTGATTTTGTATCCTTCTTCTAAATTTATGTTGTTCGGATGTTTCTTGATTTCGATAGCCTCGCGGATTTTCCTTTCCAGATTCCAAGGGATAGCTGCTAGGATCTTGGTCTTGTCAAATGATATTCCGTGTCTAGTTTCGTAGGAATGCTTGGCTACTGCTGAAATATCTGTGTTTTGGTTCTTGGTGTGACGGATATGTTCTTTTAGGCGGGTGGAGATCAGACGTTTTGTCTCACCTACATAACAAGCTCCGCAGCTACATTCAATGTGATACACTCCAGGGGCCTGTAATTCTAGTGTGTCTTTTACCGGTGGTAGATAACGGGCTAGCTTACGGTGAGGTTTATAGATAGTTTTTATGTTGTATTTGTCCAGTATCTTGCCGATCCTGTCTGTAGTGTTTTTAATGTATGGCAGTATAGCTGTTTTCTGGCGGGTCAGTTCTTCTTTCCCGTTGTTTTCTCCTGCGGCGGCCTTTTCTTTGTTCTCTTCTGATTTTTTAAGGACTCGTCGGATGTTATTGAGCGAGTAGCCATTTTTCCTAAGGGTTTCCTTGAGGTGTTCTTTTTCTTCCTCGAGGTGCTCTGCGTCAGATATCGCTATTGCCCTGTTCACTAGTGATGTTAGGACAGCCTGCTTTTGTGAGGGGTGATGATGAGACGAGGCGTGTAGGCACCTGCCTGTGTGAGTGGGTTTCCTGTATACTGCGCGACTCAGCGTCCCATTGGGGTTACGTATTACTAGCACATCCAGGAATGGTAGTTTTCCGTCTACTTGTATTTCCATGGTGAACTGAATATTTACGTGTATGGAGTTGAGATGGTCGAGAAATAGCTGTAGGTTATTGCTCCCATGAATAATGATAATAAAAGTGAATAAGTAGGCTTATAAAATAAATTGTCCGGCTTCTTGGTTTAATGGTCTGGGTAGTGGCCTTCAGTTCACAGGGTCCTGGGTTCGATTCCCCATTGGATCGGTTTCCGGTTAATTTATCTAGCTCGGGAGGTGGGTTTTCGTGGTCGGCTTAATACATATCTTCATTTATAAACATCACACGACAAGTTACCATATAAACGCTCAGTAGTGGATACGTCCTTCCACATAGGGTTATCATTAGGGAAGGTGGTAGTAGTGGTGGTGGTTATTGTTTTAAGAGAAGGAACAACTGGGCAACCATCCTTTTTTAACACTCATCATGGAGATAAAATGGAAGGGGTCCAACACTTCGAAAAAATGAAGGTATCGATAATAGAAAGACAAGGGCCAAGAATTGCGTTAAAATGAATGACTTCTTAGGCCTCGCAAACCAGGAGCAAGGAGCCCCTTAAGGCACTAAGGCTGAGTCTAACCTTCAAACCCCAAATTACCGTTCTTCCGCACTTATTAGTGCTTTTCTATTGATATTTCAAATAACTTTCTATACCGTTTGAACTCGCGCTGCCTAGCGCATGTCTCTCCTTACAACCAAAATATATTCAGGTCAACTCAGCCCGCTATGTGCACAAGCAGTAACAACTACTTGGTGGGCGTGACGATGAAGGGGGTGGTGGGAGGTTGCCCAAGGAGCTGCTGGGTGTCGTGAAGGGAGATACCTACAACGCTGGTTGTCGACTGAGCCGATTGTTAGAAACTACTGCAATCTAGGGGTGTTTGGGAGAACTAAAACAGTAGAGTATATAATTAAATAGAAGGGATACAGGGTTGTCACCGATGCGTTTAATACAGGATAGCACTGTTTTGTGAACATGTGACATAAATCTGAACACGACCCAGACATCCGCAAAAAATGAATTTATGATAATAGTCTCATTGTGTGTTATTTTACAGTAAATACATAACTTCATTTGTACATTGAGATTTCTTAAATCCAGGCTGAATATTTCAGAGGGTAGAGCGCTGGCCTTCTGAACCCAATCTGACAGGTCAGGGTCGTGTCGGCAGATTTACTGGCACTTAAAAGAACTCCTGAGGGACAAAATTGGGGCAACTCGGCGTCTCCGATAACCGTATAAAAGTGGTTAGTGGGAAGTAAACCAGTAATATTATTAAGCATTTTTTAAAATGTGCTCCTTCGACATATTGATAGTCCTCCCAGGAGGCAAATTTTAGCATTTATGTTGTTCATAACGGGACTGACTACAGCGTGTAAGTTAATAAAGTGTGTATTGTGAGCGTGAAATAGAATAATATGGCTTTCTTATCACATAACTCAATGTAGGCCTCACAACGTCAAGTGAGGAATCTTTCGACAATGTGCGCGTATTTACTGGCTTAAAATACAGCTTTTTCAACTTCAAAAAAAAATACCAGACATAATGGGCATAGTATTAAAATATATAATACTCTTTAAAGACCTACTCATTTACTGATCTTAAAATACGTATTTTCAACTTCAAACAATTTCCAAACAAAATAGGCCTAGAAATAAAACATATAATACTCTTTAAGGACCCACTAAGGTGCTTACATACGTATTTACGGAACTGTAAAGGTTTTTTGTTATTAATTTGAAATAACATTTCTGCTCTATTATTAATGTGTAAATGAAAAATACAAAATATGAGTATTCCGTTTTAATTCCTTCATACCTGGTATGAGTAACCGTGTATGCCTCTTGAAGGGGAGAAAGAGCTCCGAACCTCGAGTAGAATGAGGCTGTGATTTTTTAATAACTGAGCAAAAGCATTACGCTTCGCCACTCTCACGAACCTAAAACCGTCGGAGAGTTGAGCATGGGAGTTCACATAAGTAAAGGTGAAGAGCCTGAAGAAATAAGTGGAAGCAATGCCAGGACTCAGCCTAGGGCCCCGTAGTTGCCAACCTATGCTCCCGAGTTAAGAGTCCTAGGGACCGTTAGGAAAGGCACCTGGTAGTAAAATTTGTCTAAATGCGTACAAAATTCCAACCCCAGGTAACTGGGAAAAGGCCAGGAAGAGAAAGAAGCAAAGTCAACCCCGTACGGGTCATGAAGGCCCTTGGAGAGGTGGGAGATAAAACGTTCTACTACCCGTTAGATTTACGCACCGAGTGTTTAGCTCTACGCCCGGCCGCCTTTTACCCTCAGGAATTAATCTGGTACGCAATTTTGGTATAAGCTGAATAAATCTGAAGGCCATGTTCATCTCCGGAAGTGGAAATCCCGTCTCTGAAATGTTTCGGCTTCCTGATGGACATTCGAACCCACATCCTTCCCGGTTAAACGAGCACGCCTTTACTGCCACGGCCCCTAGGAAGAAGGATAATAATAAGAATATAAAACAAAAGATGCACATAGATATGTCGTAGTGTGGCAATAACCTTCATCTTCGGCTGTGCGTACATTACAAACAGCCCTACGCAAGGCTCGAAACCGGCCCCATCTATACATATGAATAATTTTTAGTTATTCCATTTAATTTTGTAATGAGAGGTGAATAATTCATCTTCTATTATCCCCCTCCCACCCAATGGCTCAACAGCCCCCGAAGGGCCATTGCCTACCAAGCGACCACTGCTAAGCCCGAAGGCCTGAAGATTATGAGGTGTCGTGTGGTCAGCACGATGGATCCTCTCGGACGTTATTCTTGGCTTTCTAAACTGGGGCCGCCATCTCACCGTCAGATAGCTCCTCAATTGTAATCACGTAGGCTGAGTGGACCTTGAACTAGCCCTAAGATGCAGGTAAAATTCTCTGACCTGGCCGGGAATCGAACTCGGGACCTCCGAGTAAGAGGCAGGCACGCTACCCCTACACCGCGGGGCTGGCTGTTCTTACTTATGATGATTAACATTTTTAATATCCCTATACCGGATTGGTCACTGATTTCTGAACTAATATATAGATATGTCATTGATAATTAATGCAAAGTGTTACAGTATATGGAGATTCATTTACATTCTGCCAATAGAATGGCCCAATTATGTGCTTTAAGAACGAGTTCAAATGACAACAATCCATGCGGAATAGCTCTCACGGTGCGCCACTGGTTTTCTGAGCCAAGATGGCGGGTTCAATTCCGGCTTAGTTAATTGGTGGCACTTCAAGGTGCCCTAATATGCCGGCCTCATGTCAGTAGATTTGCCGCCATGCAAATGAACTGCGAGACACACTTCCAGGACTTAGGCATCTCTGAAAACTGTAAACGTAGTTAATGAGTCGTAAACCCAGCAATATTATTATTCGCTACAAATTGCCGTCAACGCTGCTTTCTAACATCGTAGAAATGTATACGAAAAGTGTGTATTAGATAAAAACTTTTTATTTATTAAGGAATACCATAACAAGGGCCAAGGCTTGTAGAAGTTCCACACACTTCATAGGCCTACTCTTTGCTTTTTGTATTTTTTAAAACATCTCAACCAGATTATTTCTGTGATCACATCAAACTCCCCTCCACAGAACATAACAAAAATACCCGATCCTACAGCACGATGTTTTTATACAACGTCCACTATCCTTTCCTGTACACGGAACGACACTGTACATTAAATCTTTCATCATTATCGTAGCCTGACAACAGAATCTCATACCAGTGGACGTCAGAAGCATGTCTACCAGCTCAGCTTTTAAACAAGCCTATGTCGAAATACTTAGAGAAACATAAATGTAACATCTAGCTGTGTCCTCAAAACTCCTCCTCCTACTTACCTTTCATCATTATTACCTTCTTCTTCTCTTCATCATCATTTTCTTAATTTTTTTACAATTCGTTTGCTTCACCTCTACGCTGAAGGCGATATTTCGGTACCTTCTTCAAATTACATATTTTTGACACGTTCGTACAATTAGTAATTCCGGTACTCTTACATTAAGTGACGTCTTGATATGATCAGGTTAGATTATTTTATTCATACTATTACTTTCATTATTAATTTATTACCTTCATATTATCATCATTATTATTTGCATCATTTAAATGTAGTTGTTATTATTAAGAATGTATTTAGGCGAAGACTGTTTAATTGTGAGGAAGGGAGTGCATCCCTAACTTTGTCAGGATAAATAAAACATCTTACCTCATTTAAGGTTGACCTAGACTCTTTCATAACATAGTGCACTCAGACTTTGTCAGAAAACCTACATAAAAATAGGATACGGTCGAACCGAAATGAGCAATTCCCTTAAAGGTATAGCGAGCATATAGAGGTATATCACAAATACCAACACTAGTAAACAACTCTTTCAGACAGTAGAAAGAAAATGTTGTTGTACTCCTGTAATATTTGAACCCACGATCTTGGTATCCGACACACACACACACACACACACACACACACACACACACACACACACACACACACATATATATATATATATATATATATATATTGCAATCAGTAATTATCTTAAAATTAGTAATGATCCAACTTCAGTATAATAATTTCGTGTGGCTATTTCTAGCCGAGTGCAGCCCTTGTAAGGCAGACCCTCCGATGAGGGTGGGCGGCATCTGCCATGTGTAGGTAACTGCGTGTTATTGTGGTGGAGGATAGTGTTGTGTGTGGTGTGTGAGTTGCAGGGATGTTGGGGACAGCACAAACACCCACTCCCCGAGCCATTGGAGTTAACCAATGAAGGTTAAAATCCCCGACCCGGCCGAGAATCGAAACCGTAACCCTCTGAACCGAAGGCCAGTACGCTGACCACTCAGCCAACGAGTCGGACTACAACTTCAGTGATGAAATTATTTTCTAAGGTAGGAATTTTGTAGAAAAGGAGATATAATATTATGTTTAGTTTTGAACAGAGTATGAAATATTATACAGTGTAGAAACTTTCCCAATAGAGGATGGGGGCGGGATGATTGTTACTGTATCATGTGGAAGAAATAGGCGTCTGAAGTCAGCGGAAAACAATGGAAAGATTTTCTCTTGTCATGTATGATCAAGATGGTGGCTTTGATGCTTGCAGGATTGTGAGAAGTCTTGTGTGAGTCATCTGTTGACATAAACATGTCCTAGATCTTGGGGTCATCCGAAAATTTTTATAACGAACTTTGGTTCCACGGATCGTGCTTAGAGTTGTGTAGCAAAGAAATAGCAGTTCTAGGAGAATCAAACTCCAGCTGGCTATCTCCTTCATGCGTTGTGCGCATCGTTCTTATCTTCCTAAAACCAAACATTTTTCTGTGTCCTCGTTGAAGTTCTCACTTTTTAAAGGATCGAAAGGTTTGCTAGAGTATTGGCTTAGAGCTCATTCGAATCAGCCTTTTCCTAATAATTACAGCTTCTTCATCAAATCTCCAAATGAGTCATTACAGGCTAAACTATCAATCTGTAAAAGCATTATTAGAGTTTCAAGAGGAGTTCCAGAGCTTTTACTGCAGGTAAATGAACAGAGTTGATGATGGAAATATTTCTTGAAACTCTTTGGGATGCCCGCAAGATCCAGTGCTTTTTACACACATTACTCTTCCTATCCCCGAGAAATCTAGCGAAAAAGCACTACTTCACTAGTTTCTAAAATAAAGGGAAATATATGGGAATTCCAAAGGCCACAAACTACGGCTAAATAAAACACCGTACTTTCTAAAGCTGCCTGCGTGGCTCAGATGGCAGCGCACTGGCCTCTCACCGCTAGGTTCCGTGGTTTAAATCCCGGCACTCCATGTGAGATTTGTGCTGGGCAAAGCGGAGGCGGGACAGGTTTTTCTCCGGGTACTCCGGTTTTCCGTGGCATCTTTCATTCCAGGAACACTCTCCAATATCACTTCATTACATCTGTCATTCATTAATCATTGCCCCAGAGGAGTGCGACAGGCTTTGACAGCCGGCACAATTCTCATCTTCGCCGCTAGATGGCGCTTCATTCATTCCATTTCTGACCCAGTCGAATAACTGGAAACAGGCTGTGGATTTTCATTTCATTCACTTTCTAAAGCTCGTTGAACAGAAACCAAAGTAGCAGAAGGGTATATTCGAGGAGTGATTAGGATTCTCTCATCAGAATATGGGATAGGATAATGCCACTTGCGAGTTAAACATCCTCTATTGTTTCCCAATCCTCCTTACTTTAGTGATGATTATGTCAGTGTGAAACCAAAATTGGTTCTTGAAGGACTAAGGACATTCCCTAACGGTTCTCCTTTGGGAATTTACGATATTTGCCCTCAAAATCTAAAATATTTTACCTTTAAATCAGACAGGGATCCCGGGAGAGTTTTTCCCAGTCCAGTACAAAATTATGCAATTTCATTTTAAGAGGGCAACTTAAATCTGAAATATGCCCAAACTTTTATGGGGCCGTATTAATCGCTCTTCAGAAAACTAATGGTGGCGTTTGACCTCTCACTATTGGTAACACCTTTCGAAGACTGGTTGCTAAATTATCTTCCATGCCATTAAAGGAGTCTATTAGCCAGTATTTCTATCCTCACCTATTTGGGTTTGGTATTCAAAAAGGCTGCGAAAAAAATATCCATTCCAAACGAACTTTCTTAGATTTGAATGCTGGATCTAATAAGATGTTAGCAAAAATTGGCTTCAAAAATTAACTGTACCATTGGTAGGGATTCCATGTTATAGGCAGTACAAGATAGAATTATCTAACTATATTCTTTCGTGTGGGTAGCTTATGCTTACCCCTCTAATATTTCGGTTCTAGTATTATCTCTTCACAGATTGGGGGTACAGCAAGGCGATCCAATGAGAGCATTAGCCTACTCTTTAGTTTTTCACTCCTGACTGTTATGGCACACTTGAAAAGTCCTTTCGACATATTTTATGTGGATGATAGAACCATCGGAAGTGATCCTAATACCGTTCTTACGGATCTGAAAATAGTTGTCAAGGGTTGTAAAACGTCGGTTTGGAAGTAAATCCACATAAATGTGAAATCTGTATCCGTTCCGCGAAAGATGAGTGAACAGTTTCTGCAATTCAAAACACTAGACCCGATATTCCAGTTACAACAAAATCCGATCTATCTTTACTTGAATTAATGCTCACAGTTGGCACCGTGGAGTAAATTGCCAAGTAGAAGCTAATAGAATATAAAGAAGCTGTATGACTGTCTTCTAGTGATCAATTCTCACATGGTATACCGTACTTCTTATTGAAGAACTGTCTCTTTATTCCAAAATGTAATTACTTCCTGCGGACAAAAGATGTGTGTTTATTTCCTTTTTTCATTGTCAGATGATTTGACAAGAAGCTACATTTACTCTTTAATCAATATACTATTTGAGGAAAGAAAATATACTCGGCGTTCTTATCAATAAAATTTGACTTTGGAACGCGTAGTTTAACTGATATTTCTATTACCGGTTTTCTTGCTTTTGCCTATGAAATATCCGATTTTATCAAGTCTCTGTTCTGTTCTTAAGGTGATAATGTCGATATAAGCCATGTCACTAATGAAGGTTATCACTGCAATGTTTTGACCAATAATTCGAACCCTCCAGTATCCCTGGATTCACAGAGAAGTTGGTATATGATGAACAATCACCGATTTGTTGGCTCCTTGATTCTGTCGTGTCTATCAGAATTGATAGTGTATGACATTGCTCTTCAGGAAGTGGAAGCAGGCTCGTGGCTTAAGGCTTTTCCATGGGCCAATGAGGGGGCACACTATTGGATGCAGATATGCCAATCACTTGAGAGCGTATTGGGAACAGATGTCGACGTTCACGGCCTTCCTGCTTTACGTCGATGAGCGATATTCAAAATACGTTTCAATTAACGGCATTATCAAAAGACCTTTTACACCTGTCAATATCCTTTCTATGCGAGAACCTAGTGGAATTAGTCGTACAGATGGAAAACGCTCTCATGGTCTGACTTAGGCCCCGTTGAACAAGGTTAGATCTCTCCGGTGCGATGCCGTGCGTGTAGATACTTTAGCACCATCACATCTGCCTCACTCTTGAACCTTTGCAGAAAAATTGGCCGTGCGCCATGAAATGACAAAATACAGGGCCGTGACGGACAACGACATCTTAGTGAATTCACAATCGAAACGACTGGGATGTGGTATCAAGAGGCTGAGAATTTAATTTCAAATACACGCAAACAATTATCTTAAATTACTGGATCCCTTTGTCCAATAGAATTCTTGAGGCAGCGGATAGAAATTGTTATCCAGGGAGGAAATGGTTCCAGCATTATGGGCTCATTTCTAGATAACGCTCTACTACATGAAATGTTCTTTCACGTTGGACTTTCGAGGCGGGAGCAAAACACCAAGGACAACAGCAGAAAGTTTGGATATTGAGCCTATTGAACCTTGATTTGTATGTTTAGTTATTAATAATTTTTATTAAAATATTTAGTATCTAACTAATACTGCTGTGGGAATGTGATGTGCGATAATTTGAATTGCACATCTTCAGATGTGGCCTCATTAAATTATTAATAATAATAATAATAATAATCGTATGGCCTCAGCCAACGTGTGCAAGCGCTTAACTGAACGCCATCTGGCTGCATGGTCGTCAATTTGCTGTTCAGTTTCACTCTAGGTCTACTTGATGGCAAAGGAAAAGAAGTCTTTCTAGGGCGTCTATGGATGAGTTTTAATGCAGTGTATGTTTTCATATACACCAAAATTTGTTACTAAAGATCTTTGATATGCGACTTCGTATGATATGGAATATCGAACAACATTTTATTTGAACCCTCTATATTTGGATCCGGAGGCCGACACTCTAATACTGATCCACAGAGGAATACGCAGTATTATTTCTTCTGAAACTTCAATGAAATGAAGGACTGGATATTTTCTGTTGGACAGGTAAAGTTCCGAATTAATTCCGAGAGGTGACAGAACGAAACAATAGGCAGAACACCGTTTGGCTTTTAGAATATGACTTGATCTTAATGGATGATTGTGCTAAAAGCGTGCAATCGAATATGGTACGAAAATGAGTACGTTGAAACCTAAGAGGATTAAATATCAAGCAGAGGAAACGAAACTTGAACTAGTGGATCATTTCAAGGACCTGGGATCGTACTATAGGTCTGAAACCAGAAATAAAATTAATTGCCTTATTCATTGAAAGGAGACTCAATTAAATAATTCAAAAAGTGTGGGGAAAAAATAGCACAGGAGTAGCAGGCGTCCGGAAGAAGATTACATGGCATTTATTGCAACCTTAAGGCGAGAGAGAGATATTCTCTATTAATCCAGACTAATTTGCTGCCCAATATCTTTCTCTTCCAGATGCTTGTCAATTTTGTGTTATTTATTTCATCACTCACACACTTTTATGACACTCATTAAAGTTTCTTAGAAGCTACTGGAGATCTCACTTTTATTTGTTTTCTTCTAACACTCAAGTATGTTGTATAGTTTAATTTGATCATCCACCCAATCATGTTCTCTTAAGCTGATAGATACAACCGATACGTGTTTGTCGGTCTGTTAGGTCATCAGCCCACAGGCTGGTTGGATCTTCAAATAGCACCACCAAAGGTTATGCGGTTATAAGGAAACCGCAAAAACCAATGGCAGCACCAAAATGAGGCGTACTAGGCAAGACAAGGAGTGAGGTAGTTTGCCATTGCTTTCCTCACTGGGTCAGAAAGTGCTATTGCAGCACGACTGACCCTATGAGCAACACCTTTCATAACACTCAGATGCACTAGTCGTGCTCTGAATGTCATTACTCAGCACCACCCATACCCCAGAAGCTTCCATATTGTCACAGCCATGGATGAGACTGGCACTTTGGTGGAAGCTACACTTTACTCTGACCTGTGCCAAGAGATGGATACAAAAGTACTGTATTTATTGCGGTGGTCATTTCACAATGAAGGTAACATTACGTTCACATGTAGCACAAGAATATGTATTGGTCCAAGAGCCACATTATATGAAGACCATTTCTCTAAGCTATAAGCCTACGTTGCTCTGTGAAATTCGGCACATAATGAATGAAATATCATAAACAGAAAAAATGGACTATGGCCAAATAGCCCAAGAAAACTGCTGCCCAGGTAGTAGGCCTAGAAGTATTGGAGTGTCATATGGTCAGGGGTGACGACATAACGACATCTTCAGCCGTACTGGTCCGCTGCCTCACCAGGCTGAGTGAAACCCTAGACTAACTGGGAATCGAACGTGGACTCTCCGGATAGGAAGAAGCCACCCAAGGAGAAGAGGAGCAAATAATGTTTCAGTTTATTCTTGATAATGGAGAAGACTGTGGCTAAGAAATATTTGATAATGCGTTGATCATCACAGTAAGTAAACCCGTGCCCTCGTCCCGAGGTGTTGCACTCTTTTCAGGCGCACCCCCAACAGACGAGAGCTGCATGCACCATTTTAACCACATACCATTCTTAAATCTCTGACAGTACCGGAAAACGATCCTAGGCCTCCACAGATGGCAGCAAATAGTACCAGTCTTTACACTACGGAGGCGGGCGATCAAGCATGCTGATTCCCTTTATAAGAAGACGGCGACTAAGTACACATTTGTTCTGGGGATATGAACACGAATTCTCCGCCCTTAGCAACACTGAAACGCTGTAATTCATCATAACACTAAGACTTCAATATAGAATAGCAATCTAAATCGTACATCCAAATCTGTTGCTAGCAACTTTCATAATCTAAGTGTAAGGAAATAATCATATCCACTACTTTTTAAGAAAAATCATCGTAAATCGATGGGTTTATTTGCATATTTATCATGCGCTGGCCTACTTAAATCTCCAAAAGATTATTTTTATCTAAATAGAGAACACCGAAGGTTCTATCAACATCTTGATAACGTCGACTTCAGCGACAGCCACTTTGTTGTTGTCCTTCTCAAGGTAGCAAATTCGATCCCGTCTGAGGTTGGTGCATTTGAGTATGTGACAACTCTGTATCTCTGATTTTTGACGAATTGAAGAAGTTCTAAGGCTCACAGTTCTGACACCTCAACATCTCTTAATGGCAGCGCGTTTAAAAAAACACCGTTAACATTCAGTAACTACACAGTACATTGTATTGTCAAACTGAGTGGCTCAGATGGTTGAGGCGCTGGTCTTCTGACCCCAACTTGGCAGGTTCAATCCTGGCTTAGTCCGATTGTATTTGAAGGTGCTCAAATACGCCAGTCCTGGAACGTAAAAGAACTCGTGCGGGACAACATTCCGTCACCTAGGCGTCTCCGAAACCCATAATAGTAGTCAGTGGGATGTAAAACAAACAAAATTTTTATTATTGTACATTGTATCATGTAATTTCTGGAAATTCCCAGAAAATATACACTTCTTACTGATCGCGAATCTCTGAAAAAGTCAGAATGGTAAGTGTAATCTCTAGCTGTGTACCAAGCCTGTGCACAAGGCTCTTGATGTCCTGCCAAGAAAGTCTAATATTAAAAATTTATAGAAACAATACTCCATTTTCTCTCCAAAACTGGAATTTAGATTTCGATATGATTAATAATTTATCAAGAATTTTTTTTTCTATTTGTTTCACATCACACCGTCACAGATAGGTTTTATGGCGACAATGGGATAGGGAAGGCCCAGGAATGGGAAGGAAGCGGCCGTGGCCTTAATTAAGGTACAGCCCTAGCATTTGTCTGGTGTGAAAATGAGAAACCACGGAAAACCATCTTCAGGGCCGCCGACAGTGGGGTTCGAACCCGCTATCTCCCGGATGCAAGCTCATTGTTCCGCGCCCCTAAACGCACGGCCAACTCGCCCGGTTATCAAGAATTACTGCGCTAAAGACAGAGGCGAGTATAACAAAAAAAGCAAGCAAGCTTGTAGTTTTTCGTGACTTTATATCGTGATCATAGCCTTGGGGTAAGCAGTATAGTTTTACCTTGTAACACAACTGAAAATTTTGATGATTAATAAGCATCTAGTCAAATAATAATAATAATAATAATAATAATAATAATAATAATAATAATAATAATGGCAATCGTGAGAAAGGAAGATCCGTAACGTTTCGACAACTGAATACATTCTTATCAGACGTCGGAAATTGGTCTAGTTGTGAATTCCTCAGTACTATCATAAATGGGAACTTCGTTAGGTCCATTAATAATATAATTCTGTTCACATTTTCGCTGATATAGAGCGAAGTTTTAACATTCTTGATTGAAATGTTTTCCTACATAACTTAATTCTTCTTCTTCTTCTTCTTCTTCTTCTTCTTCTAGTCCTTCAGCATGCTGACTCATAGTTTGGCTATTACTTCCTTCACACCTGACCCCATTCCTGTCGACCTACTGCTGATATTCTCCATCTCCTAACTGTTATTTTCCTGAAGTTGTCCCCTGCGTCATCTTACCATCTCACTGTACAGTAGGTTTTTCTATTCTTTCACGATCAGGCTTACCCTGGAATACTCCTATTACAACTCTTTCCTCTGGTATCGTCATCAAAATCCTCACCATCCTAATCCCCAAGTTTTTATTACGGTAACAATTGTCAAGCCCAAATAAAGGCGTAAGGTAAATGGCCGGATGTATAGGCTTGAGGGATAAGCTGATGCTGGATAAATAGGGACACTAATGCTCAAAAAATATCTTAGCTGTTAGATCATCTACCAGCGCACCCAGTAAATCCTACTCCTTATGGGGATGGCTGAGGAAGAGTTCGCGGCGCCCGAAAATGGGGTTTTCTCAGCTAAGGAATCTTAACTCTAAGGAAAATGTTCTTGGTTCTCCAGGCTCGGGACTGGGCATAATATTGTCAGCTTCATTGGGAAAAAAAATATGTATCATTGAGAAGCTAAATAAATGAAGCCCAGTTGACTGTAGAAGACAAACTAGCAAATGGTAAATTTACTCAATTCTCGTTACATGGCATATCAATCGTGCACATACAAGTGAGATATGGTGGGGCGTACTCGTAATGGAGGTAGAATATAAAGGAATGAATAATCTGGGCGAATCGGTGCGTATGAAGGAGCTTCGAAGGTGGATGATGTGAGGAAGAAAGGTAGATTTTTTGATGATATTGGGATGGGAAAAGGCCAGAACGGTGGAGGAAATGATAATGGTCTTTAATTGAAGGGGTTGAGGCAAAAGAGTGCCAAGCAAGATTTTCTTAATTTTAAGGGAGAGCAGTTAGAAAGTTTGTTTAAATCGTGAAATCGTACAATTCACGGGAATGACATAGTCTATTAATAGTTTTCAATGCTTCATTAATATACATTATACGCTATATTCAGGCATAATTTTTTTGGGCTGTTGTATAGAGTCAAAAGACAAAACTTTCAATACCGTGTCATAGAATACTGTGGTTTAGCATTTTATTGCCGCAATGGAAGTGACACTTAGGGACATTTATGATAATGTAACAATTTCTGATATTTCAACTCCTTTAACTAGAAACGAAAACTAACACCACAATCTTCAGTTAAAATAACATTTCAATTAATGATATTTAAACCGGTAGCATTGCAAATCGGGGTGGAACTAGCGACTGAAGAGAAACTGAAATCAGCATAAATCCACCGTAGGAAAAGGACTACTTGTATATCTTCACTAAGATGTTCTTTCCAGAATAGGCCCTATGGAATATTAGAACTTATAAGTGCACATGCATAAAATTAAAACTGTCAGATCAGCATCTCCTTGCTTACACTTCTTCAACTTCACTAGTGTCTTCAGAGTCAGGAATGAAGCTGAGATAGAAATGGTGACGGACAGGTGGAACATAGTCCAGCAGTTTCAGCACATCTTGCAGTTTGTTTTACCTTACTTTTCGCACAGTATTGTACATTTGTTTCAAGGTCATTGTTGTGATCGTACTTTAAAGTCTTCAAAATCGATTTTTAATCATGTTTTTAGTTCGATAAGCCATGGATTATTTGCTTCAAATTTGAAATAAACCACGTTCGTGAATTTAAATTCCATGCCACTTACATAGATCCTCTTTTTCACTGCTGTTCATGAGTCCAACTTTTAGTGCATCCAGATCATAAAATTTGTCTCGTTTAATATCTGTTATACTGAACTCCTCTTTCTTCCACATTCTTGAATAATACGTTTCCAGTCCTCAGGGTCATACACATTCGGGTGATTTCGTTGGTACTTCTCACTTTTGGCAAAGTTTTTATCTGATGGCAAAGAATGTCTGGCCAAATGTTCAAAACCAGTGCTGTCTCATTAAATCGCTTAGTATGAATAAGATCAGAGTGCCATTATATGCCAGTGGCCCCCACAGTTATCAAAAAAATCACAAGTCTCTTAGCATCAACGGCGTTTGTTCTGAGATATTTCAACATTGCACTACCTATTTCGTCACTGCCTCTTCCAGCAATCCTCTCATCCCAGAAAATCATGTAACCTGAGTCTTTGCCATATCCACATTTCCATAGATAAAATGCTAGTGAACAAGTATGTTTAAGTGTTGGTAATGTCTGCCATAAATCTACGGACATTACACGAACTGAAAAATTTTGTTTTACTAACTCACAGTATTCAGCCATCTTTACTTCCAGTGAATCTGCAGACCGGAGATGAAATTCTTTCTTACTCTTGGAAGATCTTTTCTCTTCTTAGGACACATCAGAGCGACACAACTCTCCGACTTTTGCCCCTGGAACAACATTACCAGTCTTGCTCGCTACATATTCTCTTCCTCCGTTTCTCCTCCTTTTATCGACTCCATGGCTAAATGGTTAGCGTTCTGGCCTTTGGTTACATGGATCCCGGTTTCGATTCCCTGTGGAGTCAGGAATTTTAACCATAGTTGGTTAATTCGCCCAACACGGGGCTGGGTGTATGTGTCGTCTTCATCATCGTTTCATCCTCATCACGGCGCGCAGGTCACCTACGGGTGTCAAATCAAGAAAGACCTGCACCTGGAGAGCCGAATTCCTCGGACGCCTCCCGGAACTAAACGCCATTTCAATTTTCCTCCTCTCATTCATGTGTATCTTCTTAATACGTATCTTTCTCTTCCTAGAATTTGGACCTTTCTCAGCGAATGTAACGGTGGCCTTGATAAATGATCCGGGATAACCTAAACAATGGAAAAGAACAAGCTGTAGTACGAGAAATACCCATGTCGTACCCTCTGTTATGTATCTAAGAACGATTAGGCCTACTTTAACAAGAGTGCTACAAAATTATGCACTAGTTTCTCTGTAACTCGTATAAACCTCCGATTACCAGTGACAATGTATCATTTCTTGGGGAAAATGAGGAGAGATAGCAACCGATTTAAAATTGAAACAATATAGTGCCAAGACACACAATGCATATCTGAAACTTTTGGTTAGAAAAAAGCCTTAAACTAACCAAATAAAACTTTGAACCAAAAGAGCCACTTGCTATAGATCCAAGACCGTGTTATAACGGATCCTAAAACATTAACTAATGACTAATGAGTTACATAACCTCAGCAACAATGACGGAAGCTTTCGTTATGGTCAAACTAATGCCAAGCAACACTTACCTCACTTCTGCTTTCAGGATCTACATCTGAATCACTGGGGTATTCTTCAGAATCACCAGATAACACAATCTTTCTCCTACAGTCCATAGTAATCTTGGACTCCTTGTTGCTTGACACTGTTCTGCTCAGAGTGTTTCTGTGAGATGTTGGGGACAACAAGATGAAAGTCACATGTAGATCCCCCTGAGTGTATTTCTATGCACCTTTCCAGCATTAACTGACAGCTCATCATAATCGTCAACAGATGGCACCGACAGCTCGATTTCACGAAAAATGTTGCTTGGCACTCTTTCTCCCCGACCCCTTCAATTTCCATCCCCATTGTTAAAACAGAAAACCACATAAAATCATTTTCACGGATGCAAATGGTAGTATTCAGCCACATTACGAACCAAATGCAAGTTTATAGCTGCATACCATGTACAGTAGTTGTATCACTCGGTATATTGATAAGTGTGTAATATGGTAAATCAGGAAGTAAGTCTCTCTAATGTTTTGTCACTGTCAAGATAAAGAACACTGCTTTATATTTTTCTATAAAAACGCCGTAATTATTCAAGCATTTGTCATAGTTTAAAATGAGTGTTTCCTTTTCTTGATAGTATACAGTTGCGCCCTGTTTGTTGAGCACCTCTAACTGATCCAAGTAACACGTCTGTTCTCTGTCACCATTTCATCCAATGGCTTCAAACGATGTTGATGTTCGACCACTTTGGTTTTTATCTTTCACAGTCGTTCGAGCTTCTCCAAGATGACACCAGGTCTACACTTTCTCTATGTACACAGACATGATCCTTCTGTGAATGTTGACAAGTTACGTGCTTTTTAAAAGCAAAAATTGATCATTGACATCATAACATTACATATAGACGGCTACAAGTTTAAGAAACGTTGTCTGTAGGATGAATTCAGTTGTTTACTTTACTGATGTTCGTTCAGCTTTCGAATGCAGATATGAAAGACACCACGCAAAGGGAGCTAGGTTCATCCGAATTTGTTGTACACTGTTGTACATTGCAACAAAATTTGTGACACTTCTAAGTACATCATTCATTTTTATTTAGAATTTCACTATTTCCTACAAAGAAGAGAATGGGGTGTCACTTTCATATATGTGTTATAGTATTCGTTTTAGTTCCCTAACAATGCAGACCAATGTTTTCATTGAAGTAAAGCAGTGCTCTGTAACAGCCCCCGATTTGATGTAAGTAACATGATTTGTATAACATGCGAAGTAGTTAACTTCACGCGTTCGTTGCCCGAACATATATCCCTACTGATCACTGTACAGATTTTCTTCCAAGTACATGTTCTGTAACTTCGCTAGTTTCACACAGTTGCTATGCCATACTTCTGGATTACCGACGTGTGCACCTTTGTAAAATCTGTGAGTGTAGCTTCAAACTATTGGATCCATAATATATAAATATGAGACCCGTTCTTTTGTTTCTGAGCAATAACATAGACGAACTAACTTTTCGACTTACCCTCCTCTATGTATGTATGTATGTATGTATGTATGTATGTATGTATGTATGTATGTATGTATGTATGTATGTATGTATGTATGTATGTATGTATCTATGTATGTATGGTACTTTTCTCTATGCTTATGTTTTAATCATGTTGAATACTGTTAAGAACAGCAGTGACTATTTACCTCATGGCTGAAATGATCAATCCTGTTTAAGAATGTTAGGAAATTCAACCATTCAACAGCTGTCTGCCACCACAATTTTATCGTTTTCGTGTTATTACTTTTACTCATCAAGTGGAGTGAGAAATTCTCATATCTTCGTGTTGACGAATCTGCTTGAAGTTGAGAATCACCCTTAATATGAAACTGGAAAACAATTTTGTTTGAGGGTAATACACTTGTCTCAGGTTATTTCCTGTTGTTTAGAGACGGCTGGAGATGTCAGGGTAATGAATGGTAAAGCTCTTCAATTATCTCACACTTGAGCGGATACACAATCATGAGTCGCGACACTCGGACTCGCTTTACAATTTACAGCTCGAATATGGTCTTGACAGGGCACTAATGATTTTCTGAACAGATTATATATTTTGTGACAGTGAAATGAGAAGTGACCTGTACACTATAACTAAGTCGTCTGTATTGCTAGAGAGGCAACGAAGTAATCTCTTGTAATAAACTACGTACATCGTAGACCAATGCAAAGCCATGAAGGCCACTGGATATGGCTGACAGACTCTCACTACCCATAAAGTAGACAATAATTGATTTTATACCTCTATGTCTAGCCCCTTTTTCTCCAGGTATTCTCATTTGTGAGTGAAGTGCAGGACCAGGTCAAGAGAAATCTCGTTCCTAAATTTCTCGACTTTCTGATGATAAATCGAACCCTAGGTTAATCGACCATGTTTGTATCGCCTCAGTTAGGCAAGCCTCTAACCCATGGATTGCTAAAGTAAAACATATGGTCATTCTCGTACGATGCGAATGACATCCTTTACCTCGTGACAAGGGAACATGTGAATGACGGAGATGAATTAGAATGCTGATGGTATCAAAGGTACACCTCCATTCGGTGTAGGATAGAACGGCATAAATAGCGCTTGTTGAGTCAGAGCGTTCTTTAGCCGAATTCCTGACCATGATCAGGGAGAACTATATTTGATGAGGGGTGAGCTAAGGTTGATTCGGCTAGCCGTTTCAGGACTAAGTCTAAGTTGAACCGTTTCAATTTTGTTTTCACATGAAATCATGCAAGGTAATTTGATAATACAAATGGTACATTTCTCTATGCTTTTTATTCATGTTGAATACTGTTGAGAATTGCAGTGACTATTTAGCTCCTGGCTCAAATTATCAATCCTGTTTAAGAATATTAAGAAATTCAACCATTCAAAAGCTCTCTGCCACCATAATTTTATAGTTCTCGTGTTATGACTTTTATTCATTGCACCTACGTGCACTTTTTTCATACAAAATCATTGGAATAGCACACTGAAACACCTTCAACAACACATTTAACCACAGACAGCACAAACTACACGACATAATTGTATTATTCTAATTAAGCTGACAGAAGCCTCCATGGCTCTGGTGGCAGCGCGTCGGCCTCTCACCACTGGATTCCGTGGTTCAAATCGCGGTCACTCCATGTGAGATTTGTGCTGGACAAAGCGGAGGTGGGACAGTTTCTTCTCCAGGTATACTCTCCGATATAGTTTCGTTTCATCTGTCAGTCATTAATCATTTCCACAGAGGAGTACAACAGGCTTCGGCAACCAACACGGTTCCTATCTTCGCAGTTAGATAGGGACTTCAATCATTCCATTCCTGACCGAGTCCAATGCCTGGAAACAGACAGCCGAGTTTCATATAAAGAAAGCAGACAGACGACCTATTGGGAGATTAAGGCCCAAAGAGTTAAACGTCATATTTCCGTGTTGAATGTTTTGTACAGTTTACGATGAATTTAAAACCAAACCAGACCCCATAGCGCAACATCCCTGCATGCCATCGTCTACCAAACGACCGGTGCTCAGCCCGAAATTCTGCAGATTACGAGGTGTCGTGTGGTCGGCACGACGAATCCTCTCAGCCGTTATTCTTCTCTTTCTAGTCCGGGGCACCATCTAACCATCAGATCGTTCCTCAGTTGTAATCACATAGGCTGAGTGGACTTCGCACCAGACCTCAGATAAAAATCCCTCTCCTGACAGGAAATTGAACCCGGGGTCTTCGCATAACAGGCCGGCATGGTACCCCTACGCCACGGGACCGGCTATGATGCGTACAGATCATATAATAATTTATATTTACGCACTTTTATCATAATTAATTATTTAATTTTGTACTTATTCGCTAAACAGTCGAATACAACTTACGCTCCAGGTAGTGTCTAACTGGAGCTCTCGTTATATTACTACAGATAATACCATTCGATCATAGTAATATGTTGTTTAAAGAATGTATTACACTTAGCGACTTACCTACACGGTACTAGTCAAGGAGCTACAGTATGAACTTGCACTAGGAAACGATATGTTCAGCCTTCACCACAGTAGTCCAGAAGATGGTTTTCTCACTTTCACATCAGCAAAATATTGGAACTGTAACTTAACTTGAGCCAGCAACACATTATTCTCAGACCCAGTCCTTCACCGTCCCATTCTTATAGAGAGCGTCAGTGACAATTACGTTACACATCTAGCAGGAGATGAACTACGTGTTATTAATTTTATGCTCCTTCACTGTGTCCTCAATAATATTTCAAACAGCATTTTAACAAAATACCATTGTAATTATGACATTAATTTATTTTATGACTTTTCAAAACTACGTTGTTTTCATTCTTTCAGAAACAGACGGAGGCAAACTTATTGAACTAAGATACTTATTGTCTTATTACGCACGTCAGATCTAATGAAGACCCAACTACATAACGACCACATGATATTGTGTAGAAAAAATTCACCACTCTCAGTATATTTATTTTCAAAATTTTGGCATGAATTCTATTGTTACAAATTTCAGTCCTTGTTTCTTATTTTTAGTCATCACTTTTTCTAATCATATTTCAGTAACATAGATCTTCAATACATTTCAGGTAGATAACAGAAATTATGTTTCTTTCCTCCCTTTTTCTTGTTGACTTTACGTCACAACGACTCAGACGATAGCATAGCACTGGCAAGAAAGCGATCGTAACCTCGATACCATGGAATCCCAGTGCCAATACCAAGCCTGGAGAAAGGAGGATGGTGAACGGCTGGTTATCATTGAGCCCCAGTACAGACAATAGCGCTGAGTAGGCACTTACATATTACTTACTTACTTACTTTCTTTCTTTCTTACTTATTCATCGTGGTGCTGTCGGTCAGAATGACATCTGTCTGCACTTTCGATACCTCGCCAGCTGTTGCGGTCTTTGGTCAGTAAGCGTCAATCTCCCGTTAATCTTTCCTCCACTTGACAGGTCTTCCTTCAGCTGAACTCTCCAACAATTTCTGGGTCTTCCAGAGGAAGTTTCTTCGCCAGGCTTCTTTCTCAGATCCTCATAACCATTCTATCATTCGACATGCACTCGACGTGTCCAATCCACTGAACCCGTCTACTTCTGATGACTTGGTTGATATTTGGTCTAGTTAAACGCGTACAAGGAGAGGTTGATACGCTGTTGTGAGACGAGGAAGCGGATTTTCACCATAGTCGCTCATGTTATGAAGGGACCTTCACACTCAGAAATATTATTGGAAGGAGTCTTTTGAGAGCATACATCAAGAGTTACTCTTCAACATTTGCGGAAGTTCGCTGACCATTTCGTTGGCGCCTTAAAGTATTAACAGCTGTGTGAGAGCCAATAGCGGAATCACAGACTTCTTCAATATTGAAGCAGGTGTTAGACAAGGCTGTATTATATATTGTCACCCTTCCTATTTTCCAATCTGTTGAAGGTGATGGAAGGGTCGAATCCTGCAATTCCTTGGAAAAATTAAATACAGCGTTCTCGTGTTTGCCAGCGTCTGCAGGGTAGGGGAAACATTGTATTGATGTGTTGTGTGTGGTGTTTTGAGTTGCAGGAATGTTGGGGAAGGCACAGGCTGAATGTTTGTCGTTACGCCCATCGTATTAGCCATTTAAGATTGAAATCTGTTGGTCTGGTCAGGGATCAAAACCGGGGCTCCAATGATTGAAGAGCAAGACGTTGAGCAGTCCACCATGGAGCTGGGCAAGAAGTGGTAACTACTAGATAGAACAACAGCTGGAGACGCTGACGAGTTGCTTAGACTACTTGTAATTAATATTCTTACACTCATACTCAGTACACAAACAGAGAAAGTGTGGACGGCGAGTAGTTCTTATCATCTATAGTAGTGGAACATACGAGTAAAAGAAACGCGCGTGGAGGAGACAGCCACTATGTTTGGCATTCAGGAGGCAGTTGCTGAGTGAGCCGTGAAGAGTCCGTGGGCGAGAGTGGGAAGTGCTGATGAAGCGTCTTTACCAAGCTTGGATAGACGTCACGAATTCTAATTTCACGATCGGGAAGTCGCACGAAGATAGAATCAAATAAAGTAAAAGAAGAGTACTCTGTGATGTAGAATAATATATAAAATAAATATTCCTGAAAAGCTCGAGATTCAGCAGAATATACTGCTTTCTTTATCTAAAGTCCTTTGGCTTCATCAGACTATCTTAATATTTAATTTTCCTCTACCTTCATTTAACGAAGTATTTATTGGTAGAGCATTTTTGAACTATTACTAGCAATGAAAGGTTCCTATGTAGTTTATATTGTCACCAAGGGTATTTGAAGCATGAATTTATTCATTTATCTTCACAATTGTATAATTATAATAATGTTTATGATAGTAGCCTATTAGTGACGCGACGCGATAGCTAAGTGGCATCGTCACTTCCTTCTCCAGAAGGTGGACGCCGTTCACATTCCAGCCAATGCAAGTGGAATTTTAAATGAAGAGTCACCTCTGTGGTTTGAAATCTACGCGCCTATGACCACGATATCAACAGCCACGTAAAACTGCCACCATGCTTCATGAATGTGACATTATACCCTGCCTTCCTTTAACTTTCGTCCTATGAGGAATATGTTTTTTTGAACATCACCCAATATTTTGTTTTAAAATGTGCATTTTCTGCGCCATGACTTGTTAAAATCATCCGTAATATAGACTAATCTTCTATAAAGTTACGCTCCATTTCTTAAATATTTGATTACTTCCCGTATCACTACGTTCACTACTAAACTTGCACTTTACTGTTACTAACTGCTTGCGTTTAATGTTCCTATAGTCAGTAGCGTACACAAACAGAGAAACTGTAAGACGGTGGTTGCAGAATGGGCTTCGGCCTACAGTTGGTCACGGCTAGTCCGTAGTTCGACGGCTCGGCACTCCGACTGACCAAGCCGTGGCCCTACGCCTCTGCTTCGAGACATGGAGAGAAGCTGCTCCCTACCGTCCGCTGTCCTGCTAATGATTTTCCGTCGTTTTCCATTCTTCTGCACTAAGGCGAATACCGAAACAGTTCCTAGTATAGGCTACGGTCGCCAACCTCCTCACCTTATTCCTCTCTTTCACAGTATCACATCTCCCTGGCGTTATCGTATAGCAGGCACGCCGTCCCATTCAGGGAAGGAATGAAAACGTTTTAGTATAAACTATAGATGGTGAATAGTTCTTATCATCTATAATATTTTTGTTAGGGAATTAATTTTCAGATGACTTCCAGCCATACGAACTCCTCTTCTGAGATGGAGGGCTTTAAAATGATATTATTTGAGTTGCTGATGTGTAGCAAGTTCGGCCCCAGGGGCTCTTAACTTGGAAGCGTGGGTTGGCGACCATGAGGCCCTTAGCTGAGTCCTGATATTGGTTCCACTATGCCAGGATCCTGACTTTCATCTATCCGATCAGGTCTCCCTTGGTCAAATCTTGTTCTTTTCCGACCTCGACGGTATTTCACACCCTTCATGGACTTGTCTTTCTTTGTCAAGTACCTTCACTTTTCGAAATATCGGATCTCTTCCAAATTTTCCCTCTGATTAATGTTACTAGAGGGTGGTTCCCTAGTTAAATTTCCTCTTAAAACAATAAGCACCACCACCTGTTGCAATTTCGTACGGCAGAGAGTGCCAAATGGACATTGTTTTGCCTTTCAAAAATCTGACTTCCTCTTTTGGAGTTGAACCTCCTATCTAGGGATCTCCTTTTGGATATTTATTTTATGTCGCACTGAGACAGACAGGCCTTATGGTGACAATGGAATAGGATAGGGCTAGGGTTGGAAAGGAAGAGCCTGGCCTTAATTAAAGTATTGCCTGGTGTAAAAATGAGAAAGAATGGAATGATCTAGGAATCCAGATGCCGACACTCCACCACTGTTTCACAAAGGGAGCTACTATGCACTTTTTCAATCTGACAGGCAACGACATTTATTTATTTAGTTATTTATTTATTCACGAAGCACAAGATACAGCTACACTGAGCAAATTTCACTTGCACTGTCAACAGACTAATTAACAAATGTAAACTTTCATAATAAAATATAATAAACATACCAAATATAACAAGATCAGGTACACAGCCTACTAATAACAAGTATCCAAATCGAAAACCATGAGAATGTCCGTGTTCATAGCCAAGTCGTCGTGGGTCAAGATGACGGTATAATTCATTCACATCAACTTATCTTTAAGAGACTATTTATACCCCTCTCGAATATGCTTTTATTTGATGCTATATCAAGCTCTTGTCTCCTATTAATATTGTTAAAGAGTGTTGGGAGGCGGATTAGGAAAGGTCGTTGAAGTATTGAGTGCTGAGTGTAGGGAACGTGGAGAAGGTCTTTGGTTCTGGTGGAGCTATAGTATTCACTATGTTCTTACGTTATGTCACTAATCGATATAGACTGAACCACGTTTCAGTTGTATCAGGAGCATCTCACGGTGACCACAACACGTTGCGTTTCACAAACAGTAATAGCAGAAGACTTTTGTGTAGTAAAACATGGAGAATATCTAGTGCAGAAAGGGAAATAGAAACTTTTGGAATGTGGCTTTGTGCCGAAGTTCAAATAGATGAATTGGATGACAAATGAAGAGACGCTGAATTAAGTTGGTGTGGGAAGAAAAATTCGGCAAAATTTCACCGGAAGAAGAGACATAAATTCAGACGCAGTATTTCTTCACTTGGGTTTTGAGGGAATTGCAGGTGTAAGAACTGTACGGGTAGGAAAAGGCATGAATATCAGGCACATTCCAGTAGATGTAAGACACAAAATTTACAAAGAAATGTGAAGGTTACCACAGGATGGAGCGAACTTCTCAATCAATCAATCAATCAATCAATCAATCAATCAATCAATCAATCAATCAATCAATCAATCAATCAATCAATCAATCAATCAATCAATCAATCAATCAATCAATCAATCAATCAATCAATCAATCAATCAATCAATCAATCAATCAATCAATCAATCAATCAATCAATCAATCAATCAATCAATCAATCAATCAATCAATCAATCAATCAATCAATCAATCAATCAATCAATCAATCAATCAATCAATCAATCAATCAATCAATCAATCAATCAATCAATCAATCAATCAATCATCTGGATTTAGGGCTGTCGCCCAGGTGGCAGATTCCCTATAAATTGTTTACTTAGCTTTTTCCTAAACGTTCCCGTCAATTTTGGGTCTTGAACGTAATGTTACTCGATCTGTTTTACAAACCATTTAGGCGTTTATTTGTGGTTATATCTAGAACGGATAATAATCACCGTATTACAAGTAGTGATATGTCCATATATTTTTGAAAGATTCCGGAACTGAATGCAGGGCGTCGGCCTTTCACCGCTGGGTTCCGTGGTTCAAATCCCGGTCACTCCATGTGAGATTTGTGCTGGACAAAGCGGAAGTGGGGCAGGTTTTTCTCCGTGTACTCGGTTTCCTCTGTCATCTTTCATTCCAGCAACACTCTCAAATATCATTTCATCTGTCAGTCATTAATCATTGCCCCAGAGGAGTGCGACAGACTTCGGCAGCCGGCACAATTTCAATCCTCGCCGCAAGATGGGGGCTGCGTTCATCCCATCCCTGACCGGGTCACCGACTGGAAAACAGGTTGTAAGTTTTCTTTTTCGAAACTGAGTGCGTTCATATTTATACTATTTATCGATCTATTGCGACGGTTTGCTAGATTAAAACAGAACAACACGATGGAGTGTTGCTATCGTATTAGATAGTAGCAATATTAGCCTATCTGTGAGTATAGGGAAATGGTAAACAAAGGAGAGAGGTTTGGGAGTGAAACAAAACACGAGCGTAGCTGGTGAGTTCACTGCAACAGGTCACGACACGGAGCAACGTAAGGGACACGCCCTAACACAATAACAATAATCAATTAAGGTATTCTATCAGTTTCGGAGGTTTAACATTACGTACAATCACAAAAGTTCACACGCATTTGAAGGATGTATTATTCCTAAATGCTATTTTAATTTTGTAATTTATATTACTCTGTTTCCAAGCACAGACAGTGTAACATAAGAGGTCCAATAATTAACGATTCCATACTTGTATTAGCAGTAGGAGTAGACAATCCTCAGTCTATTAATAATGAGGAAGACCGAGCTCGATAGCTGCAGTCGCTTAAGTGTGGCCAGTATCCAGTATTCGGGAGATAGTAGGTTCGAACCCCACTGTCGGCAGCCCTGAAGATGGTTTTCCGTGGTTTCCCATTTTCACACCAGGCAAATGCTGGGGCTGTACCTTAATAAAGTCTACGGCCGCTTCCTCCCCATTCCTAGGCCTTTCCTCTCCTATCGTCGCCATAAGACCTATCTGCGTCGGTGCGACGTAAAGCAAAATAGCAAAATAGAAAAAAAATGAGGAGGGAAATGTTGTTTGCTAGGGACAGAACTCCTGTACTGACGCTTCTGCAGCTTGGGAACGAACTAGAGTGTCACCTCGAAAATGGTTGGAAACCAACTAACAGATGTGGGAACCAACTCCTATCCAGCTGGTTTGAGTAACATGGAGAGCTGCATCAAACCGGTCCATAGACTGATAACACAAACAAAACAACAACAACAACAACAATCAACAACAAAATAGCAGACTGAGTCGGTCGTTAAATGAAGAAACAAAGTATAACAACAAATAATTGCATGGTCTCAGCTACAGTGCGCAGGCATTACGATTTGACACTATTTAGGCGTCGCTTCAATTTCGTGGTTCTGTTCATATCTACCAGATGACAGATAAACCGGAACTCTGTTGGGTGACCTGCCGGCCCCATGGTGTAGGGGTAGCGTACCTGCCTCTTACCGAAAGGCCCCAGATTCGATTCGCAGTCAGATCAAGGACTTTTATCTGGATTTGAGGGCTGGTTCGAGGTCCACTAAACCTACGTGATTACAATTGAGGAGCTATCTGACGGTGAGATGGTGGCTCCAGTCAAACGGCCGAGAGAATTTGTCGTGCTGACTACACGATACCCCATAATCTGCAGGCTTTCGGGCTGAGCATTGGTCGCTTGGTAGGGCATGGCCCTCCGGGGCTGTTGCACCATGGGGTTTAATTTTCTTCCGTTGGATGACCTATAGTTGAGAATAACATTTTCGGGTAAACACCCGATGTTCCTTTCATCTTTAACATGTCGACATCGTATAGTGGAGAGCTGGATGAACGTTTCTACACTCTTCAAAAATTGTCATATTGGTGGTGGTGGTGGAGATTATCGCTTGAAGATTAGGTACAACAGGGTAACCGTCTTCTCCTAAAATTAATCAGAAATAAAAAAAATAGAAGAGGTCAGATTGTTCTATGAATAAGGGTATAGGAAAAAATCAAGAACAGGATTAAGAAGGGCGTGAAAATGAAGAACACCTTAGACCTCGAAAATCTAATACCGTCGAGGTCGTAACAGAATGGGAGTTGCTCAAGGAAGATTCGATATGAAAGACGGCAATTAAGAGCTTGATACAAGTAAGACTGAGCAAGTGGCCGTGCAGTTTGGGTCGGGAAGCTGTGAGCTTTCATTCGGGAGATAGTGGGTTTGAACCCGACTGTCGGCGATCCTCAATATTTCCCCCCTGTGGGTGGGGGCGGTAGAATAACACCCACGGTATCCCCTGCCTGTCGTAAGAGGCGACTAAAAGGGTCCCTAGGGGCTCTGAACTTTGGAGCGTGGGGTGGCGACCACGGGGCCCTTAGCTGAGTCCTGGCATTGCTTCCACTTACTTGTGCCAGGCTCCTCACTTGCTTCTATCCTATTCGACCTCCCTTGGTCAACTCTTGTTCTTTTCCGAACCCGACGCTATTAGGTTTGCGAGGGCTAGGGAGTCTTTTATTTTCACGCCCTTCGTGGCCCTTGTCTTCCTTTGGCCGATACCTTCATTTTTCGAAGTGTCGGACCCCTTCCATTTTTCTCTCTGATTAGTGTTATATAGAGGATGGTTGCCCAGTTGTACTTCCTCTTAAAACAATAATCACCACCACCACCACCACCACCTCAATATGGTTTTCCGTGGTTTCGCATTTTCACACCAGGCAAATTCTGGGGCTATACCTTATTTTAGGCCACGGCCGCTTCCTTACTACTCCTAGCCCTTTTCTATCCCATCGTCGCCATAAGACCCATCTGTGTCGGTGCGACATAAAGCAAGTAAAGAAACAGATATAAGTGAAAAAAACGTCAGACTCACCTTTGCTCGGGTTAAACGTTCAGCATTAGAACCAAGAGTCCGACATTCTACTGTTGATACACCAACAAGCTACAAGTTATAATTAAAGCCAGGTCACATAACAATAAAAATGAATGTAATATATTTGTGACACATCTTCCCTCTTGTAGATACGTGCAATGCATAGTTACTGTATTTCATGACATTCAGTCCTACAAAAATGAGATTAACAGTATGAAAAGTATAACAGTGGCAGGACCAAATCCTTATGTTTGAAACCTAGTTCTTAAAGGTTTAATCGAAGTGAAAAGTTTGTTTTGGAAACTTCAGTTTATCCTAGAGCAAGGTGAATGGAGAAAGAGTTTCAGCTCAACTGTCAGAGTTTCAACTCGTTAATTGGATTTCGTCCCGTACGTGATTTAGAACAAATAATTTAAACTCCGACCAACTGCCACGCCGAAGAACACGACGAGGGGTGAGAAAGGGGAATAGATATTACCGTGTGTTTCATCATTCCTGTATGGCTAGTTCAGTTCGATTCCGCAGTGTTAAGTGAAGTGAACTGAAGATGTCTTCAGCATATACTTTGTAATATTTCACTTCATTTGCCAATATACAGGTACAACACTGGCAGAACGACTTTTTTGCCGTTGTTGACGGCCTGATACCAAGAACAACCCAAACATCCTGCCGAGGAATGCTTGGCCGATGGGCGCACATCATTAAACTACTAAATCATTCGTTTCAGGCTACCTCCGCACACTCTGTGAATCACTAGAACCTTACAACCGGCCAAATACCCTGCCGAATAATGTTCGGCCAGTTGGTGCTCTGGAACAGTGTTTTAAAACGCAAAAAAGTAGTTTTCTGCAGAGCTATTGAGTTGCGAAAAAATTCGTACACCTTTTTACAAATAAAAAATGGTGTCAATTTCTCCTTTTTAAAAAGTAAAATGGTCATGATAATGTCTTCCAATATGAATATATCAGAAGAAACCCTGACAGATTCACAAAATAAATAGTCAAAACAGGAATAAAGCCAAAGCAAGCACTATGAAATGGATCAGCGAAATCATAAACAACCTTAAATTGGCTGGAATCACACAAGAAGACATTTAAAACCCGGAGATCTTTAAATTCAAAATTCACAATTAACAAGATGACCAAGAGGACAAACGGAAAAGAACTACCAAAAGAAATTGGACCAAGCACAGAAAACAAGCCTTCCGAGTGACTTGGCTGCGCGGTTCGATTCAGGTAGCTGTGAGCTTGCTCGAGGAAGGTAGTGGTTCAAATCCCACCGTCGGCAGCCCTGAACATTGTTTTCCGTGTTTTCCCAATTTCCACCAAGCAAATGCTGTGGTTGTGCCTTAATTAAGGCCAGGGTCGCTTCTTTCCTACTTCTACCCGTGTTATATCCCATCGTCGCTATAAGAACTATCTGACCGGGCGAGCTGGCCATGCGGTTAGGGGCGCGCAGCTGTGAGCTTGCATCCGGGAGATAGTGGGTTCGAACCCCATTGTCGGCAGCCCTGAAGATGGCTTTCCGTGGCTTCCCATTTTCACATCAGGGCTGTACCCTAATGAAGGCCACGGCCGCTTCCTTCCCATTCGTAGACCTTTCCTCTGCTATCGTCGCCAAAAGACCTATCTATGTCGGTGCGACGTAAAGCAAATGGCAAGAAAAAAATAACTATCTGAGTCGGTGTGACGTATAATAAAACTGCAGAAAAAAAAGAAGCCGGAGAGAGTGAAGGAAAGGCAAAATAACACTTGTTGGTGTAGTCGGAAACACACATATTCGTAAATAAAAAGAAGAAGAAGAAGAAGAAGAAGAAGAAGAAGAAGAAGAAGAAGAAGAAGGGTTCCCTTGAGTAAAGTTCAGTTTTGGCTCTCGATTGCCATTCACGGAATGAAGACAATGGCATGGTCAGCTGCTCAGAACGGTTCTTTCACATCTTAGCCCTTTCCTTACTTCTAGTACTAACCCCTCCTTCGTCCCACAACCCTTATATCATCCTACTACATATACCCCCTGTGGGTGGGGGTGGTAGAATAACACCCACGGTATCCCCTGCCTGTCGTAAGAGGCGACTAAAAGGGGCCCCAGGGGCTCTGAACTTTGGAGCGTGGATTGGCGACCACGGGGCCCTTAGCTGAGTCCTGGCATTGCTTCCACTTACTTGTGCCAGGCTCCTCATATTCATCTATCCTATCCGACCTCCCTTGGTCAACTCTTGTTCTTTTCCGACCCCAACGCTATTAGGTTTGCGAGGGCTAGGGAGTCTTTCATTTTCACGCCCTTCGTGGCCCTTGTCTTTCTTTGACCGATATCTTCATTTTTCGAAGTGTCGGATCCCTTCACATTTTCCCTCTGATTAGTGTTATATAGAGGATGGTTGCCTAGTTGTACTTCCTCTTAAAACAATAATCACCACCACCACCACTCCTACTACATACTTCTAAATCTGTGTAATATCTTTTGTACTACTTTGTAACCATCTATGCTAATAAACTCACTCAACGAACTACAATACTTAGGTATAGGCACAATTCCTCTCCCATCTCCTGTATCTTCACATCCTTTACCCATCTCCTTCTTCCGCCACATCTCCCCAACCCGCCCGCATCTCTTGGCCAGAGAGAGAGAGGGCGCTACCCTCTGGGTGGCCGCTCCACCCATTCAGGATGGGGAATGAAAACATTTAATAGATAGGACGGTTCGTACGCTCCCAAATGGTGTTAATGCATAGTGTGTTAAGACCCATTCCCTCCATTATAAGTTCAAGGGAAGAATGGTGTGAATGGTGAGGGAGAACAAAAATGCTGGGCAGACAAGAAAGGACAACCCAGGCGACTCAGAAGAAATGATGAGATCCGAACGGATGGAGCCACTTGTTAGCTCTGTGAACTGGGACACATACCACCCATTTAATGAGTTACCGATTTCCACTCCAGGACGGCAGTCGTGTTCAATCTGAAATGTGAACACTGTCTGAATCCTGTTAAGTGGAACATAGTTACTCTGCGTCGCTGGAGCGCAGTAATTGGTCCAGCAACTGCTGGAGAAGGCCTGCACTGTCAGAGAGCGGACCTTGATGTAGTCATACCAACAATTCCATTACAAGCAACTAGTCAAAGGGATCTCTAAGTGGCCCCTTTATTGCTTTGAAGTTTACCAATTAACTGTTATGGAACTCGTCTCTTCCTGGGAGACATCAAGTCTGATGCTTATGAATAAACATTAGATAAATTGTTATCGGTAGAGAACTGGGGGGTTTATGAAAATTAATATTCGTAGTTCATGAGATATATTCTTTTATGAGAGTTGATTCATAAGTCATTATCTCAACAAAGTATTCCAAGACTGAGAATTCAATATACAGGTTGTACGAGAAATGTTGTCGATGTCGGCCGTGATGAAAGGATCAGAACGAGTAAAATGAACACTGGAACCAAACCTGTAACTCACCCAGATTCAAATGGGAGAAGTAATGTTATAGATGAGGTCTGCGAATAAATGCGTTGAAAGGAGCCGTCGCAGAACGTCTTAAAAACACAGTGAAGCTGTAAAACTCATTTTTCCGATGTGTAGCATTCAGGAAACATCAATAACTGGATGTCTAATTTTTACACGAATATATTACTCCGTCATGCACACTGTAGTTCAATTGAATTAAAATGAAGCAGACGACTCCCGCTTGGTAAATTATGGTTACAAACCTACCTAACCTCCCCTCTCCCAGTCGACTTTAGATGAAGATGCGATTTAGAAGGTTGTTCCTGTCCTCATTTTAATTGTCCTGGTCTCCTTTCATCAGCCAGTGATTATTGGAGAGCATTTTTCATACTACCTATACATGTTTGAAAAAAGTGTTATAATATTTCGTACGTTGTCACTAAATAGAGCAATCGTACAGAAATATATGGGAGAATAGAAGGAACAAATAATACATTTGAAATTATATTTTTATTCAAATACAATCTGTTCAAACCCGTTCACAGTACTTCACCCCTCTCCCGGACGTACATGACGTTGTAAATTACCGCTTTGTTCACATACAACATGTTTAATATCTTCCAAAGTAATCTCTCTGGTTTTCCTTCGTTCGTTGCCATCGACGAGAAAGACGGGGATACCATAGAGCACACATTTCTTTAAGTCACGAGAAAAATAGGCTGCATGAGATTCATTTGTAACACCGAAGAATTGTTACTATGTTTTGTGTGCTGACAAAGTGTTCTCCCGCAAAGGCTTCTTGGCTTTAGCACTGAGACAGAAGTCATTCGGACTATGGTTACGGAAGTAGGGAATGTGTGGCAAGACCCCCAATTTTCAACGCCGTAAACCGTGTCGATTCCACTTCTGAGCATTGTGTCTAACGTTGACATGTGCGATTTCTGAGTTATCTAAAACTTCTGGCCGTTTCTACTAAATTCCGTTGTGAAGATGGTGCCGCAAAAACTACCTTTAGCCTTTAGTACTGAACAATTAAGTTATATTGAGACCCCTCACGAATTGGTGACACATCAGAACCTCTTTGGGGAGCCAAGATGTCATCGGTCGTTGAATTTTCACCTAATTCAGGCTCGTATGCTCATGCGCATGTTTTAGTGAATGCAAATGTAATGACCCGATATATGCCAAAAAATTTTAAAAATATTTGTTTTATGTCGCACCGACACAGATAGGTCTTATGGACGACGATGGGATAGGAATGAGGAGTGTAAAGGAAGCGGCCACGGCGTCAATTAAGGTACAGCCCCAGCATTTGCCTTGTGTGGAAATGGGAAACCATGGAAAACCATCTTTAGGGCTGCCGACAGTGGGGCTCGAACCGACTATCTCCCGAATGCAAGCTCACGGCCAACTCGGCCGGTGTATATGTAACATCGATTATTAACATATTTTACTACGTATAGTTTTATTTATTATCGTCATTTATAGGTATTAGTTATTTGTAACATATATATTGTAATATTATAGGTACTGCAGGTTGAGGTGTAGTAAGTAGTCAGGAAATATCATGTAAACGTGTGTCAGACATAGCTTGACTTCGCTGAACTGTTAAGCTTGGCTTGGGTTGACTTTTTGGAAAATTGTGTTGGCGTGACAGCGATTAGAGACGAATATAAGAAGCTGGCCGCGTAGCCTACCATTCAGGTTATTCGACCTTGTTGCTAGCACGAGGTGCTATTGGATCGTGATATTATTTCGATCTCTAACCTCTATTTTTTTCTATTTGCTTTACGTCGCACCGACACAGATATGTCTTATGGCGACGATGGGACAGGAAATGCCTAGGAATTGGAAGGAAGTGGCCGTGGCCTGAATTAAGGTACAGCCCCGGCATTTGCCTGGTGTGAAAATGGGAAACCACGGAAAACCATCTTCAGGGCTGCCGACAGTGGGACTCGAACCACTATCCCCGATCTATAACCTCGAGGGAATGTTAGTGGGCCATCCTTCTTTAAGTGACTAGCGGTCTTCCGTACGCTGGTCATGTCGAGTGTCCATCCTTCCCAGGTTCGTCTTCTTGCATGAAGGTGTTCCACAACCTGGTAACCACATCTACTGTTGGGTCGTGACCTACCGTAATACGTTAACTGGAAAAAGCGCAGTAAGTTATTCAACACGTTATTTAAAGAGCAGAACTTTGTTGTTTGTGTCACCGGTACATAGACTGGTTTGATGCAGCTCTTCGCGAAACCCTACCCTCTGCTAAGGATAAGGAAGTAATTATAACGAAAATAGGTGTTGAAGATAAACAAGGCACTTAGCTTCATATTCGTATGTTACCAATTGTTTGTTGAACCTACAATTCAACATTTTCAATAATGAAATTCCCGAATTATGGAACAGCAATTACAGCAGTCAGCGAGTAAAGCTCCAGGTTTAGTTGGGTATCATGTGAGAAAGGAAGTGTGTAAGAATATACGTAAAACCTCAAAATAACATTATTATAATTATTTTATGTTAATAAAACTTCGATTTAAGGTGTTCTTTTAAACTGTAGGTTTCACATATCAGTGTCCTGATTTGCATAGTTATCAGTTTACCAATCCTCAAACTTACGCTTTTAGGTGTGAGTGAGGGAAGGTCTGCCATCATAATTGGATTCCCGAAACATCGGACAGAACCTGGGATTATCATAAGCTCATTTCTGATGGACTTATTATATTAGAATTATTATTTGAAAGTATATCTTCCCGGTACCCGACATATATTTTACGCTATAATACGATTCAACACGCCATTACCTTTGCGGTGAAATACTCAGTTAAGTGATGTGACACCCACTTGGCAACGACCCGCCATACATTTCGGTCCTACCGTAGAATACAACACAATGATGACGCAGGTATACTAGTATTCTGGACTAATTCCACAGCATTAATGTTTTTCATTAGGCACTGTTCGATTACTGGTACTGATACAACTTTTCTAGTTGAGATATAACACCCCCTGAGAGGAGGATTGGCTGTTAACTCACTTTCTCGTTTGAAGGCCCATGTATACTGACCCTTAAATCGCGGTACGATAGAATAAAGCACAATCGCCCAATTCATCATGAATTTTTGCATGTATTCTCGTGCATTGTGACCACGGAGAACGGCTGACTTGATGTGTGACAGTTTTTATACTTCGGTTAATTTCATTATGAACCGCCGTTACTGTAGTAGTAGCCGGTTTGAACATCGGGGGCGGCGGGCTGCTGATGACGTCTGAGCTGGTCAGGTGATTACGGCTACCAGTATACATAATGGTAGTGATATAAGTGCAGATATTTTGCGGGTCAGTAAAGAAAAGTACATCTGACAACACATGCTATGAACGTTTTACCTTGCCCTATTAGTTTCCCTACAAATGAGCCAAATATTTCAGGACCTAATGTGTTTTGAATGGCCATGGTAGGAAACACCGGTTATGTCATACTGAAGTCAAGTGTTCAACTTAGCAGAGTACAGGTGTTGTTGAACCTGTTTGCCATCGCAGGCCAAATCATTTTGCTTTGCTGTTCCCGTAGACGCTGGCGAAGAGGGGAGGCAGCGCACGTGAGAGACGAGGTCTTGCTGTACTCGTGAACTGGTCTAGCTTTCGTAATAATAATAATAATAATAATAATAATAATAATAATAATAATAATAATAATAATAATAATAATAATAATAATGATACTTGTACCGGGCGGTACACCTCCGCG
This sequence comes from Anabrus simplex, assembly GCF_040414725.1. Lineage (NCBI taxonomy): Eukaryota > Metazoa > Arthropoda > Insecta > Orthoptera > Tettigoniidae > Anabrus > Anabrus simplex. The sequence goes on from NC_090265.1 coordinate 366,522,384, forward strand.
CCGCTAATTCAAACTTTGCGCCAGTTGAAACTCCTCTACTGGAGAAAGCCTGAACTTTAACTACAGTGTTAATTCCCAAGTTTTTCAGAAGATGTCACTACTTGTAAATTTCGAAGTGTTCTGAACTGTGTCGCTTTCGATGTATTTTTGTTTTGCCTGTAGTAAGAAGTGTGAACGTTCTCTTCTAGATGGCACTACTGAAGGACTACAATTATGCATCCTAGTGCGAAGTGAGGGAACCCTTTTTTGAAGAAATTTAGTATTTATAAGTTTGTTCCTTATTAAATTTCTTTCAGCTTGTGTTTTAGTTGGCAACGTTAACCCTTTCATTCTGCCAGTTTTGAAACTGGCCAATCATAAATTTCTGTAATTAATTTTCCACCAATCCTGGTTTTCTTCTTCAATTTTGACATGTAATCTTTTGGTCGTCCAATAAAAGGCTTGTGGGCGGGTGTTCTCATTCATGAAACGTCTCGAATGTTCCGCGAGGGTATATAAACTGCTGATTTTCGCGTCTCCGCGCCACTTCAGTAACACCTATCATTGTGTAAATTATGTAGCAGGGGGCGGGAAGTGCCTCTTTCTTCGGGCAGCAGTTCAACCACCAGGTAATGGCCGTCTTATAACTTATTTTCTGGCCAGCTCAGCAGTTTAACCCTCGGGGCGGGTTCTAAACCTTTTACCATGTAACCTTCCTCTAAAATGTAAAAGACTCTTGGTATAAATTCTGTCTTTTTAATCTACAAATTGGGATAGAGAGTGCCTAACCCTCTCGAGCTCCCATTCATTTTGTTTTGAGGTGACTACGTTTTCTCAACCATTTTTCTCGTTTCGTTATGTAATCGTTTTCCTATCGTGTCACCTCTTTAGTATGGGATTAGCCCTTGCATATGCGGCCTAGTGCCCAGTAGGTTTTAATAAAGTGTATTAGGAGTGCAGGTTCGCCTCCTCTCAAGTTGGTATTTTGGAGGCCATGTAATTGACCTGTTTCTTTACTTAATAGGCCTCAGTAGGTTGGGTATTTTTACCCCTGTTTTCATGTGTTTGGAGGTCAGCTTGAAGGTTGAGTTTGGTGTGGCTTTTGATAGGCTGGAACTTTGAGAGCGGGTTGCTCTTCCCCAAAAAAATAAAATTGTTTTTATGTGGCTTGAGGAGGCTTTTACTATGTAATTGGGAGCAAGTGCTCTTGAGCATGATTGGGGTCTTCTACCCCTTGGTTGAATCTGGTATACGGGTAAAGTTGGGCTTATAGCTCAAGAATTGTGTGTCTGGCTCTCGAAGCCCAAATCTGTAACTACTGTAATTGTACATTCTCGATTTGTTGCTAGGCTACTAAGTACCTGCTATATTTGTTATTTCTTGATCTTGAAAAGAAAATATAACCTTGTTAAATTTTAAATTAACTTTAATTTCGTAGATTGAGACCTATTCATCCCAGCACCTTCTTTCACCTCTAACTACCACGGATAACTCTGTAACAATAATAATAATAATAATAATAATAATAATAATAATAATAATAATAATAATAATAATAATAATGTTACTAGGTTTTACGTCCCACTAACTACTTTTACTGTTTTGGAGACGCCGAAGTGCCAGACGTTTTGTCCCACATAAGTTCTTTTACATGCTACGAAATCTACTGACGTGAGGCTGACGTATTTGAGCACTTTCAAATATCACGGATTGAGCCGGAACGAACCTGCCAAGTTTGGGTCAGAAGGACAGCGCTCTACCGTCGGAGCTAATAAACCCGGCATTAGAGCTTCCGTTTCACCACATTTAGGACATTATACACTTTGGAGATCCAGGTTGAAAAGTGTTTACTAGGCAAAGTATTAATGACGAATAGTCACTTATTCTTCTTCTTATTACATATGACTTCGCTCCATTGATTCATTCCAAATTGTATTCTTGTTTTTATTTTAACCTCAAGACACTGTTAACTCTATGTATACCAATCGGATGAAGAAGCTATCTGACGCAGTTGTTATGCAAGCAATCCGAGTGACTTTACACTTAGTGGTGGTGCGTGAACAAGTGAATGCGGCACTTGATGTAATCTACACTTCTACATGCCCCACTGTCATTGCTGGCAAGTTGCTTCTGCCTGTCTCTCAGTCGTTGTAGAGCTAACATCATCACAGTCAGTTGATTACATGTGACGAATTAGCTGATATTCACCTCGTTTACGGAGCAACTGGATAAACTGCACATGCGGTGAGGAAGCTCACAACGATTTCCAAACCACCGTATTTCCATCATTAGTTTTCACAATGCCCGTGCATGGGCAGAAGAAGGCCCTCATGCCATTCATCAAGGTCATTTCCAACACAGGTTTTCTAAAAATATTAGGGCGGTAAGTTTGAGGGATCAGCTTCTTGGACCATTGTAGCTGTCTGCACGGCTAACTCGCTCTAGTTATCTCTATTTTCTGCAGTCTTCTCTGCCAGAGCCTCTGGACGATGTTCCGCTACATATACTTCAGCGGATGTGGCTCATGCAAGATCACTAGAACGCCATTTCCCCCAATCGGTCGGTGGTGGGAATAGTCCCATCAGCTGGCAATCGAGGTCCTCTTATTTAAATCCACAATTTTTTTTTAATTCCTGGGGGCACCTCAAAGACTTGGTGCACCAAGTGGAAATTGCCGATGAAGTAACTGTATGACAACGTATCTGGGATGCCGCCGCAACTGTGGGAGATAACGTGGAGGTGTGAGGTCTTTATGGTGTCATCACATGGAAGCTGATCGTCGAGTTAACGGATGACATTTCGAGCAGTACCTATGAAGGAACAGAACAGTAACTTCGGACACCAGTTATTTTGGAGTCATGTTCAGAGTTATGATTAATAACGCTGAGTTTTCTTTTTCGTGTATTCTGACAAAGTTTGAGTGTGACGGTTAACTTTTATGTTAATAATAATGCCATTTGCTTAGGTCCCACTAAATCCTTTCTACGGTTTTCGGAGGCCCCGAGGTGCCGGAATTTTACCCAAAGGTATTCTTTAATTTCCAGTAAGTCTACTGATAGGAGGCTGACGTATTTGAGCAGCTTCAAATGCCACCAGACTGAGCCAGGATTAAACCTGCCAAATAAGGACCAGGAAGCCAGTGCCTTAACCGTCTGAACCACTCAGCCCGTAAGCTTTTATTTTGATACGGTTAATAAGCACTGTAAACGCAGCAATAACTTATAATGCTTTATTTGACCATTATACATGTTCTTTTCGTTTCGAAGGACGAACTGTAGGTACGTTTAATTTAATGTAGTTTGATAACATATACATTATCTTTTTGAAACAAAACTTTCGATGTGCTTCAACAATTCACTTTAAATACTACTCATTTAAAAATCCTATCCCATGCGCTATTTCCTTAATGCAAGGAATATTTTTAACATACACGTCAGAATGATTTTTCCTTGTTCATTCTTATGTTTTGCAATGGAAAACGGGGATAGGAGCATACATCACGTCCTGGAGTGCCTACCCCATACCTACGCTCGAATAATTATAATATCACACAATCTTACAGACCCCACACCGACACAGATGGTCAGGCCATTTCCACACTCACTTGGGCATGGGGCTGATGACCACAGATATCCCAGTCCCCCAAAGGACCTAACAGCAACAGAACCCACATTAACACAGGCTATTCGACACCTCTTCCATTAGCCAAGATCGATGACCAAGGGTGCCTGAAGGCCCTGAAACGGAAACAAAATGCTAGCAATTTATGGTAGACAGGTTGCCCGTAAATAAATAAATCTGGTTTGGGAAGAATGTTACGTAACATATTATGACCCAGTAGCACCAGCCTTCAGTAGTTATCATGGACGGAATTGCACATAACCGGAAACAAAACCAGTTTGGCAAGAATGGTGTGTAATTTGTCGTGTAACAGTAGGACCGGCCTTCAGATGTTAACTTGGACAGGCTGCCCAAACACATGAACAAAATTTGTTTGGCAAGAATTGAGTGAAAATTGTCATGGCCAAGTAGCAACAGTCTTCAGCTGTTATCGTGGACAGGCTGCTCATATATATAAACAAAACAAAGCTATCCATTCACATCAAAGAGGAGTATTAACTACTCTAAAACATAATATTAATTTGCTCACTAAAGTATCTTCCGACGATTACTAAAAAAGTTGTATATATTGGTTCGTTGCATCGTTCTCCATTGCTACAAGAAATATATGCACACATACCCTTAACATTCTGTATATAGGAGTCACGATGCTGGGAGAAGTAGAATGCATCTCCGAGGCAGTACCGATAGGCTTGCTCTGTCCAACGACTCACTAACACCACAATCCGGACACGATGACTTATTGTCGTTTAGTAAGGTGGCGGACAAGTGGACTGAGTTGCAGTCGTACTGAGTTTCACTCCAGTACTTAGTGTCTTCAAGCTCTGGCATCTGAAGTATTTTTAGGAATATCGTCCACAGGATTATATATATATACCAGGCGGCTCGTGAGCGCCGTACTTTCTACTTACAATTGCCCCGCATGCACTGGTGATACATGGGATATCTAATCACTTGTTTTCGAAGGAGTGCTACAACGTGCAGTATTGTGGATGTGAAACAAATCGCACCATAACAAGGTGCATTTGTAAATACGCCAAAGGTGCAGAAAAGAAATGTATACACGTGTAGACATTCCACTCTATAAAAGAGTTGTTTGTATGAAACAACAACTAATACTGCTCGGTGAAATACGTGTGTAGAAGGCAGACGTCTGTTTGGAGCATCGGCTGCATTTTTACCAGATTTTCCACAGATTAAAATGATGTCTGTGTATTCGTTGTTGCTGAACACACTGGCCATTGCCGAGATGCAGACAGCAAATTTGGTGTTGCTCTACACAAATACATACACCAGCCTAGTACTATGCAGTCGTAAACGAGGTTTACTAATCCAAGGGGTTGCATTAGACGGGTGGCGCTGAGGAACGTGCTGCGAGCGACCGTCCGGTTGTTATCTCTTCATATTCTGACGTAACCTGCCTGCTGGCAGTAGTGTCCCTGCGAAAATCAATTAGTAGACATCCCATTCATCATTTGGCTTTATTGGCTGTTTGTTCAACGTTGGTGATACCACGACAGCTGATAGTTATTCTAGGCCGTAAAAGTTACGGTAAATGCAGTTCTCCGATAAATCTAGAAAAGAAGTACCTTAACCATCGGATATTCAAGTGGATATCTTTAGGTTTTTCTGTTAACATCGTGTCGGTGTATGTAAGCTTAAATGGATTTCAGTATGAATGCTATTATAGTTTATGTTAATTTCTCCATTCGAAGGATTGTGTTGTATTTGAACTGTAATTGAAAATCAGTTAATAAACGTTGGACATTTAATATACGACAGATACAAAACGAATGATATTGGGAGCCTGATCGCTTTCAGACTGATCCACTCATGTCGTATCTTGTGACAGAATTTCAAAGCATAAGCAGTATTTTGAAATGCAGGTCTCTGAATGAGGATTGTAAGTAAAATAGTAACAACACAGATATTACCAAGAGTTTAATGCAGTTGTCAGCACAGTTCCGTTACATCCCTTCAATATAATCACCGGTGAAATTATGAACCTCTTGCGAAGTGTGTTGTAGTGGTTGGATGCCGTCAGCGATATGGTGTCAGAGAAGCACCCTACTGATTTGAGCACTGTTGAAATATCAGAGAACCTGATGCCTCGGAGAGGATCTTTCAAGAAAGGACGTTGGTGGGCTGAATGGCTCAGACTGTTGAGGCGCTGACCTTCTGACCCTTACTTCGCTCAGTCTGGTGGTATTTGAAGGTACTCCAGTACGTCAGCATCGTGTCGGTAGATTTACTGACACGTAAAAGAACTCCTGCGGGACAAAATTCCGGCACCTCGGTGTTTCTGAAAACCGTCAAAAATTAGTTAGTGGAACGTAAAATTATTATGTAAAATTATTATTATTATTATTATTAATTTTATTATTATTATTATTATTATTATTATTATTATTATTATTATTATTATTATTATTATTATTATTATTATTATTATTATTATTATTATTATTATTATTCAACAAAGAACACAAATCAAAGGCAGGAAAACTCATTTTAGTTTATGTTTAGCGTATGGCTTCTAGTGCCAGAAGTGTCTGAGGACGTGCTCGGATCGCCAATTCAGTAGCAGCCGTGCCCATGTTTCGTCAGAGGCCATAATCACTGCAGCAATGTGTTATCTATGGAGATGGTTACCAGGTAGTGAGTACCGGCACATCTGTACGTATGTGAAGTGGTGGGGAACTAATCCCAACGTCTAAGGATAGTCCTCGGACAGTCCATCGGTGGTCTGCGAAAATAAGGCGCCGCACCAACTCTGTCCGGTCGCCGGAAATGGACGGCCAAACAGAGCGGGGTAAATACACGGACACATCCCGCACCCAACGGAACTCACTTGCCCATCGTGTAACAGTCCTATATGGTAGTGTATCGTTAGCACAAACTTTACGTAAGCCTTGATGACGTCCCAGGACATTTTTGGTCCAAGTTTCTCACCTACTGACAATATTTTTGTCTTGGAAAGGCTAATTTGCACATAATAATATGAACAATAATAAAATAATAATAATAATTATGCTATTGTTTTACGTGTCACTAACTACTTTTACGGTTTTAGGAGACGCCGAGGTGCCGGAATTTCGTCCCGCAGGAGTTCCTTTGCGTGCCTTTTACGACTCGAGGCTGACGTATTTGAGCACGTTCAAATACCACCGGACTGAGCCAGTATCGAACCTGCCAAGTTGGGGTCAGGAGGCCAGCGCCTCAACCGTCTGAGCTACTCAGTCCGGCAATTTTCATATCATACTCACTGCACCTATTTTCGAGTTCCATGATATTAGACTGCAGGCTTTCAACACAGTCTACCATTAAGGTCAAGTCGTCGGCATAGGCCAAACTGGTTACTATACTTCCACCTAACTGAATCTCTTCCTGAACCACTTTATATCTTTCAGTAGATGATGCATGTACGCGAACTATGAACACCAAAGGTGAAAGATTACAGCCTTATCGAATCGTTGTATGTGCCCTGAACGAAGAACTCGTTCTACCATCAATTCTCACTGCAGCCCAAGTGTCAATATAAATACATTTTGATTGCTTTATTAATCTGCCCTTAATCCCATAGCCCCCGAGTGCGACTAACATTTTTCTCTCTCGATACTCTGTCATATGCCTTCTCTAGATCTACGAAACATAAACCTACCTCTGTATTCCTCTCGTAGCATTTTTCAATTACCTGGCGCATACTGAAAATCAGATCCTGACTGCACCTTTGTGGTCTGAAATCACACTGGTTTTCATCCAAGTTACTGTCCACCACTGATCGCATCCTTCCTTCCTGATTAAAAACACCTGTTTTCTCAGTTTTCTCTTCGAAGGTGATAACAAATAATATTCAACTGAAAAGACATCTTTTGTTTCACACCTTATTTTAGTTTTTATTAATTATGTTTTATTCTGATTTATTTTGTATTTAATTTTAGTCTTGCATTTGGTTTTTGTTTCGTTTTATTTCAGGTTTCATCAACGCTATACCCTCCATAATCCGAGATAGAACCTTTTTATATGGAGTAAAGTTCAGGTACGCTAATAATAACCAAAATAACATACCACCACTGTCTTTATTTTAAAACTATTAAGTATATTCATTCTTATCGCAAACGTCTCATTTCAGTATATTGTTAAGTAATGATTCTAATTAACGAAAGGATGATTTCAGTCAATGACATGCGATGTTTTTCGACAGAGGGGGCTGCACAATGTAATTAAATATTTGATAAATGACAAATGACAATTGGCGTGCGGTTTAGAGGGTTTCCGAATTCTATTCCTGGACGGATCGGAAACTTTATTGACGTGTGGACAATCACTGTAGCCCGAAGGCTGGGAGTTTATGTTAATTGTAATACAGTGTATAGGTGTCTATCTATCAACCTATCTGCCAATTTATTAACGCACGAAGGCTGTTTGGATCCTCAAATAGCACCACTGAGGGTTGTGCAGTTATAAGGAAACCGAAAAATTTGAAAGGGGTGCTCTAATGAGGCGAACTAAGCAAGATGAGGAGCGAGTTCGTTTTCCATTGCTTTCCTCACTGAGCCAGATACAACTGATTCTATGAGTGGCACCTGTCACAACATCCAGACGCACTAGTTATCATTAGTCAGCACCGCCCATACCTCAGTAGCTTATCTACTGTCTCAGCGATAAATGAGACTGTGATTTCAGTACAAGCTACATTTTGCTCTTGCCGTGCCAAGAGACCGATGAAAAAATACTTGCTCCATCAAAAAAATATTCACAGGTGGATCGTAATACTCATCTTCATTTATGAAACACGCAGCAGTGAATACGTCCCTCTACATGTGGTAAACTTAAGGACAAACATCTGACCGTAAATCTGGGCTTAATCCAGGGGAGTAACGTTAGGCCTTCCAGGGCCCGCAATGCAGGCGGCTCCGGGCCTTCAAGGGGTCCCGCAGACTCCCTGCAATATATCTAGCCTTATGTCACTCCGTACGTAAATGATCAGAAGATCAGATCATGACGAAATTGTTTGTTTATACAATTTTTACGCAGACGAATTGATATCTAGCAGCAGTTACCGTAATTGTGTTGTGTGTAACACAGCACAGTTGTAAACAATGCTTGCAACACTGCGACATGCTCCTCACAAAAAACCTGCACGAAATTATTAAAAAATAATTACGGCGATGAAAATTGATACATAAACATCATACTTTCTTGATGCTTAGTGTACATGAGATCGTATTATGCACACATTTTGCTTATCATTTAACGTTTTTATTCGACAACAATATATGATTCTAACAATAACTTGGTGCAGTAACAATCACTCAACTCAGTTCGAACGAGACCTCTTTGCGCGAAGGTAATAACATGGTGTACTCACACCATGGCTAAGAATAGGCTTATCAGTTGTGCGGTTAAATATTTTTCAAACTTTATCTGAACAATTCTTCATTTAATTTTGTTCGTACACTTTTCTGTGTTGTATAAAATAAATTATTATAATTAAGACTTGAATTTCGGCTACAGCGTAGGCCTATAGTTCTGTAGATAATGAAAAACGAAACGAATCTTAAGTACGAATAACTAAGTGGTGTACGGTTGCATTTCCAGTTCAGCTGCTTAGCCATAAAACACGAGGGCGGTCAAATAAAACGTATTCAAACATTACTTTTTAACCTTACAACGGTAAATCCTTTTGTTCATATAATTTGACAATAGGCCTATATTGCAATTAGATTTAATTGCTGCAATTATATTTATATTGGTTACTAGCTAATCTACCCGTGCTTCGCTACGGAATTCTAGGTTAGGCAGTGACCACGTTGTGAGTAACATTGTATTAAATTGTATAGTTCTTAATATTACCCCAGAAAGGCAACGGGGAATTCACCGTACGTCTTTTTTTTTTTTTTTTTTTTTTTGCTGCTTTTACGTCGCGCCGTCACAGATAGGTCTTATGGCGACGATGGGACAGGGAAGGGCTAGGAGTGGGAAGGAAGCGGCCGTGGCCTTAATTAAGGTACAGCCCCAGCATTTGCCTGCTGTGAAAATGGGAAACCACGGAAAACCATTTTCAGAGCTGCCGACAGTGGGGCTCGAACCTACTATCTCCCGAATACTGGATACTGGCCGCACTTAAGCGACTGCAGCTATCGAGCTCGGTACGTCTTTTCTCATGTGAAGACTGATTTAGGGAATTTTCATTGCAATAGACGCTCTTGCCTATATCAGTCACGTTCAATTTGGGGAATTTTCATTATAACGGCAGACTTTCACTCTCGACATTTTTTTGCATTCTCAGAGAGTGCTTTAGTGGTTTTCCAAACTGGAATTAACACATGTCATTAGGAATGCTGCGATTAAAGCAATGCTCTCATATAAATACTCGATCAAATGAAAAACCACAAATTTTCTCACTTTTAATGTGAAGAGCAGTACGCTGCCGATCTAACAGTCCAAAGTTCCAGAGCTGGAATGACCAGGCCGCAGACATCGTGAACACTCCTCTGCTTTTATTCTGTTAAGTGCTCACACTGCTCATTCCAATCAGCGCCTCAGATTAGGGATCGAATAGCTGAAATACTATGATGAGCCAGTGTATTACGTAACAGGAGTATCAGAAAATGTATGAACCAGAGGAATGGCATACTGAAGAAGAAAGTTATTTAACTCCCCAGCTATTTCCCGCCAATATTCAGGCAGGCTGTTTTTCTCGGTACGCAGCAGTAATCCCATCTATTGGAGATGAATGGCAGCAGAAGAGGCAAAGAACATCACTACAAACAATGGTCAATGTAATGTTATTGTTGATCAATTTTGTGAGCTTTCGTTATTATAAGCCTTCACATTTAGTTTCCTTCCGACTCTGAAATACTACTCTTATCATGGTCGGTACGTTAAAACGGAATAAAACATAAATGATCGTGTTTTATTCTCTATAACTTTAGTTATGTAGTACTTTTCGATAGGACCCATAACATATGTATTTAAAAATTATATTTTAGGTGCTAACCCCTAAACTACCATTTCATCCAGGGTGAAAAAAATTATTTATAGCCTAGACTGTAGTTTCTTGTTCTCCGACTCTACTGTACATACCGATTTTCATTTAATACTGCTTACCCATTTTCTCGTGGCTCGGCGTTGATATGGACTTGACAACAAAAATAAATGCATGAATATCTTTGTTATCATAGCCGGTACAGTAAAAATGTGTAAGACATAAATGATCGGAAATGTAATTCTATGTAACTTTAGTTATGTTGTATTTGTTGATAGGACCACTAATAACATAAATATTTGAGAATTACATTTTAGGCCATAAATAATTTAATTCAGGCTGAGAAAAATTTTAGTTTAGGGGAAGGCCTAAAATTTTTTGAAATATTGATGTTATTAGTGGTCCAATCTTAATGAAAATCGGTATACAAATTCGGGGAATAAGTCGCTATAATCTAGGTTGTAAATCATTTTTTCACGCTGAGTGAAATGGTATTGTAGGGGAAGGCCTGAAATTTAATTCTCAAATATTCGTGTTATTGGTGGTCGTATCGATATAAATACTACATAAATAAAGTTATATAGTATTACATTTCCGATCATTTATGCCTTATACATTGTTACTGCACCGGCTATTATCACAGAGATATTCATGGATTTGGATTTTTCTTACCAAGTCCATATCAGCGCCGAGTCACAAGAAAATGGGTAAACAGAATTTAATGAAAATCGGTCTGTAAAGTCGAATAATTAATAATAATAATAATAATAATAATAATAATAATAATTTTATAAGACGCCCTATTATCACAAAGTCGAAAGAAAACTGTGAAGGCCTACAATATAGGAAGCTCATAAAATTGATCAACAATAACATTACATTGACCATTGTTTCTTGTGACGTGCTTTGTGTCTTCTGTTGCCACTCATATCCGATAGATAGGATTACTGCTGCTTACCGAGTATTTTTTTTTTAAATTTACCTTATGTTGCACCGACACAGATAAGTCTTATAGCGATGATGGAATATGAAAGGGCAAGGAGTGGAAAGGGAGCGGCCGTGGCCTCAATTAAGGTACAACCCCAGCATTATCCTGGTGTGAAAATGGGAAACCACGGAATACCATCTTCAGGTCTGCCGACAGTGGGGTTCGAATCCACTATTTCCTGGATGCAAGCTCTCAGCTGCACGCCCCTAACCACACGGCCAACTCGCCCTGTCGTACCGAGTGTAACAGCCTGCCAATATTGGCGGGAAGTAGCTGGGTAGTTAGATAACTTTCTTCTTTAGCATGCCATACCTTTGGTTCATAAATTTTCTGATACTACTGGTACGTAACACACTGGTTCTTCAAAGCATTCAAGCTATTCAATCCCTACTCTGAGGCACAGATTGGAATGAGCAGAGTGCATACTTAATGGAATAAAGGCAGAGGAGTGTTTATGGCTGTCTGCGGCCTGGTCATTCCAGCTCTGGAACTTTGGATTGTTGGATCGGCACCGTAGTACTGTTCGTTAAAAGTGAGAAAATGTGCGGGTTTTCGTTTAATCGAGTATTTTATATGATGATATTGCTTTTAATCGCTACTTTCCTACTGACGTTTTTGTAATGACATATGTTGACTTCAGTTAAGAAAATCACAGAGTCAGTCTTTCTGAAAATCCCGTAGCGAAGCACGGGTACATTAATATAATCAGAAAGAATGCTTTCCCAAAGCTTACATGCAATGCGTGTCAAACTGACTGGCCTGTAATTTTAAGCTTTATGGCTATCATCCTTACCTTTATACACAGGGGCTTCTATAGCAACTCCCCATTCATTTGGAATAGCTCTTTCCTTAATGGAAATATACACAGGAATACCGACAAGCAACGCATGTTATCAAGATCATTTCACACAAACATACACAACGTACAGTTACACGTGTCAGAAGTAACGGGCACAAAAAAAAAAAAAAAAAACCGCGATGCTCGATACAGTCACTAGTAGATTTATTAAAATACGAGTAACTACAGGCTTACCACAATGTGCAGCAAATTGTGGTGTAAGATTACTATGTAAAGATATTAATATAACGCTGGATATACTTACGAGAATACCGAGCAAGTGTCTGTGCGGTTTGGGTCACGCAGCTATCAGCTTGCACTCGGGAGGTAGCGGGTTCGAACGTCACAGTCGGCCGTCCTGAAGATATTTTTTCGTGGTTTCCCATTTTCACATCAGGCCACGGTCTCTTCCTTCCCTCTCCTAGCCCTTTCCAATCCCATAAGTCCTGTCTGTGTCGGTACGACGTCAAGCAAATCGGAAAACAAAGGAAAAATACGAGAATAATCCAATATTGGTTTACAGTAGGTTAAAAGGAGGAAGCAGGGGTGATAAGAAGTTCTAGATATTGGTTTTTGACACCAAGTGAGGTATCTGGATGGGTACTGAGTTCGTAATGTAAATCAATTGCTACAAGGAATTGGAGTGGGGTAGAAATCTACAAGAAAGAAAAGTCTGTAGGAAAGTGACACAGAGAATAACAGATATAAATGCTAGGAGCAGAAGATAACAATAGGAAACATCTGCAAGAATTCATGTATTTTTATATCCTGGCATGAGAGTAACAAATGATAAACTAACAAAAGGGGAATTTAGGGGTATTTCCTTAGTTTTACCCATGTCCTCATTTTCTCGTTCTATTTCATTTCGGTCTTCTGTTTATAAATACTTCACCCGTGATGCACTTGTACTTCCATATTGTCTCAAAAGATATTCATTTTGTAGGTCCTGCACACAATAAAATATTTTCTTTCCTAACCTTTAAATTACTTATTTTTATTACGTCCCATTAGCCACCATTTCATTCCGCTGTTGGAGAAAGAATTAAAGACATGAATTAGAGAATGGTACTTGCTCTTTCAAAGGTGCTACTAATTACGGACTTAATCTTGAAAAGTAACAGTTTGAAAACAATGGAATCAGCAATACTTCTGGTTAAATATAATAGAGTGTGACTGTACTACGCGTACAGATATGCATATTAACGTTACAGAATGAGCCAGGTCTAGTCTCTACAGCATCTATCAGGCGAAGTTGAAAGAGATATGCTCCAAAAATTATCATTTACCTGTGATTAAACAGTTAAAAATTGGCCAAAGTTGAGTTTAAATTAAAATACGGAAAATAACTACTTTCTCAAGTCTCATAGGCTATTTTTATGTAGAAGTAAATATGAGATTTTGTAACCATATATGTACTCATCACAAAATTTCAACTCAAAAGTATTGAACAGTATAGTCAGCGATGGACATCTTGCACAAAAATGATTACGGTCATTAATAAGTTATTAAGTTATTAATAAGTTATTTTCAGTACTAGTCTGTCTCGACATTTTGTTCAGAAGTCTTATTATAATTAATTACAATAAAAAATAGACAGATTTTGGGAGTTGATAAGTTATCGGAATTTTCTGCCAGGCGAGTTATTTAACCTTTTGTAAGCTAGTTAAATGGACCGTCGCATTTAAACATACTCAAACGTCATCAAACTTGCCCGGGATCGAACACGTTACCCTTGAAGTAGAATAACAACAACTAAGTGACTGCGTCACCGAGATTAAGACCAGGCTCAGATACTAGTAATTTCAATTACAGTAGGCTTTGTTTTCTGGTTTATCGCCATCTCAGAATTTTCGAAACTGAAACTAAGCCATAGCACGTCGTATACTGTTGAGAGTGAGAATCGAAACGGTATACTTCTGATTGTAGCTCGAGATGTCATGGTATCTGTTGATGTTTATGATAGCAATTCAAATAATCGTCACTGGAGTATAAATAATGTGTCATTTAATGGGAAAGCAGTAAAGGCGAATAAAGTAATAAATTAAAATTCACCGGGCGAGTTGGCCGTGCGTGTAGAGGCGCGCGGCTGTGAGCTTGCATCCGAGAAATAGTAGGTTCGAATCCCACTATCGGCAGCCCTGAAAATGGTTTTCCGTGGTTTCCCATTTTCACACCAGGCCAATGCTGGGGCTGTACCTTAATTAAGGCCACGGCCGCTTCCTTCCAACTCCTACGCCTTTCCTATCCCATCGTCGCCATAAGACCTATCTGTGTCGGTGCGACGTAAAGCCCCTAGCAAAAAAAGAAATTAAAATTCCTACGAAGAAGTGACATTTCAATCTGTTCGCTGCTGGTGAGATGGGCAAAACGGATAAAAATGATACCATTACATTAAACTGGCTGCTCTCGGTGTAGCCGTTCCTTCCATAGGAGGACCGTTTGACGCGCTCTACATGGGGGGTGCTGATAATGAGCTGGTCTCTGTACCGCCTTAATTAGCGAGGGAGGACTGAAGAGGCTCAAAGGGGAACTGTCCAGAGAATCGTTAGCTGCGTTCACTTAACCTAACTTTACACACGCTGTGGGGAAGGAGCCAGGAGTAGGCATTTAATATACAGCAGCTTTTCCTCTCAAACAATATTTCTAATTTAACATTTAACAATGGATTACATCATTTCAATCTGGAGAATATAATATCAACAAAGGTAATTAGTCATTTTTTATTTGAATGACATCTCTTTAAACTAAGAAAAATCACGTTATTATGTTTTATTTGGTCATTAATATACCACAGTAATACAAACCGCCCGTCGATTGGTTAAGGGATAACTCAATGATGCGTATAGCTTTAAAGTTATCTTAAACCAAGCTACATCAGTGAGATTAAGCCAGTGCGTTGAACTTACGATTTATACAATCCTTTTCTAATGTAACATTCAGTCTCTGAAGGTTATTCTAGCTCAGAACAAGACTTCCTCTCCTCATCCTCTTCTCTAAGTAGCTATATATGCGTGCCTTGTATTAAAGTCCGGGTTACAAGGGTACTGTCTCTTTTAAAGCGGTTGGAGTTCATTGACAAGAAGATTCCGATATTTGAAAAATATTAGGGTGCCTAGGCTGAGGATCGTCTTCTTGTTCGCCACACCTCCACGAGCGAATATAGAGATTGGTATTATCTAATATAACAGCTCTTGCTTGGAAAGTATGAGATATATTCATAATCAAGGGACAGTGTGAAGGAATGAAGGACAACCCACCCGTACATATTGACAAGGCTGGGTTCCATGGTATCCATGTGTATCCTGTCATAAAACATGGGGCGGGTTTAAAGTTTGCAATTCCAGGAAAAATCTTCCTCATGCGTTGAGGGCAATTGCCAAGTTGCACTGGCGGTAAGTTCTGGGGGTATTCGACTTGCACCGGTTGTGTCTTTTAATCCCCATAATCTACATATTATTCCTTCGTTTCATTCAGTACAAAAGTAAACATTACGCTTGATGTTATTTTGAAAAACATCTTGCTTACATTCCAAGCCCCTTTGATTTGATATGAGCCGGATGAAGACTAACAACACTTACAAACGCTTTTTCAGTCGGTTGTCATACACCGAAGTGGTGTGCATGATGTGCATTCTGATATGTTTGTGATGTTTATAAACTATTCGTTTATAATAATTACAAATTTTACAAAAGTGATCCAACTAATCAAGGACAAAAGTGGAAATGTGTGAGGAGAAAGGATATCGCTAAACTAAATGTTGATTCAACAAACGACGTGATGCCCATTGGAATCTATAACAATGAGGTTTGTAAAGATGTATATTGACAGTTCATTTCAAATAACGTAAAAAGAAAACCGGAGAGTGAATTAAGGGATATGCCATCGAAAATTACTCCCCAAGAATTTTGGACTAGTTTAACTTGAAATGATGTGTGATGTATACAAACAGTTTGATCGGAAAATGGAGACGTCAGTGACAACCATTGCCTAAACATAGAGATGAAATAATATATATATGATTTTATGCCTATCATTCCCGCCATGGCTCATCCACTTGCCGACTACCTTGTAGATACCTGTCACAAACGACTCTCTTTTCCTCTCGCACCTATGGGCTTCAGACGAGATGACATCAGACAGGACAACCAACACATGTGAAGCATTTCACTCCTAATTTGCTCAGCATTTTAATTCACTCCGCCCAAACATTTTTAATTTTGTGGATTAAAATTAAGATTGTTCAAATAGATGTGTTTGTTAATTTACGAAGTCTGGGAAAACCTACGAAGGTTACTAACAAAGAATATGTTGAGTCAATTGAAAAAAATGAATCGAAAAATAAATACCAGAATAATCTAGCTTCTAGGATGGATTGCGGTAGTGCAAAAAGGGTCTCTTTCTATTACAAAACTGAAGTGTTTCCTACGAATAGATTTTTATGTAAATATCTTACTGAGAACGAGGTTGCATACGAGACAGGGGGATCACCTCTATAACTCGGCATGTTTGGGACGGAGGAATGTTTAGAACCTCAAATTATAATTTAGTCTGTACAGTTCAAATCTTTTACTCATTTCTCGTTTTTATCTTGAATTAGGTGTACAAAAGTCGAAAGTAGGTTCAGTTTAATTCTGTTTCGTTTTGTTTGACGATTTTTAATTTATCAGACTCATCCCTCAAAAAGCACCGATCTGCATTTAAGGCTGTCACTCAGGTGGCAGATCCTTTATCAGTTGATTACCAAATACTTTCTTAAATGATTTCAAATAAATTTGTAATTTATTGACAATCTCCCTTCGTAATTATGATCTTTCCTACTACTAAAAACTCCATTCAAACGTATTCGTCTACTCAAGTCATTTCTCGCCACCTCTATGGTAACAGCTCGGAACGTACCACGTAGTCGAGCAGCTCTTCTCCTTACTCCCATATCTGTCCAGCCCAAATGTTACTGCAATTTTGTAACAATACTCTTTTGTCGGAAATGATCCAGAACAAATATTACTGCTTTCTTTTCGTTCTTTTCCATTTCTTGGTGATGATGCTTGTTGCTTAAAGGGGCTTGGCATCTAAGTCATTGTCCCCTGTTTCTCCAGTTCTTGAATCAAGTAATGTTGGTGAATGTCCCATACACTGAAACCATAATATAACTGGGGTCTTGACAGTGACTTACACGTCGTTTCCTTTAAATAGCCTTTGTCTACATGTAACAAAATGACGAGGAAACACTATATTTAGGTTCAGGGTTAGTGGAGGTACATACTGTACTACTACTACTACTACTACTACTACTACCAGCAAAGCAAAGCAAAGTCATCTCCGTACAGTCCATGACGGCCTTTGGAGTGGTGGAAGGTAAAGGCTTCCAGTATTCGTAACCTCGGCACGTGATGGGGTAGAGTGGTAAGCTCTACGCCCGGCTGCCTTTGCGCCCAGGAATTAACCTGGTACTCATTTCTTGTGTACGCTGAGTGATCCTCAGGCCCATATGCACCTCTGGAAGTGGAAATCTCGTTTCTTAAATTTGACGACTTCCTGAAGGGGATTCGAACCCATGTCCTTCCGGGCGAACCGAGCACGCCTTTACCGCCTCAGCCAGGCAGCGCCCTACCACTACTCCTCCACCTCCTCCTCCTCCTCCTCCTACTACTACTACTACTACTACTACTACTACTACTAATAATAATAATAATAATAATAATAATAATAATAATAATAATAATGTCCTTTGAATTTACATGAAAGCCACACAAATACAAGACAGAAACATCGTGCACATGGAGAAGATAGTGAGATGAACTAGTAAAGAACTTCATGGAAAGTATTACAACCAGAGGAATGACGAGAACATTGACAGAAAACTTTCAAACTCATGGCACACTAGGGGAGAGTATAACAATTGTTATTTCGTGTGGCTATTTCTAGCCGAGTGCAGCCCTTGTAAGGCAGGCCCTCCAATGAGGGTGGGCGACATCTGCCATGTGTAGGTAACTGCGTGTTATTGTGGTGGAGGATAGTGTTATGTGTGGTGTGTGAGTTGCAGGAATGTTGGGGACAGCACAAACACTCAGCCCCCGAGCCAATGGAATTAACCACCAATGAAGGTTAAAATCCAGGACCCGGCCGGGAATCGAACCCGGGACCCTCTGAACCGAAGGCCAGAACGCTGACCATTCAGCCAACGAATCGGACAGGGGAGAATTATTTCCAGAAACTGTAGGATTCAACTAGGCGAACCTAGGCGAAGTGATCTCAACGGGTTACGGGAAAGACATCCTTAAAAATCCCACTACTAAGAAGAATGACAAGTGGACGAAATGCAACAGCAGCCAAGAAAAACATTGAACACATTATCAGAATTCCAGGTTACTATAGTCAGCATCGTATACTGACATACTAATACTCTCCACAAAGTGTGTTGGAAAATGGAAATTTACAATTCTGGGATCGAACGATGCAAACTGATAAAACAACTACGCACAATAGACCAGACATGCCCTTAACAAACAAAAATAATCAACACACATATGTCATTGACATCGCTGTCCCGAATGACCACACTAGAGAGGGCGTAACCCTCTAGGTGGCCCGCCCCACCCCTTCAGGGTGGGGAATGAAAACTTTCTGAGACAGACAGCTGACCACAGTATGAAATAGAAACACAAGGAGAAGGTCGACAAATATGCTCCTTTTGCTATGGAAGTAGAAAGGATCTGGGAAAAAGACAGAGTGAGAAATTCTTCCTCCACTGGTCTGACACCAAAATCATTTTCAGAAAACTTAAAAGGTACTACAGCTCTCCATCAACACTCACAACTGGCACAAAAGGGTGCAATTTTGAAGACCTGCAACAAAGTCAGAACGTACCTCAACGCTCAATACGGGCTATAAGAAAAAATCTGGAACCTGCAGAGCGAAGTGAATAATGAAGAATTATATTGTAAATTTATGGAAATTATGATTAAGTTCTATTTCTTACATGTAAAATATTGAAATATGAACTATATTACCAAGTATAAAATTGTGAATAATAAAGTCTAATAATCATCATCATCATCATCATCTGTTTACCCTCCAGGTTCGGTTTTTCCCTCGGACTTAGCGAGGGATCCCACCTCTACCGCCTCAAGGGCAGTGTCCTGGAGCTTCAGACTCTTGGTCGGGGGATACAACTGGGGAGTATGACCAGTACCTCGCCCAGGCGGCCTCACCTGCTATGCTGAACAGGGGCCTTGTGGAGGGATGGGAAAATTGGAAGGGATAGGCAAGGAAGAGGGAAGGAAGCGGCCGTGCCCTTAAGTTAGGTACCATCTCGGCATTCGCCTGGAGGAGAAGTGGGAAACCACGGAAAACCACTTCCAGGATGGCTGAGGTGGGAATCGAACCCACCTCTACTCAGTTGACCTCCCGAGGCTGAGTGGACCCCGTTCCAGCCCTCGTACCACTTTTCAAATTTCGTGGCAGAGCCGGGAATCGAACCCGGGCCTCCGGGGGTGGCAGCTAATCACGCTAACCACTACACCACAGAGGCGGACAAGTCTAATAATAATAATCTAATTTCGAATCATTTATATCTTGTACATTTTTAATGTACGAGCTACAATAAATATTCACGAATTTAAAATGTTTGTTTCGATGTACAGGCGTGGTGAGAATCGCTGATGTGGAGATATTGTTCATTTGCCACGGTAACGAATTAACTGGCGAAGGTAGTGGTTATTATCATGATTCATTTTATAACCTGCCAAATGGTGTGCTCATCACCACCCTCCATCATGAAGATAATGAAGATGGCCATAGAAATGAGAAGAAAAACATGATCAAACGAAGAATTAGGGGAAAAGTGAATTTAAAAAATGAGCCGGGGTGAGGAGGGGTCGAGAGCTCTAATATCACCAAGTAGGAAGAAAAATAAATGATGGTCTATATTGTCCCAAATTTATAAAATTTATCCACGATAACATTACGCTGGCTGGCCATTTTTCTTCGTTAACATGACTTCTGCCTCTTTTGCTGCCTTGGTAGGTGGAGGGGAGGGGCGGTAGAATAACATTTGGTATCCCCTGCCTGTCGTAAGAGGCGACTAGAAGTGGGACCAAGGGCTCTCAAATTGGGGACGTGAATTGCCGATCACGGTTCCTCTAATTGAGTCTGGCAATGCTTCCACTCATTTGTGTCAGGCTCCTCGCTTTCATCTTTCCTCTCCGGCCTTCCCTGGTCAACTCTTGTTCTCTTCCGACCTTGATGATATTAGCTTTGCGAGGCCTAGGGACTCTCATTTTCACGCCCTTCATGACTCTTCCCTTTCTATTGCCGATACCGTCACTCTTCGAAGTGCGGACCTCTTCCATTTTTTATCTGATTAGTTTTAGTATAGGATGATTGCCCATTTATATTTCCTCCTAATATAATAATCACCACCATAACCACAATATTTCGCTCCCACTTATCTCATTACTGCAGCAATTAAAAAAAATAACTCGTCAATGATGCGTACACGACAGCTACTTATTACTAAAATGTTATTACTAAAACAGTCGTATAACCTCAGATTTTGAGTTATAGACCTTGTAACGCGGTGTCATCTAGGTAGCCAATCTACCATTTTCCACAGTTCGCTGCTGTCTAGCGACAAGTGTCGAACTCTTGGACTCTATCGCTGAGCTTGTTTAATTCTGTCACGCGCGCCAGGAGAGATACTAAACATTCAAAAGCAAAGGCCCAGCGAGCCAAGATTTTTGATTACCGTCCAAAAATCGACGACTTCGCACGATATCAAGACCGTGGACTTCAGTTTATGAGTCGGACACTACCAGCAATCCACCGACGCAGCTATGAAAGTGGAGTGTATTATGAATATAGTCTTAGTGGGCTATTAGAAGAAAAACTGGTACTTGAATTTAACGAATGTATGTGTCAGTGTTGATTGTGATTTGTCATTTCAAATTAATGTTTTATGTTTACTCTAAAAGTATTATGCCCGTGGACAGGTAGGATATGGAAGTGAACGATAATTGGTCTATATTTTTAAACTGTGTCTTGGGGCTATTGAAAATTACTGTTAGATTCTAAAACGAATAAAATAATTTTAATTTATTTCAATAATGAACTGAGCTGGGAATAACTTATATGTTTATATTTTTTTTTGCTAGGGGCTTTACGTCGCACCGACACAGATAGGTCTTATGGCGACGATGGGATAGGAAAGGCCTAGGAGTTGGAAGGAAGCGGCCGTGGCCTTAATTAAGGTACAGCCCCAGCATTTGCCTGGTGTGAAAATGGGAAACCACGGAAAACCATTTTCAGGGCCGCCGATAGTGGGATTCGAACCTACTATCTCCCGGATGCAAGTTCACAGCCGCGCGCATCTACGCGCACGGCCAACTCGCCCGGTATATATATTTTTAATAAATATCTAGTATACAAGAGCCTTCTTGGCTCAGGCAACCAAGCACCGGCCTCTCACAGCTGGATTCCGTGGTTTAAATCCAGGTCGCCCCATGTGAGATTTGTGCTGGACAAAGCGAAGGTGGGACAGCTTTCTCTCCTGGTACTCCGGTTTCCCTGTCGTCTTTCATTCCAGCAACACTCTCCAATATCATTTCATTTCATCTGTCAGTCCTTCATCATTTCC